>NW_024066115.1:0-600000 GCF_013036055.1 Alternaria burnsii | reverse complement strand
TAGACTATGTTATCGGTCCTAAGCTGCGCTGGCAGTATTTGTGGGCGAACCTCAACTGGCGGTGTTGAGCTGTCGAATGGGCGATGGCGGGGAGGTGAGGTGCTCCTAGTTCCCGCCGAATCTCCAGACAGCTGCAGGTGGGCGCGACTGGCCTAATCGGAGCTTTTCGCGGTGCGGTGTGTTTGAACGTCTTACAATTGGGGCCGGCGCGGGCGTGGGCGTGGACGTGGGCAGAGCGCGGCAAGACTCGACTACGCTGGCGTCTTGGGCGCGGTCAGAAGGGAACACGAAGGATTCCTGGCGCGATGGCGGCGAGCAGCAAACCCCTTCACATGCGCGTGGGCAGCGAACGTGCAGTGGTGGAGTGCACGAAGGTCGGCCGTCTTGAACAAGGCAACTCTGCTACCTCCCGGTGACAGCGCGAGCGGCTATCTAACGGTCGCGGCGATGTGCAGCTCGACTTGGACGTGTTGATTGACGTGAGTGGAGAGAAGAGAAAGCGCGGCTGAGGTTGGTCTTGACGGTAATTTCGGTAAAGGCTGTGGCTTGGGAAAGGAGGCAGATGCACATCATCGACATGGGCTCGGCATAAACCAGCCCGCCAAAGCAATGACTCTGGTCTGCTAGATGCGATGCTAGGTTAACGACGTGCTATCCACATGGTCGTCAAATTGCACCCAACTACAGTGAGCCAGGCTGTCCCGGCGCCAGCTCCAACATGACGGTCCCGACTGACGCCCTCACGCAGGCGCTGTCCTCGCTCTCGCAACGTGCCTATCTTGGATGCCTCTTCTCGAATAGGAGTAGCAGGCATGGGTCGCTGTTTCATACAGCACCGACCCGGCACGCGTAAATTGCCTGTTATGCGCTCGCCCGCAATGTGCTCAGGTGCTTCAACTTGGGCAGGTCCTCGATATAGATCTGTCGGGCTCCTTGAATGTCGCTTCATCTCACGCACATGCATGACCTATTCTGATCATCCCGTGTCTTTCACCCATTCACCCGCACCATCAGTCTGATCACTGTGTCTCACGCGTGGCCGGCCGGCCGCCGTAGCGACGCGTCCAGCAAAAGCAACATGGTAAACATCAACAACAATCTTGAAACTCAAATCAGCTTTGGCGCTGATGGCTATGACGCGCCCCTGCCTCCATCTGACATGCACAGCAAGGACATCCACGCATGTAGCAACAAAGGTACAAGTTCGCGACCAGACGGTATGACGGAGAACCGCTGTCACAGTCTCAGCCGCCCACGCTGGAAGGAAGGCGTGCCCTGCATGTCTTTGCATTCCTCGGCAGCACGTCCAATCAAAGGTCGCTGTCACAACTGCACCTCGCCCGTTTCCAGTCTTAGGATGCATTGCCTACTGTACCTCTCAGGGTGAGGCTAGATAGACTTTTCCACAAACCCAACTCGCGCCGTCTGCTCTGTACAATTTTCCCCTTCGAGCCAGCGTTAGGCCAGTCTTCGGAGATTACACGTTGGTGCCTCGATCGCCCTTGCCGTGCGACCAGCGGACCCACCTTCCCGCTAGCACCGTTACTCGACTCTTGCGCCATCTCCAGATGCTCTCGCTGGCCCTCGCGCTGACAATACGAGCCCCCACTGCCCGACCTTGACGTCACATTGTGGAAATGCTTGCGAAAAGCTTCATCTCCTTTCCACCGCCCTACGGCCCATCTTGCGGAGCATTTCTCCAGATTGCAACGGTCGGCTCCCGGTAGCATGGATCCGCTGTTCGCGTTGGGCATAACCAGATCTTCTTACCTCGCTTTGACTTTGATCACATTTCGTTGTAAGCTCTCGATTGTAACCTTCCAAGTCATTATCCGCTTGAGTTATATGTCAAGACAATGTTGAGAAACTACCGCTTCCAAGGCTGCCAGTGAGGGAAGTTGTGATGCGGAAGCGACGGAGGTGACAGGATACGATGTGGTTGGAAAGCGACAAACGAACAAACGAATGTCACTAGAATCACGTTGGACGGGAAGGCGACGGACCAGAAACATGCTTCTAGATCACTAGCACCAAAGTCTTGAAACCTCTGATGACATCTCTTCATTAAAACTTTATTAAGCGGACAATCCACTAGGTGCATCCATATATAGCCAGATCTCATTAGATCTTGATCTCGTTCGGGAGACCAACCTCTAGGATGTCAACACCCTTTTGCAGCTCACTCTTGCTAGGCATCTTGTTCCTGCGCATAAGCTCTGCTGCTTGGGTCATGTACGGATCTTTCATCATACTCGCGACGGCAACAACGGTCTCGCCCTTGGTGTAGTATGCGACAAATGACGGCTTCTCCGGCTCGCCTTGCAGAACCACATCGTCGTAGCCATTGACCGTGTTGCCGCAGTATCGCAGCTGCGAACCCAATGCAGACCAGAAGACAGGGATAAAGGGCTTGGCTTTGGATCCGGGAGTGTTGATGGTATTGGCCACTGAGCGGCCGGCGTTTTGTGCGACGTTCCAGTGTTCTATCCGGACTGGTGTGCCGTCACCTCCCGGACCATGGTAGGGGTATGTTGCGATGTCACCGATAGCATAGACATCCTTCAGACCGTTGACTTCAAAAGACTCGTTCGTCTTCAACGATCCATCTTTCTCAAGCGTAACACTTGAGTTGTCCTTGAGGTACTCAGTCGCAGGAGCAACACCGACACCTTCAATAACGAGATCGGCCTCAAGTGTGGTTCCATCCTTGAGATGAACGGCACCGACCTTGGAAGAATCGCTCTTTGACGGTGTGGCCTTCTCAACGCTGGCGCCCATCTTGAACTTGACGCCGTTCTTCTCGAGAAGACCGCGGAAGATACCGCCGACCTTCTTACCCATTACACGCTCCATTGGTTCTGTAGCCTGATTAGCCTGGACACGAATTAAGATGCACGCGTGACTTACCCTCCTCCATACCAATGATGGTGACATCGTTCTTCATGCCGGCGAGGCAGTTTCCAACCTCCATGCCGATGAACGAGCTACCAACCACCACGATCTTCTTGCCATTTTCACCAACAGCCTTGAGAATGTTCTGTGCGTCGGGTAGGGTGCGAAGGAGGAAGACATTGCCCAGATCACCCTTCAAACCGTCGAGTGGCAACCATCTTGGTGTACCACCAGTGGCCAAGACCAGCTTGGAGTATTCGTAGTCCTTTCCGGACTTGGTTGAAACCTTCTTGCTTGAGAAGTCTACGCTCTTAGCCTCGTCTTCAATGATGTCAATCGACGCATCCTTGTAGAATTCCTTCGATCTCCATGCCGCCTTTGAGATGTCGGCCAACAGTGCCTTTGATAATTTGGTTCGGTCGATGGGCTGGTAGCCTTCTTTGGAGATAACAGTGATCTTGCCATTGTACCCACCGCCTCGGAGACCTTCAATAGCACCAAGGGTGCCCGAACCACCTCCGATGACCAGCACCTTGTCCTCACTCACAGACGAGCACTTTATGTCCAAAAACTTCCTGTTGTTCTTCAATGCTTCCTCTGTGGTCTTGACGTATACGGCCCCGTCCTTTTCGATTACTTCGTATTTCGCAATGGGGTCGAGCGCGGGTGCGTCTTCAACATCTCCGGTCGAGACCTTGAAGCAGGCTGTAAACGTTAGTTTCATGGGCACAGCGTGCACAGGATTGAAATTTACCTCCGTGCCATGGGCATGTCAAACGACCCTCTGGTGTTAATACACCCTTCACCAAAGGAGCTCCGTAGTGTGTGCAGTTTGAACTTGTGGCATGAACTTGATCCTGTACCTTCAAGAGAAGGACCTTTCCTCCGTCAACGCCCTCGACTTCAACCTCTCTCTTCTCTCCATTCTTCATCTGTAAGGAAGTGACATCCTTGAGCTTGAACTCTTGAGCCATAACTACGGTTGTTGATGTAAATGGGGCTCTTTGTAGGCGACTAGTTGGACTGAATTGAAGCTTGAGTGGGGTTCGTAAAGGTCGAAGAATTCGTAGTGACTGCATTAATGTGTGCAAAGAGAGGTGAGAAGTGAAGGAGTTGTCTATGAGCGCGACAGCTGCCAGTTAGCCAATAATGAGGGGTGCATTACTGACATTTGATGATGTCACGATTGGACGTGCAGGAGCTCCAGCTGTTGTAGCGCCGATCTCCACCCCACTCCAGTCGGCATCACTACACTATCCACCGCGAGCACGGCATATTTGGCTGGCATCCGGGATGTACGGACGTCTGGGTAATCGAGTCAACATAATCACCGCGTTGCTACACCATTAAGGACTCGCAATCATCGACAGAATCAGCATGGGCTTAGCTTGTTGTCGATCTGGCAGCCAATGAGAGTAGGTCGCAATGCATGAGGAACTACCAGTGAGCTTACCGTCCGTGCGAGTTCTTCAATCTCAGCAAGGAGAGCGGCGTTGTGACGGTCATGGACTTTGGCTCGTCGACCTCGGCTTGCAGAGTAGCTGTGGAGCTCAGAAGGCATCGCTATGTGAGCAGTTGGCATGGCGATAATCATACGACAGGAAGCTTAACTCATTGCAGCATTCTCCTGTGGAAATATGCCTCAATAAGAGTAGTTCCAAGGCAAAGGCCGAGGAATGGAAAAAACTTGCATCAAATAAGCGAGATGATATGTAAGAAGCAATTGAGGTCGCGAGACAAGGCTGCGATGTTCTCCGTGGCTGTATCGCTGCTGATGACTCCAGTCGAGGGACCGAACACTTCTTTTGCAACATAAAAACTTTGCCCTCCAATTTCACAAGAGCAACAACTTCTCAGTGCCGTGTAAGCTCATGACGTGGAAAGCAGGGAAACAAGGGAAAGAAGGGTCTCGTGGATGGTACACGCTCTTCCGCGTGCCCGCCACCTTACCAAACATCACCTAAGCACAGGCGAGGCTGGCAGATCGTAAAGCAAACATACGCCAGACACTGGAATTTGCCAACGTTCACGTGCTAGATTCTTACCCCGCGGCACCTAGTGCAGTACCAAACAGTAGTTCGACAGCAAAGTAATATACCGCATTAGCCCTGAACCTATCTTCATGCTTTTCAAGCCGCACCCCGCCACCCGACTCTCTTCACCACCAGTCACCATCTGCCATTGCCGAGAACACCACCACATAACCACATCAGACAGTAAAGCAAATAAACAACTCCGAATCAAGAATGTGACACTATTCTTGTCTTTGATCTGTTTTTATGCACTGGATCGTCGATTGAGTTGAAAAGTCATTGCGGACCCCGCTGGTGGAAGGTCGAATCCAAGGCATTGGGGTCAACCCTCTACCAACTTGTAGCCAGTCCCTTCAGCACCAACTTGACGGCGACCGAAGCGCACGTTGGAGGTAGCGCACCAGCCAGGCCAAAGTAACTCGACGTTACTTCGGTACCGACGGCCGGCTGTTATCATGGCTCGTTAGTGGCACAGATACTCACGAGACTGAGCGCTGACCAGCACAGACACAACCTTCCCTTTGAACTTACCCATCCCTCAGGATGACGGAGCGTGCTCGCACTTGAGAGGGTCGCAGATATCTTCGGTATGCTTGGTGTCGACTGCTGGCGACTGGCTAGATGTTGCAACCTGTTCAGGCCTGACTATCCTCTTCTGCTATCCGCGTACTGGCGCACCTGGTGAAACAATCACAGAAGATTGGAACTCCATACCAGGAGCACGAGGCTGTACACCTCAGGCGTGCAGCTTCCGCGATGAGATGGCCCAACTGCGCGACCTCGGCGTAAAGCATGTATTTGGATTGTCGACTCAGGACACTGCATACCAAAAAGAGGTCAAAGACCGGCTGCATCTACCCTACGAACTGCTTTCGGACGAGAATCTACAATTTGCTAATGCCCTCAAGTTACCCACCTTCACCTGGAAGAACCAGACACTGATCAAGAGATGTGCGCTGGCTGTCAAAGATGGAATCATCATCAAAATCTGGTACCCTGTCTTCCCTCCCGATAGTAACGCAAAAGACGTAGTGGAGTGGCTCGCAGGCAGAAAATAGTATATGCAGGTACCATTTCCGTGCCCCTGAAACGAGTTGGTACCACATTTGGAGGCGCACCCGCGAACTTCATGACTCGGGACCTACGGTGCTTTTACGGCTGCCGCATTCGGCAATGCTGGTCAAAAGGGGAAAGAGAGTTAGGTGTTGTACTGTAGTGAGTACTGCGTGTCTGAATCCCCTCAATTCATGCCAAAATGCAGTCTGCCATCATGAGATGCCTTTATTGTCTCACTGTTTACTGTCATCTGTCCCGGCAAAAGCAATATTTTGGGGACAAGGTTTGACGGCTGCGACGTTGGGTTGCGCACTAAAGATCGTCAAACCTCCAACCGAACGTGGATCGACCGCGCCGTGCGCGCATGGTCAATAAACTTTAGCTCTTCTACCGGACCCTACAAGATATGGTCTAACCCTCGCCGCCCTGCATGGCGATGCTGTGTCGCAAGGACTCTGTCGATCGTGGATCTTCGTGACTTCGTGAACACCTACTCTTCACTCACACACACTACATTCGTTCTACATGCTTTCTTTTCGGAGATTCTCGAGTACCACTTAAAGAAGCCTTGCGCATCTTGACGAAGTGGCTGAGACATCGGCGCGGCGTCGTCCATTCCTTCCTTAACAGTATATCCAGCTCCGACACTATCTTTAATAATAATGTCTACCACACTCATTACTAGCCGTCGACAACGAGAAATCACTACTTCTACTTCATCGCGAAGAACGCCCGCCACATCCACTTCGTCGCAACGAGCGTCGACAACTTCTACCACACAGCGAAAGCCATCCGCAACTCCCACCTCCTTACGTGTAGCTTCGTCGTCACCAACCGCACTACCTACCAACTTAGCATCAGACTTCTCTTTTATTCAACTTGAGACCAATCCTGTCCCCAGCGCAACCAACTCAATCGATCAGCCAAGTCTTATCGACACAAGTGTTGGGGCCAGCGAAACATGCTCAACAGATAGCAACTGCACAAAGGACCAAACGTGTTCGAGCTCAAGATGCGTTGCTTTGAACGGTGCTGCGCCGCTTGGCGGATCGGGTCCAGAGCCAACTTCGCAACTGACACCAGGCTCAGCTATCGGTATCGGCGTAGGAGTTGTCGGATTGGTCGTATTAATGGTAGCGCTCGGTTACTGGTTCTGGAGGATTCGAGCAAGACGGCCACGCCCTCAAACCATTGAAGAGCCCTCAAACGATCTTCGAAGGTGTGCGACGAATGCAACGGATCAAAGAACACTGGTGGCCTCATTACCAAACAGTCCCCAGAACGCAGCCTTCAGTCAACAACAAACCATGGCCCCGGAGCTTTTCGCCAGAGCTCTTGCGTTTAACGACACAAAGGAGAAAGCGGGCAGCAAGAGATCGGATTCATTGGATAAGAAGTCGCGGATCTCAACGGAGAAAGCACTGCCACCTCGCCCGACTCCTCATCCGCTGATGTCAAATCCTCTTCCACCTCCGCCCACGGAACCGAAGCGATATGCCGTCAACGTCAACATCAACAAGAGCATGATTTTCGACGATGAGATGATCAACGCTGTCAGTTCACTTCGAGGTAACGATACTCCCCGCAGTAGTGGTACGCCTCGTGATCGTAAGCCACAATATAAGTTCGAGGAATACATCCCTCCTACCGCGAAACCTCCGCCAGTCATCATCTCGCAGCCAACGCCGACCACGGAGAAGCGAAACTCTGAGTATGAATTGAGCCAGTTTCCGAACCGAAGGAACTCCGCGGATACCGTCTCGATAGCCGACGACAACAGCTCGAAGGGGGGTGATTCAGAACCCCCATCTCCCATTGTCGAGACTCTTTCTAGACTGGAAAGCAAGGCCCCGCAACTACCATTGCCTGACCTGCCGCCCCCAAGTCCAAGCTTCAGCTTCCGTTCCTACGACTGGTACCAAGACATCATAGGCGATCAGCCAAATGGCGAGCCGACGACACCAACGCTGCCTTCGCGTAACCCTGCACGTACACCAACACAATCCACATTCCCTAAACCACTATCTCTTCCTCCAAAGAATTCCAAGCCCGCCGACCTGGCCAATCTGGACTCGAGTCTTATTCCAGCACCACTTTCACCTGCTGCACCTCCTGCTGCTTCAGGTTTGCTTTTGCACCCAAGCTCAGCGGCCTTACCCAGTCCCACGAGCCCCAACTTTCGTTTATCACCAACTGTTTATACACCGCCGTCGCGACAATCACCACCTATACCACCAACAGCACCGCTTCGAAGCTCGGCACGAGCCTCTACACAAAGCATCATGACCCGTGCTACGCGCGATTCTCGAAGCTGGCTACCAGATGATGGACTCTATCTTGCTGAAGAGGGCGACGAGTATGCCGAATACAAAACTTACCATCGGCCCAGCGAGGACAGCAGACCGACAAGCTATTCACCTCTAACTTGAGCTATACAAGCCACCTAATCTTAGAAGACGAAGAGCCGACCATCATTTCAAATACAGAGCCATAGGCGGTCGCTCACCTTTTGTACTTTTATCCATGCAGGCCGTGTGCTGCAGGACATTACTTTCATTAAATTTTGCTCGGGGCGAGGCCCTGAGGAAGGATCGCAGTGCGCACGATGTTATACCACGCCGACCCTTCCGCTTCCGGTTCCGACTATGGACCAACGAGGGCGTGCGCGACCAAGGTGGTACTCCGACGCACGGGAAGGGCGCGGGAACGCGCTAGGACAACACGCGAGGCCGTGAAATCGCGCATGCGGCAGCTCATCATGGCATTATGAGCAGAGGTGGATATACCATACTACGGATTATAACTGCAGAGCGGATGCAATGTCGCAGAGACACTGAGCATTCTTGTACTTTAATACCCTAACGTAATGTAAAACAACCAAATCAAAACAAATACGAGGAAAGCAACGCATCATTCTGCTTGGTAGCTGTGCCGTTCAAGCTTTCTCCGTGACCGTGCCGTGCTTGTGGGGAGATCCGCAAATCTACCCCACTGTCTTGACATGCGGCTACAAAACGTTGAGCCCGCTATGTCGTGACACGGAGATGTAGCTAGTCCGAGAGACATTCCGCGATGCGTCCATTGAGTATTGTAACTGTTCTAGTCGGTGGAGCAAGAACCAGGTGACATGCAGCCGGGACCAAGATGTGAAAGAGAACTCTGACCTGTGGCGCCTACTGCATGCGTGTGTCTACTCATTGAAGCAAACGCGATGGGTTCCTTGAAGACATGTTCGTATTACCTACGATTGACAAAGACAAGGAATTCCATATTACCTACATTGCCTCTCTAATCTCTAATCTCGAGCATGTGTCAATGGATCTTGTTCCCTCAGCTCGCCGTCATCGTGTTTATCGCATGGCGCATGGAAGATCTCAAGAACCAAGTAAGTCGCTTCTTCTACGCACTACGGGCTACCACAAGCTTCAAGCCCTGAAGCTTCAAATCTGGAAGTGCGCCTTCGTCTTCACCATCCCCACATGTCGGTGCGAACTACATGAGCCCGCATGTTCCTATTCGCTCAATGTCGGCACGATTCCCCATGATCGTCCCCCGCACGACTCTCGCTTATGCATGGTGCATGAATACGCCCAGCCTTCTTGCTAGCTGCCCTTCCCGTTGTTCAGCGTCATCGAGGGCTACTTCGCTGCGGGGAATCGCACAACCGACCATCAACGAAAATGGCGCCAAATGCAGGTGCCGCTGACAGCACCGCAGAAAGCTATAAAAGGTCCAAATCGCAATGGATGCCCGGGGATGTCCAGGCAGCACTCGACTGGTTCAGCACAGCCATCATGTCGCGCTCAAGCTTTCTTCAAGCTTCAACGCTACTCTCCTCTTTTCTGGCTTTAACATCTGGTCAGACACCTATCAGTTCGTCTGACGGCGGTTGGAGCACCACACTCGCTGGAACCCCTACCTCGTTTCGCTCCGTCTTCACTCTCCCTGCCTCGGCTGATCAGGGCGTTGACCAGATCCCTAACATCTATGATCCGGAAGCTGTCGACGCGCAGGATGTCTGCCCAGGATACAAGGCATCCGGTCTCGAACAGGGTGATCGCGGGCTGAGCGCCACCTTGACACTGGCTGGAGCTGCTTGCAATGTCTACGGCACAGATATTGAAGAGCTAGACCTGAAGGTTGAGTACCAATCTAAGGGAAGGCTGGCTGTCAGTATTGTACCAAAGCATCTTGACGCCAGCAATCAATCCCAATGGATTGTACCCGAGGATCTTATTCCACGGCCGCAAGCCGAAGACTCTTCCGAGGGCACAGACCTCAAGTTTGACTGTAAGTAACCAATTTGAAGCCCTGAGTGTCTTAGCACGTTTTTGCCTGGATAACGAGAGAGCTCGACTAACACATATGCAAGGGGGTAACGAACCATCTTTCTGGTTCAATGTTGGCCGTCGCTCTACTGGAGACATCATCTTCACCACTCAGGGTACAAAGCTCATTTATGAGAACCAGTTTATCGAGTTCGTGAACAGCTTACCTGAGGACTACAACCTCTACGGTCTAGGAGAACGTATTCATGGCCTTCGCCTGAACAACAACTTCACCGCAACCATCTATGCTGCTGATGTGGGTGACCCAATCGACCGCAATTTGTACGGTAGTCATCCCTTCTACCTAGAAACCCGCTACTTCGAGAAGGGCGGGAATGGCAGCAAGACTCCCTTGAAGCAGTCTGAGCTTCAGCAGCCCAGCTTTGGCTATGACAGCAAACCCACCGGTTCGGCGTATGAGTCGCGCTCTCATGGTGTTTACTGCCGCAACACGCACGGCATGGATGTTGTTATGAAGCCTGACCATCTTTCATGGAGAACATTGGGAGGTGCAATTGATCTATTCTTCTTCGATGGACCTTCCCAGCCAGAAGTGACCAAGGAGTACCAGAAGTCGGCTATTGGACTGCCTGCCATGCAACAGTACTGGACATTGGGATTCCATCAATGTCGATGGGGATACCGTAACTGGACGGAGACGAGAGAAATTGTTGAGACTATGAAGGCCTTTAATATCCCCATGGGTAAGTTGGTCCTTACTCGACGTAATACATGTGTTTCTTTACTGACTATGAGCAGAAACGATTTGGCTTGACATTGACTACATGGACCAGTACCGAGATTTTACGCTTGATCCTGTGTCATTCCCTCCCTCTGGTGTCAAAGAATTCTTTGACTTCCTTCATGGAAACAACCAGCACTTCGTACCCATTGTGGACGCTGCTATCTATATTCCGAACCCATTGAACGCCAGTGATGCTTACGACACCTACGCTCGCGGAAACGATTCCGATGTGTTCCTGAGAAATCCTGATGGTAGTCAATACATTGGCGCTGTATGGCCTGGATACACTGTCTTCCCAGACTGGCTGTCTTCCAATGGTGTAGCGTGGTGGGTCAAGGAGATGGTTGAATGGTACAAAGAAGTGCCATTTAGCGGCTTCTGGGTGGACATGACTGAAGTCTCTTCATTCTGCGTCGGTTCCTGCGGTTCCGGGAACGTTACCTTGAACCCTGCTCACCCACCCTTCTCTCTCCCTGGCGAGGTTGGCAACGTCGTTTTCGATTATCCAGAAGGCTTCAACATTACTAATGCAACTGAGGCCGCTTCGGCTTCAGCTGGCGCATCAAGCCAGGCTGCACCAACAGCACCTACAGAGACGGCCGCTACAACTACCAGCTACTTCCGATCAACGCCTACACCTGGTGTGCGCAACGTCAACTACCCTCCATACGTCATCAACCATGTCCAAGCCGGAGCTGATCTTGCTGTCCACGCGGTCAGTCCCAATGCAACACATCAGAATGGCGTTGAAGAGTACGATGTCCACAACCTTTTCGGTCACCAGATCATCAACGCCACCTACCAGGGTCTTCTTCAAGTCTTCCCTGGCAAGCGGCCCTTCATCATCGGACGTTCTACCTTTGCTGGTAGCGGCAAGTGGGCGGGCCACTGGGGCGGTGATAATGCATCAAAGTGGGCTTATATGTTCTTTTCAATTCCCCAAGCTCTGTCGTTCTCACTTTTCGGCATCCCCATGTTCGGTGTCGATACCTGCGGATTCAACGGCAACACCGACATGGAGCTTTGCGCTCGCTGGATGCAGCTTTCTGCTTTCTTCCCTTTCTACCGTAACCATAACGTGCTCTCTGCCATTCCCCAGGAACCCTACCGCTGGGAGGCAGTGGCTTCTGCATCCAGGACCGCTATGCACATCCGATACTCCTTACTACCCTACATGTACACCCTCTTCAATGACGCCCATACTACTGGCTCTACTGTCATGCGTGCGCTAGCGTGGGAGTTCCCCAACGAGCCTCAGCTCGCAGGTGTTGACACACAGTTCATGCTGGGTCCTAACATCCTGATCACTCCTGTCCTTGAGCCTCAGGTCGACACCGTCAATGGAGTATTCCCTGGTATCATCGATGGCGAAAGCTGGTTCGACTGGTACTCTGGTGAACGCATCGAGGCGGAGGCTGGCGTCAACACCACCATCTCTGCTCCTTTGGGTCATATTCCCGTGTACGTTCGCGGTGGCTCAGTCCTTCCGATCCAAGAACCCGGTTACACAACGACCGAGTCCCGCAACAACCCATGGGGTCTCATCGTTGCGCTTTCAACAGATGGCACTGCTTCTGGTAACTTGTATGTTGATGACGGCGAGTCTCTAGAGCCAGAATCGTGCCTGGACGTTACGTTTGCTGCTATGACTGGACAGCTGAAGGTCAATGTCGAGGGCGAGTTCAAGGACACGAACGTGCTTGCTAATGTGACCATTCTGGGTGCTCCAGCAGTTGGACAGGTCAAGTTGAACGGCGAGACAATCGATGCAAGCAAGGTGAGTTACAACTCTACTAGCAGCGTCCTAAAGCTGTCAGGCTTGAACGACTTGACTAGTGGGGGAGCTTGGCAGGGAAGCTGGACCCTAAGCTGGGAATAAGGGGTAACATTTTCAACGGTACTCAGTGGGTCATGACCTAAATATCATCGACCACGGTAAACAATGACTGTTCCGCTCGATTAGCGAGCTAATCCTAGTCATGAATTCACTACGTTTGAGATTTAAAATCTGACCTTCATGTTTGACAAATTAACATTTCCTCGGAGCGCGTTATGCTGCCAGTCTTCCAGGTTTTAAGACGAGCGGAGTCGTTCACGAATGACGTCATAACGGGAACTTGCACCTCCAAGGATACGACAAAGGCTCCCAAAGGAAACTCTGCGTACCACCATGGTGTTCTCTCACACACGAAGCAAGTTCGCTTGGAACTTCCTGATCGACCTAACATACCTGAGCGATTAAAAAAGCAACTACACTATGCCGCCTAAGAAGCTAAATCAGCAAGAACCCTCCGCCGTTCCTGATGTCGACGAGCTCAAAAGCATAGCCGCGAAATCAGATTCGCCAGAAGACAAACTTAAAGAGGCTGCCGCAAGTGCTGAATCTGCTCTCGCCTCGGCCAAGACGGCTTCATCGCTACGTTCCGCTGCCGAAACGATCAAGGACCCAAAGAAACGGGAGAAATACCTACAAGATGCGTATAACAAGGAAATTGAGGCGCATGGGAACTCTAAAAAGGCGCGTGTACTGAGCTCAGGCGCGTTTCAAGGCAGTGTAGGGGGTGGTGGTATCGGTATGGCTGTTGGCGCTGGACTGGGTACTGTGGTGGGTACGCTGGTCGGTACTGTGGCCACAATACCCACGACGGCTGTTGGAACGTTGGTTGGTGCGGGCGTGGGTGGTGTGCATGGGCCGTGGGTCAAGCTTGGTGGAGGGAAGAAAAACGATAAAGATAAGAACAAGGATGGACAGGCAGAAGGCGACGGCACTAGCAGTGCGGATGAAAAGGATGTCGATGGACAGATTCAAGATCAGATGGGTGGGGAAGAAGACGGTATACCGGATCCTGAGGCACTAAGACGGGCGGCAGATGAGTTTGCGCAACAGCGGAAAGCTGAACAAGGGGAGAACGATGGTGGAAATGGGGAAAACAAGGAGAAGAAGAAACCGAGGAAGATTGAGGTACGAAGTAAATAAGCTGCGTAAGGGACTGCAATAGGCGAAGTGGGGACATTTCTTCTAATCATTCTGCTTGGGGGATGCATATTTAGCGCTATTATGATACAAGCATTAGGTTTTATGGCATAGAATATAGATTCGACTTGGTGCTTCTCCTTGACTCATCTCAGTGCACAAGATGAGAGCATTCCAATCCTATTCATCGGTGCACGACTACCCCAGCACCCTCACCCATACTTCTTACCTTGCCCTCGACAACCCGTTCAGGCAATCCCAAGTCCGTACATATCTCATCGAAACAATGCATACCATCCAGAAACCTCAACAAAGGCAACCCACTCTTGTCACGGTCGCTCACCAAGCCCTCAAAGACCGGATGTTCTTCCTTGTGGACACTAAGATGGTGGGAATTCTGTTGCTGATGGGGGTTCAAAGACATCGAAGCGATGCTCGGTCTGTGTATCGAGAAAGACGGGTGATGTGTGTGGATGTTGGGCTGGGAAGTGTGGTGACCATGGGTTTGGATACTTGGTTGAGAAGAGTGATGCATGCGCTCATGACCACGGATCGTGGTGGTGTCTGAGTCTCGAGGGTTTGCGAGTGAGGTTGCGGCGCTTGTTTGCAGGCTTGTTGGTGGTGCGGGAGGTAAGGTTGTCGAGGTTGCTATCGCGTACTTGTGTACACGGTAGAGGAAACCTTTGATGATGCCGAAAGTAATGAAGCGGCGTACATCAACACCATGGAGCAAGTCCAGATTCTCCAGTACCCAGTTTTTCAGAGTCAGACCCTGCCGTAGTGATGTATATAGCGTTATCAACGTCTCATGACTCGTTTGCCATATGTTCTCTGCTTCTTCTTCATTCTTTTGCGCCGCAATGTGACTATCAAACTCTGATATCTTGAGTGTAGACCCCACAGTCCCGCGTTGTTGCGATGACAAAGACGACGTCGAGCTGCGCTCGTCTCGACTTCTTTCAGAAACCTCACTGTCCATCCGCGCCGTCTTGGCGTTAGAGCCCAGCCTCATTCTCGGCACGCTGACGTAGCGCATACATTCTTCTTTGACCTCTGCGTCTATGATAAAACCGCCAATCTCGGCTGTTGGCGCATATATGGCGCTAAAGCTGAAGATATCCAAAAGTATCAAGCATCCGTAGTAGACCAGATGTTGAATGGCTCGCCTAGTCAAAGAAAGATCGGTATCAGCCAGTTGTGCAATGTGGGATATCGAGTTGATACCGTTGATATATGGTAGGATTCGGTTGAGAGTAAGGTCCGAAGACACGGGCTGTTGAAGACTTGAAATAGATATGGTGAGCAAGGGCACTTGATGCGCGAGAATGGGTGGAGGAGGCGGCCGTGTAGGAAACAATTTCAGGTTGATGGTATTCGAGTCATCTGGGGGTTGGTTAGCATACCAAACACTATTTACTAGCATGGGACAGTACATACCAATTGGTATCATGCACTCAGCGTAGTTGTTCAGATCCTCGAGCACCATCTCACACAGCGCATACACCTTGCTTCCGCCGCCGATTCCGAAACCACCAACGCCATCATCCGTTCCCCATCCAACATTCCCTTCTTCATCTTCCCAGATGCCCTCTTCCTCTCTAGACAAGAAGCCGCCCTGCTCTTCCAGTCCTCTCAACAGGCGCCCCAACTTCCTAACCACTTCACCATAGCAGGCCCAATCACGCTCATTTTCGCCAATTACGATGGCGAAATTGAAGATGAACTCATTTCTGCTGTACTTTCCCTCTCTTATGCAAACAGGGTATCCGATGACACGATGGTGATTGATGCAGAAGGTGAGTAAGCGGTCGCAGAACTGTTGTGTGGGTATGAGGAATTGCGTGACCGAAGAGAAGGGAAAGAGCGGTGTGGTGAGAGCCGATGGGAGGCTGGATGGCATTATGGCGCCCGCGGGCACCTGGTGAAGGACGCGATTTCCTTTGATAAGATGTTAGAGAGTTTCCTTAGGACGCGCTCATCTTGCAGGAAGCACCTTTTTCATGATGGAAGCGAGTGTAGAATATGGCTTTGATCGCGCGCGTAGGCATTGAAGGTTGTAGGCTATACCGCCAAAGCTTTGCCGGGAACTACATGATGAGTGCTGCGTCGCAGAGTCGCCGTGTGGGGACTTTGGGGGGAGCTTCCGAGGTGTCTTGGTCTGTGCAGCGGGCCATGAACCAGGCTCCACATGGCGCCTTCATCATTGCGGAGATTGAGTAGTCTTCTTTGGACGGCAAGATTCAGCTTGAGCGTCACAACACGATACTGCGGTCATCACGAAAAGATTGCGGTTAGGGTGAAAATGGGTTATTATTCGTATGTAATGTAGGAACCGTGCACTGGCCGATAGGCTTCATAAAGATAACAAGGATAGCGAGAAGGTATACATAGAAGCGAATATGCAGCATCCGTAATCTACAACATGCGATGAAACTATGCTGGGACCGAATGATGCGCGCACTGGAGAGAGCGTTGGGGGTATATGGCGGAAATAGAATAAATGGCCCATCCAAACAACACCCGTGATCCGACAATGTTCCAAAGATCCGAAAGAAGAGACCCATGTATAAAGAGAAGAAAAGGGCGTTAGGCGTTGATGATGAGGTTACGCTGACTGGTATCTTCAGGATAAGCCCCAAAGACAAAACGATAGAGCTCGCGCAACCACTTGAATGCCTCGCTGCGGCCCAACCATTGCACAGATCGTCCAATCTCAAGCGCCGTCAGCCTGCGGAGCGGCTGAGTGTGAACGTTTCGTAGGGTTGGGTCTGCAAGAACAAGTTTCCGATAGCTGTCGAACAATTGATTCTGCCATGTCTCGGCGCCGAAGCTGTTGGACGGTAAGGCACGAATAAAATCTGGGAGGGGTATTTGGCGGTTGTAGCCAGTATTGATGGCTGCCTTGATGATCAACCCTTTCAGGCGAACTAAGTTGGCATCTTCTCGGCCCGCGGTAGCCGTGGAAGAAGTGTGGTGCGAAGCGTCCGAGTATGTGGAGAGGTTGGAGGAAGCGGATGACCAGCGGTCATGAGTTCGTGTCATACCAGCTTCTGGACCAAGAACAAGTATGTTAGGAACATTCGGCTCGTCCGCTGGCGAGAACTCTTCGCGATCGTCAAAAATTGTAGTCGGCGTCTCTGGCTGGATTGGCGTCGCCCGTCGCGAGGAGATGGCAGAATGATACGATTGGTTTACACTGGAAGACCGTCCAGACCGGTCCGAATACGCAGCCTGGGATCGATGTGTAACAGAACTCCGGCCGACCGAAAAGGCATACTGGGTCGGTCGTGGGGTGCCGCGGTCCGGTCGTACTTGTGTCCAGCCTTCACGAAACAAATCGCACAACTCCCAACATGCCTGTATGGCCGAACCGAGCAGCTCCTCATCGGCGGGCTTGCCATCTCGGCTGTTTTGGCGGAGGCTGAATAGCATTTCTGCCAAAGACCAGCATGCGTGCAGCAATGAGTCCGTCTCTTCTGGAAGAGAAGTCCGCTGCTTCATCAGGCGATGACATAGCGTCAAGTAGAAATCCAGTGTGCGTTCACGGAATGTTTCCGGTAGTGTGCGATCGTGTGCGTTGTAGAGATGGTTGTTCAGCTCAAAGCTGACTCTGAGCACCGAGTCTGAAGCTTCATCGCCGCGCTGGCGAACATCAAACAGTGCTTGACAAAAGTCTCGGCAAAGCTCCAGCGTGGGCCGGATCTGCGTGGAAGGGTTCTCTTCTCTGCTCTCGTAAAGTTTCTGGCAAAGTCGCCAGCATGTTCTCCAAGCATGCTCTTGCATATCGGGACTCCCACCGGAGTAGTGGAACATGCGTGTCCGGTGATGCTGGCTAAGTTTGGCCAGCGAGTTGCAGAGTATCCAGCATTCGTCCAGTGCACTTCTCAAGGCAGCGACTTCCTTTTCTGATTCATGGATACCGTGGATGGCCTGGCCCATTGTTTGTGTGCCAATCGACATGGATTCGCCGTCTTGCGATTGTGATGACTGGCTGTCATCCTGCTCGATGACGGAGCTCGCAGAAGACTCGACGGCAGCATGGTCTTCGTACTCGGCAATATCTATGCACATTAGCGTGTGATGGGTACAAGGCTCGACGAGACATACCAGCGAGATTGACGCTTTTGCGAACGCTGCGTCGTCTAAGGTCTTCCTCGAAATCTTGTCTTGTCTGCGCACGCGGCGTGCTGCGGTCTGCAACCGAGTTTGACACGGCGGTATCAATTGGGGTTGTGTGAGCAGACGCTGCTTGTTTGTCTTCAACATCGGGAAGCATATTGGCTTCCGGCGTCGATGGCGATTCAACCGCGGTATGATCCGACGTGTTTGCGCTCGACGACGCGCCGGACGTGCTCATCCGGCTCTGGCTTGCACGTCAGTCATGCGGTGCAACCGCGACAGGAATGAGACTCACAAACTGTTTGAAGCTGTCGGGCGCATGGATGACAGATGGAGGAGCATCGTCCGAATCTGCCCTTCGCACGGCGGTGTTGAGCTTGTGGGTATGGGGCTGTCACAGGTTAGGTGACTGGGTGAAGGGGTGACGATGGATGTGTTGACATGATATCATACCTTTGTCTGGCCGTCCTGGCTCGCCGGGCTCACAATGTCGTCAGTGCCCGGTGATCTAATCTCGCTCATACCATCCTCGCTCGGGTGATTCTCTTGAGCATCCTCTTCGATCTGTAGTGGGGTCAGCCCCGCGTGTTCCCACATGCGGCCACGACATGATTCACCTCAGTATGGTCGGTATGGCTCGTGCCGTTGCTGTCAACGGGCGAGGGGTCTACGGAAGCCGGGTATGGGCTCGGTGGTGGTTGGAGATGGTCCGACGTGTGACCCGAGGATCTTGGGGAGTCCATGTTAGCCCGCAGTTCCCAATGCTCTCCAGACGAGGGCGTCGCACCTATTTGAGAAGACATGGGCAAAGGTGCCCGGCGAGCTGGGCGAGTCCGTGTAGGGGCTGAATGCCGACATGGACTTTAGGCCACTCGGTGACGGCATGAGCTGCGTCGCGGTTGCCATGCCTCACGCTGCTCTGGAGGAGGGCACAACAGATGCTGCGCCAGAGCTGCGCCGGATCTGCGCTGTTGCGGGCGGGGGGCACGAGGGAACCAAAAAAAAAAGAGGCCCGTCTCCAGATCGGCTGCCTGTCACTCCAGACGACAATGTTGGCGAGGCTGAGCGGCGAGTCACGAATCAGAAGGGAATGCGCGGCGCGAAGGGGGGTGGGCGGGCGGGCGATGAGAGCGCTTGCGTCTATGGGAAAGAAGGACGGGACGAGGCTTATCAGAGCAGACCAGCTGCCGGGAAGAGGCTCAAGGTACGGCGTCGGCGTGTAAAGTGGTGTCGTTGTTTCAACACAACGACTCTGCCTCGGTGGAGACTCTCAGCGCAGGCGGCGTCAAGCTGGTGTACCCAGCAGCGAACATGCTCGCCCGACCGTGCACCATGGCCCGCTTACAACACCTGTCCGTTCACCACCACCCCTTGGCGCCGCAGACGAATCGCCGCCCGGGGAGCTGCTAAGCTTCAGGGATGAACTGCAGATTAAGCGCCCAGGGCCACGCTAGATTGCGGCCATGCTGAGCGATCCCGCGCCGTGCGTGCCAGAGACACGACACTGGATCCTCTAGAACAGTCATCGCTGGGAACCTGGGTCCATGTGCCGTCCAACGGTGCGAACACCTTCGCTATATTCTACTACTCTGATGCCGTCCCGGACAGAACAGACGGCTACGGCACCCCCCCCCAGAGCCTAGGTAAGCACTCCCTTGGCATCGTCTATTCACCCAGCATTAGTTCCTTGCATGGCGAACGTTGCTGCAGAAGACTAGGGCCAGGCCTCCATGAGACGCTAATGCACCCTCCCCCAAAAGGCTCTATCAGCTGCGCTGAGACAGCAGCAGTGTGTGCGGCACAGCCAATATGCCCGTCTAGCCGTTTGCTCTGTCTCCAGTTCCGGCCCCATCGACAATCGACGTGGCCGGCTTGCATCAAATGGATGCCTCAATGGTGTGATGAATTCCTCCTCGCAACGGTTCGTCGACACATGGCATCTCAAGAGCCTCTTCTTGCTATATCTGTAGGATCGTCATCGGTATCACATATCCGCTAGCTCATCTCCGGATTCTACAAGCGTGTCAGCGTCTCCAGTTACCGTCCGCTCGGATGCTTAGATTGGCCAATTGCATCTCCAACTTTTTGACTTGCACACGAAAGCACAGAATTTTCCCTTACTCCAACCTACCACAGTTCACGCCGCGCAAGTCTCCAATATTCTACGCTGGTCTGACCTACTGGCCTACAGGCAGCCACCTTGTTCGTCTTCACAAACACACGAGCTGCCCTTCTGCGTGCGACCTGCGCCGCTCCCGCGTTTGACATTAGCCGCGCCCAAGGCGGCTTGCCAATAAGCGCCACGGAGCACAGGTCTTTCTTTCGGTCTTTGTATGACCGACAGGCACAGAACAATCTCCCAGATGACTGACAGGAGGCTGCAGCTTCGGCTTGCATGACTCCCTGCACACACCTTAGTGACTGATGTGAATGTGTCCTTGAGACCAATTGTAGCCATCTGGGTTCTGTAAGTGATACCAAAACCAACATCATAAGGCACGCTACGTTGGTCTACTAGTGGTACTTTTCTTTCGAAGAAGGTGTCAAACATACCTGGTGTCCCACTCGCGTTGATAACTTTGCGTAGACATCCAACCGAAGCAACCCCGCTCTCACGTTATCGGCGCTTACTCCCACCGTCTCTTTGGCAAGCATCTCCACCACCAACGGTATCCTCCTAAACTGGTTCGGGTACTGGCATCCAGATAGCTCCAAGCATTCAAGATCATAAAAAAGGGCGGCCTGAAAGCGATCCCGGCTAGCGACAGCCACGCGACATCCCAGTGTGCCGGTACGATCACTACCCGAAAAGCTGACGTTTTTTTTGTTCTTCACCATTGTCAATTCCCTAAACAGGAAAACGAGCATGCAAGCGAGGTCCACTAACAGTGGCGTGGATACAGACATCTCGATCTTAAACTGCTTTGTCATCGAGTGTTGCAATGACCTCCAACAAGCGGGGTTCGCCCTACCAACAGCTACACTGCCTTGCGGTTCTTCTTTTTTCCATGTCAGGCCAGACCGTCTTTGCAGACTCTTACCGTTCAGAAGATCATGCGAATCACGATGAAGAGATCTGAAGCCACCGCTCTTTCCATGACGCTGCTCACAGCATGAAATCCCCGAGGGGCTCAGCTATCTAGAAAAACTCCCTTCCGTTCCGGGCGCTTCTGCAATCCATAGAATGTGCTTTTCGGGTGGTCGTCAGCCCTAAAAAAGCACATCGACGCCTCAGGATCAGAGATACTGTTTGTTGCAGTCTGCCTTAGACAAGCACAATGTATGTACAGCCTCGTGCGACTGACGCTGTGCGGCATCATGGAGGTTCAATGTTCCACTACGTCTTGAACGTACGCGTCTGTGTAGGTGATCACCAAACAATGCATGGAAGCCGATGTCATGTGTCGCGTAATAGCACTGGATTTCGCAATTGGCGCAAAAATCCGCTTCAGACAAGGAAAGATGATGTTGATATGCGCAACGCAGTCCGAACAGGCCGTCATTTCCTCGACCAGCAATCCGGTCTTTGGGTCTCGGAGAGAATACCATGTCCTCGTTACGGCCGGTTTCCACCCTCTCTTGACCTCTGTATCCTCCATGTTGAAGTTTGGGCAAATACCATCCTTGTCTCTCTGAATACTTGAAATTTCGCCCAGTAAGCTCAGATCAGACTGGCCCTGTTGAAAAAGCCACATGTACGCTAGTCTTACCCATGACCAGAATCAAGAGTATGAACAGCCACGCTATTTTAGCTCAGCAAGACTTGTATCATTGTGTATAAACTAAACGAGCGTGAAATACTGGGGAGGTGTTCGGTCAAACTGCATTCGAGCTCATGCAGGTGGGCACCTGAGGTCCACAAAAGATGTTTAGTTTCTCTCTTTGATGTAGTGCTAAGTAGCTTAATAAATTACGCATCTGCTACAAGCCTTGTATTCTGCTCCTCGATCAGGGGCGAACGAAGATCTACCAAGTGAACAGATCCAACAAGCCGCCTTGTGTAGTTTCGAGAGATAGATTGAGTACTGCGGAAGGAAGATAGACCACTATATGCTCAATGATGTATTGTTTCTTGGAGATGATTCGACTTTGCCGCAAAAGAAAGTCGCTCACGTCGTCTTAGCAATACTAACAACATTTCGCAAGGTGCCAAAAGGCAACACGTCGGCAATCCTTTTCTTACTAGCGAACAGCATGACCAGTCTGTCCAAACCACACCCCCAGCCACCAGTCGGCGGCATACCCCATTCCAATGCCTCGAGATAACTCTCGTCGATAGCGCCCTCACCCTTAGGATGGAAGCCACGCTGTTGAATGAACTTGCGACGCTGTTCGAACGGCGAGTTTTCTTCTTCGTATGCGTTGACATATTCGCGGCCGTGGATGAAGAGCTCCACACGAGATGCGACACGTTGTCCAGTGACCTCGTCAACGTATGACTTTGAGAGGGGAGAAAGTGCTTCCGGGTGTTGGGTGATGAATGTAGGGTTCTTACAGAGAGGCTCGATGTAGATCTCCGCGAGAGTATCAAGAAGACGTGGAAGAGTGGGATTGGGCGGGATGGCGAGGTCCAGCTCACCAAATAGCTGTAACAGCTTGTCGGAAGCATCCGATGATGAAAGATCAGGTAGCTTGCAACCACAAGCTTGCTCGATTGTGGGTATGAAGGGCAATTGAGCAAAAGGCTGTGCGAAATCGATATCCTCCGGCGACGCTAGGGTAGGGAAGTACGTGGACCTCAATGACTCAATCGCAGCATGAAGACCGTGTACCAATTGCTCTGTCCTGGCGACGACTGTGTGCAGATTCGCGCCAACTTCGTAGAATTCGCAAGTTGAGAATTCTGGGTTATGCGTGTTGTCCACACCTTCATTTCTGAAGGCACGTCCAATCTCGAAGATCTTATCCTGTCCTCCAACAATCAGCCGCTTCAGGTTAAGCTCAGGTGCTATCCTGAGCCTAATAGGAGTATTGGATAGCTCGTTTGCGATAGTCTCAAAAGGTCGTGCAATAGCACCTCCAGCGTTAACGTCGAACATGGGTGTCTCCACTTCTAAAAAGCCGCTCTGTATGAAGTACGTGCGCACGTAGTCATAGATCAGCGCCCGGAGACGAAGGACATCGCCAGGCTCGTCGCTTGTGAGCGCGTGAATGTGTGGTCGTCGCGCAAGTGTCTCGGCATCGTCAACCCTCTCTGGGAGATGATGAAGGCATGGCGCGAGAATCTGGGGTACGTCGAGGGCAAGAATTGAGAGCTGTCCACTGGATGTCTTTGTGGGGTTACCGTTAATGGCTTTGCAGCATTAGAGTCTATTATCAAGCTTGACGGCTTCATCACTTACACACCCAGTCACCAACCCGAGCGACTTTCTTGAAATTCTTAAAGTTCTCATCAAGGCCGTCTTGAGGTGTGAGCTTCTTCAGCTCTACCATGACCTGCAATCGCTGTGTATCACGTTCAATATCGAGGAACATTAGCTTGGAGCCAAGCAGTCGCACTGAGCGCACCCTTCCTGACACTGTCAGAACCGGACCGGTGCTCACGGGTAGTGAATCATACCAAACACAGACACACGATCAGGAGTTGTTTCTTGGATGCCATCGTATTTGGCATTGAAATCACGTATCGACAAGTTCTGCGCATCCGCGGAATAAGCCAGCCTAGGGTGATAATCGCCCAAGGGCTTCACCTTGCCCAAGTGCTCCAAGCGCTTCTGCTTCTCTACATCATGTGGGCCAGTATATGCATCAGCGGCTAGGCTCTGGATAAAGCGCCGCTGAACAGAGAGATATGCTCGCGCATGTTCCGGTCTGATGGAGCGACTAGCCTGATGAAGGTATGGGCGGAGAAAGTTCAAGGTTGGCCGGCTCATGGTTCCTTTATCTCGTTAGCTACTGGTCGCAGAGAACGTGTCATAATGAATATGTAATGAAGACGGTTTCAGTAAAGGGTATAGTGAAGTCAACCGCCCGAAGGCGTCATTCGCAACGGTTCTAAGGTTGTTTTGGATCATCATAGGAAGGGCTGTGGGCTGCGGCGTTTGCGAAGCTTGACAGAGCTCAACGCGGGACTGATAATACACATCAATCGACCCATTGAGCGCTGGTAAGCAGCGCAAGACAGCTGTGTATGTTATGAAATGTTGTAGACTTACCTTTCTCTGGAACATGCCTGTGACGGCACGCCGATGACAAGTAATGAATGGAATGTCGAGGTGAGAGAACTTTCACCTCAGACTGCCAAAGCTCGGCCCATCCGCAGTTGAGCCGTCAAGCGAGCGCAAAGCGGCTGTGCGCAGTCACGTGACTCACTAGCGTGCCAAGCATATTTGTGCTTATATTCTAGCTTTCCCCCGGCCCCAAATCTGGCCAGCATACTTACCTTCTTGCGACTCATCAAGCTCAGGTATTTGATGGTCTGACAACGTCGCCTCCATTGCACAGCGGGGTGTGGTGTTGTCATGAATCTCCTTCGGGGGCTTCAGCGGGGCAATTTTTGCTGGTCTGCCACTGCGGCTTTTTTTTTTTCATTGATTCCAGTGCCTTGTGCATTGGGTTGAGGAAGAAGTTTGACTGAATGACAAAGCGCGGCCATGATTGAGGATGTCTACCCGACCAACTCAAGCCATCGTGGTGCTGCCAAGGATGTAGAGGGTTTAGTATAGGCGGAATCTTGAGCAGACCTGAGGGTTGCTAGAAAGCTAGAGCATTGTCAGGACATCCTGATTTTACTAGCTTTGGAGGTAGCTGTCTGTACCTATCTTCCCACTAGATATCCTGATGTCCTGCTGGAATCTGGACTTCGATTTTTGGCTTTGATCTCCACTTATGGACTAAACATCTTATAAGAGCAGAGTACTTCTTCCTACTACAGCAAACTATATTACAGCTATATAAATATTTATAGAGAATCTAAAAGTCTACAATACTATTAATCTTTATAATCTCTGTTGTTAGGAGCTAACGTAAGTTGTAAGGTAGAGCTTATTATCTCTACATGTTTGATTTTTCTGTTATATGGGGTGCATGAACAAGACGCCATGACTCTCAAGTGCAAATAGCAGCCTAAAAGTTGTCGCTGACTTGGTCGAGCCATTCGTCTTACTGCTAACGCTCCTCAATCTGGCGCACATGGCAACAAACGAAGTGTCTGTACCTGCGTCGGCACTTACCCAGTCCGTTCACCAAGAGTTTGATGCATGTCAACTCCCCGGATTCTCAGCGTTTATCAATGATCCGGATGCTCGATCCACCATCATGGTCCTCAGTCGCAAGCATATAAGTCCTCGCGTTGCCGCTGGCTTGAAGCCCATCACTATTCTACCATGTATGCCTCCACGTCAACTCCAAAGGATCAGTTCCACATGCCTCTTACTCTTGCACGTCACGATTAATCCGGTTTGTCTCTCATATCAACACCCCGAGCTTAATACGACATCAATCCTATATGCCGAGCGAAGGCCGCTCCGAGCATACTCGGTGGTCTGGCCATAGCTCCCTGTCTAGCTCCAACGGCGAAACGCGAAGCGCGTGTTGCCCCGCCATGACATCGCCATGACGCTCGTCAGAATTCCCGTCATCAACGTCGATCTGCGCCAGCACATGGCATTTCCGAATCCGCACCTGTTCAGCTCGCGTAGAGCGGACTTGTACCCCTCCATGGCGTGTCATGACGTTAGGCTAGCCCCTCCAAGCGTATGTACAAGGGGGCGGATAATCTTCTGGTTCGCGGTAGTTGTAAGAAGGCTGCAAATTCAACGTCACATGTTGGCAATATGTCATCGGTTTTGTCTCTGTTAGCATTGAAAAGGTAGGCACTCTGCGCATGTTGTCACTTCTCCGTCTTCATCTCTCTCTATCAGACCCTTCTCAACTCTGAGCACTTTCTACTCTTCATATAACAGCTGCACATCGAACCTACGCCCAAGATGATGTCCCAAGCAGCTCGCCAGGCCGAGAAGGTCATTGGCCATGGCGATAACGCCACCACCGCGCAGAACGTCACCAACCCTGGCAACGATGAGAGTACAGCCGACTACTCTGAGACAATGAAGGCTCTGGCGTGGTACGGCAAGAACGAGGTCCGAATGATTGACACACCGAAGCCCAAGATTCTAGAGGATCGTGACGTTATCGTCAAGGTCACTGGTTCCACAGTCTGCGGTTCTGACCTGCACTTGCTTCACGGCACTGTCGTGGAGATGCAGAAGGGCGACATTCTCGGACACGAGTTCTGTGGTGTCGTCGACGAGTGCGGCCCCGGTGTCACAAAATTCAAGAAGGGGTACGTCTATCTCGAAGTTTGTGCTCAGAGGCATCGCTAATAAAATATAGTCAACGAGTCGTTGCCTCCTTCCAGATCGCCTGCGGTGACTGCTACTACTGCAAACAGAAGCTGTCTTCACAGTGCGAGAAGACCAACTCAAACACAATCGAGAACGCAATGTACGGCGGCCGGACAGCAGGCATGTTCGGTTACTCTCACTTCACTGGTGGATATGCTGGTGGTCAAGCAGAGTACACTCGCGTGGCATACGGTGACGTCAACCTACTGCCGCTTCCCGATGATGTTCCTGACGAGGCGGGTCTCTTCCTTTCTGACGTTCTGTGCACGTCATGGCACGCTGTTGTCGACACTGGTGTCAACAAGGGTGATGTAGTCGCCATTTGGGGAGCCGGCCCGATTGGACAAATGGCTGCGGATTTCTCTTTGATGCAAGGCGCATCCAGGGTCATCATGATCGACTCTAACTGGCGTCTCGACTTCGTCAAGGCCAGATATCCCAATGTCGATACTCTCGACTTCTCTACATTGGCCAAGGGCGAGTCTGTCACAAGCAAGCTCAAGGAGATGTGCAACAACCGCGGTCCAGACGTCAGCATTGAGTGTGCTGCCGGTGAGTATGCCAAGGGCTGGGCACATTACTTCGAGATGATGCTCGGTCTCGAGACCGACACCAGCGAGCTCATCAACGAGATGATTACCAGCACACGGAATATGGGTCGCTGTGGTATTACTGGTGTATATGTCGGCTTCACCAACCACTTCAACATCGGTTCTCTTATGGAGCGTGGTATTCGTCTTATTGGTAACGGTCAAGCACCTGTTCACATGTACTGGGAGTCTCTCCTCCAGATGATCCAGGAGAAACGCATCGACCCGATGAAGATGGTCACCCACCGTGTTCGCCTTGAAGACTTGGACAAGGTCTACTACAAGTTCGAGAAGAAGGAGGATGGCATGCAGAAGGTCTTTGTTGAGACCAAGTGGAGTTTCCCAGCGTCGAAAGGTAGCCCTGAGTTGACCAGGTACTAAGCCTGCTTTCATTATACCAAAACATGTAGCATAGTTTAATGATACCAACAAGAATGAAGTAAATAATTATTACATGAATATATAGCCGTCAATGACGTATTTTGATAAAGATGTAAATCTGTTAATGTATGCATCATCATTTCGATTCAACTGACAGCTAACACTACCATCTGAGGCTTATTGTAGGTAGAAACTTCGTCGACGCACAAACCCAATCGATATGCATGACAAAAGGACGGGGTGTTATGACAATTCAACTCTGGCCATTCTCCATCATGGTTTGACAATGTGTCCCATGATATGCAATGGAGGCGACGTTGTCAGACCATCAAATACTTGAGCTTAATGAGTCGCAAGAAGGTAAGTATTGTCCCATGATATAAACTTGACTTATTCCTTTCGCATGCTGGAGCTGCGACCGTTCTCTACCCTCTACCGTTCTGTGCTCGTCTCATTGAGAGCTCGAGCAGCCTCCAACTCCGCTATGAAAGTCTTAAGCCTCTTCACATTTGACCACGCCATCCTCGTTTGGTAGTACTTTGGCACACTGAAAAGAAACCAGGCGATGATCCACAAATACCCGATAGCATACTCTGCGCTATGCAGCCACCTTGCGTCTGACCTGAATCCTAACAGTCTCCGCACCTTGCTCCACTGAGTCGCCACACACCACTCGAATATCATAGGTAGAATCTGCGCAACATAGTAACATGTGATAGACCAACAATCGCCAGAAGGGTTCTGTTGCCACCGAACGAGTGAGTGCATAAGGCCGGATACGAAGAAGACAAGCGTATTCTCGACCAATCGCGTGACTGCACCGCGCTTCATACCCAGCCAGCCTCTCGTCACACATTTGATGTGGCCTGAGAATGAGTGATAGACATAATTGTGCCAATGCTTCGACCAGTACCTTCTCACCGACCACGCGTTACTAAATGGGCCAAAGAGAGCTGTAGACCATTCTTCCGGGCCGTCTAGCCCCGAACCGACGTAGAGAGCGGCGAACATACTGTGATAGCTTTCATACATCCATAAGGACAAGATGCACCAGTCGAACGTGAACTCCAACCGCCAGGTTATCTCTTGGTAGTCTATAGATGTTGGCAGTTGCTGGAAGAATTTCAAGAGCCCTGGTGTCATATATGCGCTAGGCGGTAGGACAAGAGGGGAGTAGCGTGTTTCGTAGAGGTCGAACAGCCTTTGGAGGCCATAGTAAACGAGCCCCTTGAGGACATGGTAGCCGACAAATCTCCAGCGCGAGTAGCCATGGCCTTCTTTCTCAGGTAGCACAACGCCGTGTTGGATGCGAGTGTTCCGCAAGATAGGTTCGTCGGTCTTCTTATTGGTTGCTATATATTGCTCTTCTCCAGTTTTTTCTTTCAATGCCGAAATTCCATTGGAGTTTGTCGGTGATTTGTGCTGTTGTCTCTGTTCAAGCACCTGCGTGTGGTTCCGATCGAAAAGAACTTTGTATCCTTGTTTGACTCTTTCTTTGGTTTGTCCCTGTTCTCCCATGTCTTGCTTCTCCTTTGGCAGAACCGGCGCAAATTCTACGATGCAGACTTCGTAGCTCATGTGTGCGAACCATATTAGACACGTCCGCGCAAATGTGTCATTTATCAAGAAGTGTGGACAGAGTTGATCCGAGTATCGAAATGCATACCAGGTTGGTAAGGCGAGGATGAAGATGGAGAGTTTGCGGTAGAGGCGCCTGGTTGGTGGGAAGGAGAGAATATAGAGGGCGTATAGTATGGCTGTGATGAAGCACAGGATAGGTGTGGCAGCGTTGATAAGTTTCCAGTCCTCTTGCAAGTACTGGCCAGGCATGATGGTCGTGTGTGCGATGTGTTACGCAGCCGTGAAATCTTCCAAATGGTCTGAAGTGGCGGTATACCAGAGTGAGAAGATTGGCTTTTCAGAACTGCGAGTGATTTTTTATTTGGTGTGTGCAGGTCGGACTATATAACTGTGGTCGCGAATGTCTAACCACGGTTGGTGTGGTGGAGACTTACGTGAAGTTGTGGTAATAAGACTCCCGAGCCTTGTTACCTGTGAATGTCCACTCAGATCGATTGCGAGGCATGGATCCTCGAACCTAGGCTCAAATGTGGAGATGGGTGAAAGGCGGTTCTACTTCGCAGCGCGGCGATTTACCGATTCCTAGCATTCACCGACCTACTATTGTAGACCTTTAACCATTGAGTACTGTGAAAACAATCACAAGATACCGCAGTTATATAGGCCGGGCAATAGAAAATTGTATGTTCCTTTCAGGCTCAGTCCAGTGATCACGGATGTTAGCTAGCTTTGTGCTGCTTGCATGGTTTGCGCTGGAGTAGACTTTCTAGTTCAAATCATGGTTTGTCAGACAATGGAAACAGGGTTCTTGTCAGAGGCTCAAATCAGCTCGACCATCTACCAGTTTTTCTATGTCTGTGAATTACCAACATCCCCAGGCCTCGGAGCGAAACCGCTAATTGGATATTCGTACGATACTGGCGAGGAGGACGTATCTATTTCTCCTAGAAGCATTACGAATATGCTTAGACAGTCGTACTGTTGAGTTTGCATGTTCAGCTTTGGGTATGGAGACTTTATGTCTAGCCAGTAAATCGATCCTTGGGTCATTCGGTCGGTGCTGTGATCGGAGTGCAAGAGTCCTAATCATGTTGTTCATCACAAGAAAGTCGGCCATGAGCCAATCTGCTAGACGACTGACTTGTTTGCTATCGTATGCGTCTTTGGTAGTGATTATTCAGCCGGCACAGCATGCTTCATCTGACCAGTCACTCAAGCACAAGTCATTCGCAGCTGACGCTGATCTTGCTTGCAGACTCGTCATGATTACATCTGTCGACAAAACGCGGACGAACAAAAAGAAAAGAAGGAAAAGAAAGAATGCACGGAGGTCTTGCAAAAGACGTATTCGTTTCTCTTGGCTATTGATACGGGGTCCGCGAAACAACAAAAACAAAACGACCGTGTGCGACGTGCTGGCAGTCTGTGTTGTATTGTTGAGATAGGACAAGTTGCCGCTCAACCGCACCAGCGGTCTTGGGTACACGGATACTAGGTTGTGCCCAGCCAGACGCCTAGCCACAGAGTTGTGGCGCGTGCCGTTTCGAAACCAGTTCCGGGTCGTGGCGCATGAAGGGTACGCGGCCTTGCAGTGTCGCATCCATAGGATTGGCTATATGCATAGCATGGTGTGACGCGGGTGCAGCCGTTGCTTGTGGACGCCAAGGTTGGCTTGTGGTGTCTCTGCGGCACCATGCAGCGACGCAAAGCCTTGTTGCTACTGAGGCACCATGGCTGATACGATGGGGCCTTCACATGCTGGCATACTTGTCGTGGCTAGATTTGACCTTCATGTCCAAGGCTGTCTCATGGAAGTTGCCCTGGACCCTCGACTTCCTTAGCTTCTTGACCTCATCGTCGTTGAGACGCCGGCCAATCTGGTCTTGTAGCTCCTTGCGACTAATCTTGACATTCGCCTTGTCTTCCTTGCTCGCCTTGAGCCGCGGCTTGAAGCGGGCTTGCATGCGTATGCGGAAAGTGGTGCTGAAGTCTATGTGTTCGGCGTCGCCCCGTGGTTCTGGGGTTTTCCCAGACGATCCGTCGATGGTCAGGAACTTGTCGCGGGCAGTCTGCAGGGAGAAGGCGGAGGGATTGTCGGGCACGGAAACGACGACAAAGGTTTCTTCGGGAGAGATGGCGGTCGCGGTCGCGCTTAGGACGCCCAACTTGTCGCAGCTCAGATATCTACATCACGTCAGTCGCGTCTTTTGCATGTCCGCTGAAGCTCCGTGCCTTCCGTGATGGCCCTTCAGACTGAGCTGTTCGGTGCCAGCGATGCGATTCGCGACGAAGACCTGGCGCACATCGTGCGGTTCAGCCGTCGCGACATCGCCCTCGACTATGTTCTCCAACTCGCTTGCAAAGACCTTTCCGTTGGCGTCGCATGCCAGACACGTGTTCGGTGAGTCGGTGGGCAGCACGATAACTATTGGTCCCGAGATGTCTGTCGGCGCATCTGCGCTCACCCAAGAGTCGTCGCTCTCGGCCTCGGCAGGTGCGCTGGTCGTAAGCTGCTTCGAGGGCTTCTCGTCGGCGTCGTAAGGGTCGGCAGCTTTTCTGCGCTTCTTGACCTTCTTGTCACCCTTGAAGTGGAGTGCCTTGGGCATGGTGATGGCGCCGCGATGGTGGTGGTGGTGGTGGTTAGGCGTCGGAGCTGAGAGATCGGAGTTGGCCGAGGCTGAAGCAAATCAGGCAGGTGCAGTCGAGATTCTGATCAGACGAGACCAAACCCGCACTACGAGATCACGATAAAGAAGCAGTACTGGCTATTGAGTGTGAATAGCATCATCAGTCACTGCATCTTGCTCGACGACTACAATGGCCAACGCTAACGCTGCAGTGAGCCAGAGTGCCGTCGCCGTAGGTCTAGACGCTCTGAAGAATAGTGAGTGGCTTTTGCATCACCACAACCCACAGTGGCTGATATCTCTGTAGACCATGTAGACTTTTCTCTACTCGAAGATGCCTTCGGATCGTCTAGCTTGGGCATTATTGTTGTAAAGGATATGCCTTCCAAATTCCATGAGCTGCGACATAAATTATTGTCATACGCCTCTGCTCTGGGAAATCTACCAGAAGACGAGTTAGGTGAGCCGTGTCCCCAGACACCCTAACGGGATTGAAACTAATACATGACCAGCCAAACTTGAATCGCCGGCATCCAAATGGCTAGTTGGCTGGAGTTGTGGAAAGGAGACCCTCAAGGACGGCAGATATGACACCCTCAAGGGCTCGTACTACGTCAACTGTGCCAATGGTTTCGAAGAGCAGCAAAAGTCATTCGCTGAAAAGTACCCATCTTTCCCAGAGTACACAGCGCCCAACGTTTGGCCTTCCCAAGAGCTCCTGCCAGGCTTCGAGGACACCTTCCGTGAGCTGTGCACTCTCATCATCGACATAGCCGCATTGGTTGCCCGTGCCTGCGATAAGTACGCCGAAGCCAACATCGACGGCTACCAGAAAGGGTACCTTGAGCATGTAGTCAAGACAAGTGTCTCGACCAAAGCCAGACTACTGCACTACTTCCCCAGCCCCTCGTCAGCCCCCGACCCATCCGGTGGTGATGAGGACGACTGGTGTGCCACTCATCTTGATCATGGTTGTCTCACAGGTCTCACCTCGGCCATGTTTGTCGACGAAGCCGTCAGTCCCCCAAAGACCGGTACATCATTCGCGCCTCTTCAAGAACTCGACCGCTCACCGGATCCCAAGGCAGGTCTCTACATTCACTCCCGCACCGGTACTGTCACAAAGGTCAGCATACCCCGCGACTGCCTCGCTTTCCAGACTGGCGAAGCACTGGAGATCATCACAAAGGGCAAGTTCAAAGCTGTGCCTCATTTCGTAAGAGGTGCTGCAGCTGGAGGGAAAGTAGCGAGAAACACACTAGCCGTGTTCACGCAGCCGAATCTGTGGGAAAAGGTTGACGAAAAGAGAGACTTTGCGGCCTTTGCCAAGGAAATTGTTGAGAAGAACCACTGAGGCTCAAGCGGTGTTGGTGTAGCGAGCAATAGACCTCAAGTCAGTCAATAGGCGACATGTATAATGACATCACGCATCTCACCCGCTGATCTTACAGGGCTGCCAAGCTCCCGGGCGTTCCTGCCCAAGGTACCCGGGACCTGAGTCAACAGAAAAAACCCAAATGGCGCATGCATGCTGACAGATGGCATTTTGAAATCGCCAGAATTACATGCCACGACAGTCAGCTGTGGCTTCGTAACGATGCCAGCGCTTGAATCATTATCCACAATGCCGAAATGAGGCTCCTAATCTACGCATGATACAACGCGTCGTCCTGTACGCACTTCTTTGTCGTCGAAGCGCGCTAGGACGTTGCTGTGAGACGCGCTACACACATTGCGCGGCCTCGAAAGTTGAAACACACAAAACAGCGGCTGTCATCTAATCTACGTCGACGATCTCACCCACTGTCAGCCGCCGGCCAAACGTGGAGGGTGGGTACTGAGACCCGAAGACGCGCTGCTTTAGGTTCCAATGTTGCGCCACACGTCCAAGGTTTTTCGCCATGGATGCAACGCAACCTCTGCGCATCCCTAGGCAAGCACCCGTTCCTCTAGCCACAGGCAGTGCCAACACAATCACTATATTCGTTTTCTTGCGTGCAGTGCCGAATCCCGGTTGGCGCATCCTCTGTCACCGCCACAGCGAATTGCCCATGCAGGCGGCTTGTTGCCAAGAAATAGAAGGCCTGAAACCGGTGGGGAACATTCACCATCCACCGACGATTATTACGCGGCCCCCCATGCTGGCTCGGCGCTTGTTCCCCCTTTCAGCCCCAAAGCCAATTAGACGGCCAAAAATCCCTATTCCTTCTCGACGCATCTCTATCATGCCAAGAGAGCCTATCCGAGATGCCGTCTTCGCATGGGGGAACTTGCTTGCACCCTTGCCATGCACTTAACCTCCTTCTTGGTTCGATTCTATCCACACCAATGCAGCCTCTATAGCTGTCACTGTCGCTCATTTTTCTTCCCTCTCTTGTCTTCCTGCAATCGCTGAGCGTTCTTACACATCACCACTTGGGGCCTGTATATCCCATCATCAGTCGTTAAGTCGTCTGCATGCGTATGTCTTTCCTAGCAAAGGCCCCGTTATCGCTCGCGCGCGCCACCATCTCGAGCCTTGCTACTCCTTTGGAACCCGCCGCTGGTCCCGGAAAGATGGCTTCCAACAATCGCCAGAATGTTACTTGGGTTGAGGTAGGCTGTCATAGTCTAGCCAGACATGGGTGTCTGCTAACCGTCATAGGGTGTTCGTGGAGTCGCTTCGTTCTGGGTTGTCGTAACACATTTATGCCGGGCTTGGGACTACAGCCTTTGGTCACCGCGTGACAACGAGAATGCAGCACCGCAACTACTGCAACTGCCCTTCCTCCGATTACCATTCCAAGGCCGTATCGGTGTTACCATGTTTGCTTTTCTCACCGGTTACGTATGCGCCATCAAACCACTTCGACAGGCCAAATCTGGAAACGTTCCAGCTGCGTTGGAGACACTGGGCAAATCTGCTTTCCGTCGCCCACCGCGACTGATTATGCCCGCGACCATTGCTCTGGTTATTGCGTGGTTTTTTGCCCAGATTGGTGCTTTCGAGGTTGCCCACCTGAGCGACTCTCACTGGTTCCGTCGTTCAGTCCCTACCAACATCGGTGGCCTTGATACGGAAATCCCACGATTGATCAAGAACTTCCAGACGTCTTGGTCCGGCGCCAATAACGAATACGATGACCACCAGTGGGCTCTCTTGCCTCTGCTGCAAGGTGCTTTCCTCATCTACGTTTTGCTCTTCGCCACTGTCTTCATGAAGTTCCGCATGCGCCTCTTTACCTGCATGGTTCTGTTCCTGTGGTACTGGATGCGCACTAGCCCTGAGAAGGGTATGTATTGATCGCTGAACTTGCTCGCAACAACCACTAACATCACTAGAAACTTTCGAGTGTCAGTTCCTCTACGGTGTCATTCTCTGTGATCTCGGCTCCGAGAAGAGCTTCCGCGAATTCATCAATAGCCGTGTCAAGGCTCGACGTATTGCGACCGCATTCCTCATCATCCTCGGCTGGTATGTGGCGTGCTACCCCGGAGAGCACTGGGAGTGGTCGGCTTGGTCTGTTCAACTTAAGAATATTGGAGACTGGATTATTCCTCAGGGTGCAGCAAGCTACCCTAAACGCTGGACTGCTATCGGATGGGATCTGATGGTCACCGGAATTTGGCTATCGCCTTCTTTGCAGAGCATGTTCTCGAACAAGCTCTTCATGTGGGTTGGCCGCAACAGTTTCGCCGTATACCTTACCCACGGAACGGTCATGAAGGTTGGCCTAGCTCGCCTGATTTACGGATTCAGCACTGCACCGTACCACGTCGAGCAGCCAAAGGATGGTCAGGGCGAAGCCATTGAGCACTACATTCCCAGGTCTACAAACTGGTTGGTCTGGGCCCTCGCCATTCCCATCTTCTTCGTCGTCGAATACACCATCGCTCACTTCTGGACCACATACGTCGACGCACAATGCGCGAAAGCCACCAAGTGGCTTGAGGACAAGATGTTCGAGAAGAACGAAGACGAGAAGCACGGTGTCGCAAGCATGGCTTAAATCAACACAATGCGCAAAATTACAAGCATCATCATCGGGAGTTACAGACGAGAACCTCCTGCTCGGTTTTCCTTGTTGTCGGGTTTCATTTTCGGTTTTACGATTTCCTTTGTTTGGGTTTACTACATATGCGGATACCAGCATTCGTCGCATTTCATGGAGTTTCTTTGGTATGGGCAGCAATCAGCATAAAGCATAGAGCTTTCTTAGACAAGGGAAATGTTCTCGTGTCGCAACGACAAGATTTGGCCGGCACTGTATAGCGAAGCAAGGGAGTCGAAAGCTCAACAGATTATCTAATTCAACAAATCATCAACTCAAATCTCAAATGCCTCAATATTGCATTGTGCACCCCATATCACCTCCGGTCCGATCCTCGTGACCTTTTTGGTCAGGAATAAGTTCCCGCAGATCTTTGAAGCATCAAATCTTGGCCGCCTCATTATTGGAAGTATCATCACAAATAGTCATCATGCGACAACACAAAGAAAAAAAACCACCGAGAAATTGCGCCATCCGGCCACCGCCTATCTCCCCCATCCGTCAGAAAAACCACTCCTTCAGGAACGGCCCCAATCCACACCTTCCCAATTCCTCCAGAACGGTCCCCGATACGCAGCCTGCAATGACGTATATCCCTGCAGCGGACCCAATTCCTACAAGAATCCAGCCCACTCTACTTGACCAAGAAATCCGGACGGCATCACGAGCCACATGCAACAACTTCTTAAGCTTATTGCCAAGCTCGCTGCTAACTGCCGCTTGAGGGACATTAGCCACAAGGGTCTCTTGGCGTTGCTATACCCACGCCGTTATCCCCGTTGGCTGTGGCGGCTGGTGTGGTGTGTGGTGCTGCTGCGTGGACGCATGTGTGTTGCGCATGATGGCGGTGTGCCGGTCAATATCTTTGCGCGATACAGGATGTAAGAGGGCAATGCTTGTGTCGCATGTATATCTGCTATCCACTGTGATTTGGAAGGTGTGGGGGCCGGGATCGATGGGGTTGGGGTCTCGATGGAGAAAGCCCTGCGATGGGCCACCTAACGACCTGTGCAGTCGACGGTTTTTTCCTGTAGAAACGTCATCGTCGATTTCGCTCCCGCCAACGCTAGGACTGCCTCTTTCTGCCTCGAGCAAGCTCTACCAAGACGTTGACGATCGGGTCTTGTATTACCTCATACAAGGAAAGAACCAGACAGATACAAAAATAATAAGGTATACCTTGCAGTCTACATTGTCTCCTAATAAGAAAACCTATAAAGATGAGTAGCGTTGTAGTCTGCTAAGCTTTCTATTTATGTCTATGAAGACCTAATACGCTTTATTGCAGTAGGAAGGAATACTCTGTCCTAAGAGGTGTTTAGTTTCTCTCTTCGATGTAGTCGTATTATCGAACACTTGGTGTCTCTTGCTACGCTTCGTCGCGATGAGTGAGGGTCTCGGGTACTTGGCGAGCGATCTTTTGCTTGGTACCAGCTGCTCAGGCAGCTCTGACATGCGGTTTTATGGGCTGTGTGGTTGAGGGAAGACGCACTTACTATTGTGTACATGGACTCACTCTGCGTTCGATCGCGTTTTACTCCCCCACGTCCTCCATCTGCATTCCGGCCGATGAAAGTCTCTCCGCCAAGAGAAGCAACTGCAAACGTGAGAGGCAGACAATTAGCATTCAAAGAAGGCATGACACTAGGCCTGCATTCACCAAGCAGGCAGGCTTTGCTACACAAGGCATCAAATGATTTGGATGGCAAGCATGCAAAATGTCGCAATTCTGATAAACACGAAGAGATCACTCCAACGAGTAACTATCTGCAAGATAGGTGCGCGCCCATTATAACTGTACAGAAGTCACTGTGTCCTCTCATCTTCTGCCCTGTTCAATAATTCGTTCGGAGGTCTTTTCTCATTTGCTTCTCCATCTCGTCAATACCCATCAGTACCAACCACGGGGCTCCAAAGAACGATGATTGTATCCCCTCCATAATAGGCCTTGTCTGTTTATTGAAGGTAGTCTTCTCAACTGCGGATTGCGAATGTAGTGTCTTCTATCACCCGCGCCCTGTCGCTCTGTCATTATGCGAGGAAGCATAAGGCCTTGTCTCGGCATAGAACTCATGTCGTGGCGTTGGTAGTAGTGTTGGTCTTGGTAAGCGTTTTGATCAGGGTTTATGGGCATTTCTTTTCTCGATATCAAGCTTTTTGTGAGTATGGATTACGAGAATGCTTCAGATTGGTTGTCAACGTGCTTTGCTATGGCTTGCTTGTATGGTGAAGATTTTGGATTGTGTATAGGAAAACTGAGAGGAACTTGATAGTGACGCCTTATACGCCTCTGGTGATTCATTATTGTAGCAAAGGAGTGACTCTATGGGCGTTGTTGATTGAACGGTTGGCATCTAACATTCTATTGACTAAATGCAAGCTGTCAATTACAGGAAAACTTGAACGGGGTCCTCAAGGACCGTCTCAAGAGGGAGATCAAAATTGAGGTCTTCCTATGGAAATGTCTTCCTATTCACGGCAGCTATCAATGACGCTAGCTGACATGTGAATAGGTGTAAATCTTCTCCGCCATATACCCTCTGCTCGAATCACTCTGCTATTTAAGTGAGTTCAATAGATGTCGCCCCAGAGTAGCGAGTCTGGAATAATGAACAGGAGAGAATGACATGGAATATGTAAAGAGGCTATGGCGGAGAAGACTGCGTAATGTGTGGGAAACACGCATGAAGTGACACGTTTGAAGCGAACATGTCTACTATGGTAGTACTCTTCACTAGCACGTGCTCTTTCTTCGTACTTCTGTTGCATGCACAGTCCCTTTGGTCATCTGTAACCGAACGTCGTCGAGCTTCCTTCTTCTCTCTACCTCCGTCTTCGGCAACAGCTTAAGGTAATCTACTATGTTTTGTCTGAGACCAAGATCTTCGGTACTTTTTACAGGCAATTTGGTGTACACAGCGAGTCGCTTGTTGAGACTATTAACAATCATACCTTTTTACAGTAAGCCTCTTTATAGTTTGCGACCACCGTATACAATAGAAAACTTAAACAGGTATAGGAACAACATGCCCTAGTTTACCGCCTACGTTAGCTTCTAAGAAGAGATTCTAGAAAGGTTAATAGTACTATAGACCTTTAGATTCCCTATCTATGTCTAAGAAGGTCTTAACAGACTTTGTTACAGTAGGTACAAGTACTTTGCTCTAAAGAGATATCCAGTTTCTCTCTTTAAGGTAGTACGACTATGATTGGACGCCAGCTCACCCTATCCTCTATCCACACTCTCACACTTATCGTGATATGTGATCATCCTCATACACCCCTGATATCGCCTATCGGCCACTCTCTGCGTATACACATGCCTCCTTCGTCCCAGTATTCTTATTCTTCCTTTTTCGATGTCGCGAACCCCTTTTGGAGCTGATTTATAGTCGCCCACGTGTCCTTGCAATGGCTAGTATTATGTTTTTTGTATCCTTCTGGGCTTGCCCAGCATGACGGTGTATAGGAACGTGAGTTTCGATTGTAAGTGAGGCATCTGTGGCTCTTCTCTGCAACTGTGTATTCGTGATGTGGCGTTGTCATAACCGGTGTGGTATCAAGTGGGAGAATTGTAGCCTATGCGTTGATAGCGACTGACTTGTGTGAGCGGGAAGGAGAAGGCGAGTTGCACTTCGGTGCCGAACGAGGCTCCATCCAAGTGGTTTGTCGAACAGAGTCGGGTATTTTGGGTATTGCGTCGCCACTGGGAGAATATCGTGGTCTTTCTATCGGCTCGGCAAGCTTTGTTACTACGTTTGTGTCATGCTTGATGAGAGCTTTGAAGCGGTTCTCCGAAGTACAACCCAGATGCTTCAGTCTATTGATGATGCTGTTTGTCTCTTTGGAGACTGCTTGTTTGGGCTCATCTTGAAGTAAACTCTTTAGTGGCTGAGATCTTTTCTTCCATCTACACTTAACCGTCTCCCAATCCACTCCAGATGATTGTTCTTCCGTAGGTGCTGGCTTCAAGACGGCTTGTGTATCTTGTACCTTTGCTGGAAAGAAATCCCCTGTATGCCCATAACCAGGAACTTGGCTACACTCATCTTTTGCAAGCTCCCAGATATACAGCGCCTCGTCTAGACCCCATTATTCTGCCATATTGCATCGTTCGTCCTGTAACTTTTCCAGTGTTGCCTCAAGCTTCCAACAATTGAGTCTTTTCCTCCTCCACTGACTAGTCCAACTCCTATGCGTTATCCACTTCTTAGCATTGCTCTCAGTCGTACAACATTCTCCTCTAGCGTTAGGAGAACCGAATATACCACCACGGCGAGACAACGCAGCTTGCGTGGCTTTCACTCCAACAATACGAGCTTCTGTGAAGCAGACCGCACAGACGGAGATCAACAAGTCGGGAGTAATGCTGGGTACACAAGTGTAGCTATGATGGCATGGTTTGCTCCATGGTAGCTGATCTCGAACACCGCAAGCTGTAGGACTTTTTTGCGGTCGAGATCATCCGTGGTGGTAGCAGTTGTAGACTCAGTCAATCAGGAGAAGCGATCAGTTCCCCTTATGGTCCCAATTGCGAGTCACGTTTTATGAGCGGAAGAAAGTCGTTTTGCTAGGAATCATCGAACGATCCGATGGTACGTGAAAGACAAGTGGTCTGCAACGAGGCACCCAGAGATGCCTGAGGGCCACTTCGATCAAGAATGGTGGAGCGTCGATGTTAGGAGTGAGTAGAAATACGAGTCAGGAAGAATAGTCTCATCAGATCTGAGCGAGCCACAAAAGTGAGTACGACGGTCAACGCGACATGGCTGGACCGAGCTTTTCATCATTCACTCGGACCTTCGATCCTACTTATGCCAATGAGCGTCTATCGTCTATGATATCATAAGCTTAGACGGATACTTCCTAATAGTTTCCCTAGGCTCGAGAATTGTGTGGTCCAGAACAATCAGCGAAGGCTGATGCGGGTCCATGTATGCGGTGTAAGCGGCTTGCTCATTTTCAACGATCTTGGTAGGCACTGTGTAATTGAAAGTCTTGATGACTTCGACCTCCTGAGGAGGTGAAACATGCTGGTCTAAAATAATGTGGTAACATCTCACCTCCATATACCATAGAAGCTGCCCAACCATACATAAGCCATTTTGGCATAATTGTCATGCACGTTGGATCGCTCAGCCAGGATGTTCATCATGTTGACCGCGATTTTGGTGAAAGTTTTAGTAACCATAGCTGCATCATATCGCGCGCATGGGTGTTGCGCGTGTTCTGTTTGTATCATTTCGTGGTACCAGAGCGATGTAATCCTCATACTGTTGATTGATCCGGGTGCGGGCCGTCTCTCGGTTCCATATCATTGAGCTCCGCTATGGTTGTAAGTGCCAAAGACATCATCTGTGCTGTTCGCTCCCGATGTTCAACAACGTTGATGTAGGAGTCCCAACAAATGTATCTTATCGCAACGCCGCTGAGTATGCGCTCGAAACCGACGAGATGATAGACGGTGGTGATGGTGTTGAGTTCGGACTGGTCGGCAAAAGAGCGCCCGCGATGACGTTTACTGCTTGGCGCTAGCTTACAATGAGCTCCGGCCTTAGCACCTGGATAACACTTATTCTTCTCTAGACACCTCAATTCTCCTTCCATCCCCTCTTCATCACATCAATTCGTCTCGCTATGTTTGCTAGACAGATCTTCCGCCCGGCCAGGACGTTGCACCAGGTATGCGCGCACATTCTCACCGAACGCGACATTACAAATCTTCCCAGTCTCTGTGTAAAGTACTAACAAGAGATAGCAAGTCCGCCGTTACGCATCCGAGCCGCCCAAGAGCGGTGGCAACAATGGTGTCCTCTACACAGGTATCGGCGCTGCTGGTCTCGCTGGTGCCTACCTATACATGAGGGGCGGCGATGCGCCGTCGGGGCAGAAAGGCAATGCGCCGCCCTCAGAAGAGGCTAAGAAGATCCCCGCTTCTACCGACGGCTCAGTCAAGAAGGCCTTCACTGGAGGCGACCAGGGCTTCGTATCACTAGTGCTGGAGAACAGCGAGGTTGTCAACCACAACACCAAGAAGCTCCGATTCAAGCTGCCCGAGGAGGATATGGAGAGCGGATTGCCCGTTGCCTGTATGTTGAACAACCAAGAATATCGACCAGACCACATGCTGAATCCCTACAGCCGCCGTAATTACCAAGTACAAGGGCCCCGAGATGCAGAAGCCAGTCATCCGACCATACACACCCATCAGCGATGTAGACCAGAAGGGCTCCGTCGACTTCATCATCAAGGCCTACCCCAACGGTCCTATGTCTGAGCACATGCACAGCATGGAGCCAGGCCAACGGCTAGACATCAAGGGTCCCATCCCCAAGTTCCAGTGGAAGGTATGAGCCGCCCAGTTGCCTCAACTGTGAGACAGAAACTGACGCAAAATCCCACGTGTATAGCCCAACATGCACGAGCACATTGCCTTGATCGCTGGTGGCACCGGTATCACACCCATGTGGCAAACTGCACGACACATTTTCCGCAACCCTGAGGACAAGACCAAGGTTACGCTCGTATACGGCAACGTCTCAGAAGAGGATATCCTGTTGAAGCGCGAGTGGGAGGAGTTGGAGAACACATACCCCCAGCGCTTCCGCGCTTTCTACGTTTTGGACAACCCGCCTGAGTCGTGGCAAGGCGGTAAGGGATACGTGACCAAGGAGCTCCTGAAGACTGTTTTGCCTGAGCCCAAGGAGGGTGACAAGATCAAGCTGTTTGTCTGCGGACCGCCAGGCATGTACAAGGCTATCAGTGGCGGCAAGAAGAGCCCCAGCGACCAGGGCGAGCTTGACGGTTATCTGAAGGAGCTTGGTTACAGCAAGGACCAGGTCTACAAGTTCTAAGCATGTGTCAAAATAGATGTGTATGATACCTGATCGCGTTTTCTCTCGAGAATAGTCTCGCAAGAGCGAAATTAGACACTTCGAAACGCGAGCCAACAACCCTTTTTGTGTGACATGTCGCGCAGACAACCGAAGGCACTACCATGTGTAAAAAGAGTATTTGCATCACTCAGTACACCTACCGCATATGACTGTATTGCTCACAAAATAAGTGCCTGCGAAATCGTCACGGTTGGTTTCGGTGTTCAGTGCACTAGAAGAAAAAGGGACTTCTTCGTACCTGAATAGGCAAACCGACCAAGACGCCGGCAGATCAACACGCTAGCTTACGGGCGATTGGATCGGCGCCAGCAACCGTTGTTAAGGGAGTGATCAAGTCATGACGTTTGAAAATAACTCGGGGCAAGAACCGCGTCTTGCCGACGTAAACAACACATACTGCCGATATTCCCACGGACTCGGAACGTGACAGACGTCCCTTGACGCTCGTAAGAGCCAACTGGCCCAGCTTATCAACTGCCTACAGATACGTCACAAAATCTACTCATACACGATTAGACTGTTCGTAGGCGCCTCGGGTCACTAGAACGACACAACTATACGCAATGGGCGTTACAGTATCTCACACAGCATTCTCGCCATTATCCATGGTATCGACGATTATCGGCTTTGTCTCGTTTACCTTCACACTTGCGACCTTATTAAAAGTTTCCTGGTCAAATCTCATGACTTTCCAAGCGGCTCCAGAAGAGATCAAGGACACACTGTCGAGCCTGAAACAAGGTCTGCTGGAGGAGAGGAGACACTTGAGAAAAGTAAGAAGAAGACTGAAGAACGTGAGGAGAGATCGCAGTCATGGTCCTGGTGCCAGAAGTGGTTCCGAGGAGTACTACGGTGGATATGGTGGTGGCAAGCATGTGAACGGAGGTCGAAAGAAAAGTAGAAGAGGAAGAGGGGGTAGTAGGAGGGAAACGATGCATTTTGACCGCGACATTCAGAGGATGAGATCCAGTGGCGAAGAAGAGGCGTTGAGCGTGATGCGTGTCACCGTCCGCGATCTTATTCAAAAGTTCCGAGGTCTTGAGCATCCGTTCCTCAAGCCTGAGTATCAATCTCAAGACCCGGCGCGATGGTCAATTCAATCGTCAACTCACCCATCCGAGAAATCGCCTTATGCAGCGCAGTATCACCCGTGCTCAGATGACGATTCGCCCTCAGCTAGCCATCTACATAACAGCAATCGCCTAGGCTTCGAATACGCTAATTGCGATCTTCAACGTCGTTGGCTTTGGGTGCGACGCAAGGCTGACGTGATCAGCTTGAGTACTGACTTGAGCCGAGTGGAGGGTAGACGGACAGCGCATGAGGTGGGTGAGATATTGAATATGGTATCAGATATAGGAAGAGATATTGAAGATCTAAGAGGAGTAGTTGAAGGGGTGGAGGGTAGGTTAAACAAGGTTGTGGGGGTAAGACGCGTAGATTAAGAGAAGAGGCAGATGAGGGTATGAGTGGGAGATGAGAAGAGAGCGACGCGCTTTGCAGGATGAGGCCACGAGTTTTCACTTTGCGCTCTCACATCCACAGTAACCAAAGCCCGCACATAGTCTTAGTTCTTGATTGCACTTACTACGTAGTGCTTCCGTGTATATGCCATTTTTCAACCAACGCCTGAACCTCCCTAGGGGTATATTCCATATGCATAACTATTACCGAGGGACCAAAACCCGTATTAAATAACAACCCATATCAAATGCCGATATGCATGCTAAGGATAATGCACCATGTGAAGACTCCGTAACACCGTCGAGCCCAGCTCTTGTATGCGTGAGCATCACCGTAACCATCGTCGTAGACGTATACCCAAAAATACTCTTGTTATCCAAGTACGCTGAGTCGTAACGCATGTCTTTCATACGCCGTAGGGCTGTTCACTCGGCCCAGCGGGCACGTTGAGTGAAGCTTCGTCCGGCAATCTTTTGCTTCCGAACTTGCTTGCTAGCTCTTCGATCTTAGGTATTAGCTCACCGATTCTGAACGGCTTGCTGACAACATCATCCATGCCTGCAGCGAGCAATGTCGCGATCTGTTCACTGCGCGCATTTGCCGTAACCGCGATGATAGGAACATGCCTCTTGAACTTGCCCTGTTGTTCAAGGGCACGAATTTGCGAGGTGCATTGTAAACCGTCCATGACTGGCATCTCTTTGTCCATTAGCACGACTGATATGTCCTCCAGGGGAGATTGATTGGGTGAGGCCCAGTAAGTAGAAGACTTGAGCGCTTCAAGTGCTTCACCGCCATGGTTTGCGACGGTCGTTTGGATGCCGTGGTTTTGGAGCTGGCGCTGAAGGACTTTTTGGTTCACTGCGGTATGTTAGTAAAAGTAAACTGGCAGGGGAAGCCTTAGTCATGTACCAAGATTGTCCTCCACGATTAGTACTTTGAGTTCCCTCTTCTTTGGCTTGGCCTTTGGACCAACGCTATCCTTGCCAGGCACAGCAGCAAAGTCCTTGATTTTGGTTGCGATCTTCGACGGAAGGGGTAGCTCCTTTCTGCCCTTATCCTTCGCATTCGACACCTTCCTGGACATTGATGGAGTTGGAAGGACTTCCAAAGCTTCTTGTGGCTCGCTGCTCCTCCGACACTTGACATAAAACGCGAATGTACTGCCTTTGCCTGCTTCGGAAGAGACGCCAATCTCTCCACCTTGTAACTCTGTCAACTCGCGGGAGATGAACAGGCCGAGGCCAGATCCGCCGTACTGGACGTGTGTCCGTGGACTTGCCTGAGAAAAGCGTTGGAAAAGGAGCTTCTTCTCCTCCGGCGTAAGGCCCCGGCCAGTATCCCGTACTGCAAATTCCAAGAAGATCTCTTCACCGTCACCCCAGTCAGGTCCAAAAGTTTGGTCGGTCCTCTTGGCTCGCATGGGAAAATAGCTAACGGTAGGATGTTCGCTTGCCGATGGACGTACTTGCGATGCTGATAGAACGACCTTGATGGTTCTGGTCTCCTCAGTGGTTGTGAATTTGATCGCGTTGGTGGTAAGATTGATGAGTACCTGAAGCACTCGTGAGGGGTCAATCTTCACCCAATCAACACCGAGCTTGGTGAATGAGTCGGTCAGGACGAACTCCATCTGAATGCCAGCTGTTTGCACCTCTCCTTCGAACATCTTCAGCGCACGTTGCACCACTTGCAAGGGTTGAGCGTCCACTGGTGTCACCATGAGCATTGCGCTGTCGAGCTTTGATAACGTCAAAACGTCGTCGACGATACGCTTTTGATGCTGTGCGCATAAGGCGATTGTTTGTGCTGCATCAATCGAATCGGCAACGATGCCCTCCTCGATGACGTTGGAACCTGAAGTTCTGAAGTCGCCTAAGATGGTGCTAATCTCATCGGCACACTGCAGAATAGCAGATAAAGGATCTTGTAAGACGTTAGCATTTACTCATAAGCGGTTGATGTAGGAAGAATCCTACTTCTCATCTCGTGCGATGTTATGTCGATGAAGTTCTCCTGTTGTCGCTTGAGTTCGACAGCTTCCTCCATCTTCCGCTTTTGAAAGCCTTCGGCCCACTTTTGAGGTGAGATGTTCGTGATGCTTCCAAAAACGCTCTTGAGTTGCCCATCATCATCCTTCTCTGGATAGGCCTGGAACAGGACCCAGGTCTCACTTTTGTTGCGGTTTCGGTCCTCCCAAGGTGCTTTAAAGCGAAACTCGATGTTGATAGGCGTAGTGTCGTTGACTAATTCCTTCCAATGCGCAAGGATGAGGCCTTGATCCTCGTCTTTGACGTAGTCGATCCACCTGTCCGTCATCTCTGGCTCTCTTGGTACTCGCGAGATCTCGTACCATGTATCGTTGCAGTAAGTTATCTTTCCGACGTGATCAGCGATGAAGAGACCTGCAGGAGACAGCTCCGCCATTCGCGTAAATCTCGTCTCGCTTTCCCTGGCTTCCTGTGTGCGGGCAGCAAGTTGGGTTGAAAGGTTGTAACGATCTTCTGCTGCGAGGCGTGCTGCTCTCTGTCCTCTTCGAATTTCCTCCTCGAAAAGAACGACGGAAGCCAGAGAAGTGGCTAACTGGCGGCTCAACAATTGGACAAAAAGGTTGTAATCGTCGTCGTAGGGTCTCCGCGGATTGATGCCCATGACTAAGAAGCCAAGTATGTTTTCGCCTGTCGTAGGATGGATTGGGCATATGACGACGTCTCTGCAGGGGTCGCCAAAACCTCGCCAGTCCAGCCCGTCCATCATGGCATGCGGTAAATCGCCTGATCCGATGCTAACAACCACGGGCTTGTCAGTCTTCATTACTTCCCGAAAGACGGGACCAAAGCCCTCTTGCCCTTCCTTCAAGTCAATCTGCTCAGGAGCAGCTTGATGGCCAGCTGGGACGCCTAAAGAGCCTTCGAGGAAACACTGTTTCGAACCTAGCAAGCTGCTGGATTGTATAGAAGACGAGTCACTATCATTCTCATCGTTTACGCTGTAGAGCATTACTACCGGGGTATCGAACTCGTTCTCGGTCAGTGCTATTAACACCTGATCCCAGAAGCCCTTGACTTCCCTAGCGGTGGCAGTCCGTTCGCCAACTTCGCGGAGCGTGAGCATGCGTCTTTCTGCAATTTTGCGGCGTGTCTTCTCGAAGGCGGGGTTGTAGAGACCCATGACCGTACCGTCTTGGCCAACCATGGGGATGATGGACCACGAAAAGTATGTTTCTTCGAGGAACCCGTTGCGTTTCATAAACAGGCAATCGTCATCCTTCATTGTCGCTTGCCCGGTAAGACGTGCATTGGCAAATACTCCCTTGACATCGTCCCATATCTCCGCCCAAGCCACTTTGTAACTCTGTCCCATAAGAGTGGGGTGTTTTTGCCCTGCGAGTCCTAGTCGAGATGTCAATACACGTAGACGGATTGGAGAAGGCGACCATACCAATATAGGCTTCGTTGTAAATAGCAACGAGTTCCTCTCCCCAGTACATAGCAGCTGGGTGGGGGCTCGCCCTGATCATTGTCAGTATTTACACTCAGAAGGTGCGTATAAGACTGATCAACTTACATTATAAGATTGCACATAGCGCGAAGGTCATTAGACCAGTACTCGATCGGACCTAAAGGTGTGCTCGCCCAATCAATTGACCGCGCAAACTGAATGTGTCTAGGAAGAGAGGGCGACATTGCCAGTCTGGTCCAGTCGAAGAATCCCATGTCGTGGTGATCATCCCGATGGGCGTTAGTTTCTCTATGGAACGGGTCAACATCGCCTGCAGTGTGAGCTCGCAATACGCACTCGTTCGCAAAGGAAGAGGATTCTTCCACTGACGATATGTCTATTTGAGATGGCTTTGGGATCATGCCATTGCCCTGGTTGCCGAATTTCTTTTGAATCGGTTCAGGTTGGGGCGCAGAGATGGGAGGAGTCGGTTCACCCTGGGCCCCCTGGGGAATGCTAGGAATAGTGCTGCCAAAATAATCTTGTGCTTCACCCTGATCAGCGGAAGATGAAGTGGTATCACCGTTGGTTCCCGAACCGAGACCTGCGGACGAGGTCGAAGGTATAGCAAAATCGTTGGGTCCATCCAAAGCAGGCAAAATGATGGCAGGAGCGGAGACGGAACCAGAGACGACGCGCAGCCGTTTTCGAAGGGTGTAACATGTCCACACAATGCCACCGTGTTCAACAGGAGAAGGGTTCACTTCGGAAGAATCGGCCTGGACCCCAGTGCTAAGCAACCAGCCTCGAAATTGTTGTGTCGCATGCGCCGTGTCATCATCAGACGGAGAACCAGTCGGCCTTCCAGCTACCAGCTCCCAGGTGGATGGGTTAGATCGAAGGGCATTGTTGGAGAAGAGTATCTGCAACTGGCAAGATTCGGGCATGTAGTTTGCGAAATCGCCTGTATCAACGATGAAAGTTGGCCGGTCATCTTGCTCGAGCAGTTCGACTATGCCAACGGAGCCCAGTATGCGCAACGGATCGCTCTTGTCGCGCGAATCAGGTGATGCTGTAGGCGCCACGCTTGAACGCTCTGAAGTGCGCCCACTGGCAGCCCCTGGTGGCCCTGGGGGGCTGAGACCGCTGAATGTTCCCCTTGCGAGTGTGACGGTCTTGATGCCACTGTCCTCGCGCGTTTTGCTGAGCATCCTTGCTGCTGCCTCGCTACTCGAGAAGCGTGCGGGCAGTTGTGGTCGGTTGTTTCGCGAAGAAAAGAAGAGGGGCGAGGGCGGTTGGCCGTCCGGGCGAAAGTAGGCGCTCTTGGGGAAGCTGAAGTGATCGAGGGAGTATCGCGAACGCGGGTGCGCTTTTCGGCGCTTGTGCAAGGGCTCGCTGGCGGGCGCTGGTGGGTGCGCAGACGACGCAGACGCGGAGGCGAAGTCACTGAAGGGAGGGGGGCGCTTGATGCCAACGACAGCCGGTGGTGTCTGCACAGGCTGCTGCTTCCCACTGTGTCGTCGACTGCTCTGCAGCGGCGCAGAAGCCGGGGGTTGATTCCAGTCGCGATGGTCAAGTGGCGACTTGGGCGTCCATGGGGGCTGTAGTACGGGGAGATTGGCTGGTGTATCAAGGACTATGGGCGACTCTAGAGTGCCGGGCGTGGTAGCGAGGGGCTCGTGATGGCTGGCGATGTTCAGTCTGCGCTGTTCGGGCGTGGTGTCGTGAGGCGTCGATGTCGTGCTAGTGCCTGTGAAGATTGAACGCGGCTCCCACATAGAAATGCCAGGATGCGAGTCAACAGATAGGGCGAAGGCCGTTGATCGCGCCCACGAACGTCACGCTACGAGCAAAGGTCGGTGTGGTGGAGCGTCGTCTCCAGATCTAGCATCAAGTCTCACCGCGTATGGACCGAGTAGATGACACCGGTGGGATGGCCAGCGTTGCGCGCTAAGTATCTTGACACGGCGGCACAATTCGGGGCGTCTCGCAGGCTCGGGTCTGGTGATCAGGGCGGTGGTGAGGTAGCGCGGCGACGATGACGATGGCAGTGGTAATTCAATGGATGTCGTGTCCTCAGGGCATCATGAAGACGCTCTGCACGTTTGTTTTCAGCTATCGCATCTGGCGGAGCGTACAGGAGGGTCAAGAGGCCGCAGATCTCGCTTGTGCTCGTGCTTGGCCTCCCCTGCAACAGGTCGATCGCGATCGCAGTCGACGTGGGCTGGAGCTGGAACAACCACGCGATACTCTCCAGGCTGCTTCAGGGCTGCATCGCCTTCGAGACAGGGCTATGACACCACACATGGCATTCTTCGAATGCCCATTCCATGCCACTCGCGACTGGCGTAATTTCCGCTGGGTATCGTTGGCGGTCCTCGAGTCACCCTCTGGTGGAGCCGACGTCATGGATCTGGTTCTAGAACCCAAGGCTCAGACCATGCAGCACAGACCCCATCAATCCACCCGTCCTCCCATTCGTCCCAACGCAACCTAACTCGCAATCACTTTCGGACTCTCCTGATGCTTTTGCGTCTAGTTGCTTACTATTCACGCCTAGCCAAACGTCTCATCGATGCTCCTGTCCCGCCTTCTCGTCCGGCTCAAATTTAGACCGGCGTGCCGGTGGCTCTTTCCCCAACCTCGGGTGGCTCTTTCCCATCCGCGATACACAAAAACAACGCCAAGCGTCTCGTCCTCTTCTTCGCCATCCAGTCGTCTGACTGCCAGACGCAAAACACCAGACAGTCGTGCAAGCGCAGTCCATGGCTAGTTCTCGGCGGCTTTTGGCCCAGGGTCGCCTTCTTACTTGATGAATTGCGTAATGCCCACGTGTGCGTACCGTTCCGCCTCCGGCCCGATGAGGTGTTCAAGGTCGCGAGTCACGACTGCGCTACACCTGCCAGTCCACCCTGGAACCCGTGTATACACGCACACTGTACCAGGTTAAGAGAAGACCATTTGAACCAGAACCCCGGCATTGGAAACTCAACCTGTGCCCTTGTACCGGCTGCCCGGACATCTTCATATTATTACCAGCACTTCTCTCGCAATTGCCAAATTTGTCATGGAAGGGATATCCTACTGACTTAGGAAGACCTCCAGCTTCATTGCCGGCCGCGCCTACAACAACAATTCTACATATGTGTGCAGCGATGCAACGGCACGGTGGTGTAACGGTACAGCGGTGCAACATGTGCAAGCCCCTCGTGTTCCCTACTGACATCACGCGGCATGCGAAATCTGATGTTCGCGGCTATCGTGGTGCGCCTCATAATCTAGCCACGGTGGCAGAAGTGCCACAATAAATGGCGCATGCGATCCGCTAAGCCTCAGTCACCAACCACATGTTACCACTCACCAGCTCATCGATTATGATACGAGGATCCCGGAATGAAGCAGACCCCTTATACTCTGCCGGAGGTGAGTCGAACATTGGACCCATCAAAGATTAAGAATATAAAATCGACTGCAAGTTTTGCGTAACTTGCCGTCGCGAAATGCCAACAGCATACACCCTGACATAACATTGAACGCGCAGCGAAGAAAGCTTCATATATCCACGCCAAGCTTCACTAATGGAGTTCTTACAAACAATGGAGCTCCGACGAGCCGCCAGACGTATCAGGCCGTTTTATCACCCCACTTTTACCACCCGCCTGCCAGTGAAGTGGTCAGCTTTGACATGCCCCTCCACTCGAAGCCATGCTCCTTCCCCTCTGCATCATGCCAAGCATGTACAGCGTGAGCGATTTGCTCAAAGACAACTGGGGCAGTGCGCTCCGGGGGCGCCCTGAGATGCCCCGCTGGCAACGGACTGTGCACAGGATCCGTTTGCTTTAAAGCCACTTGCACCCCGCGCATATCGAAAGCTCTAAAGTTTCTCATTTCTCAGTACCTCCTACTACCCCGCACGACGTCTCTTTGTATTGCTACAGACCAGCTCTACGTTTGCTAGATAACAAGTCAAAATCATGGATTTCCTCAAGAAGAAGATGAAGGAGCTCATGGATGACGACGATAAGAAACCAGCCGGCATGTGTATCTGCTGTATCAATGTAAAGCAAAACACTAATTTCAGTAGATTCTCATGGCGCTCCAGGCGGTGCTGGTCCTGGTGATCGCGCACTCTCGGATGGCTACTACGCACAAAGTGGACACGGCGGCCCACCCCAAGATCAAGGTTACCCGCCCCAGGGCCATGGTTATCCTCCTCAGGGTCCTCCTCAAGGGTACCCACCCCAAGGACAAGGCTACCCACCTCAAGGCTATGGGCAACAACAACCATATGGTGGCCCTCCTACGCCCGTAGGCCCACCTGCGCCTTACGGAGCGCCTCCACCAATGCCGCCAGGCTGGACACAGCAATGGGACCAGAACAGCCAGCGCTGGTTCTACATTGAACAAGCCACTGGTCGCACACAGTGGGATCCTCCTTCGCATCTGCCACCTGGCCGTAAGTGCCCCCGAACGAGCTGCATGTGAGACATGGACTGACTTTGTACACCTGGATCTAGCATATGCTCCTCCTCCCGCAGGCGCACCTTACATGCCACCCGGTGGTCACGATGAACGTGGCCTTTTCGGAAACACCCATGGCCACCAGGGACACGACTACACGCCATCTGGAGCAGCCACCAACGAGGCCGAAAAGAAGAAGAGCGGCCACTCTACTGCCATGCTCGCTGCCGCTGGTGTCGGCGGTATTGCAGCCGGTGCCTTTATTGGCCATCAACTCGGTTTGTTTCCCCTCCAGCTTTCAAACAAAATTCTGCCACTAACAATTCCCAGCTGACGATAGCGACGATGAGAGCAAGCAACAGTCGTATGCTCCTCCACCTGCGGCTCCTGCTGCGGCTGCAGGTGGTTACGGCGCTGACCCTGGTTACGGAGCGGATCCTGCTTATGGTGCTCCTCCTCCATCGGATCCTTATGAGAACCACCCGGCCTTTGAAGAACCTCCCCCAGTACCAACCCATGACGAGGACGGTTCCTCCATCTCAAGTAGCGATCGGGAGTCTATGGAGGAGAAGCGCGAGGAACTCATCGAAGCGCAGGAGGCCTATCAAGAAGAACTTGAAGAGAACTACGAGGACTAACCGCGGCGGTTTTGGTTGGCTGATCGTTTCGTTTGGATCGGTCGGTATCGAAGTATGTGTTCACGAGCGTAACGGCAGGCATTCCCTAACACTAGTGATGAAACATGGGTTATTGTCAACATAGCTTCAGCCAACTTGCGATTCTCTCACTCGAAGATGGAAAGGGGAGCATAATGAAATAGAAGTGAATTTCAGATTTGTATCAACAAACACTAAGAGCAATACCACTTAACTCCATTGCCGCTGCAGTGACCAACCAAAGCCATTAAATCAAGTCCTCCCCCTGGTGTGCCCATCATCGAAGCCCGGTGGATATACGCGCCCTGACATCAAGGAAATGTGGTGAGCGTGTGATCGTCTCGTTTTCCAGATTCCTTCCCCAATGAACCGCCGTTATCGTTGTCGCATACTTGAAGAAGCGGACTAGCAGCAGTCGCAGCAGTCTAGACAATCGAGGCAGCATTCGCATGTCTCACCACAGAGCCAGCAGCAGCACAAAGTCGCAAGGCAAGCAGTCAAGCATCCTCTGTCTTTCTTTGGTTCCTCTTGAGGTGGAGGCGGACCTTGTTGGTAGTACATCTGTGCCAAACACACCGTCAGCCACACCCTCAACTTGCGCAAACTTGACCCAGGCAGGAGCATGCATATTTCATTAGACTTACCTGTTGCTGAGGAGGAGGGTACTGTCCATAGCCCTGCTGCGGTGGCGGGCCATAGTAACCAGGTTGTTGAGGCGCCGGGTAGCTCATACTTGCTGTTGTGGTGTTGTCGACTTGACGTTGGAATAGAGATGCGGGTTCGTGGCTGGTGAAGCGTCTAAGCGTATCGCGGGTCTTGGTGAGGCTTGTGGTGTGGCAGAATATGAAGTGTGCTCTGTGGCAGAGGAAGTGTGGCAGAGGGATGTGGCAGAGGGATGTGGCACAGTAATGTTAGAATCTTGGGGGATGAACTCGTGTTTTTAAGATTACAGGCCTCGACGCGCTGACTGTTGCTTTCGGTAAACGGCAACAGCGGATCTGCAACGTAAAGGGCGGAAAGGCTATGCACGAACCAACGTGCTCATTTCAATTGACCGCGTAGATGCCCGAATAGAGCCCATACACCTAGATACTGCGGATGAGCTTTGCTCGGCGCCACAAGTGTGGCAGCAATGGCACGTAACTGTGCCATTCGCTCGGGCTTGCTATGGCACAGGTGGGGTCGAGCAAGCCACTACTGTAACGGTAGGCGCAGGACCCTTGTCATACGCGTACGCAAAGTCTTGGTATCTGAGGTGCATGACTTGATTGTGTGGTAATATGCATGTGCAGGTGTGGACGGTGTGATTTGCAATGCGTTGATGTGTCGTGTGGTGTTACTGACAAGTCTGCTCATAAATCTGATGGACGTGGAGCAGAAGTGTTGTACACAGTCTCTCTGAAGTCCCTGTCACCCACCTCCTTTGAAAGAGAGCGGTTTCTGGAATCCGTTTTAGGAAACGCACGCTGCGATGTGAGGTGCTGTTGCAATACAAACTTGCCGTGTTTTCCGCGCGCTAGCTCTCGATATAGTTTAGTTGTGGCGCCACTTTTTCGGCAAGCAATACTAGACGGGCCAGTCATGGTGGCTCAGTCAAATCATGGGGATGCAGTCGATTTGGCTTCTGGGATAACAACAACGAGATTAGTATTTTGAAACCGTCATGCCGCTTGAGCAGCTGCTGTCAGAGTGCTACTCGTGAGGTATGACATGCGAGGATTTTACCGCCAAGAGATCCGAAATCCGCGGCGGCGTACGTACAGCGGACCTTGAACGGCGCGGATGCGTCCGGCGCCAAGTCAATACGCCGTCGATTACCAAGTGGGGAGTCTGCGGTCCGAAAACCGAAGTTTGTTACTCTAGAAGAGAGCCGGCTTGGCGCAAAAAGGATCTCGAAAATAACCAACGAGACAATCTGTCGTCCTCTTGTGGCGCAGCTGAGGCGCAGTCTTGATACAAGCAATGGGACCCCGGGGTTGTCGGTACCAAAGTCATGGGTTTGTTCATCTGGTAGGTTGTGACTTTGCACAGCGAAACAAATCGTGGCTCCCAAGGTTCGTAAATAAGACGGCGGAGAAGTCTGTTTACTCATTGCTCTGATATGGAGATGGAGAACAGAGGGCTTGGCCGTGATCTTTTGCTTGTTTGTATCGTAGAGCTGTTCAAACATTGATTCTTTCAGCGACATGTGGCGGCAGTTTCCGTAACTGACAGCGCTCAAGGTTCTAGCGTCTCGTCGCTAGCTTCCTGGGCCTCCAAAGGCCGAGGCAGAAAGTTTCGTTCAGCCCTTCGCTTCTGCACCCATTCCCCAAAGGGCTTCCAGATAGCTTCTTTCTCGGCCGGCTTTAGACTCGCCGCTAGTCCACTCGTACTCGTGGTAACAAATACCCTGGACCCCTTCCACACATTCCCGTTGGTATTTCGCTCTTCCTTGTCATCCCTGCTTTTGCCCATATTGTGTTCTTCATCCTGCCATCCGTACTTGAAATCTTTCTTGCCAAGGTTTTTACCATAGCGATACCTCCATATCGCTTCCCAGATACCCTTCCCTACTATGCATACAGCTTCTGGTTTGTATTTTAGGAACTTGGCATCGAGTTTCGCGGTACCTGCTGCTGTTTCCTCTTTCGAAAGCTCAGCAGCGTCTTTGGATGGTCTCTCGACGATATTAGTGTTGCCCATACAATACAGATCAGGGAGACTCCGGTCTTCTTCAGGCTTCAGTCGACGGTCGGTAAGCCCTGAAGAATGGAGGAGCTTCCAAAATAGGTTGGAAGGATGCGCATATGCGTGTCCGGCGGCGGCGGTCTGAACGCCTGGATTCGTGCCAACGAAGACACATATCAGATTGGGCTGAAGTATGTCGACCAGTGGTGATAGATGTGCGTATTTGGATGGGTCGGCATATCTGCTAGGCATCCGCTTCTTTTTTGGTCTTGCGGACGATTCGGGAAAGCTTTTGACAGCAGTCGTTGCGGTCGTCCTACTACGCTTTCTAGATTTTGTTGGCGATGCAGATAACAATGGAGTATCTTGCATCGTCCGTGTCTCTGTGTATTGGTATCTCTTTAATTTGTTCTTAAAGGATGCAGAAGGTGGCGTTGCCAGCCTCTCACCGGCTTCGGTGACGTCGTCGTTGCCTTGGACGGCCGGTGGTGCTTCAGTTTGCTCAACATGTAATTTGCTTGAGCGTGTTCGTGTCATATTCGGATTGCAGGTTGTGTCTTAAGGTTCATGAAGGACGAGTGATATGTCAAGTCGCGTCGTTTGGAGATTAGACGCGTTGACGTCATGATCGGACCCACTCTAATTTATGGCCCGTGGGCGGCTCTTTACCGTGCACTCGAACAGCAACCATAGTAATGCGGCTTTGTGCTAGTCACGACATTTCTTGAAACCGACCACACTCTCCAAATGATACACTAAACAGGCAACCTCGACGTATGGTTTCGCGTGGAAGAACAGTCACGAAGAGCCTCTTTTGGCAGGCCTCAGACGACAGTTACATACAGTCCCATATACCCTGCAATTCATATACTGAAATCCTCTCAATATATCTTGTATGTACCGAAACTGGAACAAAAAGTCGCATTGCTACTCCCTACCATAGAATCGGAGTATACCCCCTCGTCTTCTTCACCACAACTTCTTTTACGTTCGACTGCCTTCTCGGCCCTGTTTTCGGCAAGCACGCGCGTAGAGAAAGCAATGAAGCATACCAAGAGGTATGCTTGTCGATCATGAATGGAGGTGGCACAACAATGCGACGACACCGCCTCATTATGCACATCTCGATTATAAGCCCGGGTCCGAAGCTGGTGGCGACCACGTTCTCTCTGCCTTCTCCCATCATACGGAGTTTATCTAGCACGATAAGAACGGTTGGACTTGATGAGTTGCCATGATGTTGGTAGACGTCGAGTGAGGCTCGAATGTGGTCATCAGTGAGACACAGGGCTTGCTTGGCCCCTTGTAGAATGGACGCGCCGCCTGGATGTATCGCCCAATCGAAGCTTGAAGCCTGACTGCGGACCAACGACGCAGCCTTGTGGGTAATATCGAAGGCAGCGCGAAGATGTCTGAACATGGGTATGATGGCCTTGATGGCTGCTTCTGGAACGAATTTGCTGATAGTGGCTATCATGCCTGCTAGAGTGTCAGTAATAATCTGCAATAAAGAGTATACGAAACAGAAGGAAGCGGAGACGTACCATTCTTCTTTATAACGTAAGACATATGTCCGGAAGTATCGGGCACTACCATGCTACTCCACTCTACCAATTCGAACACCGGTGTTTGCTTCTCCTCTAATGCAAGATAGTTGCATACCACCAGCGCCGCTGCGCCATCTGAGAATAATGCTGGACCTATGTGTAGTTCTCCGTCTTGTAGGGTGGCTTGTAGCTCTGCTTGAAGAAAGAGACTGCACAACTCACATGCCATTACCAAAATGCGTGCAGGCCGACCTCTGAGTGATGCTGCGGCGGCAATATCAGCAGCTGTACGAAGCGCCGATAAACCACCCGCACAGCCAACACCATGGAGTAACGACCTTTGCACACTTGACCCAAGTCCAAGCTCTTGACATACAAAGTGATCGTATCCTGGATTGTTCTGATCAGTGCAGGTCACTGCCACAGTATGCGTTATATCGCGAGGTCCAAGTTGAGCTTCTTGCATAGCCTTCTTGCACGCAGAGGTAGCAAGCCGTACCCCTGAAGTGCGAAATATGCGGGAGATACAGTCGATTTCTGGAGGTATGGCGTCTTCTCCGGTACATCTATTGAAGTCGATGGTAGTTGGGCGAGAGAGGATTCTTGATCTACCATTGAATCGCCCCAGTTTTTGGATACTTTTGCTATGTTAGAAGAAGAGAGAATAGTGTCATATGCTAGGGTAATGAGTACTAACATTGGTGAATTTACTTCGTCGGGGTGCAATTTCTCTAACAGTTCCATGAAGTGCTCCTGCTTGATTGAGTGGGACGGGTACTCATGACCCAAGCCAGTGATATACACAGCATTCGTCTTATCGCTGCATGCAATACCCTTCTGAAGAGACATATCTTCTCTCTATTGTAAACAGCTGAGACAAGCAAGTGTGAAGTAAGCTTGTGATATCTGATTTCTCTATACAATGCTAGTAGCTTTGCATACCTGCCCAGGTGATCAGAGTAAGAGGTCTTTTCTTTGTGACCAACGCTAATGGGGGACATGAAGTTCTTTATGGTTCGTTAACTCTTGTCTTCCGTATATTCGCCCCATCACCCCATAACAATCGAGACCTTTCGGTTTTCCGCTCCAATCAATCCTTTCAGAATCAGCCCCTCGTCCGCCACACATAGTTTCGTCATCAACAGTCCCGGCCAAAGACTGAATATGTTACGGCATTGCTTGTACAGCGGGTAATTTGCGCCCAGAAAGCGGCACGTCCGTCTATCGAGTATTGTTGTTGTCCTTAGCGAGGGTTGAAAGAACACTTCTGGCGAATTGGAAACGATATTGGCGTGATATCGCTAGATAGACGTACATAAGCTGTAGCCACAAGGACTTGGTATACTACCGACAGGTTCAACTAGTGCTTTCGGTCCAAGAGACTTCTGTTCTTGTAAAGACAGAACAGTCATTCGTCAACCGATGGCAACGTGCCGCTGCTGGGGCGATACCGGTTGAGCCCTTTTTTGATCGTGTCTCAGAATATTGTGACGTTGCTTAGCATGCAGATGTCATGCTTAAAGATAGATATCTGCGTTGTAGCGAATATTCTCAACGGTGGCTGCTCCCATTAGAGGTTGACGCCAACGAGATCCAGAACAGTTCAGCGGGCTTTGATCCGTGGAGCTTGAAAGGCTTGGGCAACCCCTTAGTGTGTCGTTTGAGCCACCTTGTGATCAAGATGTGGGTTAATATGCACAATGCATTGGCGCTTACTATAATCGCTAGGGAGTCGCTGAGTCCATTACCTTCGTGGTCACTCACTGTGTTGGTTCTGGGAAGCCAATCCAATAGTATTGACAGACATGTTAATCGTCTGCCAATAGATTGCTGAGATAGTGAACCCCAATAACCGTGGCCTACTGAATATGTCATCATTCTGTTAGCTCAGATGCTTCGGACTCGTATAAACGCCGGAACACTAGTTCGATGGCGACGCTAAACATACAAGCGCTAAAAGGTCATACCACCTGGGGGCCACCGGATCCTCTAGTGACAGATAAGAAGGTTACGTGACTGACGTGTGGAAGATAGAGATATGCTAGGCTCGAGTATTTTAGAACCGAAATCTTAAACAGCTGATTAGGCAGTCAACAAAGGCATTCAGTTCGCCGACTAGACTGTAGGATCTTCGCAAGGACCCATCATCTTTTGGTGTGGAGTCCGCGGTTCTGGGCGTTGTCTAGGACTCCTTTGACATAGAGAGAATAGCCCAGACGCGCAAAGCTGGGTGATGTGTGACAAATAGTAATATGATGTAGTGGAGATGCGGGAACACTCAAGTGGCAGAAGGATTTTGGCTCTAAGCGAAAAGGATGTTCCCGAGTGAGTGTGGGTGTAGCGGGATTACTGGGTAAGACGCCCAACTTCGATCTTGATGATGGCGTAAGAGAAACTCAGTAAGATCATGGTGCAGCTCCGGTGAATAGAGAAGATCTTCGTTGCATTTACCCTTGTTGCTATGATAAATGTTGGTGGAGAAAGATCGCAACGTGCCGTGCAAGAGGACGGGACCCGCTCCTAATCAATCATGAACTGCAATACTAAGGTATGGATGGGGCAAACTTGTGTTTACCTCTGCGATCGATTAACGATGGGTCTGAGTGCTGCTTACGGTGTGAGCGATTTGCGATACGGGGCGTATGTAAGCGGCGATGTCTTATGTGGCACGGTCAACGTACGTCAGACAATATCGAATTTCGCCAATGCAGACCCTCCGCGGAATTAGAGCATTACATTGAGCACATCTGCCTCCCGTCAGTGTGCTTCAGCGCAGCCTCACCGTTATTGTTGAGCGTGCTGTGCCGCATGTGGGGTCCTATCGACCCACGGTCCGGACCGTAGTGGATGGGCAATCTAGGTAAGATATCGGCAGGGTGGCTTACTTTCATTACATTGGGCTCGCACTTGTGCAGGTTTCCGATCTTGGGATTACCGAAGGATGGCATAGGTATGCTTTTTGTCTTCCACCGAGGCTAGTGCACGTGACCCTGTTCTACTCACATGACCAATCTGGCAGTATAGACGAAAACGAGCTATTGAGGTACGTGCGCATATTGATAGATGAACCTTGGACGTAGGTCAGATGCTTACCACATACTACTAACATTGGAAAGTCTTACGTCGCAAAGGTTCTTTCGAGGCTGCCGCAGATGCGTTCGGCGAAGTCGGTTTCAAAGCCATCATTTAGGCCTCAATTCGGGTCATCTCATATCGGCGACTGCGGCGTTGCTTTCGGGCTTATGCTGTTAGACGTTACACTTTGAAGCATCTGTTGTTGTTACCCGCTTCCTACGGGATCCGTGCCATGCGCAATGCTTTCCTAATTCGGATTACTTCGTGTGGCGGCGAAACTAGTGGACAATGTACCGCGAAACCATTCGCGAAAAGCATCATTGCAGGTTAGCTCTCACGTGGTTACCAGTGTGCATTTGCACGGTGAGTCCGACTTTTGGACAAGACACCGCTGTTTGACCACAGGGTATATATGGTAAGGACCACAACGCCTAATGCTTCTCTAGCATCCAATGCGATAGCCCAGTCGACCACAAGGAGAGATGATTGACTTGCGTCAATATAGCGACGTATCATTCGGATTTGAGATGATGCGACAGCAGAGTGCTGTATGGAATATAGAACTTTTGGTGGACAGACCTAGGAAGCAGTAAGTGGCAGATACAGGAGAACATGAACATGGCTGACCTGTCAGGAACAACAGACATAGGCCTCCTGTACCTCGGGTCGAAGAGATAGCTTCAGACATCTACACACGTCTACCACGCGAGATTCGTAACCGCGTGTATGCATACTGCGTTGAAGGATCTTATGACAACGAAGTCATTGTCAGACGCACAGCAATTGGAAACAACCGACGCTTCACGCACCTCGTCCGACAACCTTGCGGCCAGCACTCTTACCAATGGGTCGAAGACCACACCGCCACATACCTGAGCGCAGAAGGATTAGGTGGGGATGTGGCTAGAGAGTTACTCGAATGCTACTATTGGACACGTACATTCAAGTTTGCACATCACGAGCTCTGCCTCCTCAAACCGTTCCTTGAAACGGATGGTTTTGGGCTGGGAATGGTTCCGGCGCACTATGCAAGACGTTTACACATACAGATACAGCCTCTGACTTTTGCCTTCCTGTTGCCAGACAAGCGTCTCTTTGAAGAACATATGTGTCGTAAGACCATCGAAACCCTCGCTATCATCAAGACAGCTAGGACTGAAGTCGTGGTTGAGGTTGATCTAGCCCAAGGATCCTTGAGTGATGGGGATTATGAGCGCTTCTCGAAAGAATCTGCGCAGTTCATGCTCAAAATAGAGAGTGTGGTCGATATGTTGAGAGAAAGCGGACTGCGCATACGGTTTGCAACGATATAACAGAGAGTATGAAGAGGATAGACTCTTTTTCTCTGACTTTTAAAGAACAGAAGCTTTGCATCAGCGCAGGAGTTGGTTTAACAGACCATAGCGGTCGTGCTTGTGGGTGTTAAATCTGTCGTCCAAAAACTTCTTTAGGTATACCGTGTATAATTTCCACCTTTTCGAATGGAGTTCTGTGGCGCCGCCAGACGAAACTAGGCTTGCGCCTGTGTATCGTCCTTCATGCGATGCAGATTTAGTGGCTGGGCACTTGCCTTTGTCGTCCCACAAAACTTGCGAAATCTACCGTCGAGTGAGGCAAGGAAATATATTATTTTTTATCTTACACTGTCGAGAGCTTCAGAAATAATCGATGAAACTTGATGGAAAGGTTACGTTTGAGGAAGAAGAATTTGCGACGTATGCCGAAGGAGTGATGCGCTAGCTATTCTACTGTAGTAGGCCGAAGGATCCCTACCTACTGCCTTTCAACAGCGCAACACGGCCGCAGCCACTATGCAACTTCATGCCGACCCGCCAATGCCAGCATGTCAGCTTTACAGCTCAGCCTCAGCCCTTGAATTCCGGATGGTGTTGGAAACAAAAACAAATGAAGGATCCGGCGACAAGGCGCACTGTGGTAAATACATCAGACTACGCGATACGGATGTAAGATTCACAAGCGTGGGTGGTTCGTTGCTCCATATTAGCATATCTGCCAGTTCATTCAGTGGACAACCAGCCACTACCTTGTACTTGTAGCCTCGTCTGCTACTCTTTTCCTATCGATGTGGATATCCTTATCAAGCTCGCCACGCTTCGGAATTCATTATCTATCAGTCGGCCCTCTTGGTCTGCTCATTCTTACGTTTTCTAGTGCTTCACTACTATAGTGGATATGGCGAGAAAGATAACAACCTTCTGGTACGGATTTGTGTTGGTTTAAACATGTGCTGTTATCTGAACAGAACACACATTGTCCAAGATGACGATCGCATTCAGGGCACTTGCTATAGCCATGACATATCAAATACTGGAAAATAATTCACACTAAGCTGTACAAGTCTTGATTGGGAAACAGATGGAAGCAAACACAGTCTGCCCATGCAGTGAGGTGGTGGAACTGACTGTACAGGCCAACAAAAGGACTATAAACTCGTCATGCAGTGTAATGGCGGCAGTTTCTGCTGCGGAGAGAAACATCAAGCATGCCGTGAGGATAAGCTCAGATTCTATCTGAACGAAGATGGCACCGAATTAATTTCATCCACGCTTCCAACAAACACTGATATCGATGTTACTGCAGACCCATATTGCCGTACCAACAGCAACATCATGATCAACGGAGGTCTCGATTACGGCAGATACCGGACCTCCAACAGAAGAAGAGCTGGAAGAAGGATTTCCTGACGAGGGTACGATAGCTCTCGAGGCAGGTCTGGAGTATATTGCTGCCGCAATAATTACACTATTGCATCAATGCTGGAGGCACCGTGCAGGTTGTGAGACTTACAAACCGTACGCGTCGTTCTTATTGAAGAACACGAGTACTGCTTCGCTTCCTCTGACGTCCACCACATTATCCTCTCCGACTGCTTCGACTACTGCCTTGCCTATCGCCTCACCCTGAGGGAACGATTGTCCAGCCCACGACACCAACGAACTGTTACCAGTGTTTACAAAAGGCGCCGTCAACCGTTTTACACCCAAACATCCGCCACTGGAACTGACAGCTTCTGACAAATCAACGCGAACTGAAAAGTCCTCAGTTGAATTGGCATAGTAAGGTTTCATGTTGACAAGAGCAAGCTTGGCCAGGTGATCTTCCACATAGAAAGCATACGCAGAGAAAGACTCTGAATCAACACCAGCTGGAGGCTCGAGAGCGCGCACACGAGTGTCAGGCACAGCGAAAGCCTCAGCCATGAAGAGCTGCGCAACGAAAGACGGCAAAGTACGTGCCGGACCTCTCAAGTCGCTGTCGCGGGGGTATAGCATGGAGTAAGTACTGAAGCCTGGGCTACCATTTGCCCCAGGTGTATTGAGTTGTTCGTTTGATTGGAGAGCGAGTGTAGCCCCTTGGTGCAGATGCGTAGAAGTGGCATTTCGTGTAGCGTAGATGAGTTCACTATCCACGACCCAAAGTGCTTGTGCAAATGTGTCGGTAACATTTGGTGCTCCAGAGCAAGACACAGAGTTGAATTCGCCAATGTTCCATCTATTCCCTGCATCTAGAGCAGCGCGAGCAGATGGGTAGATTTCTTCGTCGCAGTAGCGTGTGAGTTCGGTGTGATTGAGGATGTTTTCGATGGTAGCCAGCGCTGCGCGTTTGGGATCGCAGGTTGAGAAGGCATACGAATGTATTGAGTAGATGCCGACTTGATCTTCCGAGTCGATACCTGCTGGAATGAGCGCTGCAGGTCGAACTTCTAGGCCTGAGTCATCTGTAGTTGCGGAAGATGCCCACCAGCGCTCTTGAGGGAGATCCGAACTGCTCAATGCATTCAACGCAGCATCAATGCTAGCTGTGTACTGCTTCCATTCCTGCACATAGGCCGCTGTCGAGTCATTCCACCGACTTTCTTCATAATTGGTCGGCTCGTTTCCTAGTTCCAAATATGCAACCTTATCAGACTGATACGTAAGTGAGGCGACTGCAAGGCCAGTAGAAATATCCAGACTCTCATTGCCAAAATTGAGGGTTGAAATAAATTTGGTGCCATTAGGGAAATTGCTCCAACTTTTGTAGTAGTTTGGTCCAACAGTGGTTCGCCATACACCGCCTTCTGGGCTGGTGGTACGCACTACGTCGCCGCCTTCTTTGTCGAAAACCATACTGTCCATGGTGATACCGCCAGGCCGTATTACGGGTCTTCCGCCATGTTCGTGGATTCTATCCAAAATGCTAAAGGTGAGCTTGTTCGTATTGCTGGCATTGCCGAAGAATTCAACCCAGAATGCGGGTTCGAACGAGAACGATGCGAAAGAATTGCTATGTGGGATCGAGGCACCTTCTGCAGTGTTCGGTAAACTTAAGGTTTGCGCTCCAGATGGTTCTATCGTTGGGTAGGCGTACACAGCAGAGGCTGCAAGTGAGATTGCGGCTGCTCGAAGTGCAGGCATTGTGAAGATGTCGATGTCGTAACTGCGTTTGGATGAGGGATATCCAAGCTTCATATACTTCCATACAATACGACCGAACTTGTATCGACATCATCACACCTCTTTCATAGGCTAAAGTGGACATCATTATTCCGACGGCCGCAAAATATTCCATTGAGCTGCTGTCAATGCTGCTGGAAGCGTCTTAGAATGTGTGGGGTGGGTTGCGGGGAATTGGCGGATCATCGGAATTTGTTCCACAGCGGGGGCAAAAGTCGGATTTAGCAACAAACGGCCCAAAGCGGGAAACTAATCATCGTCACAGATGGCGGATAGAGTTCCAAATTGAGAGAAGACTGATCAAGTCCAAACCCGGGTTTTGAAAACAGATAGTGTAAATTCACCAAGCAACTTCCGTATTGATCGTAATCAGACAGAGCTGCGTCTTACCTATCTTCGTCTTCTGTCCTATCGTATCAATCTTCCATTCCTCAACCATGGTAGGAGAGCATGAACTGAGTACCCAGAGGCAGAGCCCTTAACGGTGAGGCGCGATAGACAGAATCGTCAAATATGGTTTCTGCCGGATCCCTAGGTCATGACAGAATAGTTTTGGATTGTTACCATTCGTCGATCAGCTTGCAACAATCTTATCTTGTGCCTACAGCACCATGTGGTACACCAGTCCTTCTCCTCATCATAACCTCGCCCATTGCATTCCTCACCTCCCTCTCCTGATGTACCACATTCTGCACCATGTATTTCTTGAGTGCTTCCCTCAGCTCACTCTTTGCCCTCTCGTTGTCTCTGTATGGTATACTTTCCAACTCCAACAGTCTATTCGCGTCCTTGTTGCTCTCTGCAACGAGCCCACTCAAGCGGTCGAGCTGCTTGTGGCGGATGTCTTCGGTATCGTCGGCAGGTTTAGTAGGATGTTGAGGGTCGGCACGGTAAAGTGGCATGAGCAGAGCAAGGAACTGCGTGAGGGAAATAGCAGCTTTCTTTATTATGGTGACGATCTGGAAGGGTAGATACGCAGGACGGAAGTGCGTCGACGCGACGAGTGGGTTCAGGTATCTTGAAAGAATGGTAGGGTGGTCGGGGCGAAGCGCGGTACGGACTTCGAACGTTGCGACAGCCAAAAGACCAAGGTAGCGCCAATACGAGCCATCAGTAAGGAAACCGAGGGCGTTTGCACCGACGAGAACGATGAGGAGTGCGCCGTAGGTCGTAACCGCAGTGAGTAGCGCACTGTCTGTGTAATCTTTGATGGTCAAACAGCTCTGGCACTGCGCAAAGATGGTTGGTCCGAAGCGGTCGTATGCAAAGCGCTTCGCAGGATCAAGAATAATGTCCCTAGCATGCTTCAGATGAACATAGAAGTCGTTTGCCCGATCTCTATCCACATTTGGTCCAATCTTGTCTGGGTGATAGCGGATTGTCAGTCGCCTGAAGCGTGAGTTTAGTCCGCTCTCATCGACATCTATCGGTACGCCGAGGTCGTTGTACGCGTTGCTGGAGCGCTGGAGGTTGAAGTCGACTTCGTAGATGGTAAAGGCAAAATAGGCCGCATATATGGCGATTAGAATATTGCGGCGATGTTTGATGTAGCGTGGGGTGCCAGGTTGCGGTTTAGGGTCGCCGGCGCGAATGAAGATGCTGTAGAGGACTGATTGAGTCCAACCCGCTGCCTTTGCCGCGTCAGGCCCTGCTAGGGCAAAAGTTTAGGCCTATGCTTACCACTGGTATAAGAAACTGCCAGACCAAGAATGGACCCAGCGTGTCCAACGAGACACTCGCTTTCGCCATGTCGCTCAGTTGCAGGTAGGGGACGCGAGAGTGCGGCGTTGAAGTTTGAAAGACAAGTGTCATATCTCGGAACGTTTCCGAAATGCCAAGGCACGTGCGCGTGGCGAACCTTGGAATCAACCTGAAGGCAGCGACAACAACCACATTCTTGTGCAGCCACTTCAAAGCGTCATGTGAACACGAACTAGCAATTGTGAAATTGCATAGTAAAGATCGAGGTCATAATGGCAAGTCTCAGAGTTCTGTCCGTCATTTGCAACAGAACCTCACCACAACATTGATCATGTACTCATGGAGAAAAACTTAAGGTGTGAAACATGATCATAGATATCTATGGCTTGACGACATTTGCCGTTCTATGGTATAATGCGCGCTCTGCAAAACCAGCAATAATAATAAAAAGAAATACCACATACATCCAAGCATGCGACCTATCAAACTTCTCTATGCATCTCGGACCTAGATGGGTTGACGACTGCGCGTCGGGTATAATTCCTCCAGGCATTATGCATAACAAATATCGGCTCGCCGATACTGAAGCGCACACAGCGCGCTCTGTCGCAATCGTGTACGACCAGCGCTCATATATTCGCCATTGCAAATATTGGGATTTTACATCTGTCCGCCTGCCTGAGGCATGAGCTCCTCATCTTGCTGACGCTTCTCCTTGAGCGATCCAGCCGCAGAGCGGTTCTCAATGTCGCTGTCAGAGAGGTCGTACTGGCGAACGGCTTCGGCGATCTGGGCCTCGTCCATCTTGGGCAGCTGCTTAGCGGCTTGCACGTAGCTCATCTTCTCAGTGTAGCCCTTGGCGAAGATGAGATCAATCTCCTCGAGGGAACGGCCAGCAGTCTCAGGGTAGAAGAAGTAGATGATGGGAATGAAGGAAGCGTTCAGAGCAGCAAAGAGGAGGTAAGTACCCCAACCAATGTTGGTAATCAGTACCGGGGTGATCATGACAATGAAGAAGTTCCATAGCCAGTTGTTGATCGTTGAGAATGCGTTGGCCTTCTGGCGGGTCTTGAGGGGGTTGATCTCGGCAGGGTACAACCAGGGAAGAGGAAGCCAGGTAACACCGAAAAAGGCAATGTACAGGAAGAGACCGACAGCAGCGCCCTTGGCAGGACCCTCGTTGTTCTCGTTGTTTACACCTCCGGGAAGCAGGCAAGCAAAGGTGATGATCATGGCAGTCATTTGGCCAACGGTACCGATCAGGTACAACTTTCTGCGGCCAACACGCTCGACAAAGTAGAATGAGGTGGCGGCGAAGAGGGCGTAGACAACCATGTTAACACCTCCGAGAAGAAGGGCGAGGTTGTGGGTCGTGTTCAACGCACTCTGGCAGAGAATAGGGAAGTAGTAGATGACAGCGTTACATCCAGACAACTGCTGCATGAACTGCGAGGAGGCACCGAGGATAGCACGGCGGAAGTGCTGAGACTTTCCGCCAGTCAGAAGAGCCTTGGTTGGGACCTTGCCACCACCACCAGAGGAGTTGACAGCATCGCGGATGACTTGCATCTGTATGATAACCTCTTGGTCGTCGCGGGAGACTCCATTAAGACCAGCCAGCACAGTAGCAGCTTCATCTTCGTGGTGGTGGTTGAGGAGCCATCGGGGAGACTCAGGAAGCGAGATCATCATGACGATGACGATAGCGGCGAAGACACACTGGAAAGCGATAGGGAATCTCCAGGTGAAGTCATCGGGGCCGTACAGACAGCCGTAGTCGATCCAGTAGGCGATGAGCGTGCCAATGGCAACCATGGAACCTTCGATACAGATGACCTTACCGCGGTTCTTAGCCTTGCAGCATCTAGAAAGCAGTTAGCAAAAGACCCTGGGAGATGGATTGGAACAGAACATACTCAGCCTGGTAGGTGGGAATGGTGGAAGTGTTGATACCGTTGCCAACACCAGTAATGCATCGTCCGACAATAAACTGGGCTGTGGCACCGCTGGATGGAGGGACACAAGCAATTTGGATAATGACACCAATGATCATAACTCCGGCACCGAGGAAGATACTCTTGCGACGTCCGAGCTTGTCACCAAAGACGAAGACAAAGATGGCGCCAAGCAAGCAACCGACGGCATAGATGGAGACGACGAAACCTTCGTAGGTGGAGTCGCCATCGACTTCGGGGAAGGCAGTGACGAAGGCAGGGGCGGAGATGATACCACTCATAACACCCTGATCATAACCGAAGAGAAGGAAATCGGTAACGGCAACGATGGTGATGAGGACTTGGAGCATCCTACCGGATTGGCCCCAGTAGGTGGGAACACCATTTTCGGACTCTTTGATACGTGGCGGCATGGTTGCAGTGTATCAGTCAAAGCTGGAGAGATGTGAGGAGATGCTGGGGAGGAAAGATCCGTGGGGAGAGAGTACACCTTTAAATGATCATCGCAGTACCAGCACAAGGGTCTTCGGCCAAAACGTGGTTGCTGGTCGTCTACTCTCGGCCCACTAAAAGATACGCTACCAAGGTACGACTGACGCGTGGAGAAAACTAGATAACGATTTTTTTCCAACATCTTGGCCTTGGCTGGTGTAGCAAATAATGCGAGCCTTGTTGATGGCGGTAGAGGCGCAAATAAACTGTGGGTACAAGGCGAACTTAGCAGGGGTCTGTTGGTGGAGAAGGGCATCTTGGGCCAATCTTGGAGAAGAGCGGAGGACGCTTGCAAACCAACAAGCGCGCTCGGCACTGGATGCCTCTTGTCTTAGCCCGAGGTCTTCCTCCACATTACGTCATGTGTGCAAGGCTTGGGGTGATGCTGGAGAGCCCCAGCGGAAGGATGAAGGTTGAACGAGTGGTGAACGGCTGGCTCGCCTGACATTCGAGAATCACGGAAGAAGTTTCTTCGCGCACTACGCCACGCCGAGTCGCCTGTCGTCGAACGTACGGTACACATGTGCATGTCAAGATGATGCAGGAACTCAGCGTTCATTCGCATACCGCCAGTCATCAAGGACGCCGTCTCGGGTTACATGCCGCCGTGTATGGATAGCGTCCTAAGTTTTCCTATACGGCACGGTTTCGATCTCAACAAGAGCACGCTTGACGTCATGCACCGGCGACTCGCGTCCGTCCCCATGCAGGGTCTGACCAACCGTGCGCATGCGGCTCTGCAGCCTCTGCGACTTGGCCGAAGATCTTAACTAATAAGGACCGTGTGTGGTGGAGCTTAAACACGCCATGTTCTGCAACGGTGACGATGCGTGCTGTGATGTCGGGCTCGCTACCTAACGTGTGACATGGAGTGCAGACGAACATCGGGCGGAATTGAAGCTCGGAGACGACTGCCGGCCGGGAGGAGACATTCCTTGCACGTGATGGCGGTGTGCTTCATGTGAGCCTTGTAGGTTCCCGAGGTTGGACGTAGGTATGCCTTTACTACCCAAATAGATTTTTCCACTGAGGTCAGCATCCCCATTTGCTTACATCGTTCCTACAAAACCTCGCCGTGCGGTTGATCGCCTTGGCCGACGTTGCGAGCAGTACGCGATAATCGCGCTTTCTGCCATGGCGGGATAAGTTGCCAATGTACATGCTTAGCAGTCGGGAGAGGCTCGTGTGGAGTTCCCAAGCCTAGCGTGGGGATGAGGCTCTCATTGTGCAGATCTCGGGCCTTCCTGTTTCGGGCTATCCGTGCTGACTGCTCTGTCCCATCTCCCTCCTTTTCATCAACCGCGCGGGACAAAACAGTACCAATGAATGCTCTGAACAATAGCATGCATACATGCGACAACTCTCCATATCGATCCATTTACCCCACGGCCCAACAAAATTGTGCGGATCTCTCCAGTACCCCATCAATCCGCCCCAAACTTTGCTCCCGCAAGCATACCACATTCACGGAAAAGACGGCTCCCATATCGTGTGCTAAAACACGCCAAATACACCAACGACATGGGAACTCCACATATTACTGCCTAAACACCGTCTTTACATCCGCTTCGGTGCACACTATGCCGCGCTGTCGCACGTGTCCCTGCCAAGTGACATACTCTCCAGTTTGTCACCGGAAGCGCCGTCCAATGTCGGGGTCTCCGCTTTATTCAAATGCCGTATTGATAATCATACTGATAATCGCACTCCACATTTCTAGCACTTCCTTGAACGCAGGGTCTTTCCAAAATCCGCCAATAGCTTTTGATTATGCATCAAGGTTATGAGTGACCTCCACAGAATCGCTTGCTTTGATCCCACTTGGTCACCATCGTGAACCCCATTGCCAGGACTCTGGGACTGGGGAAAACGGCGAAGATCAAACTGAAGGATGGTTTGGTATGATGTCCTAGCTCTGGGGTCTCCGCTCGATGCGAGCGCTGCATATAGATGGCAGGTCCACTGTATTATGACAGCGGTGTAAACACTGTGCCGCATAAAGGCGTACTGCTGCCCCGACTGATTCGACCTCCGACCCTGCATCGGAGGGACTTATTCAACCCGATTCCAAGACATAGCCAATGTGCGAAGGATGCTGCCAATGTCCGATAATTCCATCCGATGTCCCAAGACAATGCGGAGATCCCACCATCTCCAGGATTTACTCCTCCTCAACAGTCATGTGTCCCACCATCGCTAAAATCACTAGGTCAAACATGCATCGCCCAGTGGTTGCCAATGCTAGGCTCAGAACAGCGGATCCAGGGGCGGACGAGAGTCCGGGCTTGGACGCCTTGAACTCCCTCATTCCCACCTCGTTCGTTCCCACGTCTGCACCGGCAATTGACCGAGGCAATATCTCGGTGCATCTGCCATGTCCCTCTTCCGTCCACGGAACGGCCCTTGTCCTTTTCCTCGTAGCTGACTTTCACGTCTTTCACAATATCAGCAGAAACAATCTTCCTGGTTCTTGTCTGTAAATCTAAGACGCTTGGTATGCTTTTTCAGACCCAGGCGAAGAGCAAGCCTAGACGCTTCCTTTGTCGTTTGGTAGTCGGCACTTCTGTAACAAGAAGCTCGTTTTCACCAGTTGCACCAAAGTGATCATATGGCTTAAAGGTATTCAGTAGGTTCAGCACGAACGTATGTTGGCATGACGTACCGCGAGTATTTTCAGGCTTCGGTATGTTTAGTCGTAGCTCAATTAGACACGAGTTTCCTCCTAGCATCGACTTTGCTTCTCCTTTTCAATATTGCAAGTTGTTCTAGTTCAGACACGTCCGTAAATCGCCAGCGGATTAGTGGCGACCTTTTAACGAAAGACATTCGGTCCTGTAGATAATCAATCTGTATCGTGTTAGTAATTCAGCATCATGCTGCTGGTGTCACACGTAAAGTATGGTCACATAGTAAGCTTAGTTGCTGGTGCCGATGTGAGACTAGCATATGGGTAGCGAGCGTCAAGCGCCGCCGAACACGTATCACTCTGCGAAGAGAACAAGACATCAACACTATCGCGGGTGATGCAGATCGTTGGCCTTGGTGTTTGTTGATGCGGACGATATTGGTGCCTGCATTAGCAAGCTCAACGGAAGATGAGGTCAGTGCGCACAAGCCGCCCTGGCCATTTTAGCGCGATGGGTCTACGACGCGTCGCCAGTACTTCAGCACATCACTTACGCGTTTCGATACCGCAACTGGTACATCACGTTTTTCCACACGAAAGACCCACGGATAGAAACGACCTACAAATTTCCGAAGAACATCCATTTCCTTTTTTTTTTCAGAACGATTAATTTCGTGAATGCGCGGCCTTGCCGGACGATCTCTGCGCAACTAGACAATTTACCCTGGGTTTGACTATTGCTGTGCTATAAGCTCACTTCGCTTTGCGCGATCAGAATAGCCATTTACGGTCCAACATCGGCCTACTTGGGATACATTTCTCTGACCATCATGGCTCGCACAATGCTACCAGAAGAGTACCAGGAAATTGGTCGCAGCTACTATAAGCTCAAGCAGTATGAAAAGGCCTTGGAAACATTCTCAAAAGGCATCGAGTCTTGCCCAACCGCAGAACTGTATGATCATCGGGCTGCTACGTACGATAAACTAGGCAATTTTAATGCTGCTGTCAAAGACGGCCGAGAGATGATCAGGTTGAACAAGAAGGACGTCAAAGGATATTTGCGCACTGCAAGTGTGCTAGAGAAGATGGAAAAGCCCGAGACAGCCCTTGGGATCTACAAGTATGGTATGAAGAATGTGCCAGTTAGCGATAAGAACTTCAAGGTATGTGATGTGATCTTGTCCTGTCTTCCGGTTCGTTTGGAGGCAGTACTTCCGTTGCCAACCTGAAGGAGAGCTCAATTGGCCTGTTACTTTTCCCATCAAAGAATGGATGCAGTTCGCTTTTCACTTCAGTGACGTGACTGACTGCTACTAGCTATTGCAACAACTCCACGACAAGCAAACACGCAAACTATCACCTGCATCAGCCATCGATCCATTGACAGTCTTGCCTGCTGAATTAGCGGAGATGGTACTGGAATATTGTTCCTTCCGCCACATGGTCAATTGCATGCGCGTCAGCAAAGGGTGGCGGGACTATCTCTCTAAGCTGCCCAAGCTTTGGATGCACCTCGATCTTTCCGGTGCTCGCAGACCCGTTCCCCGCTCCTTTCTCAATATCGCTTTCAAACGCTCAGAGTTCCGCATGACACGCGTCACTGTGCACCGCTTCGAACACTTGGACGTCATCAAGAACCTTGCGAAGGCCGCCAAGGACCTTTCAGAAATGGAGCTCATCTCTCTACCACATACCATGCCAGCTATGTTACTCGATATTGTCAAGGGTGCTTCAAATCTAAAGACGCTCATCATACATCCGGAGATTCGCGGGGTATCTGCTGTGGAGATAATGCATGCTCGACCTGCGCTGGAGCACCTAGTCCTCAACTCAACGAGGGGAGTGGCAAGCTCGTCAAGTGGCTTGGGATCCGCCACTAACTGGGCAATCTCATTTGGAAACCTCCGAACACTTAGCATACACTGGAGTCATCAGATCATGGCGACTCATTTCGGACTCACCAAATTGCTGAGCCGTACACCATGCCTTGAAAACTTGTCACTCTCCAACATGGAAGGCTTTCAATTCGGACAAGGGTGGCCCAGAGAAGTGACACAGCTGCCGCCGCTAAAGAGTCTAGTGTTGAAACGGGTGGACCTGCAAGGCTTCCCGTTGCTGCCACCAACACTACAGCGACTTGTTCTTGACAACAATGGCAGCCACGGGAACTTGAATTTAACAGAATTTGGGAGCTTGAAGCGGTGCTGTGTCCCAGAGCTTACAGACTTGACCATATCTGGCTTCGACGGCCTCAATGCAAATGCGAACGGAATAGATATTCTACTAGAATGCTGTATGCAAAACGGCGAAACGCATAAATGCTTGTCGGAGAAAGCCCTTCATTCATTGTCACTACACGGCTTACTCGATGACAACAGCCGATTGTTTACTCCGCTGAGTCAAAACTCGATATTAGGTCAATCACCGCGGATTCTCACACCAGCGCTTGAGTCCTTGGATATATCCACTATGCAATGCGACGACGATGAAATCGAGGCACTTCTCACCTATAAGACGGGACTCAAGACGATCGACTTGTCTCATACTAATATCACAGGAGCGTCCATCAAGATGCTGGCGGATAGGCTTCCAACGCTGCAGAGCATCAAAGCGAATAATTGTACCAAGATCAATGGGCGGGATGCTATTTATTACGCAGAACGGAAGGGGATATCAGTAGGTTGCCAGATGTTAGAGCAGAAAGGCGGACGAAGAATTCGATATGGCTAGTGGACCGAGCCAAAGTAGCGGAAGTAGAACTCGATGTATCTATATAGCGGTATAATACTTATGCAATCATGTTATCGTGAGTGCGTGCCATCAAAAAAAGGACCATGAACTCAAACACCGTCCCTAGAATCTCTGCGCGCCCACGCAATGCATATATCAAATCCGACCGGGAGACGCCTCCGAATTACCCTCCAAGTGACCAACGCCGCGCCAATATGCTTGTGAAGTACGATACAGAACAGGAAAATCAAGTTGCCAGAGAAGATTAGTTCACATCCATACCATCATCTTCCACCTCGTCCTCGCCATCATCTTCCCCAGCAGTGAGAACGCCCGCGCTACCCAAGCTCCGCTTGCGGTTACTACCACCAAAGGAGCGGCCGGTAAGCTGGCTGAGCAGATCCAGATCTTCCCCACCGACGACACGCGCTTCTGGGGTAGCCTCACAACTAAGCTCAATCAAGCTTGCGGGACTGAGACTACGGTAGCCTGCTGTGCGGACGATTCTACCGAAGTTTTGCATACAGAACGTCGCTGCTCGCTGCTTGAGCCAGTCCTCTCCAGCAGTAGCAGCACGCTCCCAGATTGTGGCAGCGTGCTCGATGTCGAGCTCCCGGCCTAAACGGTTTACACAGAGCAGGCGAAGACGAGGCATGTCGTAGATGTTTGACATGACAAGCATGCCGGCCACATCGTTCAGGCTAGGTCCATTCTGCGGATTCGGCGCAATACTGTCGGTGTAAAGGTAGAACAGGAACGCCCGAACTGCCGAATATGGCTCAGGGATATGCATTTTCTTCGAATGGAACTCAGCCATCTGGGCGCTCCATAGACGGGCGAAATGAGGCCAACGAGCATGTAGAATGAGCTTATGGACGTGTATCGGCCGCGAGACTGGACTCACAGCCGTTGACGAGCCATTGGGATCTGGTGTTGCAACATCCACATAATCATCATCATCAGGATCCGCCGTTATGATGAAGTCTGCGCCGCTGCCACTCTCTGGTGGTTGGTCGAACGTCAGGGACAGATCGGCACCGATGCCGGTGAGATGCGAAGAAACATTGGCGTCAGAGGAGGGCATCATCTTGGAGCGCGTGTCCGAGGCCAGCTCGTTACCCAGGATGCCGTACTTGCGGAGGTCGATGGCGAGAACGTCGCTAAGATACTCACCATTATGGTTCCCATCGTTGGCCGACTCAATTGGGCTGCCCAGAAGCCATGCATGTGTTCCTTCAGGATTGGTGGTGCAATAGTGCCAGCGGTAGTTGGGGCTGTAAAGATCCTTTCCGTCGGCGAGCTTCTGCCATCGTAAAGTGTCTAGCTCCAGACTAGACAAGCTCGTCTCGCAACTCAGCTCTGCCGGAGTGACAAAGTCCAGCATGCAGCCAGATGAGAAGATGTGGAAATGCGTACCCGCGGCCTGTGATGGTAGATTTGGACTGGAATGGAATCTGAGAGACGAAATGGACCCAGGCGCAACATAGGGTGACCGACTTGAACCCATTCCGTGGTACGACTGAACGCTGGAATTTGCAGTGTAGCCTGTACTGCCGGTCGCGAGCTGGCCAGAAGCCGGCACAGGGTAACGATGTCGGGATGAGATGAGTTGCCGGTCGCCCGTCCCATATTTCATTGCATGGTCAAACTCTGGGCTACCGCGGAGATCGAGCCACCAGATCTCATTGTTCTTCTCCATATCGTCGTTGATGCCACCGAATATCCAGATGCGACCGTTCCAGATCCAGCTGGCGTGGTCGTAACGAGGGACGAATTTCCATGTCCGAGACCAGGTCCATGTCTTCAGGTCAAGGTAGCAGATGTCGTCTAGCACGCTATCATGCCCAGTCTGGCCACCGCTGATGTACAATTTGTCATCGTATATAACAGCTGAGTGGCGCGCACGGCCGCGAGGTATGGGCCCGTGGAGCTCGGGCTGCGTCCAATGGGCGGTTTTGAGATCGAATACAATAACGTCGGCAAGATGCTGGCGGTGCTCGTTTTCTCCACCAAATACGAGGAGCTTGTTGCCTTGCCAAAGGCATGCAGTGTGTCCTAGGATGGGGTGTCAGTCAAGATACAAGTACTGTGTGGAACTGGAGCGGTGAGCACGTACCCATGCGTACGCCTGGAATGTCGCCGTAGTTGTCGACCAGGTTCCATTGTCGTGTAACGAGGTTCAAACGAAGCACGTGGTTGTATACTTCGTCGGTGTATTGGTCGAAGCCTCCGAAGGCGTATATCTGGTCATCGCCAACATATGTCACGGAGGCATTGACGAGGCAGGCGGGCTTGGCGCCAATTGTCGAAATCATCTTGGGCTTGTAGCCTTCCACGGCTGATCGACGGCCTCGGACGGGGCTCGCAGACATGAGGAACGTGTTGTTGGTGGAGCTGGCGGATCCGGGCGTGTTCGTATGCGAGAGGCTGGGCGAGGGTGTCGAGGTAAGGGCGGGGTTGAGGATGTTGGACGGGAAAGCGGATCGAGCGGGTGGTTGTGCCATGGATCGTGCGCGGTGAAGTTGGTGAGGTTAGTTTGGTGGTAGAAGCCCCAGTGGGCAGGGATGGCCTTTGTCTAGGCTGCGAGAATGTTTGACGGGAGGAAGTTGAGTTGGCTGGCCGTGCATATTGCCGCCCGTCACCGCCCTAGCTCGAACCGGAAGCGCCGACCCACGACGACTCAGCCCTGCCACGGCCACAGGAGTAGTAGCGAGCCACCCGAGAGTTGGCCACTGAGCACCAAGTTTTCCTAGATTCAATGCACGATTGCTAAAACCTCGTCGGGCCGTCAGTGGCAGTGAGTATGCGACCAGGTGCAACTATGCTGATGCGTCGCAGCCTGCCACGACGAGACACCATGAAGCCATCATCGGGGCTGCACGCAAAAGCAAGGCCATGCGGAGGCACGGCGACTATGCAGGCTGATTCATAAACCGGACACCATCATGTGATGTCATGAGGCCAGTGTTCCGTCGTCCAGCCAGCCTCGCGCAGGGTCCTGTCTGGGTCCTGTCTCGGTTACCTGGTCAACGCAAGCGTAAACAAAGGATACTTAAACGTCCTTATACCTGCCCTCGTACATGTCCACTGCCACACACTCTACCAGCCGCACAACCCTGCATCTCCATCTCCAGAGTGCAGACCACTGAATTACTTTCGAATCCATACTTCACAGCATCGATTATAGCATTGTCTTATACTAATCCTTACGACATATAGCAGAAACCAAATCATATACTGTATGCCCTCAACCAATGTCCACGTACTAAGAACCCAACTAACCCAGTCCAGCAAGACACTAGCAGTCATGGCAAGCACAGCAGTCTGCGTGACTCCGGTCAAGAAGCGCTCTGCAGTCTTCAACACCCGTACCGCCGGCGGTCGGATACCACTAACACCCTCCCCTCGCACCCCACGCACTCAAACTCCCGATGTGCAGGCACACGAGTCGATCCATGGCAACGACTTCAAGTCTCGCATCCAGCGCTCCGTCACCAAGACCACCCGCGACTCCCCCAAGTCCAACATTGCTCGCTCCCACACACACACTCCCCGCCGGTTAGAACTCGGTGTATCAGAGTGGGCTCTCACTGGATCCGGTACTGCTGCCGCGGCCAAGGCAAAGAAGGAGAAGAAGGAGGCGGCGGCTGCTATTCGCGCTCGCCCTACCAAGACTCGCATTGCCTACAACGCTGCCGACCGTTTCATCCCCAACCGGACGGCAAGCGAGGGCATCCGTAGTGTCGGTGCCGCCAAGCTCGATGTTGAACAGCGTCCCAAGTCTAGCTCCAAGCAGGAGGGCTCAACCGTGCTTGCCAACGCCGCCAGTGCTTTCGATCTCGGTGGCCGTGGGTCAGAGGAGGACGTTGCACTCTCCTTGGAGGGTCTGAGCCTCGAGGACGACGACGAGGAGAGCCGATCAAAATCAAAGCCTGCTCCTGGCCAGGCTGCATACCAGTCCACACTCGCCTCGGCATGTGGCATCAACACAAACACTCGCATTCTTGCTTTCAAGCCTGCCCCACCTGAGTCGTCCAAGCCCATCGACCTTCGCTCGCAATACAACCGTCCCCTCAAGCCCACTAGCGCCGCCAATGCACAGAGCCGTCGTCGCATCCCATCAGCACCTGAGCGCGTCCTCGATGCTCCTGGTCTTGTCGATGACTACTACCTCAACCTTCTTGACTGGTCTTCCGGAAACCAGGTCGCCATCGGTCTTGAGCGCTCAGTCTACGTCTGGTCTGCTGACTCCGGCTCAGTGGCGTCTCTCCTTGAGTGCCCTGCTGACACCTACATCTCATCCGTCAAATGGTCTGGGGATGGTGCCTACGTCGGTGTTGGTCTCGGCACGGGCGAGGTTCAGATCTGGGATGTTGAGGAGCAGACCAAGCTTCGTAGCATGTTCGGCCACGAGACCCGCGTTGGTGTTATGGGATGGAACAAGCACATCCTCTCCACCGGTGCCCGCTCTGGTCTTGTGTACAACCACGACGTTCGTGTCGCACAACACAAGATTGCTGAGCTCGTCTCCCACACTGGAGAGGTCTGCGGTCTTGAGTGGCGCGCCGATGGTGCCCAGCTCGCTACTGGCGCCAATGACAATATGGTCAACATCTGGGATGCTCGCGCGCTTGCTGCTCCCAAGTTCACCAAGACCAACCACCGTGCTGCTGTCAAGGCGGTCTCATGGTGCCCATGGCAATCCAACCTGCTTGCCACCGGCGGTGGTTCCAACGACCGTCAAATCTACTTCTGGAACACAACTACTGGTGCTCGCATCAACCACATTCCTACCGACTCCCAGGTCACCAGCTTGCGCTGGAGCACCCACTACAAGGAGATCGTCAGCACTGGTGGCTTCCCCGACAATAGCTTGAGTGTCTGGAGCTACCCCTCCGGTGTCAAGAACACTGAGATCCCTGCCCATGAATCTCGTGTCCTCCACAGCTGCCTCAGCCCTGATGGTCAGATGCTTGCCACCGCTGCTGCCGACGAGTCCCTCAAGTTCTGGAAGATCTTTGAGAAGAAGCCCGGCCAGCCTTCCGTTGCCGCTGCTGGCTCTGCTTCCATGAAGCCCAGCGCCACCAAGCAGATGACTATTCGTTAGACCACCACATTCGACCACAGAGTTCACATCGGAATTGTGAATTTAGAAGGAGTAATAGGCTCAAATAATAAGTGTCTAGCACGGACATTACAACTACCGGCTTGCGCAATGAAGCTGGTGTTATTCATCCGACTCTACGCGCAACGGTAAGTTGGTAAGTATCACATCTCGTTTGGGTATGTGACGCGATCCTCTCCCCCGTTTCACACGGGGAAGGCTTCTCCACATCTACCCTCGGAACATCTGTCAAGCGTACAACTGGGTCTGATCATGGCTTTTTTGTCCACATTCAGCAAGCGAGGCGTCTCGGAAGCATTGCAAGGCGTTGAGAATTTTATAACTAGCTTTTCGAGCGTCCTATGGACAACGAAGTTCATGACATCTACGAATATTAGGAAAAGACGGACTCGGTCTATAGTCCTTCGAGGGAGTTTCTTGTCATGGTTTAATCGCTGCGCTTTGATGCGCTTGGAAAGGTGTTACACCTGGGAACATGGGCAGGCGTTTGATCTTGGATAAAATGAAAACATAAACATATTTGAACTTCTTCAAATCTTTTGCAATTATGGTACTATCACTGCAACAACCGACACTGCGGAGCTGTTTTACAGTATTCACCGTTCCCGAGAGACTTGCAACACTGCGTCAACGTCTTTCTACCTGTGTTTACTCCTTCACCATCTTCTCTTCCATGGCCTCAGGCGGCGTATCCGACCCTTCGCCCTCCACAATCTGGGGCCCTTTCCCAGGCTTCTTCCTGCCCGTGACATCGGCCCAAATTGACTTGAAAGTCCGAACACTAGTCTTCCTTCCCTCCCAAAGCGGATACAACCCGACTGCGAAACACGAACAAAACATCCACAGGATTCCGACTACAACCCAGCCTGTGAAGAACTTCTTGCTGAAGATGTACGAAGATCCGTACATGGGCATAGGCCACAGTACGAGGAAAGAGATCGCCATGAAGAGGGTCAACCAGCGCGCGATACGCGAGGCTTTGAGTAACTTAGCCTGTTCCTCCTCCTCGGCTTGGATGGCGCGTCGTTGCTCACCAGGGATTCGTTCTATGTCGACGTTTGCGGCGAGTGCGAGATCGTGGTCGTCGCCTCTGCGAATGGCTTTCATACTCTGCCAATCGTAGTTTTGGGGCCCAAAGGCATATGTGAATACGGGAATGAAGATGATGGGCGAAAGCAGGGCGACGACGTTGCCTGCTAGCATGGGGTTGTTGGCACCGGTTGTAAGGACCGTCAATTCTCCGCTTTCCTTCTGAGCGGTTACGAGCCAGGCGACGAGAGAACAGGCGAAACCGAGGGGTGGGGTGAAGGTTGCTGCCACCCAATTCATTTTGGACCACATTAGTGTGAGGGTGGCGGGAAGAACGGCGGACGAGATGATTACGCCCATAAGTAGGTATAGATACCCCATACTAATGCCGATGTAGTATAATCCTGTGCTCCATGCTGCCATCGCAACAGCGAAGCCGACAACCATGGTGTGTGACATGTAGATGAGTTGCTTTCCGGTAGCTTTGGGATTGATATAAGTCTAGAGAGTATCAGTGGACCAGCTCAGTGTAATGTAGAAGTATGGTTACCTGGTAGAAATCATATGTGAAGATCGAAGACACAGCAATAAGTTCCGCAGACATAGCTGATGTCACGGCCATGAAGACGAGAAGTAATACCGCTGCGGCACCTCCCGATCCCATCAATGCAACAGCCGCTGTAGGCAACACGAGTCCAGCCGTCACATCAGCATCAGCCATGCGGTTGGGGTAACCCGGGAAAACTGGGTTGTTCTCAAGAGCAATGGCACTGAGACCCATGGTGGTAGCAGCTAGCCACGGAATCGCGAACCAGGACAAACCACCCATGATATATCCGGGCAGCGCATCAACAGGGCTGGCAGCAATGGCCTTGTTGTAGTAACCGTTGTCGCAAAAAACAGTACCGAAGTTACCCACGATGTTGATCACGAAGAAGATGGCACCTTCCTTCGAGCGCATGGTCAGATAAGAGCCACCGGCATTTCCTTCAACGGGATGATCGGATGCGGCTTGTACCAATAGGTCGAAAACTTTGCCAGGGCTCCCAAGATTCTCGTTGGTCGCATATGCTGTGAAAGCAAACATCAAGAGGATGATCAGAATGACCACGGTGTGTGCTGGAATTAGAACTTAGCGATCCTCTCCTACAACTCAGGGTAGAGGAGACATACCATAGTCAGTCAAGAAGGTAGCCTTGATGCCTCCGAACATGGTGTACAACACTACACCAACGGGTAGGAGGAAACAGGCAGCAGCAGTGTGCATGCCAGTAAGCTTCGTATGTTAGTTTGAGAATGGAATCACATTAGGAATTCACTTACAGAAGTCACAACAGCAGAACCACCTGTCAACAACATAGAGGTAACAAGAATGTTGGTGAAGAGGCCAAAGACCATGAAAACAATGTGTGTTACAGCACCATAACGAGCCCTGATAACCTCGAGAAACGTATGCGCGTTAGGAGCTCTTCGCTTTAGTTCGATAGCGATCGTAGCAAACAGAATAATCTGAACAGTGGCCCCCGAGGCGTACCAGAAAGGGCCGGATACACCATATCGATAGGCAACAGCGCTAGACTGGAGGAGTGTAGCTGCCCATGTCCAGGATGAGACTACGGCTGAGGCAACAAGTCCTGATTTCACTGTACGACCAGCGGTTGAGAACATTTCGGAAGTTTGGAGTTCATAGTTGTATCTCTTCAGCACGAATGTCGTCAAGATCATGCCAAACCTATGACAACTCAGCAAAGGTCTTTTGAAAGGAGACATGACACTTACGAGAAGGCAAAACCTAAACCTATCACAATGCCATAGCCAAAACCTTGGCTCAGCGGCGGAGGTGTACTCATGCTGGGCGAGCACAAAAGACCCGAAGGTGGAAGGTTGTAGCAGTCAGCAAGAATGGACTGTTACACCAGAGGAGGTACGAGAAGCTTAGATATATTTAAGCTCACGACCAAGCACCGCTTCAAAGTCAATGCAAAAAGCTTCAGTCAGAGGCCGACGGCACAAAACGTTTAAATGAGGACGTCGACGAAGATAAAGCCAGAACACTACCGTTCATCGGCCGGTCGCACAAGGCAAGCATAGCCAGCCATAAGGCTAGTGTGCATAACAGCAGATAAAAATTGACGTTGTCAGCGATCGCGGCCGTTGTATTAGACTTTCTGCATGGTTCAGGCGGCTTTCGTGGGGTTGAGCAACAGCAGGGCGCATGTCTTGAGTGGAAACGATCTTCGCACCCCGGCATGGCCCGATAACGCGGCGGAACAATGTAGATAAGATGCGATTTTTTGTGTGACACCTTTTACTCAGCACGAGCTGGGACCAATGGTAGATTCGTACGGCTTTGTGATTCTCCGGATTGGGCAGCTAGCTGTTCGCGATAGATAGAGCGCAAACGTCGTGAGCTGCGAGCAGATTATGACATCAAGGGAGGCAAATGTTCGCATACTTGCAGTATACCAGTCACGACCTGCGACAAGCCATAGGCCAAGCCTTAGCATCTCGATGACAAGATGCCGGAAAGACGTTGGAGGGCGGAAAAAGCGATTGTTGCTCTCTGTCAAGCTTCCAACGGCGATGTTAGCGTCGTCGCTTAACTGCCATCTGTGACCGGTTATTGGATGTCAACCACTTCTTATCTTTTTGGCGGGATTGGCAGCCCCAGATGCCAAATCGCGTTGGTATTGCATCTGATAGCGTTGGGGATTTTGACCGGGGACAGTCGGAGCAACCTCGTCGTTGACAGGTCCCTAATGCATCGTGCATCGAAATCTTTAGTAGCGCGTAATGAGCGTTGAACCCTAGTGCGGCATCTACGCTGAGTGCAAAACACATGAGATATTTCCAGATTGAAGTGAACAATTGAGACGATGACATGCAGGTTGCTTGAGCGCACTGACAGGGCGTCCGTGGTAGGAAGGCGCTCTCTCAAGCTTGGCGAAGCAGGAGCGAATACCAGCACAGCTTACCGCACCTTCCGTCATGATCCAGTCTTATTTTTGCTAAAATCACAATATGTTCCAATGCAGGCTCTCTCGTAGGCGCAAACGACACTGTGGGAACATCAACGTCGTAATAGCAGTCACACTCATTGGCATACACTCACCAATGGCTGCCATATCGCAACGACAACAGAAGAGCGAAATAATATTTTGCATAAAACACGGAAACGTGGTTCTCCGCTCCATGGCCACATCTTCAATACTATGGCATCATCTCGTACAAGCGGATACGAATTAAGAAGCGAGATTACATGTTGTGCGGCTTGAAGGGACTACCACTTTTGGACACGCTAACCAAATTGAGGTAACATGTCGTGTGTAAAAGGGCGATGCCAAGGTAGCATTCTTGTCAAAGGGCGAAGAATTCAGGTCATATTGTGTCAATACCCCGTGCTTTTGGATACAGAACATTCGTAGCACTTCTGTTTTTCAAAGCAATCATAGTTTTTGCGGAGGAATTTTTGAAGTGAAAATATTCATTCCTTATCAGGATCCATGTACTACTAGATGGGTATCTTCTACACCGAACGGCTTACTAACATAATATTTTAGGACCACCAAACAGCGGATCCTCAGCAACGCACTGATTCGTACGACTTCAGCTCGAAATCTATGAGCCTGAACTGAAGTTGGATCCGTCGAGGACCACAAGTCCAGCAACCGAAGCACTTGACAAGGTGGAGAAGACACCAGTGATGAGAGCCGATAAAGCAAGACGCGAGACATCACCGCTGCGACCGGGACTAATCTGACTGAGCACACCGATTTGGGTACCCAGTGAACCGATGTTACCGAAACCGCAGAGAGCGTAGGTAGCGATGAGGCGCGAGCGTGGGCTGAGGGTGTGGTAAGGGGACTCCGGGTCGTCGTCGACAAGCGATTGGAATGCAACAAATTCGTTGGTAATGACCTTGACACCAATGAGACGAGCCACAAGAAGCAAGTCGTTGCCCTGGCGCGATACACCCAGGAGGAAGGCAACTGGGTACAAGAGGTAACCGAGGATCAACTCAAGAGTCAGGTCGTAGTCGCCGTCGAGGTTGATGTAGCGTCCCCACCAGGTGAGCAGACCGTCGACCAAGTTGAGAAGGGCAATGATACACAAAAGTGTGGAGACGATCATACCAGCGATCTTGAGACCGAGCCAGGCACCGTTTGCAAAGGCGTGGAGGGCGTTGGCAGCCTTGTGCTCATCGTCATCAGGTACAACGACGCGACCAGCGGTAAGAGTCTCCTCAGTCTCAGGGTATCGAAGCTTACTGAAAGCCAGCGATGCAGGAATACTCATGACGCAAGATGAGATCAGGGCTTGCGGGTTGAGGCCCATACCAATGTAGGCAACCAAAACACTACCGGCGATAGTAGCGAATCCAGAGCACATGACTTGGTGCATTTCGGCCATGGTAAGGTGGGGAACGAAGGGCTTGATCAACATGGCGGATTCACCCTGACCGATAAAAGGTGACGCGGAAGCGACAACGGCCTCAGCACCTGACACTCGCATGGCCCAAAAGAAGAAGACAGCGAATTTACCGATGAACCACTGAAGGATACCCCAGTAGTACAAGAGCTGGACGAACGAGACGAAGAAGATAATGGCGGGGATAACACTGAACATGAAGTAGGTGTTGGCCGCAATATCGGGGGTTGTCAAGAAGGCAACACCATCCTTGGCGAAACCCAAAAGCAGACGTGCGAGCTCGGAGATGAAGTTGAAGATGTCGTATCCAGCCTTGGTACGGAGGACGAACAGTGCAATGATAAACTGCATCAGCATACCGACGATGACGGTGTGCCAAACAATCATGCTGCGGTTGCGAGAAGTCGCCCAGAAGCCGAAGATGAAGACTACGAGACCGAACAGCGAGACAGCGCGGTTGGCACGCGTGTTGTCCTCACTCTCCTCACTGGCGAAAGATCCAACAATGATGACGGCGATAGTGAGAGCGGCAGCGGCAGGAATGCGCAGCTTCTCCGGAATGAGGTTTGCAAATCTCGTTCCAGTGTTGGCCCAGACCCAGTGCATAGGCTTGGTGACGACGGTAATGGGGATGTGAAGAGTAATCAGGCGGATCATAATGGCCAGCCAAAACAAGAATGGAATGATCCAGTTCTTGTCGTGACGGTGCACGACCACACTGGCAATCCACCATCTAATACTGTCAGCCCGAAATACTCGAGACAATGGACACAAAAATGCGCCTTACCCGGTGAAGAGCGCTCCAAGGAAGATGTGCACAGGAAGTCTGAATTTCCTGTAAAAAGCAGAGAAGGAAGTCCACCAGGGCTTCTTCTCTGCCTCCATCTCAGGGTCGGAAGAGCTGCGCGTGGCCTTCTCGACTTCATAGTCATAACCACCCGCCTTCTCGACGTCACCTGCAGAATGGCGCTGGTGGAGGTGGCTGTCAAGAGCGCTGGGCTGGAACAACTTGCTGGTCTTCTCGTCCGTGGTTCCAGTGGTGTAGACAATGTTGTCGGGGTGGGCTGCACGCGCGCTGTGGTGCACGTGAGGATGCTCGTGCTCGTGAGCAATGTCTAGCGCCGGGTCGTTGTTGTGGGCGACACCAGCACCGGGCGTTGTGTATATTTCTCGAACATCGGCCATGGCGACGAGTAGGCACGAGGGCAATTCCTGAACAGAGTTGAACGATGAGGAACTGTTGGCTCTCACCTATGAGTCGGCCCTCACGGGAAATATATTTTCGCACCGTGGCTCGCGCTACCACCAAAGTGGAGGGATCGCACCGTCGTAGGCCCAGACAAACAGTTGAACGGGCTCCGGACGGTCACTTGGCAACTTCCTCTTTCGCAATGGCCAGAGCACAGTAGTACAGGGCTCCATTGGCTCCCGGTCGTCTCCGCTTTCTGGAATATCTACCGTCTCATGTTGGTGCTCGCTTACTCGCTGCTCACGGTCCTGTCTCTCGTGTCAACCTCTCCCAGTACCGGCCGACCTACCGCGCTTCTGCAACCCCGACCAGGTTCTTATCTTTCCCCAGCATTGATAGTCTGCGCCGGGGCCAATCACGGAGATGAACGTGCTGGACCGCCCACCTAGTCTATGATAAGCGGCGGCGAATATGCGCCCCTCCTCGGTTGAGGCTCTCTTTTCGGCTTCGCGTGGCGTTCTCGAAGCAGCACCTCTGTCCTTACAACCCAACCTCCATCGTCTTCCCCGAGGTCGACGTTTCCGCTCTCTTGGGACATGTGCAGAAGCAATTACCGGGATCTAGCAGCAATCACAACAGGGGCAAAATCAGACTTGACTCCATCCGCGAACCGTTGTCAATTTTTGCCTGTACGTTGTGTTGTGGATGCACTGTGGAGCCTCTGGGATGCAGATCAGACCAAAGGGCAGTGTCTGACGCAAGAAGACCCTCCTACCCACTCCAATCACTGGGGCACACGCCAACGCCATGGTAAGACACGGCGTACGCCTCAATCAGCGAGTGCTGGACTGGTGTTCCTCAAGGTTATCTTTCCAACGGGTCTCGGCCAACGCTATCATCATCATTCCGATAACCAGGTCTGCGCTAAACACGCTCGACCATCGAACGCGCTTGTGTGGTATCCTGCAGATGATGGGAGCTGGGGTTCTTATCACGAGGACACGCATCGAGATATTTGCGCCGAATCATGTTGCGGACCTCGCCTGTGTATACACTTTGGATAGCCGCTCTCTTGGCTTGCAGAGCGATCTTGACATGGTTTCAGACGCAGTGTACTGTAATGAATGTCATTCAAGATGCGCAGGTGGGCTTGCCCTCCTAGCCTCGACCCTTCCCCGCAGCGGGCCCAACCCCATGCGGTAGCCCATCGTGTGGGCTGGCATCACCTCCAAATGAGCTGTGAAACCAGCGTTACAGGACTACCATCTAACAGATGCTTGGGAACTGGAAAACTTTGCTCCTTGTGCCTTTGACTTGGCGTGTTAGGGAACAACATGCTAGGGCGCGCCCTCGGCACAACTCACTGTCAGGCTTACCATCCCGCCCTACGGGAAGCGACCAGTTACAATTTACAGTACATAATCATACTTTGCGTGGCGTCCGCTACAATCACAACCACGGAATACCAACAACTAAGTGGCACAGCCATCCGCGGAGCCTCAGTCCTACCATCAGCCTCCGACTTGTAGGATCATGATCGATGCGATTCGTTTTCACATACCGGAGTAACTTACTTTTTGGCATCCGGAATGCCCGTCATCTCGGACAGCTCCTATCAGTGTTTGTAAGAGGGTCCCCACTTATTGCAGGTGCGGCAAGGGGTCAGGGACGTTTTTGTACGCACACCACATCGAGCACATACGAGGCTACCTGATGCGCTCTTCTGTAGGATTTATCGAACAGTTTTGGGTACAGATCACAACGAGATTACAGTCCGGTGATCGGCTGTTTGCGAAGGATGAGTTGTGACAAGATTTGATGCTCACATCCAACAAGTCTGAGGTGTTCCCCTCGAAATGGCGAAGTGCACAAATCAGTTCTGTCCAAAACATCAGATGCTAACTACTGAGTGGTCGCAAAGGTTACTGGGTTCTGTCTAGGTAACCAACCTGCGCTGTAGAGCTATGGTACTACCAGTCTGTCAGACTACGCTTCTCTCTAACCCCAGCGAGGACGTCTTTCCCACGAATTCGCCCACTCCACTTGCTTTCGTACCATAGATGCTCACAAACCCAGAATCTACGCTATCGCACGCCGCACATTGTCCCAAACACGTCCCGAATCCAGTATACGCAGACTGCACTTCGCCAGCCACTATACACACATCGTGTTGGCTCACTCCCCTCCAGTAGCCGTACATACAACACATCGCCAAACCGCAAGGCCTCTCTTCAGAACGCTTCAAAAGAGTCCATAAATCATGCTACAAACGCCACAATAAGGTTGCGGAACACAACATGTTGACATGGCTGCACTGTAACGCACAGGCTTGGTTCAAGGTTACCAACCGCTTCGTTTTGGTTGAACACAGAATCTGGTCCCACCTGCCTAGTCAGATGTGCCTAGTCCCATGTGCCTGGTCCTACGTGTTTGATCAGGAACGTATGCTCAGTGTTACCACGCTTTGGCTTGTTATATTAGATCAATGCAAGCAGGCAAACACGCGAACAGGCAATCACGCAGAAATGATACATCACATCAGTGATTGTTGTGTACAGTTGCAAGCAGTACCGCCTCACGCCAAAGCCCTGTCACAAGACAGGTGCGATATTTCGAGTAGACGAGGCCAACTTGCTCCTTCACTTCTATGTGGTACGGCAATCATGTCAGATACAACAGAATATGAATTCCTCCATGGTAGCTATAATACCGAGGTTTATACACACTTGTCCTTCAATCCTCGAAAAGCAGAGGAGGCAACAATTGCTTGCGTCGCCTGATGCTCTGGAAACATCAGTCTATCCTGATCTGTGATCGGTGACTGCCAAACAATCAAGCTCTCAAATTTCTCTACGGCAGTCACTCTTTGGAGAAGATATGAACATTTCAAATCAAATGTGTACGAAAAAGGGTATAACGAGCCTGCCAAGCCCCCGTTCATCAATACGACATACCGTACACCAGACACCCTTCCCAATGCCGCTAAAGACAACAAGAACAAGACAATTGATAAAACGATGCAAGCTACCACAATGGCCGCCCAACAGCGGAAAACCAAAGCAATCGGAAGACCAAACCTCTTACTTTCCTGTTAGTTCGCCTTCCAGATGCTGATGGTTTGTTAGCCATGGTCCCATTTTGCATTGTAGATCGTCATGGATAGAAGACTTACCGACCACTCTGGAATATCACGTATCCGCTGCCACATATACCGCTCCAGTCTGTTGGCAGCCTTGGCGTACGGCGTACTCTCATTATTGTATTTGCGGCAATTGTCAAAGATGAGCTTAGCGTCTCTGATGAAGTCCTCGGGAGTAGGGTAAAGATCCTTCTCGTGTTTTTCTTCCATAGTCGCAAGGTCCATGGGCTCTTTGATGACGTCGTAGTAGTCCAACACCTCATCCTTATTGACGGGCTGTTGGAAGGGCCAGGCGTTGCTGTTGTTCTGCATGTCGTTGAGGAGATGAAGAAGGGCGTTGTAGTTTGGTCCATGGCGGGGTGCGCGGGCGAGTTCGTCCATGACAGGCGACCAACCCGAGTTCTTGATTGCAGGTATGGTCAGGGGGTCGATGGCTTTCAACTCTCCCTTTGCCCACTGTGCTGGCGGCGCGTGGACTTCGTAGCTCTTGCTGACAGCCCTTATTTTGGCGTTTGCGCACTCCTTCTGTTTCAACAACATCCTACCACTCTCCAGATAGCGTATCTTGGGCACCATGCTACACTGCATGATGGTGCCGCCCTCGTAATCCTTGATATAACCCATCCATCTTGACTTCTCTAGAGTGATTTCCTTGGTGAAGCCTTGCTTCTTGAAATAGCCAATAGCATAGTTGTCCGCATAGGTGAGGAAGTGCATGACCTGCGAGGTAGCCTTGACGTAGTCTTTGAGATGCGACATGAGATGGGCACCGTACCCCTTGACCTGTTGGTCCGATGAGATAGCGCAGAAGACGATTTCGGCAAATTGACCCTTGTCGAAGGGGCGGTATGTGATGCCACTGTGCCATGATACTGTCAGTAATTGACTGTCAACGAGGAGAATGGGCATACATACCCTACCACCTCAAGGGGATGCTTCACAATGGCTATACTCAAGTGTGTTCTGTCGTAGACAAGGCGGGCAATATAGTCCTTTGGCATCTTGGGCAACTGCTTCTGGAAAATGCACTTGAGGCCCGTCAAGATAATAGTGCTCTCCCTTTCGCCATCGTTGTTGACGACTCTGAATTCGATTTCTCCGTTGCGCTCTTCTATTACGGCAGGTTTCTCGGGGAACGGGACTATGCGTTTCACGGGGGGTGCGGGCGCATCGTCGGTGGCAGAGGGGGTCGAGGGGTCCTGCTTTATGCGCTTGGGAGAGCCATTGGGAGGGTCGGCAGTCGCTTTGCGCTTGGCTTTGGGACAAGACGGATTAGCTTGCAGTTGGTGGAGCGGTGTGTGTGGAGAACATGGACGTGTTTGTGAAGGAGCTATGGGGGAAGCTATGGGTAGCGGTGAAGTTGGCGGAGAGGTGGGATAGCCCAACACGTCGCGCAACTGCGGGATGTTGTTGCGGGGAGACATGGGAGATGGGCGACGCCAGTGAAAGGCTGTGGACACTTACCTTCATCGGTTGCGCCCGCCATGTTGTGGTGTAGGGCGCTTTCAGCTGTGTAGTCGCGCCTTCTCTCGGCCCTGCGCGTGGTGTTGAGTGAATGTTGGGGAAGGTGCGCCTCCCACGCTAACGGCCCCACACCAATCAATGGCCGATGGCGGTTCAGTGAGGACCAAAGGCCACCAAAGCAGCTTCACGCAAGAGACACTGAATCCCGCCCAATTGCACGCCCAGAAACATGTCGAGCCCACTTGTAGACGTCTGGGAGGCTGCTGCGTCCTCGCCCTTCAGCCCTGCCATTGGAAAGAACACGCAGTTCACAGTCGGCTTCGTGCTGCTAGCCATATGTATGCTGGAAGCTCTGCTCTCGTGCTTGGTGGAGCTGCTATACTAACGACGCGCAGCCCTCGTCCTGACCACGCTCTTCGGCATGAGTACGCGACACCTTCACCCTCCTCCAGCGAACCTCTGCTTATCCGCAAACAGACCAATCCCTCGTCAACCTCCCCGTTCTCGGTGTTCCAGCCTCATTAGCATTCGGGTACGTGGCCTCGAAAAGACACAAGATGCGACCGACCACTGACCGACTGACTGACTGATGGCAAACAGCTTCGGTGCAGTCTACATGATTTGCGCAGTCGGCGTCTACGTCTAGTTTCCTACTTCTCGGTCCGGCGTTAGGGGCATACTCTGTGTACAATCTATGGAATACCAATAAAAAGTTCAAGACACCACCTGCGCAATACCCTCTATCCCACACACTTACAACACAGCACCATGGATCAAGACGAGCCTCCGACCCTGACGGCAGTGTCAGGCTCTGCGCGACAGCTCTACCTGCTCCTTCGTTGCATCGCCTTCTCCAACAAGGCCCACGTCCACATCAGCGACATTGGCATCAAGCTGGCTGTCGATGAGGCAAGCGTCATGGAAGGTACTCCTACCCGCAACCGTCCCTTCGTCCCTTCGTCCCATCTCTAGACTGACGCGACCACAGCTTCCGCCTTCCTCGACAAGTCTCTCTTCACAACTTACACCTTCAATGCGCTTGCCCCACTACACAACTCCCAACACTCCGACAGCGATGACGAATCCGAGCCACCATCTACTACCACCCCAGCATTTCAGATATCCCTTCCCGCTCTCCTCGAGACTCTCCAGATCTTCGGCCTCACCGACCCCTCCACGTCCAAGCCACCATGGGCGCGCGACGCTCCTTACCCGACCAGCACAGCCTTTACAGGAAACAACATACTAGGTGGCATGAACAACCTTTGTCGAATAAGCTACTATGGCCCTGGTGCTCCACTAGCTGTGACTCTCACCGAGGCAAGCATACGCACGCAATGCGACCTCACGACATACGAGCCCGAATATGCAGACGAGATACCATTTGACCGCCAGGCCCTTGCACTCAAAGTCATCATGCGAGGCAGCTGGCTATACGACGCAATACAAGAACTATCATCCACAAGCCCGGAGAAGCTGACCATGTACGCCAAAACAGTGCGTGGTAAACCCTTCTTCGCCCTAGCATCGTCAGGCACTCTGGGCTCTGCGCGCGTCGAGTTTAACAATCAGCCCCAGCCTTCCGCCTTCCGCACTCCTGTATCCACAAATTTCAACGTCAATAGCGAGACAGGAGATCAGGCAGCCAATTTGCTCGAAACCTTCCAGCTGAGCGATCCCCACACTGTACTTCGCTCGTCCTACAAGTTCAACTTGATACAGAAGGCTGCGCGTGCCATGAACGTTGCGACCAAAGTCAGCATACGGGCAGACACTCAAGGCGTACTGAGTTTACAATTCATGATCGAGGTTGAGAGTGGTCTATCAAGTTCCCAGACCGCGACTGGAAATGCGACAGGTGGCAAAGTAAGCTTTGTCGACTTCCGATTCGTCCCGCTCGTGGAAGAGGATGACGAAGAAGGTGATGCTGGAGATGCTGATGAGACCATTATCCACAACGGGACTGGAAGCGGTGAGGAAAGTGGAGATCAAGACATGCTATCATAGCATACTCCTAGCAATCACGGGCAGTAAATATGGACTTTGTCTTCAGCATGTGCCAATTCTGTTTGTTCATTATTTCTGCAACTCTCCTTTTGATAGACGCAGAGAACAGCCACCCAGCCAAAGAAAGGCTGAGCTCCAGCCGCAAACATGATTCCAGCCGTCAACTATCTTCCCTGCATGCACTAGGAAAACTCCACCTAAGGAAATGTGAAGCGTCATAGAGCCGATACGCCTGTGCTTTATGGTATGGAAACCAACCAGACCTCTAATCTTGCCCCAACTAAAAATTCAATTTGACTAATGTGAACCTGGATATATTGCGGACGCCCAGTCGTCCAGATCCAGGGTATCAAGTAATGCGTGCGTTGTTGGGATTTCTTGCTTTACATCTTCTTTTTAAACTTCATATGAGTAGGCTTTGATATCCAATCTGATGCCCGTTATCGATGTTCGTACCGAGCCGTAGTGATCGTCGCAAACGAGGGAACGAGGTGGGCGGTTCTTCTGTTACCGCCGTACTAGACTCGCGTCTCGATCGAGTGTTGTTCGTGCGCTGCACGGAGCGACTTAGAACTCAAGTTCAGCTACCACGGGCATTAGCAATGGTTTGCGAATGCTCTACCATTCGAATTCACCATTTGCCTTGTGGAACAAGTATCTTCCATGTCGTTAGTAATCTTTCTTTCATCATCTCAGCGTGAAACTTACTCCTTCTTGTTCGTCGTCAGGATACCGTCCTTGAGGGTGCACTTCCACTTGTTCTTGACGCGCTGGACCTTGTCATAGGTACAGAGCATATAGTCGACCATCTCGTCATCACTGTTGTCGCCATCGCCAAGCTCGTCCTCTGAATCATCAAGGTCAGAGTTGATCGCATCGTCCGGATCCTCTTCGGGCTTGACATCGTCGTCGCCGTCAAAGCGAGCAGGACCTGGTGCACTCGACGATGCTTCTGCATCTTCGGTCTGTAACACACGCACAGCAGCCTTTCGCTTCCTGCCCTTTGGCATCGAATCGAGCGGCACCATGAGGCCACTGTCCTGACGCATAGCCATGGCATCAACACGGGCACGCATGAAGTCGTCTGCTGCCATACGCTCGACTGCATCAGCAGCTCGCGCAGCCTTCAGGGCCTCCCAGTCGGCCATGGCATCACCTGAACCATCAGTCTGAGAGGTGTACATGTGATTTTGCGGCGGGGGACGCTGCTGCGGCATCTGTTGCTGTTGCTGCTGCGGCGGGCGCTGATGCTGTTGTTGTGGCGCCATCATCCGCTGCTGCTGATTTTGCATTGGCATCTGCGGCAAATGTCCTTGTTGAGCAAGGTTGGGAAAGTTTTGCTGCTGCACATGGCCCTGTTGCTGAATACGTTGCTGGACAAGCGCAGCCGCGCGCTGGTTTGCCAGCTGTGTGTTTTGATCATAGCTGCCACCATAACCATTGTTCGCAGTCTGGGCTGGAGGGTAGTTAGCAACAGGTGGCTGATATCCTCCTTCTGTCTTGACGGGCACATTCGGGAAGTTGAGGCCGTCCTGAGAACCGGAAACGGGAGGCATGTCATTGTCGACCTTGACATTGGATGGCACCGTAGGCGGCTGACGAACAGGCTCAGGGGCGGGATCCCAAGGGAAGTGAGCAATCTTGAGAGCAGATAACCTCTCTTGCCAGCCCTAGTGATAGTCAGTATATGTTCTGCATGACTGTGCAGTGAAACATGATATAAAAACAGCCGTCACATGACAAGCTATACCGCGTTGGGAAGTGATGCGTTGGTCTTGGCGGGTGGGGGAGCTGTGCAGGGGCTATAAGAAGGTGACCCAAATACTGAGGCGCCCCCGAGCTGCCAGACCGACCGGCAACTTCGCCCCGCTTTCAGCCGCCCAACATCCCAGGCCAGGCGACCATGGCGCGATCGCCACAGCCAGCGAAAACGATGCGAGAGATTGTTTGATAAGGAATGCGAGAAATACAACAAGCGGTGTGGTGCAGGGGCCGCAGTGGTGATGTGACAAAGGAAAGAAAGGCGCGACGCCTGAGATGGAGAGGCCAGGTTGCAACATACCTGCTTCATCTCGTCGAGCGTCGTGTGGTCGACGCCAGACTCCTCGAAATCATTCTGCGACGTCTGGATCACCTTCTCGATGATCTGCTGGTAGACGCCGCCCTGGTTGTCGCTGTTAGCAAGCCTGCCTTCACCCTTCCACCGCTCGCATGCGCGCCCAGGGGATACTAACCACGACCGAGTTCGACATGGTGGCGACTGCTTGCTATGGTCTCAGCTATCTAGTATACGATATGGGCTCTGTGAAGGCTGCACAAAGGCTTGCGATGGTCGCTCGCGTGCAGAGGTTTGAGGAATAGACAGGCAAGCCAGGCAGGCGACGTCAGCGCTTGAGGCTGCAAATAGGTGCGCGCGCTTGAGGAAGCTTCTGCGCTGTCAAGGAACTTCTACGGATATCGCTAGCCCAGACGGAAGGCTTTGTACGACGTGTTCGGGTGCCTTCAGCGTTCGTGGTCGTGGATGTATGAGTGATAGTGAACGGCGTCCCGGCAATCATTGAGGGCGCCGATTCCTTAGCGCCTAACGCTATACTAGTGCGACACGTGACACTGATCATAACCAGCTGAACAATGCCTTCGCAGCAACATGGTGGACCGTTCTCGTACACTCATGTCATGGCAAATGATTGTGCGCAATATGCATGCGACTTGATAATTCTATTGATACACATGTCGTCAAATCATCAGATGGTCTTGGGCTAGGCCGCAGAAATTGCATCAAAAGCAAAACTCGTGCTGCTTCTTCTAGTAGTGCCTGGATATCTCGGTACATTCAACACCCTACTTGCAACGACTGGCTCAATGCTCATGCACCAGAGATTTTCGCACCGCTAGATCTACATCTTTACGCCTGTATCCCGGCGACCGCCCCAGGCAAACGCCACGTACAATGATCTCTGTCACTTTGTTAGCCAACCTTGGGACTATTCGTCTCTCGTCACCATTTGCACTCACCATCGATAAGTCTTGAGACGTCGACCCAGCCAGTTTTTCTCCGCTTCTGCCTCACCACTGGCAAAGCCGCAGCCACGTCGTTCATGATATCCATGCCCAAATCCATGTCGCCTATGTGAAAGCCATCGGAATGCGAGAAATCATAATTGTATCCAGGGGCGAGATCTAATCCTAGTGTTTGATCGTAAGATATATCGTAATTGATGAGCCTGGGAAAGTCGCTAGTGTGACCGAATGACATGTCTAGACCAAAGGCTCCATTGTCTGCCATGTTGTAAGGCTGACCAGGTCGATTTGTCGAAGTGGTCGACGAAGTTGTCGCTGGGTTGGTAGAACTATTGTTGAGACGAGGCAGCTCCGTTGGTATGCTTGGACGTGGTCGTACAGCACTGCTATGAGCTTCGGGCGCTCCTTCGTCCTCTTCGTCGATAACACATTCCGCGAATGAACTTCTCGGATCGAGCTTGCACGCGTATTTATCCTCCAAATACCCTTGCACATCATGGCAGTCGAACCACTCTCCCTCAAATCCACTGAGATCCAAATCACCCAACTCCTCACTCCTGCCGTCTTCTGTGTTCTCTATTATATATACTCTCTTCTCTGGTGGTCCAATTTGCCGCATGTTCCATCCATTCCTAACATGTGTTATGTTGCCCGCAGCATCACGCCGCGGATAGTGAGTTCCTGCGCCGCCGAGATGGATGAAAGGCGATTCCCACCAGTCCAGGTCTTCATCAACAGAACGGGACATAATAGTCCGGAAGCGGCTCCGTATTTGATCGAGAGTTTGGTGGGGTAGAGAGAGCTTGAAGACGCGATCTATCGCCTAACTGCAATGGTTAGTCTCTTGTCAATCATTGAAGTAGGGCAGTGAGGTTAAAAGGCAATTCGTACATCGGCTAATTGGGTACGTACCGTAGGACGATCGTTGGCACGACTCAGCAAATGGAACCCCGTCTCAAGCGCCGCCCTGGATAGTCTCCTAGCAAATGTAGTCTCTTCGAAACTATATGTTGTCACTGGTCGAAGTGTCTTCGTCGGGACTTTCGTTGTAGGAGGTGTTGGAAGCCTGTTTATTGGTGGAGTAACGGCAGGCGTTGGTATACGAACGGAGTAGATGTGCGGGTTTGATGATGCGAAGGATGCTTGCTGTTGGCTGAGCAAGTCTACAAGACCAAAGGGAAGCTGTGCTGATTGCGATGAGGTATGCGAAGACGGTGGATCTCCAGGGGGCTGTGAAGATCGGCTCGATTGATCAAAAACAGCGCCGATTGGAAACGCACGGCATGGCACTAGATCGTTCCTGCTGTTGTCTACAGTACCATAGGCAGCACTGATGTGTGCGAGGTAGCTATCCGGGGTTGATAGTTGTTGTTGTTGTTGTTGTTGTTGTTGCTGTTGTTGTTGCGGGCGCTTCTGAACATCTGGCTTCGAGTTTGTGGAATAGCCCCATCCAACGTGTCGAGTTTCGACTTCCGGCTCGACTGGTCTTTGTGCACCACTGCGTTCAGCAGCTCCCTGATCCCCTTGTTCGCCATCTTCGTCTCCCTCATACTGACCCTCGCTGGCCGTCTTAACCAAGTTCGCAAATGTCTCCGTCACCAGCTTGAACTCCTGAGCCAATGTCGGATTCAGTTGCAACAAACCTGACTTCACGGTTGACTCATTCAGCTTTAGAAAAGTCTTGTTCATCTGCTCGATGATCGAATGAAGCTGTGCGCTTTGGTTTTTCAGAGATGAGATCGTCGTCTCTTTTCGTTGGCGATAAGCTCGCTGAGCAAGACGGATTTGAGTTCTTCGTCTCTGCCATATCTGTCAGCATAGTCGACGCGTGGTCTGAGACATTGAAGCGTGAAATGGTTCAGGCTGAATAGTGATGAAATGGACACTGCGGGTGGAGCGGGGTCGTCCATAGGGGGCGACGAAGGTCAATCTCGAAGCGGGTCGAGCTTGAAGAATGGCACTGCCTCGCAGCTTTTTCGATGAGAGCAGGTGTACATTTCTCATCTTCCATCCCGCTGTAGGATTGAGCAATAACGAATCAGGGCAAAAAGAAAAGAAAAGAAAAGACACGACGTCTCCACTCACATCTGCGGCTGTGGCATCCTGCGTATCTACCCGGGGCCGTCCCCTAGCCTTCTTTCCTCCAGCAACACCGTCATCGCCACTATTACTCCTGCGCGAGCGCTTGCGCGATGTCTGCGGTTGTTCTTCTGACTCTGAGCTCGTCATGATTTCGGTCTTCGCTTCTGATACTGCAGAACGAACAAAGTAAGAACGCCGGAGGTATGTCTCCGAAGGGGTTCGGTGGCACCTGTAGCGAAACTTGTGAAGGAATGCAGAGCGAACCGGAATCGGAATCTGCGGGTTGCTGTCACTCCGATCCGACTCTTGAAACACCGCTATCGTTCACTTGTACAAATAGCAGAAATCCTCTGTCCAGATTCTCGATGAAGTAATCCCTTTCGCGTAAAAGTAGCGGGAAGACGTTGTGCACATGTAAATAAGCGATCGCCGGATCGTATGGCGTCCAGAACTAATCCAACGTGACGCAAGCCAGCCAGCATGGAAAAGCAAAAGACTGTCCGGTGCCCGACTCAGCGTACGGCCGCTTCAGCTCATAAGGTTCGAGATCGATCAAGGGTCCGCTGTTACACAGGGCTAATGCGCGTCTCCGCACAAGCTGCGGCTAGTTCATGTAGGACGAGAGGTGCGGACGATTGCATGGCCGTGGCGCCATGGGTTCATGGCCGAGTGGGTTCTCCGCTCATACTGGTACCATCTACATTGCTATTCCTGCGTACAGATCTACCATTCCCAGACTGTTCTTAGAAATCGTAATCGACAAGACGTTTGAGACCGAGGTTGTCAGATCTTGGTAGGTAGTTGTGGCCAATTGTCTCGCAGTGTGTCTTGTCGCTCTGGTGCAGGTCGGGACGATTTGCAACATGATTACTGAACGCTAAATTTCCGTTTCGGCAACTACCGACTAGCCTGACCAATCACGTGAAGCCAAGAATTCCATCAGTCAATTCACAGTGCTTGCAGCGGTCAGTCCATCATGCGCTTCATTAACAGCTTCATGATGACGAGGCTAGTTTTGCGAAAGACAAACAATCTTACATTATTTCAATCAGACGTGCAAAACTCTTATAGATGCTTGACACTATCCTGATTCACAGTCTGAAAGGTGCTAGTCTCCTTCGTTCTGCTGTCCAGACAATACAAGCAATACGGACCCCGGGTTATCTAGGTAGCCGACATCAATTGCGTTGCTACTATGCACCCCAACCTACAAGCCGAGCACACTGCGCCTGCCACTTGCATCTGTCCAAAGTTAGCTATTTAAGCGTCTGGTCAAGAACGTGTAAAGCTTGTGTATGATCACATAATCTAGCACTGCAACTACGCTGACGCCTGACCCGGTCCATCTCTAAGCTTAGGAAGAACACCCAACCAGTTGTTTGACGGTGCATCTTCACCCTGTCCTGTAGCGGCTGATGTCTCTGCCTCTCCAGGTTTCCCACAAGTGTTTTTCTCAGCATTGTCATATCTATCTCGCACCTCATGCCCCGTTCGGTAGCTGGATCCGTCCTTTGCGTCTCCAACGTCTTTACTTCGCAGTGTACTCTCGTTCGTCTCGGCATCGCTCTGGACGGACGATGCAGATCTATGAGCATTGGCAGCTGCATGATCACTATTCTGAATCTCAGTTGCTGCGGTGGCTCGGTCTTCATCTATGCGCTTCTCTCCCCTATCTTCTGCGTTGATCCATGTTTGCAGATCTTCATCAGAAGGCTTGCGGAAACACCACATTTCATCAGAAGTAGTGTATCCAGTGCCCATGCCACCTTGGAAGTTGCGCCGAAACTTCCTCTGAAGGCCAGCGGCCAATCGTTTCCTGAACTCATTGTCTACCCGTAGACGAGCGGCTATCCATTGGTCGGTCGGTCGGTGCTCGTTGGGGATGTCTTCCATGAGAGGCGTTTCCAAGATCTTCTCATCTGTCATGCACCTACTGATGATAGACTTCCCACCTCCAGAATCTGGTGCTACTAGCCTAAGGAACTCGAGACTTGTACTGATATTGAGGTCAATAGCCCTTTGCGGATGAACAGTGGCCTTCAGGAACAGCGATGAAATATGCTTGTACAAGATCGAGAAGTCGCTTTGGTTGATGTGCACGGAGCCTCGGACAGTGAAGAGATACGCAGGGGCGCCATGCTCGCTAGCCTCTCTCATCAGAGACATGGCTGCATCCCAGTTCTTCTGCCAATACATGAACGCCTCGCTAGCGATGCCCAGTAAGGGGAGGTGTATCCGATGTTTTGGGTCCTCCACTGGTGGCTTTACAGGCGCACTGCAAGTATGTTAGCCTTCGATATAATGAAGGCAGAGACGTACTCACCCCCAAATATCATAGATGATTCCAGCCTGGACGTTTGTAAATCGCTCTGTATGCCTGAGCACCTCTACCACAGTCGCTGCTCCGAAACTATGGCCAGCGACGGTCATCTTATCTACGTGGAACCGATCTTTCCATTGTGCCCAATCAATTCCACTCAGGCCTCTTGAAGAGCCGCCAATATAACCTTCCCCGCGTAGATTCTGCTGTGCGACCTTCTCTCCATCACCAGCACATATGATCTTGAGTACACGGTATGCTTCCTCGAGCTCACAGAGACGCAGTTCGATCTGCGCGCTCCGAAGTTCGCCGTCTACGCCGTGCTCATTGTTCGGTGCAGTATCCATTGGGTTATCTTTGGGAAAGATGTAGTCCTGCGATCGTCAGCCTATCACGTTCCGTATTACCCACCGCCAAAAGAAAACCCCAATGGAGACGTACGACATGGTGATAGCCTTGTGCGATCTCCTCCTCAGTGTGGTCCAGGTGTTGAAACTTGTCGAAACTTTCATCATCTTCTTCGTCCCCATCGCAAGCACTATGCATTCCTTTGCCTCCTCCCTGCGGGCCCTTTCTCCGCTTCCCTTGCCTCTTGTGGTTGACGAAAGTACGTGGTCCACTCCCATCTCTATGCTCCACCGCGCAAACGACGAAGCCATAGCTTGCAAACTCTGAGCACAAGCTACTGTATGCAGTTCTTGAGCCCCCAAGACCATGACTGAATATCAGCAGGGGGAATTTGGGCTCCTTGCCCATGCCCTCGGGCGGACTGCCCTGCTGGTTCTTGATCTTATAACCGTTCTTCTTCATGTTGCCTTCTGGAGGCCAATGAGTTGCAGGAGGAGCATTTCTGTAGCCACGCAGCTTCGTGAGCATGGTGGTTGCGCCAAAAATACCAATGCTTATAGAGCTTGGTATGCCAGCAAAACGCGCATAACCCTTCGCTGTTTCCATGCGCGGTCTTGGAAGCCATGTCTCTCGACTCCATTTCTTCTCTCCTCCTGGAGCGTTCCCGTTTCCACTTCCAAACGAGGAGGGGTAGTATAGTGTGAATAGAACAGTCTCCAACTGCAGGAGGTGCCGGCCCTTGCGCTTTATGTTCGAGATCGGTCGGGGATTCTCAACAGGGACTTCTATTTCCATGCTTCCTATGGAGTAGGGTCCTGAAGTAGGAGAGAGGGTGGAGTTAGGGTATGGGAGATGGTCGCGTAGCGACGCCGGGGGTCGTGTGCGTGGCTTCTTCGCGTTGGGCACCTTGTTTGAAGATGAGGAGTTGAGGACGCTGCGTCGACGAGCGCCATGTTCTATGCCGGTGATCCGCGTCGTTTGACGCTCGATATACGACATAATGAAGGATGAGCGATGGTATGAACGGCTATGTAGGGTATCTTGAAAGAAGGAAACGTGCACAACAAAACACGTCAGTGCAAAAGAGCCAGGCTCAGGGCGCGACTGGCGATAGAGCGATCGCGAAGACCCACGGTCGAAGATGCTTCGCCATGCTTAGCAGCGGCTATAAGACGCGCACGAGACGCTTGCTCCGCTGGCGAGACTGTGCGGATGCGCTCGGGAACCTAGTGTTGGTGTTTTGGAATCGAAGAACTTGACGTCATATGGCTCGGTCGCCCTTTCGAGCGCGCAGGTGGGGCCATTAGATTTTGCCCGCAGCCGAGCCATGCACTGCCCCTGGACCCAAGTCCGGTTCAACGTCCGCTCAAATCTCAATGGCAATGATTGAAGAAAAGCGGGACTCTGAAACCTACGCGATTCTGATATAGCACTCGATTGAATTCTACCATGTGCAGTAGGAAATCATGTCAAATTGAGCTACTCATTAGTATTATAAGTATCGTACGCCTCCAAACTTCCACGCCAACGCAAGATACAGTATACCCGGTAAGAAGCATATGTCCGGCCCAACGTTTCAAGAGGTTGGACTTCGTCGCTCTGGCTCAGGCTACGAGGTCTTTGACTTGTCCACCACCGGGTACTGGTCTGTACCAAAAGTAGCGTTGAGTGACACCTGTCCTGAGATCTTTCCGTTCTCCATGCGGATCCAAGTATCCACGACCCTCGCGTCCAACATGTCCTCTTTGACAACGATCTGGCGCGCACCACGTGTCCAATCGGTGTAGCCGCCGTAACCCGAGTGGCGATTGAAGCAGATATTTAGCCCATTACCATGCTTAGGAGAGGTATCCGGGAGATCTTTGGCCCATTTCATGCACCAGTCTACACCGTGGTCGTGACCAGAGAAGACGGCCATGAGTCCCTCAGTCTCGACGAGCGCCGTCATAAACGGGATGTCAGCGCCGCCGTACTTACAGTTGTTTCCAGTGCTGTCGCAAACGTCGCCCTGGTGTCCTATGTTCTCTTCATTAAGGCCTGGGCTCGTCTTCCGGTCACGCCCATTCTGTTGAAAAGATCTCGTTGCACGAATCGGAATATGCACAAAAGCCATACTGGGGATTGTGCGGCCGTATTGCTGGGTAAACGCGTTGTTGGTATTGCGAAACCATTCGACGACCTGCAAGAGTCAGTACAGCGCATAACATGGTAGAAAGCGTCACATACTTTTTTGTCAACCCAGTTGGGAACGCCAATATCGTCACCAGTTGGTTGATACTTGCGGCCGCCCTTGCTATCGAAAAACCACATGAGCATCTTCAGCTCAGAAGCATTATCGGAGCTGTAAACAGGAACGAAATAGTTGCTCCAGCCGACTTGATCGACTTCGCCAGCCACTGACTGCGTTGTGAAAGACAGCTTCTTGCCATTCCGACCCTTGACGTCCCACCACATGTGTTCGGACATGTCTCTAGTACTGCAGGTCTTGGATGCATCATGGTTACCGAATGTCGCACCGAAAGGCAGGTTGCGGCTGACAAGTGGAGTCATGATCTGGTCGATCAGCGTGTTTGCGTTGCCAGCACCAACCCATTCGCAAGACACCAGGTCGCCATTGAGAACGACAAAATCAGGCTGCTCATTGTCAAGAACGGAGTTGATGACGCCAACCGTCTTGAGGTCTGCATAGGGACGACCGCGCAGGGAATCAGCTACAAATGTTAGTGAGATCTGGTAACAGACGGATAATCGACGTGATAGCTTACGCTCGCCAAAGTGAAGATCACTGAAGACAGTAACTGAGAGCTTTCTGTCTGAGGCAAATTGAATGCCTGCGTATTGAGGGTTATTTCTGCTCTGAATAACGGAAGCGCTGACAGTGATAGTCAGCAGCGACAGTAGCCAAATACATCTCGTAGCCGACATGGTGGATCAAGCAGGTCGTTTTAAGTTGATAGAGCCAATGTTAGCAGGCAGAAGAGTTGATCGCTTAGCAAAATCAGTTTCAACGAGAGTGGATAGTGTACAAAAGGAAGTGAATTGGGGGAAAGACTATGCCCTTGAAAACAGTGAAGGGGTGAGAATCGGGAAGGGACTCGCGACCTGGGCTGTAAGAAGGTACGATTAGCACTGGGAAGTTGCGACTCGCTCCATTGTCAGCCAGGAATCATGCGCGTCAACGCAGTCTCTCCGAGTCTTGTTGTCACTCAAGATTCACAACCAACTGAACAAAGACCAGAAGACTCAGACACTGAGCCTACTGCAGAAAATCATCAGAACGAGGACAGTCCTCTACACGGTTCTGTTCTTTTGCGTTGAATAGCCAACACACCGACGATACTTTTGAGCAAGACATGGAATGCATGGGTAGAGTTGGTTAAGCTAGCGGTAGCCTGGCTTGTGTAGTGCTCGGGGGTCCGCAAGTCGATCGCGCTAGCCAAGACTTCCCCACCAAAATTTCCAGAAGCGCGAAGCCGGCTATCACTCCTTCACCTCACCTGCAATGAACGCCGAGGCATATCTGCGCAAGCAGGGCTGGCAGGGCTCAGGTCACTCTCTCGATCAATCTGGCCGCGGCATCAAAAAGCCGCTTCTCATCGCGCATAAGAATGATCAGCTAGGACTCGGCAAGAAGAAGGCCGCGCACACGACAGACGACCAGTGGTGGTTGCGCGCATTCGACCAGAGCCTGCAAAGTATCGGCACGGGAAAAGATGTATGCGATCATGTCTTTTCCCACTTGCGCGACCAAACGACTGACCTTCCACATAGAGCACACTCGACCAGATTCGAACGCAGGGCATCTATCGCGGCGGTTTATATGGCTTCTTCGTAAAGGGCGAGATGATTGGGGGTACCATCGGAGATACCTCAGCGACTACTACAGACGCATCGAACCCTGCTTCTGGCACAAGCACTCCCCCTACATCCGCATCCGATACCGAAACACATGTGCCTACGAAGGAGAAATCTGACAAGAAGAATAAGCGCAAGCGAGATGAAGCAGAGGCGCCATCCGGCAAGAAGATCAAGAAGGCCAAGGGTCGTACTGCAGAACTAAAGGATGATCAGAAAGCTGTGGCAAAGAAGCTCGCGAAGCTGAAACCCGCCGAGAAGACCGACTACGAGACACGCGCCAAGGCAAAGGGTCAGACGCTCGAGCAATACGTCCTTCGTCGCATCCAGAAGAAGACCGAGACGCGCACATCCAAGCATGTGGAAGAAGTTAAGGAGAAGAAACAAAAGTCTGATGGAAAGGAGAAGAAGAGCAAAAAAGCAGGCAAGGCGCAATAGCAGTGACCAAGACATGACAGCTGGAGAGTACAGTAACCGGCCGGGTCAATAATCAACCCGCCATGCGTTGCGTGTATATCTCTCAATTTGGGCGCTGCTCGGAAGTGCATGCAGAACGTGTCAGGGGCCATTGCTATAACAAGAACAACAGCTCGAGAAGCTGGATACTGTGAACACCCCCTTGAACATCGAGACAACATCTAATGGGTTGCAGCAAAGGGGAGAAAACGTCGATGACAGCTTCGGGCTGCCCTACAAGGGCTCAAGGTAGAGACCGTAAGGATGATCCTAGCGCGGAGAACACGGTCGAGACGCGAGATGGGATAGATTTGAGAAGTTTGGATACCCGTTATATAAGCGAGACCCTGTATAACACGGATCGCACGATGTTGTAGAGAGCGAGTACTATCCGATTACTCAAACCACCTTGATCAACAATACGCAAATCTTACAACCACACTCCCTCCCACCTACAGTATCATACATTCCCATCATCAAAATCATCAAAATCATCATCTATCCAAAAAGAAAGAAAGAGAAAAATTTCAAGCGTCGTCAACGAGGAGCAACGCCAAAGAAACACTACCTTCCCTGATCAATTTCACCCTGTCTTCCCACTCAGAATCCACGGCCTCTTCTCCCAGAACTCATCCTTGATGATATCAACATGTTCCATCAGCACAGTCGCCTTGCTCCTCTTTTTTCTGTCTTTGTCTTTTTGCGTACGACTCATGTGTACCGGACGGCCTTCATTGGTTTGTTGGGGATGAGCAACTGCGGCCCGACTTCCAGTTTCCGGCTGTGGTTGTTTGCCTTTGCCCGGTTTAGTCTTGGAGGAGTTTGACTTTGGGGGGTTAGGTCGGTTGACATCTTTGTTGCGGCCAGTCGACGGCCAGCTACTGGGCAAGGGATGGGTAGTGGCGTAATTTTGGGAACTTGAACCTGTTGATGTTGTCGAGGATAGAAGAGTGTGGATGTCTGGGCTCGAATGGGGGTATTGCAATGATGCTGATGTAGGCACAGAATGCGTTGGAGCAGAAACAGCGTGGAGTTCCGCGATGCCCGGGTGGGAGACATTACCCTGACCCCAGACGTGCCCGCCTCTATTGTCTGAATCGCTAGTTCTTCGTTGGGGTGACTCAGTTCCATTGGTGGATGCAATGGCATACCTGTTCCATTCTTGCTGTGGACTATTCCCCTTGACCTTTTCTCGCGTACGCATCTCTTCCTCTGCGCTCATTGGGGGACTTGGTAGAGCCTTGTTCTTTTGTATTGGTGGGCTGACTTTACGAGGTGGGGTGGATGTTGTGTCTCTAGGGCTGACTACACTCTCTTTCTCATCGAAACTATCCCGTGTAGCTTTGAGTGTCGTGGTGGATCGATGGACCGGTAACGATAGCTTGCGCGGCTTACTGTTGGCAGGAATGCTGGATATACGCAATGGTATAGATGGCGGTTTCGGTGGTGCAGGTGTACTGGATGACGCAAAATATGTCGGCAGTGAAGGCTGGCTTGGTGATCGTTGTTTGAGCCGAGAGGGTTTCACCTGAGGTGGGTGTGACGTTGTCAAAGAAGCTGATGCAGAGTGCGAGAACCCATGACTGACCGCTGCATTCGTATGATGACGGTAGCCAGCTATGGGAAAATCTGCGGGGAAGTCGCCCTGTGGTGTCACCGGTGAGAAATTGGTGCGTGTTGTTGGATTTGGTTGACTCAATGACAGAGGTGGCTTGCTGCTTGGCTTCAGTATTGGCGGTGATAGAGGCAACGGCGTCAATGAGGGTAGGTGCTGTTTGCCATTCGATGACGGGTTGTTATTCCATGTTGCAGTTGATGGCGGAGAAAGCGGCATGGAAGAACCTGGCATAGGGCTATTGTTCTCAGATCTGATCGGGTTGGACCTAAGCGGGTTAGGAAATGCTGATCTCGAGATGTTAGGTGGTGAAGGTGGTGGCGACGGAGTCGATGTTGTTGACAAGAAGGTCGGACGCGAACAAAGCTCTGGAGACTCCATCAATTCCTTTTGATCTGGAAGATATGGAATGGCCCTCTCGATAGACTGAGATGCCCGGTGACTGGATGCTCGCTTTGGTGTTGGTTGAGCTATAGGTGGCGTGGGAAAGTCTGCCAGCACAGGTGACGCTATCTGCTCGACCGGCGGTGGAGTAGGGAAGAAGTCTCGGTACAGCACCGTGCCCTTCTTGAAGCACTCTGGTTCGTTGTTGTAGTTGATTCCAAACTCTTTGAACAAAATCTCGTTCTTATCGGACGAAACTGTTCCCTTGAGTCTTTGTTCTGCTTCTCGAGCTCCCATGCCACCTTGCTGAAGCAGAGTCCAGAAAGTAGTGTTATAAAGATTGTTGATGTGGCCTGGGCGATGGTCAAATGCAGTTCACGATTAATACAAAGATAAAAAAAGAGGGTCGTAGGAGATGCCTTTAGCCAGAATGCTGACAACAGAGGGCTGGAAGGGGCCGATGTATCATATTACTTACAGTCAACTTGACGCCAGCTCATGTAATCCCGAAGATTAGAGTCGCTCGGGTAGCACACTGCACGTCCATCGAACGAGGGCAAAGGAGGTGTAAGCGGCTTATTAGGAAAGTATGTAGACCAGGACCACACATAGTAGGAGGTAAATGTCGACACAATTGTCGTAGTGAGCTTGCTAAATCCGGGTCAGTTCTGGTCAAATCGCCAGCGGGAATCTATTAGTTGCACCAATGGGAGTATCTCCGTACCTTGCTCGTCGTTCGAATAAGGCACAGTCCTTGTGAAAGACGAAACTGCGACCCACGTCAGCTAAGCAGTCCCGAAACATGCTACCCCACCCATGTATATACCGTGCTGGGAACCTTGCGCGGCCTCGATGGAACATCAATTTACCTCAAACATAACATGCTCGAATGGAGAAAATGCAACGTACCTGTATTCGTCGCTGTTACCGAATGCAAGGACAAGGTCAGGCAACTCTTTCATGACAGCCTGGGCTGCAGCGTTCATGACGTCGAGCCCATTCTTATCGTTCGGCTTGACGAACTCATACTTTGACGTAAACCTATTCGCGTATTGTTAGCGAAAACCGCTTGATGGTGTATAATAGCCGAAAATGTTGGCCTAGGGCAGCAATATCCGTTCATGCAACATGGTTACGGGTACCTGCATATGCCGGACCGAGAAAGTTTGCCAACTCAAGTGAAGGAGAGAAAATTGGTGAACGTACTTGGAAAAGCCACGTCCATCTATCCGTACTACGATCCAGGTATTGGCCAGTAAAGCATCGGGCTGCTCAAACTGGCGCACATATTCGTATCTGGAGTCCGTTAGTTGAGGTCCGGCGAGCTCGTGCAGGCGGTCAGCTCTCAACGATGGCGGCTGCTTCCCCACCCAGTCGAGAAGCTATCAAATACTTACTTGCTGTTCGCCATTTATGACCTCTCTGCCGATAACAACCTTTCTTCCCCGGCACAGGCGCACTGCATAGTCTTTGAGCGATGAACAACAAGAAGATGACGGACGTCAGCGCGAGCTTGTTTGCTGCTTGGGCGTGCGCAAGTGTGGTTTTGAAGGCTGAGTGACTCCGGGGCTAAGGCTACCACAGCAAAAGACGGTGTTTCAGGTCCGCAGATGTAATGCAGCTACGGCGACAAGCTTCTCCAGCCGATTGAAGCGCGGATATCGAGCGCGCAATTGGCATCCTCCGAGTTGACTATCATGCATTGTGTGGGCACGCCCGCGGGTCGCAGAAAGTCTTTCAGCATGGGATGAGTCCCCACACTCCGTTCCGGACGATCGCTGACGCTTGGACCATAGCATTGTCTCTTTGGAAAAGCCCGACACGCATCAACTTGCGCATCGCATTTCCGTATGCAAAGAGAAGGGCTTCTTAGAAAGGAGAGCCCGACGCGTACTCATGCCAAGCAGCTTTGGCAGTTTCCCCTCATCGCACAGACGAGCGCATGAAGCACTCGGACATGCGGTATCTACCGACCCATACGTAGTTGCCGGAGCGGCGCGAGCGGTGAAGGTGTTCAGTCGCACACCCGTGCTTCTAACAAATAACCGGCACGTGTGGCAGTTGCTGCTGGCTTGATGCTGGGAGAGAAGCCGTAGCCTGACGCATACGGGACACCGGCCTCTTGAGATGGATACTAAGGCCAGCCACAACACCATCTTCAAACAACAACACCTTGCAATGTACAGGGCCAGCGCCGACATGTATCCGGAAATTCGCTATCCAGCGCGTTTGTCGCCGCAAAATTCGTCTCAACTTCCGAGGTTGGCGTTATCATCTTCTTCTACTCTTTTCGAAAGCTTACTTGGCATCGACTGAGATACGATGGTAGAAGATATTTCTAGAGAGCTGTAGCGGTCAAGTCTGCCGGAATCATACTGTATGTCGCAATACATTCATCTGGACAAAAACCCTGCGAGCACACTGTCCGTTATGACTGCGTATATTTCTCATGGTTGCAATTACTCATCTGATGGACAACAGCCTCTTCCAGCCTAACAAACGCGTGACAATTTAATTGTTGAAAGCAACAGGCATCGCCACAAACGAAGGGCCGGACCGGCGCCACACGAGCGTACCATAGCGTCGATGCCGGCCTAGATGTACTTTCCCACTGTTTATTTCAGTTCTCTAAGTTCCCCACATCTCAACTTCAGACCGTCGGTCAATCTCGCATGACATTGTGCATCCGATCTGAGCAACGCTATGCGAGTAAGATCCATCATGTGCCTTGGGGTAGGAAGCAGAGAATAACAAAGAGCCCTCACGCGTCAATCATTGTCCCCTTCTAGCTGCTACGCGACGCTCTTGACCTAATTCCAAATACTTGCACATGGCCAGGTTATGCTGTCATCAATCATCCCAATGACAATACGAGTCTTCGTTTCAGGCCAGCTTTTTTGTTTTTGCGTTCGTTTTGTCATGATCCGATTGCAATTGTTTTGAGTTGAACTTTGGATTGGTTGGTTATGTGGTGACCCTATTTTACCGGCGGCTGCGTCTGAGATGGTGATATCTCCGTCTTTAACCACGGCAGTAGTGATAGGTCTTCAGTGCGACAGTGTGTAGGTCTACCTGATAATAGTTCTTTACTCGGGACAACGTTCGCAAATGGTTGGCAAGGTTGAGCCACTATCCAACTCTCACACAATATGTATTGGTGATGCTTCGTTGATTATATCTCCATCATGTCCACCGCTGTCTGACAGCTTCATAACACTGAGCTTCCGTGTACCTTGCACTGGCACCTATGTAACATCTGTCCTCCCCTCCCCTATGTAAAGACATACTTTCTTCGCGAACCTTTGCGTACTCAACCGCTTAGAGTTACTGAAAACTGTCCACAGCATCAAAAGATACCTTCCATGGTGACACGGAACTTGAGTGACCAGTTGCGGCCGCATTTGCATCTGCATCTGGACACGTCTTGTAGCCAACTTTAAATATGAGCTTGAACAGGTACGACAGGAAGTACCACGACTTCTTATTCTAACAACCACAACACATGAAGGGATCTAGATGCGAGGTTGTGAGATAGACGGTAAACATTCGCGCTTCCCAGCACAAAAGCAATCCTCGGGTCTTTCGTGATTGTTCGCGATGGATCACTGGATGATCGATGGCAACCCCCTAGAGCCAACAACTTAGTTGCTGAATAAATTCACCAATTTTCTTGACGAAACTTCATTCAGGGTACCAGTGCACTCGATTGAAGGCCTAGCCCCGGTGTTGGCGGTTCAATGGATGAGGGCGCTAATTGCGGCATCAGCGACTTCATCATGGAGACCAAGTCGGCCGCTTTAAATGGTTTCTGCATGACGCGATCCTGCACATTTTGTTAACATACGGTTGATACTAACAATCTTCGGGTACTTACTGCTCCGGCAGCGATAGCCGTATCGATTTGTTCTTTTCGAACATTCGCTGTGACAGCGATGACGGGCAAGCGTTCAGAAGCGTACACCTGCTCTTTCTCCCTTCTTCGAATCTCACGCATCGCGCCAAGGCCATCAAGCACCGGCATCTCCAGATCCATCAGTACGATGTCGAACGTTTCTCTTTCCAGTATCTCAAGGGCCTCTAGACCGTGATTTGCGACTGAAACATGACATCCTGCTTTTTTGAGCTGCTTGCCGAGAACTTGTTGGTTGATGATGTTGTCCTCCACTAACAACACGTGCAGTTGTCGAGCCGCTGCTTCTTGTCCAGCCTGTTGGAACAATTCTTTGAGGGTCCTGGGCTGCCATTCCACCCTTCGCGTTTTGACATAGAACCCGAATGTCGATCCTTGGCCCAGAACCGACGAGACACCTATCTCACCACCTTGCTTCTCAGTAAGCGCTTTAGAGATGAACAAGCCCAATCCGCTACCTCCATACTTGACATGCGTCTTCACGTTTGCTTGTCGAAAACGCTCGAATATCTTGTAAATTTCCTTCTCTTGTAAGCCAATTCCGGAGTCCTTGACTGTGAACGCAAGGTAAATCTCTTCACCAGTACCCCAGTCTGGATTGCTGGTAACATCGCCGTCTTGCTTGCCATCCGTTGCCCAAAACATATTTCTTGGGAATAGATCACGGGGATCTGACGTGCTAGCACCGAAACGGATGGAGATGTTCGGCTCTTTCGACGGCTTGACGAATTTGATCGCATTTGTTAGTAGATTGATGAATACCTGAGTCACCCGAGATGGATCCAAATAAACGTGGTCAATGCCTAGGGCCAGAAAAGATTTGTCCGGTGTGATGTTGTACGAGATCTTATTCGTCTTCAGCTCAGCCTGGAAGATGTTGACGATGGAGTCTACAAGCTTCGTAGGCTTGACTGCGACAGGCGTTATAGACAAGAGCATGGAGTCGAGTTTACTCAAGGTGAGTACATCGTCGATGATACGTTTCTGGTGATTTGCACATTGCATGATGACGTTTGCGCTTTGTATGTTGTCATTCAGAGTATCCAGGCACGGTACGGGTATATCGGCGAGCTGGGTTTGGCACTCTTCAATCGCATTGGCAATCGCGTCTGCGCAATGCACGATGGCGCTCAACGGATTTCGCATCTCGTGCGAGACTACGTCAATGAAGGCCTCTTGCTGTCTTTTTGCTTCTCTTGCTTCAGCGGCCAATCGGGCCTGGAAATTCTGTGCCCAACACAATCTACTAATGTCAGTCGTACAAGCCATTACACTGACTACACTTCCGTGCTCGTCGCGATATGGGAAGGCTAAAACCTGGAGCTGGGCAGGCTCGGGATCGCCTGTGGGAGGCGTGTACATGCGCTTCAAACGCAAGTCGGCTGTAACGTGGTCGGCGCCTTTGATCAGACGTTCCCAAACATCATCAGCTTTTGCCCGATCATCGTCGTGATAAGCTTCGAGAAACGCAAGGCCGACTGCATGTTCTGAAGCAGATTTCCCAGCTAGCTGGTAATAGTGATCATTTGCCCAAAGCATTAAACCGTCCAGAGAGACGTGGCACATGCCCACAGATGCATGATCAATCAGATGACGTAGTTTGAGATCGCTAAAAGCAAGGTCAGCTTCCAGCTGCTCTTGACGCTTTCGGTTGGCTTCACAATCAACGGCAGACGATACAATGCTCGAAACCATGCGACTGAGATCTCGAATGAACTGTTTGCAGATATCGTCGTGTGGGCGGTAGGGATTTGTACCAAATACGAGATAGCCAAAGAGGCGTATTCCGCACATGATAGGGCTTATGATAATCTTCTTGGACGGCGCACCCCAACCTCCCCAAGAGGTAGCTAGGAATCGGTCGTCGTGCTCGATAACCGTCTGTTCTGCACCGGCTCGTCGCAGATCTGGGATCAAGCCTTCTTCGCTATCAATAGTGGCTTCTTCAACGATGAGGCCATGTCCTTCTGGAAATCCATTACAACCATGGAGTCTCAATCTGTTGGAGCCTGGAGTCTCATCGATTCGATAGAGCATGGCCATGGGCACGTCGTTGGCGTTTGATTCGAGCGTGGTGAGGATGTGGGAGCAGACGTCGTCGACACATTGAGAGGGGACAGAGGCAAGTGTATTCAGACAGTTGGTTCGGCGGTCGGCGAGTTTTTGGCTTGTGACCTCGTAGCTAGTTGCGTCAGTTGAGGAACGAAGCCTGAGCTGTGTGCGACTGAGAGGGCCATGTTATGCAAGTTGTCCATTGAACGTAACTCACGTCGTGTTGATGAAGCCCTCGATGGCACCTGGCATGCCTACTGGCACAAACCCGCCTGAGAAAAACGCCTCCTCTGTATACCCCTTCCGCTCAACCACCGTGGGCGTGGCAGAGCTGTAGTTTACGCCAGCACCTGTTCGCTTGGCCTCTATGAAGTATTGGCGAATAGACGGCCAGAGATCCGGATAGCCCTCCTGGAAGAGGGATCCCATAAGCTTGGGATGCACGCCGGCGGCAAGAGGCGCATATGCCTCATTGTATATAGCCGTGAGATTGGAGATGTCCCCCCACCAGAGGCAAGCCCCGCGTGAATCAGAAAGGACGTAGGTAGCAAAAAGTCGCAGCGTCTGGCTCCATGTGCTTGTTGGTCCCAGGCTGGTGCGCGACCAGTCGGTGTTGCAGAAGAAGCGGATATGATCTGTCTGAGGCAGCGCGGCTGTCCAGTCATATGCGCCTCCCTTGTCCTGGTCGGACGGGCTCATGGGAGGAGCCCCGAGGCCTTCTTCGTCTGGAGGAGGGGTGAGCATCTGCATGTGGCTGCCGAAGCAGATGTGACAGTCGCGAGAGAGAGACACAAACTGGCTGCAGCATTCTCAAAAGAAATCGGCGGTCGCGCAGACAAGACACGGCCAGAGCCCGGCTATCTTATGTCCATGCGATCCTTTGGTTTTGGTTGGCGTTGATGGAGGGTGGGCACGGGCACCATCGAAGATGCAAGTGCTCTCACTGCCGATCTACCGGAATCCGATCGCTTCGCGCCGAAATCACATGTCTTCAGAGCATACCCCATACTTCACTCTCAACTCTATTGTCTACATAGGCCAGCGTACCCTGCATCGGAGCAAACAATACCTCAACTCTCACACAGCGACAAGGCATGTCGTATTCTGCCAAAGCGAATCTTCTCCTCCTGCGGACATCACGCCGCCACAAGCGGATGATCCTTTTTGTTCATCGACCGATCATCAAGATTTGGGCCATGGGCATAACAGGGGCGCCATGCTTCTACCATACAATTGGGCTGCTCCCGGAGTTTCGCAGCCTCACCGAACACACCTAGTCGCTAATCATCGTCCCACAGCATTAAGGCTAAATACTAATCCAGCACTATAATCCACCTGCTCGTATGATGTCTGTCCGAACCGCGTACATCTGACTCAAAGCACTGCAACCTTCACCGGATTTAATGCGCTTTGCACGCACGCCTGTTCCACTTGACATCCGATGAAAACCCTGTCTACAATTTTCTCCCCTGTCAACCACCATGTTAAGTAGCCACCGCCTTGCGATTTCGAATCGTGAGACCAGAGGGATACAGCTGTTCGAATGTTTTGTTCAAATCGTCTTCGCCTTCTAGCTTGGCGCGGAAACAGTACGGTCGGTCATCGCGACAAACGAGCTGATAGCTTCCCTCGTCGACTTTGCATCGCTGCACCGTACGCAACGTTCCATCTGCCTCGATCACGAGCGTCGAGTGCCATGGCGTTGCGCCCAAAGCTCCTTTCTCTTGCTGCGGAATGATAGCCATGGACAGCTTATCTTTACCACCCGAATCGTGGATTGATAGACGGATGTATTGTGTAGGTACGGCTGCCAGCGCAGCGGAAAACGCTTTCCATCGACCCATCATCTCCTTTGCTGTGTTGGCAATATTCGCAGCCTGGTCTTCTGGTGACAGCGCGTTGTGCCGATCGTTGAAAGCCAGGTCCTGCTTTAGAAACTCGAGATACTTGGTATGCGTCATCTGCATGTCGCTAGTGGATGTGTTGGCCATGTCCGCTTCGAATTTGGGGTCACCAAAACGTTGCTTGAGCTCTTTTCGAATGTTTGCTGCATGCTTCAAATAGTACTCCTTTGACTGGAAGTCTCCGGGATAATCGAGCAGGTCCCAGAGGCGCAGAAAGCTAAGGTTCTGAAGCTTGTTGGCTGCAGCTATTTCTCGCACGCCCTGTCCAAAGTTCCATACGGTTTCATCGGTCACACCAAGCAGATCTACCATCGTCAGCAATATATCGAGGCATGGTGTTGTTTTCCTCCAGCTCACCGTTGTATACGAGACCATCAGATGTGATGTGGCATTCAGCGCCATGCCCATAGATCGCTTTGATTTTCTCGCACAGCCCATCCAGATGTTTCAGCGCAAGCTCTTCGCCCAAATCCGGCAACACACCCAGCACCTTGTCTTTCTGATTTGGCGATTTGAAAGGGAAACCAGGTAGTAACATGCGAATTGGTTCCTTGCGCTCTACCTGTCCCGCCACAATAGGTAAGAACGTCTCGAACCCATCCCAAGCTCCAGTCCGCTCGTAGTTTAGACCATACTGTTCGACAATCTTTAGTACTTCGGTCGCTTTTGCGTCTGCGTCAGTTGTGTCGTTGATGGGAGCCATGGTATCTGTCGCGTCCTCTGTGATGCAGAGTTGCGACAGACCTGCGCGTTATATACGTGATGATCCGCTGTGTTGCACCTTCAGCTCCTGCCGGGGCTGCATTCAAAACAAGGCGTCCGCTGAGGCACAGCTGTAAGCACGCATCAATTCGCGCCCGCCTGCTACGCTCGCGTATGCTGAAATCACGATACGACGAATCTGAAGAGACCTCGAGATCCATATTTTTTATTATTGTGTTACATTGTTGCGAAGAAAGCCCTTGTTCTTGTTCAATTCGGACATTGAAAGCTCATTGGAGTTATTTTTCCCTTTTGCAAACGAGTCGTCAACAACCAGGAATGTGTTGAAGCAATCTATTTGTGGTCATCCAGCGCTCCCAGCTCCAGCCTCCGCGGCTCATAGCCCCGCAATAGCTAGCTGCAAGCGGCTAGCAACAGTGGCACACATCAGCCCCCAAGCTTACCCAGATATGTCACTTCTCTTTCACACTCTCGATACCTTCCTTGCAAGATGCTTGTTGACAGAATCTCGTACGCCTCATAGCGGTCTCGACCACGTATCACTTACTTGATAAGCAAATGCACGCGACGCTCGCGTTCGGCACAATCTAGACGAAGCGCATGTAGCTGCTTTGGGCTGCAGCTGTCGTGACGTGGGTCACTCTGATCAATCTCATTCTCCGTCCTTCCAAGGTTGTATTGTCCTTCCTGAGTATATGTTTTCATCGAAATATGACAAATTCTCTGCCACAAAAGGGAGCGCAATCCTTGGGCTTCGTGCTTGGTCAGTCTAATTGGCCACTCTAAAAGTCTTCCACCCAGCCTCGAGGGAAAATAGAGACTGGATTCTCTTGAAGCTGCCTCTTTTTTCCCGTCTCGTCTTTCGAAAAGATCCCATTCCCACAGCGGCACCCTCGAAATGACCCTTCTTATCAGATTTACATTGAGTAGTTCCGTCTTTCAACTCATGCCAACCCTTCCTGCATCTTTTACTCCTCGCCTATTTCTTTGTTTTTTTTATGTATATCTAAGATTGGAAACTGGGCCTTCCTGCGCTCAGCTGCTTCTTGTAAGGTACGCGCTCTGTACCTTCTCCCTTCTTGGCTCACGCAAAGCTCAATCTCTTCACAAGTCCTCAGTCATTGCAAACCAAGGCGGTAATCCCCTGAGTGTCACCGAGTCTGACATGCCCACCTCTGATTGTCCAGGCAAGGATGATGACTGAATAGCTTACATACCCTCGTTCCTTGAGATCATAGACGGAGGATTTATTGAAAGTACTAATGCTAGCAGTCGTTCAGACTGCATTTACGGAAAAGAACGCTTCTATCGAACGAAGAACTGTGAGGATTTTCACTTCGGATATCTGCGAAGCTTAAACCTGCAACACATCTCTGCAATCGTGTCGATAAAATTAGTTGTAGCTACCAGAAGCTCGGCTGTAAAGTATACCTAGGTACTTTGGTCGACCGGTTCATGTCGTAATTCCGGAGAACCACACCGGAATGACATAGCCCAGTCTACTAACATTATACCAATCGCTAAACGAAAGAGATTAGGAAGATCATCGGAAGGATATTATAGAAGTAATTCATGGCGAGATTTGTAGTTGGTCTAACTTGCCTTGAACAGAAGCGGGGCACACAAGTATTACATCATTTGTAGGGTTCAGCGATCACCTAACATGGCAATCGGTTTGATACAAATCATTGATACACGATTTCGGCAGATAACTGGTAGAGAGAAACGACAAGCTTCGGCTACTTGTAAGGCACTCATAATATCTCGGTTTTATAGTCTTTGTAAAGCATTGGCATTACACAGCATTGGCAAACAGCGTTTGTTCACATACAATCAATAAATCGAACATTTGTATCTTGGAAGAAGACACGGCTCATTACCCTATCGCACTGGTCCTCTGCTTACCATAATGCCCGTTCTCATAACCGGTGCATCTGGGTGAGTGCGCTTCTATCGGCCAAGTCTACTTTATAACTCATTGGTCTGATAGATACCTCGGAGGCTCGCTGCTTGCACAGCTACGCAACACAGCCCTCCCATGAAACGAGACTCTATATGCCCTGGTCAGGTCTCAAGAACAGGCAGAGGCAGTAAAGGAATATGACGTACTTCCTTTCACTCTCGATTTGCGGGACGAGAAAAGTGTTACGAAGAATATTGTAGATGCGCAGATCTTCGTCGTCTATTTTCTTGTAGACGCTGTGAATTGCGATATGCAGATACCTCTAATTAAAGCTCTCGGGGATGTCAAGAAGCAGACCGGACGGGAAGTGCACTTTCTGCACACCACCGGCGCAAAGATGTTTAGCGAGCATGCAGGAATGCCCACGGATAGGAGACTTGTTGACACTGATCCGGCACTGTACGACCTCCAGAAAAGCTCCAAGTCTCCACACGAGCTTTTCACCAAAGTAAGTCCCACACCAGCAGTGAGTGTAATACTTCTCTCTGTTCCACAATCTTCGCATTCCAATCATAATCGTTCATGCAAATCTAGGCAGCGAACACGAACATCACGGTCATCGAAACGGCCGAGAAATACGGTGTTCGCAGCTACATTTTTGTTCCATGTATCGTGTATGGCGAAGGTAAAGGCTTTGGGAACAAAATCTCGATCCAAACTGTTGCAGTGGTCACAGCTGCGAAGGGTTCTGGCACCGTCTATGATGTCAACCCGGAAGACCGGGTGCGTGCAATTAGAAAAATATCATGGCGACGACCGGCATACTAACAGCCTACCCAGACTTGGCCAGTATGCCATATTGACGATAACACAAAGCTTTATGTAAAACTGCTAAAGAGTATTCTGAGTGGCGAGAATTCAGAGTATGGCAAGGACGGGTACTATCTCGCTTCGTCTGGCAGTATGGCGTGGTACGACATATACGCCGCCATGGCAAAAGCACTTGCGAAGCATGCGGTGATCAGTAGCCCTGATGTTGAGAGAGCGGATGATGCCGCGCTTGACAAGATGGCGCAGGCTTTGGGCTGTCCTAAGGATATGGTCGCAGTGCAGCTGGGTGGAAAGTAAGTCCTTATGCGTCTCCACAAACGATGGCTCAAATGCTGATCTGGGACGCAGATGCACATTCGAAGCAAAAAGGGCCTATAGTTTGGGCTGGAGGCCGGATCATGCGCCGGAGCATATCGTCGAAGTGGCAGATGCCGAGGTCGAGCTTATCTTAAACCATATAGGAATGACCACTGGCAAAATTGCTAAGAGATAGGAGAAAGAGCCAGAAGGCATCTTCGACTCTTATTTCTAGTAAGGACAAAGCATCCCCATATTCAAGAATCGAAAATCCTTCCAATCATCTCATAGCCAAACCGACTTGTTCATCTGTACCCATACTGACGAGTATCTAGCTGATGTCGATCCTCAACCAGATACGACAGAGTTGCTCAAAATATCCCTTAGTTCTGCCTTGGTATATCTCTGCTGTGGTTGCTCCAGTGTAGCGTCAGCCACATCCCTTGCCCTTGTATACTCAATCGACTCACCTCAATGAACTTTGGCCCATCATACTCGCGACACAACTTGACATACTCCACCAACGGGCCCATAATCGTTGTATCTACATTCAGCGCTGGACCGCTCAGCGCGACATCCAAGTCATAAGCCAGCACAACGATCGGGCCTCGAAACGGCAATCCAAGGGTCTTATTCTCAGTCAGGGCACGCTCTCCATAAGTGTTGGTGTCATAGTTGATTTGGACAAAGTACGGTAAGTATCGGTTATAGAAAGAGAGCTTTTTAATCTCTTGAGCGGGTACAGCGGGGAAGTGATGTTCGAGGCTGCCTACTGTACCTTTCTCGTCGAACGCGAGGACGGAGAAGAGAGGTTTGTGAAACTTTTCGGGGAAGTATAGGACACGTCGCAGGGATTCGTGTATGGGTTTCTGGGTAGCGTTGACATACGACTTGCAGACGAGCTTGTGATTGGTATCCCAATCATGCTTTTGACAGGTTGGTGAGCAATAGCGGATGCTCTTGCACTTACTGCACTTGTTCTTCGCACCGGACGCATGACAGGTAGCGCAGAGATCTGGGATGTCGGTGGGCGGAGGGGAGATAAGAATGTGATCTTCCAGCATGAGAGGATAGCCGAAGTCTTGAGATATATGTGATGCAATTGAAGACATGGTATCAGTCTGTGGCAGTCTCACAACACAAGGAGACACCAGGACTCAAGAATACTGCAGGTTTTGAAATAAACAAAGTAGCTCGAATCAAGATATGATGAAGGTTATCGCAGATTCAATAAGTAGGGTAAGAGAAAATAAATAGAACTAGCATAAGTTGTAAAGCGTGTAGGACAAGTTCAAGGGACTTTACCTCACTCCAGGAATGTACGACTTTAACTCGAGTGGATAGTAGACGTCCAGGCAGTCTCAATACGGGCGATAGAGCCACTGCGACGGATGAAAGAAGACGTCGAAATCTACACCACCAAACACACCGATTGCCGGGAAGAGATCACACTCTCCTCTCAGTCCAGTGTTGCCTCCCTCGCTCCTCACGTCGAGCTCCTCGTTGCCATCCCAGCCGCCTTCCTTCACTCCATTGCGCGTGAAGAAAACATCAATATCCAACATCCTTCCCTGCTGCGACTCTTCATATGAGGGTGGGTTCCGGGGAACTGAGAAGGTTATCCCGATACCGACAGTATTACCAGGCTTGAAAGCTGAGGTGAAGTCGATGCCGCCCCAAGCATCGTTGACATACTTCCTCCCGTCATCACCATGCACACCAAGACTGGCACGCTCCCAACCTGGGAGACGAAAGGTGGGATACGGTGGTGCGACAAAGCCTATGGCAATGCCAGCGTCTGCTTCCGAGAACGAGATACCACCACGACCTATGCCAATAACTTTTAGCTCGAAATAGATAGTTTTGGAGCGCTGCGTGCTGAGTGGTGAGTCCCAGAACACGCTATACATGGGTAGATTCGTGAGGACGCTTGAGTCTCTGCACTTGGCATGAGTGCGACACCGCCAATGCCCAGCTTGAGGTTGAGGAAGTAGATCACCGAGATAAGATGGCGCCTTCAACAAAGCGAGCTGACCGTTCTGGATCGCAGCATGAGTGCTGGGCTGGAGATTTTGTGGTGGCCATAAAGGGTTCATGTTCGTCCAAGCCAAGGCACGATCACCTTCCTCGGTAGACGCGTTGGCAGTAGGGGAACTATCGTAGCCCATCGACGGTGGCGGAGGCAAAAGTGAAGTGTCAGGGATGACGGTCCAATCGTGGTATGGCGGAGGATCCCAACTAGGAGGCGGTTGCTGCGGGTACGAAGGAGGCGGTCCCGCTGGAGATGCGTAGCCTGAGGACTCGCGTTCAGGCGGAGGTCCGGGAGGAGCAGTATACGACGAAGATCTGTGGTGTGGTGGGGGTCCTGGAGGTGCAGAGTACTCAGACTTGGACGATGATGAAGCCTGGTTTGGTGGCGGGCCAGGAGGGGCTTGGTACTTTTCCGTTGGCGCTACGTTGTGTTGTTGTTCTTGGGGCGAGTTGTAATAAGGGTTATTCGAGTTCTGGTTGTGGTCATCAGTCCCATATGAAGGTCTTGTGGAACTGTCATCACCCTTGATCTTGTCTTTCAACTTTTTGAACATGATGGAAACTGAGTACTGGGAGAAAGTATCTAGTCTCAACTTCGAAGCGGGCAGTAGAGATTTGATAGATCTTTGTTTGTGGTGGTACTGCTGTGACACTACAAGTAAAACGGGCGCAGTTCAATGATGATGTATGGATGTTGGCCGTTTGTGGCTGTGCATGCGTGAACAAACATGTTAGCTGTCACCTAGCCTTCTACGTCATCGCGGCTTGGCGACAGCCTTCTAGACCCGAACCTCGTTTACGCTTCGGAATCCACCTTGTGTGACCGCAGTAGAAGTGCTGATACTGATGGAACCTGTGTGGAGACCAGAAGATACCGTTTTCTTAAGTCATACCTCGGCCGCATACCTTCCAGCCACAGCCTTTCCCTTAACCCGTCCCTCCAAGAACTTCACCGGAACCTCGACTTCGACATCTCTCAGCCAGTCGCCCATGCCCTTCGCGAAAGCATCCAACCTACTGCTCCCGCTGACGCCCCTACCCAAGACTCCATAGACCACAAAATGTACTGCCATGATAGCCTCGAACTCCACTCTTTCTACGAAGAAGCTGTCGCTCCAACTTTCTCTAAACATTTCTTTGAGTTTGGGGATGGTAAGAAAGCTGCGGAGCCAATCCCAGGTTTCAGCATAGAGAGGTGATCCATGTGAATAGGATGATGGTAGGTTGGTGGGCACGAAGAAGCCAATATTTGCGTTACCGCCTTTGTCGCCCGATCGGGCGAGCACTACGTCTCCCAATCGTGCGCGCGTTGTTGGACCAAAAGACTGAAAGCCTACTGGATTCAGAGCCTCGTAACTCTGCCGTTTCCCGATTTCCTCAAACTTTGGTGGCGGCGTGGTCGTCACTACCCTCGTCCCGCCAGATTCGAGCATGTTGATTGCGGTTTTGAGCTTGTTTTGCGGCCAAACCGCCGGGTAGAAGGACAGGTACGGTTTCGGTATCGCTGTGCGATGGTCCATCGTACTATGAAATCCCGAGTAATGTTGCATTGCAAAGTCAGCCAGCAAGCTCGCTAGGCCCAGGTTCACATTCGGATCGCTCGTCTCGGCAAAGATTCGACAGTATGATGTACTCCGAAGCTGACTCTTCGGGTCGGTGTCTGGTACGCCTATGCGCTGAAATTCCAAGATGTCGAAACTGTTCAGTATGCCCTTCTGTTTGAGACCGAATTTGATTATACGTTCCCAGAGGTTGAACTTCTCAGTGGTTGCATATCCTGTTGCATTGACGACAATCTCAGACTGGTACCCTGCTTGATAGAAGATGGCGAGTTTGGTAGTAGGTGGAGGCGGTCCACCTTTGATGCCCCACACGCGGACTCTGTCTAGAGCTTAGCGATACTGTCGTTGGTGAAGAACAATGACGATTAGAAACATTCGGACGTACCTGTTTCTGTCCTCAGCCTTGACCTGCACCTTGTCCAGGATCGCCTTGACGTCGCTATTCAGGTATACGTTCCCCTGCAACTCGTATAGAAACTGACATTTGACAGTATCCTCAGTAACAAAACCCTTCCTAGCTTCATGTTTCGTAATCACACAAGTACCATCCTTCTCGATCTCCGCAATACCGAAAGTGAGATCGTAGAGCTCGTCCAAAGGATACTCATAAAAACCCGCAAAGTTCGAGCCCGTCACATAACCACTGCATTCGATAAGATGACCCGCAATAAGCGCTCCAGCAAGCGCATCGAAGTCGGTGTCGTTCCACGAGTACCAATACCATGCAGCGCCGATCACTGGACTGGCGTCTGCGACACGACCGGCGATGATGATGTCTGCGCCTTCTTCAAGGCCTTTCACGATTTCGCGAGCTCCGAGGTAGACGTTCGCGCTGACGATCGGCTTGTCACCCTTCAGAATATCAAGTACATGGTCAGCGACCGTCACCTCGCTGTTGTCAGAATCCAGGTGTGGTGGTAAACCTTTCTCTTTGACGTCCTTCATCTCATTGATCAAGTTATCACCTGACACATACGCCACCATCAAGTCGTAGCCTTTACTCGCGACCTAACCATATCTGAGTAAATCATGCACTAGATGTCTAGGGTGAAGGGTGCAAACTCACGAGTTTTTGTACCTTCTCCGCTAGACCCTTGGGGTTATGCGCACCGCCGTTAACAACGACCTTGATTCTCTTCTCATTCAGTAAATCGATGGTTTGCTCAAGCCCATCCCAAGCTGTCTTTTCCCAACCAGGATGCTTGCCCTCTGCATGTGCCTGGGCGTTTTCCGCAATGTTGACCTCGGCAAGATAGTCGCCCGTGATAAAATCTGTATCTCCCAGTTCTGCTTGGTAGCGCATATGGTACCCTGGATCGCCTAGGACATGTAAGTCTGAGATTGAGGCTAGGCGCAAGGTCAGTGTTACCTTTGTATCCTGAGCAGTTCGCTACCCTCACTGGCCGGGTCCCCCGCTGTGTAGTCCATCTACTGCTGTAATTTGATGACATGACTGGCCGTCTTCGTAGTCAGAATGGAGGTTAAAATTGATACTTCCTCTACAAGCTCCACGTATTTGCCCACCCTTTTGATGTTTCAACCTGGCCAGACAAGTTCGTTGATTTGTTTTCGGATTAGTTTGTTGAGTAATTCGCACAAGATGGTTATATACGTTATTCAATGTCGTGACAACGGCGTACAAGCCTACGCATGGCTGGAATCCAACACTATAGCAACACAAGTTCCATTTAAGCCATCCCATCAAACATCCTAGATTCAATACCACATCCTCTTCCTGATACAACACTAGATGCGGGGTGATACCCCACCTTGGGCGACTCGACTAGTTCGATCTACCGAGGACCGAATCGGGTATACCAAACGTTAGTGAGATGCAATATGCGTTCATCTATCATGATCGGCAATGCTTGAATGTCACAGCTGACGACTAAGGTTTTGTAGCGCGATGTTGCTGGTGAGCCGATTGGCGTAGTGGGCGCTTTCGTACGAGACCCAATGAATGATCGGTCCGAGTGGGTCGCAACTCGGATATGTGAGAACAATAAAGCTCTCGATACCCGCATGTCGTAGCTCTGCCTCTGAACTTACAAACCCAATTCCAGACCGCTGATACCATCATGACCATCAACGATACGAACGGTCATACCAATAGCTTGAACAATGCTACCAACGGCAGTTCCAAAAGTTACTCCGTTCCTAACGAAACGCAACATGTATTTGACAATGGAATATTGAACAACCCTCTGATCGCCCCCACACTCCCCGCGGAAATCGCAGAATGCGCGAAGAAAGTCCAGTTCAAAGGCACATCTAAGCCCAGTATACCGATAAACTGGCGCTTCGCCGAAAGTATCTCAGCACTCAAGGGGCTAGAAGCGGCCATGATCAATGTTCTTCTGAAGAGGAAATATGGCTTGGAACCACAAGAAGCGATCATAGATACGTGAGTTGCTAAGACGTAATCCTCTTTGCGGACGAGCGCTTTTCCAAATAGCTAACGCGTGTCGGTCAAACAAGCGACCATGCACAGCTTTTCTTCATGTCCATCTTACTCAACGTTGTCGACCCGGAAGGCGAGAAGATCGAATTTTTGACCAAACCATTTGCAAAGGGGTCGAGCGCATACAACAAGTACTTCAAGAACTGTGATAAACATGATGGGAGTAGGAGTACATACCGTGTAGCGGCTACGAACATCTATCGGTGCAAAGATGGAAGATACTTCCATTTGCACGGTTCCATGAATCCTGATCCAACCCAGGAAAGTGTCGGGTTGCCGTATGATAAGGAGTTGTCAGAGAAGGAAGAGCCGTGGACCCCATACGTGGAGAAGTTGGCACAAATAGATTCCGGCGAGATGCAGAAGTTGGCGTCGGATGTGTACAAACAAGCCGGTACAATCTGTTGGACGACTGAGGAGTTCAAGAAGAGCGAGCATGGTAAAGCAAATGCTCATGTCGGCCTCTATGAAGTCCACGATATCAAGAACAAGAAGCAGCCAGCGTGCTGGTGGTCAGATAGCCCAGGGACGAGTGCAAAGAGGCCACTTGCAGGGCTCAAAGTAGTCGATCTGACCCGCGTCATCGCTGCGCCAGCTCTGACGAGAGGTCTTGCAGAACTCGGTGCTTCGGTAATGAGAGTAACAGCAGAGCATATTACCGACATGTCCATGCTACACGTCGATCTCAACTGGGGAAAATGGAACTCGCATCTTGATTTCCGAAAGGAAGAGGACCGAGAAAAACTACGCGCCTTGGTTCGAGATGCTGATGTAGTGGTGCAGGGCTATCGGCCTGGTGTACTCGACAAATATGGGTTTTCCCCGGAAGGCTTACTGGATCTGACGAAAGATCGAGAGCGTGGTCTAATCGTTGTGCGGGAGAATTGCTATGGCTGGTATGGACCTTGGTCCTATCGGAGCGGTTGGCAGCAAATTTCTGATGCTTGCTGTGGCGTGTCAATGGAGTTTGGACGAGCTATGGGCAGAGACGAGCCTGTCACACCTGTCTTTCCTAATAGCGATTTCTGCACGGGTACGTCTGGGGTCATCGGAGTGCTGAATGCACTACTTCGAAGAGGCGATGAGGGGGGTTCCTACAAAGTCGATGTAAGTTTTTTCACTGTTCTTGTAGCATTATTGATACCAACGTTTATAGGTCGCATTGAACTACTACTCTCAATGGCTAGTGAATAGCGTCGGCACCTATCCTGAAGACGTCTGGAAAGAAGTCTGGACACGTAACGGACATCAGGTATTCCGTCACTACCACAATATGCAGTATACGTTGCCGCATTACATGAAGATGTTGGCCGAGAACTCGGGATCCGTGCTCTTCAAACCGGACTTCTTCGAGGTTCGACACGCAGGTGCAATCGGAAAGGATGTGAAAGCTGTTAAGCCCATCATTCAATATCCACAGGGGAACGTAAAGCTCGGTTACAACGTAGGAACGCGAGGAAACGGTGTAGACCAGCCGGTGTGGCCGAAGGATCTGATGACCGAGGTTGTGTCATAATGAGTTATCAGCTTTGGTCTATGAATAGCGTAGTATGACCAATCGCACAGCCATCTGTCTGTAGAAGCAAAACCAATGAGTTGTGTAGCATTCTAAGTAGATGGGTGGATATAAGGTGTAATCGACGCGAGGAATCTTGAAATGTCAACGCGAAGAAGACGCGCTAGGCGGACACGTCTACGCGTCTTCACGTGTATCCGTTTCGGGCGAAATCTCACTTGAAACCATCCGCTGCACGGATGGACAATGACGATACCCAAATCTTTGACGTCCAGATACGAGGTCAAAACTACGACTGCATGAGTTAAGATTACACATCTCCACCGCTGTAAAAAAAACTTGGAATGCTTCTCGACCAAACACTAAGCATCATTGACTCACATCCTACTCAACATCGCCCTATCCGTCATAGTCAATGTTACTCAACCCTATAAATACTCTACACAAGAGGTCGTTTCAGGAACTTACAAAACAAATTGTCTTTATTCAACACAGTCATGGAGACCCTCATTTACAGCCAGCGATTAACCCTCCTCCGCCTAACAGATATCTCATCAATTTCCTCACCGCACGTTCGTCTCTTCCACGAAAACTGGTCCAACCACGATGCCACAGGATGGAGTCTCCATGGACCCACGCACTCCTTGGAAGAAAGCTATGAGTGGATGAAAGAACAACTAGCACCATCACCAGGAAACGATAGTATGTTCTACTCTGTGTTTGCAACATCCAGCCCTTCGGCTTCGACTTTGAAAAGCAACGATGGTGAGGTTGGCGACGAAACTGGCTTAGGGGAGCATGTAGGCAGTGTAAGCCTTCGTCTTCAGCCCAGCGGTCCCTCCATCCCTCTTCCGCCTCCATCCTCGGAATACCCACACTCATCAACAGAGAGTATGAGGGTATTAGGATACGCCTTCTTTCCCTCAGCACGAGGCAAGGGATATGCGACGGAAGCGGGTCACGCGCTGTTGAACGCTTATGCTGCTTTTGTGTCTTCGTCGTCGGCAACCCAAAACAACAGCCAAGAAGGACATGGGATAGAGAAAGCATATGTTGAAGCAGCAGTAGACGAGGACAATCCCGGTAGCATCAAGGTATTGGATAAACTCGGGTTCAAGAAGCTGGGTTGGAAGCATGAGGAGGAGAGGGTGTTTCTGAATGGAGCATGGAGGGGACCTGGGTACTGGGTATATGGCCTGTTTGTTTGAGTATAAAGGAATTTACACTTGGAGAAAAGGAAGGCATATAGGCATAGGGGGGAAAGTTTGCAGTCGAAGACTATACGATACTCCATATAATTGATCTTTGCGAAAGAAAGAAAAAGAACTTGGTTATATTCTACAGCTACCTCACCACTCAGCGACCTCGCCTTGCTTAGGCAACGTCGCACGAACAACCTTGTCACAGTTGAGCAAGCAAAGAGGGTCGAAAGCCTTCTTGAGCTGCCTCATCGCGTCAACGGTACTTTGGCCTACTTCGTGTGGCAGGTAGTCTCTCTTGACAAGACCAACGCCGTGCTCCCCTGTGGCAGTGCCTTCGAGTTCGATGGCACGCTTGACCATTTCGTGGACAAGGTGAGACGCCTTTTCGTGGTCGCGGTTACGATTGTACAGGATGATGGCTGTAGTGCATGTGAGCAAAGTCTGCAGGAAAAAGGTAAAGATAATATGAGCTTACAGTGGAAGTTTCCGTCTCCAACGTGTCCTACAATACTAGCTAGTAGGCCGCTCTGCCGGATCTGTTCTTTAGTCTCTTCGATGATTTGAGGGAGCTTAGATATTGGCACGGCAACATCTGTAGTCCAAACTCCCATCTCGGGATCACCTTCGCTCTTGGCCATGACACTCCATAGTGCCTCCTTGCGCGCTTGCCACAGGTCTTCTTTCTCTTGTTCAGATTTGGCGAATTCGAAACTGACAGAGCCGGACTTCTTGGCCATACCTTGCACTTGGCTGACTTGTTCTTTGACCGAACTTTGAGTACCGGCAAACTTGAAGAAGAGCGTTGGTGCATTCTTCCATGTCTTGGAGGTTTGCCCCGCGTCGTTGATGCACTGCATCTGAACATCGTCGAGGATCTCGATAGCGGCGATAGGTACGCCCGCACCAACGACCCTGAAGACGCAATCTGCTGCTGCACGGACAGATGGGAAGGCGCATACGGCTACACTGGTGTGTTGTGGTTTTACAGTGACCTTGAGCGTAGCTTCTGTGACGAGGCCCAATGTGCCCTCGCTGCCTATAAACATACGCGTGAGGTCGTATCCAGCAGAAGACTTTCGTGGCCGTTGTCGTGTCTTGATGACAGTTCCATCAGCCAGGACTACGGTGAGCGATATCACCCAATCCTTCATTGTGCCATAGCGATACGCATTTGTGCCAGAGCATCCTGTTCCGACCATGCCGCCGATCATTGCGCCTGGACCTGGGTCGGGAGGGAAGAACAAGCCTTCCTTCGCAAGCTCCTCGTTTAGAAGTTCCCAGCCCACTGCAGGTTGGACAACAACGTCCAAATCGTCCTTGTGTAGTTTCACGATCTTGTCCATGCGACTGAAGTCGATGCATATACCGCCCCTTGTTGCAGCAAAATGGCCCTCCAAACTTGTGCCTCCGCTATACGGAGTGACTGGAATCTTGCGCTCGTGGCAGACCTTCATGACGGCGCTGACTTCTTCGGTACTGCCAGGCTTCACGATACAGAACGGCACGTCGCCAGGTTGAGAAGGATGCGAAGACCACGAAGATCCGCTGTGCGACTCTAGATCGTTCTTGTCCAGTGTGATGTTCTCTCTGCCGACAATGTCACGCAAGTCTGTCCAGGCTGCTTCCATGTTCGCTTCTGAGATGTTGTGCTTGGGAGGATTGAAGGTCTCGAGTGGCGCGGTCGAGCTCGTGTCTGGCTTCGGGGGGATCATCTGGCCGTAGTAGTAGCCTATGCAGCCTGTGAGAAAACATGCTAATCAATCATTAGTATGCGCCATGTTTGAGATGTTTGGATTCTAGTACCGAATACTGTCGCAAAGAATTGACCTCTTGCCGTTCTTTGCTGCAGCGACTGAATCTGAATCTGCTCTGCCTTCTCTTTCTGTACACGCTCGTAGATACTCTCATTGAGTTGGAGGTAGAATGGCTTCTCGTCATCCTTGCCCATCCTGTTCTTTTCACTCGCCCATCGCCTCTGCGTTATTCTTCCCACTCCCACACCAACTCCGCATTCCCGCCATAGCGCCCCTCCTCTGGCGGTCCGTAGGGCGAATGAGCCTCGCGGTAGGCTTCGTAAAGGCATTGCGACTATGACTGGCGTTCGCTCATGTCGTAGTCGGCGAGGCGACAACTGCGGGGAAAGCTTTGCATGTGAGGTGAACGATGATGATGCGCGGGTAAATCCCGGACTTAAGACGCTGCCAAGAGTTGTATATGCACGTCACAACCAGTAATGGGAAATCCATGTGTTGTGGAGAATCGTTCATGCTTGCTTTTCCGGAATCAGGAATTACGCATGGAAACGTGATACTTGCGAATATCACGACATTGCGGAACAGATGTGAAGCATCGCATTACGGTCCGTCAGCTTATCACAGCACAACATATCGCACGACAACGGCAAGTGAAATCAAATATGGTCAACATGATTTGTTCAAATATACTGCAATTGCGAGGCTCAATGGCCGAAGCCAGAGCGTTATACCAAAGACAACCCCAGCGCCCAACCAAAGGAACCCAAAATACCGCCACGCGGTGTCGGTCTTGGGGAAACTATCCAACGCCTGTCAACTGAGTGATAAAGATGGACCAAAAAAAAGGAGCGATAACCAAAGCAGATCTCTATCAATGCGCCAAAAGGTAAGAGCCGTGTCCCTAGAGATGCTCGTAGGATATACAGCATAAGCATGTGGGAAGCATATATCATGAAAAAGGCCGTTATCCCAAACCGAACGCCATGCTAAAAACAAGTAAAGAATATGCAAGAATGAATCGGGTATAAGGATAAGATGCGTAACCAATCTGCTCAAGTGCCGGGTCAAGTGAGAGGGCTATAAAGGGCATCGAGGGGTAGAGAGACGGTGGCGTGGCACCTCAGCCGACCGCTTACGCGTCGAGGTTGTATGCAACTACTACTCGTGTGGCAGTGCATGTAACCTACTTCCCCGACATGCGCAGCAGTCGAGTCTTGAGCCAGATGACGAATCGTTGCCATGTGCCCTTTGCGGCTCGGCTCTTTGTGACCTTGGGTGTGGCAGAGAAGGCAGCTGCTTTCTCGGGGTCGACCGTAGTCACAAGCTTCGGCAGCGAGTTGGAGTGCGCCTCGCGATGGTCTGAGTACTGGCGCCCACCCACTGAAGGGCGGCCTCCCACCGAGGGCCGTGGCGTCTTCTCATAATCAGTAGATACAGTGCGCGTACGGTTTACCTCAGTCCGATCGAGCGTTTCTGACTTGCGACGGTGGTGATCTTCTTTCTTCTGTTGTTTCTTGAAGTCGCGCTCCTGTTGCTTGTGCGCCTCTTTCTCGTACTTGCGCTCTTTGGCTCGCTGTTCCTCCTCGAACTTCTGTCGCGCAGCACGGATGGACGCAGCTCTTGAGGCAGGGTCAACGGGGGAGTCGCGTCCGCCGCGGATGAAGCGGTATGTCTGGTCAAACGAGGTGCGCGAGCTGGGTGAAGTCGTGTCAATGGATTTGAGCGTATCACCCCGCGCGCGAGGTACTCCGACTGGGGAAGTGAGCGAGACGGATGACTGGGAGTAGCTGCCAGCAAGGCGGGTGGATGAATTGTTGGTGTGGATGCGTAGGGATGTTCCCTGTGCCGAGGAGATGGAACCGGATCTGCGTCCTGGTTCGTATGCGTTTTGTCTCAGGCGGAACTCATCGTCGGACATGATATCATCACCTTCGTGGTCGCTTCCCAGGACTGATGGCGGTGACGAGTGGGCTATTGGCGGTGTGTAGGGCTGCGGAGTCTGGCGAATGGCCGGCAGGGGTGTCGGCCGCTGCAGCCCAGAGGAAGAGGAAAACTGGGACGTGTTGGACGTTGAGCGGTTGTGTCTGTGGCGGCCGTTGACTGGGGAAAAAGTAACGTCGGATATGGACCGTGAGTAGGCGCCATATTCTGAAATGCCCAGACCGGAGAGGTCGTTCTCGGCCGCAGGTCGTGATAGATCGAGCCCGCTGCTCTCCTTGGACGAGAGCTTGCGCAGGTAGGGCTTGATCTTGAGCTGGTGGGAGGAAGTCGTGGAAGGCATGGGGCGTTGTGTCTCTATCCAAGACTGCTCGAAGACCTTGGGTGTTTCCGAACGATTAAAGGTAAAGGCGTCGTAGTCAGCAACGGGGCTCAGAGGGCGCGGGCTCGTAGCAGCTGAGGCGGAGTATCCTCGTTTGTGAAGACGCGCATGCCGGGTCGACATGTTGGAAGGTTGCTCGCGCGTGTTATCGGCGCATGTCAGAGTAGGTAGGCCAGGAGTGATCAGCGCTCTGAGGATGGTTCAAGTTACACGCAGGAGCATCACCAAGCCAACGTGAACGTCAGGACTCTTCCGATGGTTCCGCGGACGTCAAGCGTTTCCCAACAGATGGTGACGAAACCACTGTGTCAAGTCTTGGGGAGAGCGGGCCGCTGTTGATGATCCGGGGCAGTTCCAGGATTGACGACGGCCGATGGCGTATTTACCAGAGAAAACGGCGGTTACTTAGCCGGAAGACGCTTCCTTGGTTGCTGGGAATGCTGCGAACGCGAACGCTCAGTCCAACTGGCGGCGGCCTCGGCTCTAAGCGCCTAAACGGTTAGCCCGCGATGAGTGATGGATTACGTTGTCTGGAGTGATGGGCAGAGCATCACCACTCGAGACGGACGCCCGCGGCGATTGGGGAGGCGAGTGCTTATATGCGCTGCCCGGGCCCGTCTTGTCGCGTGGGTGTGTGGAGGTACTTGGGTAGGAGAGGAGACCGGCTGGAGCGGAGTCGCCGTTTGCTTGGATCGAGATAACAAGACGACTGGCTGGGAGAGCCTCACCGCTCGTGAGCCACGGAACAGAGTGCTACCGTGCCGTCCGACGAGATATGCCTCATGGCTGCTCGCACCGCAAAATGCTCGATCTCTCTCCTCTTTCGCCCCGCCTGGATGCTTGGTCGCGCAGCAACTCCACGCAATCTAGTGGCACAGCAGCGTCGGAACGCGCAGCAGCTGGGCGGCGGGCTCGATCATGAGAGGTCACGAGCAGAGCTGCGGCTCATCACTGCAAACGTGGGCCGTACGCGCCAATGCAGCAAGCTGACCTGGGTTCCTACAGCCGACTCGCGATTCGTATGTCTCAAACCGTGTACGCCTCAGCCATACTGGGTGCTCTGTCCATGGACGAGTTGGCTGCCTTCTCACGAGAGATACTCCGCTTACCCCGCTATCACCCAGACCTGGTCCTAGTCTAAGCCACCCAATATTCAAGGCTGTTATCTCTCACCTTAGTGCAAACACCGCATGACGACGAGGCCTGGAGGGGGCCTGGCCTGGGAATGCCTTGTCGTGGTACCTCACGTGCGCGCTATTTCACCACGGCGCGGATGAAACATCCATGGATGAAACACGTCTACCCCACACTCTGGTCCAACCATGTTCCTGTTGATCTTCCTCGAGCACGTGTCTGCGATCCCGACAAAGTAGTATGACATGTTCATTTGAGTATTGGGGACTGAGCCATCTGCTTAGTGCTGCACAGTCAGCCCTGCAGCATCCACACTTATATTATGACGCCAATCACGCCAAAAGCCGGTTTCTGTCTTCTGAGTGACCTCTCGTTGTACATGGCGTTGAGAAGGCGCCTCTGAAGGGCGTATTGACCGTAGAAGAATCCTGTGTCCCACCTTTGTGTTTTGTCTCTCTACGAAGAGTTCCATGATCGCCTTTGTTGGCTACTTTGTCATGGTATCCTACGACGCGTCGCGCTGACATCTACGGGTTATCCTGTTACTACTACTACTACTACTACTACTACTACTACAGCTTTCCTGATGATGGGCAGCATGATGAACCTGGTCCCAGCTTCTGCCAAGGACCAATACATTGTCTATTCAACAGGAGACAGTAACATCGGAACCAGTTTAGGCTCATCGAAAATTTTGTATCTCAAATTGCTGCATGTCGTAATCTGGCTTTACCAATTAGTGCAGCAGGCATGTGCAAGTATGTAACTATCTGGCAGTATCTGTAGTTGTGAAATTGGAGGCGAGGCCAAAAGTAAATCGGTGTATTGCATTACATGCGCGCACTGTACTGCTTCGTCTACGCGCATAGCAGTTTGCTCCATGCTCAGTGAGAAAGTCGCGTTGCTGGGGCATGACTAAGGCCCACCCTGACGTCGAGCACGGGTCGCAACTTCCCGAACATCAAAAACATCCTACCTCAGAACCATCTCCATCTCTCACGCGCGTCCCATGGAGTTATAGCCCGACACGCCATCATCCGACCGCATCCATCACTTCTCGACCCCATAAGTGATCGCGACCATGTCGTCCATGAAACGGGGAAACATCTTTGGCCAGGGAAAGCCTGAGCGCCCCTACGAAGAGCGCGAAGATGTCGCGGATGTGCCCCAGAAGGCAACAGCAGCACAGTTAGCATCCCGCAAGTAAGTTGCCCTTGACGAGTCCTCACTTTGGCCTCACGCCACTTCCATTTCGCGATGGTCTTCTTTCACGGTCGCGTGCTGACTCTTTGTTTCCAGAATCAAGACCGCGAAAGCCCGTCGACCAGCAGGCGCTTCCTCCGTGAGTACCCCAAACAACACAACACGCTCTCCACCGCCCCATCAAGCGCTGTGCCAACATGCCGGCAGACCGCTACACCCGCAAAGGGCGATACGAGATGCGTCGTAAGGAGGAGGCTTTGGCTAATGTACGCGCTCAGGGTCTCTCACAGAGCGCAAACTTTGGCGCACCACAACAGAACGCCTTCAGCTTCGGTACCTCCGCGCCCGCCCCCGCGAACAACGGCGCGAACGGCTTCGGCGGCAACAATGCTTTCGGTGGTGGCGCGACTAACAGCTTCCCACCCGCGCAGCCCGCTGCCCCTAGCAACACTTTTTCAAGCTCGTCCTTCCCGGCTTTTGGAGGTAGCAACCAGGGCACAGGCTTCAATCCCACACCACCATCGTCTGCGGGCTTCGACTTCACAGCTGGAGGTGCAAACCCGTTCGCGAACGCGAACTCGGCACCTGCGACCAACGGAAACACGCCTGCGCCAGCCTTCGGAGGGTCGTCTATATTTGGTAACGATGCTTCAACACAGGGGAATCCCTTTGGTAGCCTAGGCCAGAACAGCACCACGAGCTCGGCGCCCTCGGGCGGCATGTTCGGTACTACCAGCTCAACTCCCTCCGGAGGAATGTTTGGAACATCTAGTGCCGCGCCGTCAGGAGGTATGTTCGGTACATCGAGTGCTGCGCCAACAGGAGGCATGTTCGGGGCATCAAGCGCTGCACCTTCAGGCGGTATGTTTGGGACGTCAAGTGCTGCACCCTCTGGTGGTATGTTTGGAACCTCGAGTGCTGCCCCTAGTGGCATGTTTGGCACTACGAGCGGCGCCCCGAACGCTACGAGCACTCCTGCTCCCGCATCTACGCCCTTCACATTTGGCGCCTCCACTACGTCAGCCTCGAACACGGCAAGCACACCAGCCACGAGCGGCCTGTTCAGCGGGTTTGGCAACTCAGTACAACCAGCGGCGTCACAAACAAGCACGTTCACGTTCGGTGCTAATGCGCAAAAGGAAGAGGCGCCCAAGCAGTCGCCTGCGCCCGCAAACAACATCTTTGGTGGCTTCGGTTCCAACGCACAGAAGAGCGAGAGCAACTCAGAGACTCCGAAGCAAAGCAATCCTTTCGGGGGTTTGGGTACAAGCGCGCAAGGCACGCCAAATGCTACCGCGACCGCTCCGACATCGAATTTGTTCAACTTCGGCGCAACTGCACAAAAGCCTGACAGCGCGACATCGACTGCGCCCTCGACCAACCTTTTCGGAACCACAAGCTCTGCCCCTAGCAATCCGTTTGCGAATCTCCCAACAGCAGAAAACAAATCCTCCGCTGAAACGGCGAGTACACCATCGAACTTGTTCGGAAGCCTTAAGAAACCTGAGGAGTCTCGCAGTACAGCGTCGATGGATGCGCCCAAACCAAACCCATTCGCTGCGCTTCCAAAGCCGGACGACACGCCTGCTGCAACAGGTAGCAGTTCCGGATTTAGCCTATTTGGTGCGAACAAGGATACTGGTGCAGCAACAGTGAAAGCTCCCGAAGCACCAAAGTCCAGTCTGTTCCAGCCATTCAGCACACCGCAGCCGGCAAAGACGACCGACGTGGAGAAATCACAGGGCGGAATGTTCACTGCAGCTCAACCCAAGACTAGCTCTGGTCTCTTCTCTCAGACATTTCAACCCGAGAACAACAACTCGAGCAACTTGTTCAAGAAGCCACAACCAACTTCAGAAGCGCCCAAGGCCACGCCCACCCAATCCACCGAGGCTTCCAACCCCTTCGCCTCTTTGTCCAAGCCTTCCACCGATCGCCCCAACTTGTTCAGCGCTTCAAAGGAACCTCCACAACCCTCTCCCGCGCCCGCCCTGTCAGATCTCAACGGAGATTCACAAGCACTCGAGATGCCCAAGGTTCCCAAGGTGCACGTTCCGAAGGAGTGGGCTGTTCCAGGTGCCATTCGTGCGCAAAGCAGCGATGGCCTGCTGAAGCAGATATCTGATTTGACCGCCCAACTTCAGGTGTTGAACGACAAGTACCGACAGCAGCTAAGCAGCCTTCCCCTCACAGCGGATTGGTCGAGTGTGTCTCTCTGGCACTACCAACATGCCGCGGATATAAAGAAGAAGATTGATAACGCGAAGAAGCAACGCGCAGCTGCACGAGGCATCACTGGCAACGAATCAAGCCTGTCTACGAAGCGCAAGGTCAGCGATGAGAGCCCCGAAGTCCGTCGTGACCCATCTCCCTCGAAGCGAGCTCGCGCAACCGAAGCGCCTTCCAGTCCAACTCCTCAGTTGTCGGGTTCTACGCCGAAGCTCAGTGCGCCAGCAACAGCAACATCGAACATGTTTGCCAAGGCAATCGGTAACAAGCCATCTACACCTACGGCAACATCATCGACAAGTCTCTTTGCGCCAAAGACGGCCGAGGAGCCTGCTACGGAACCCTCAAAACCAGCTGCACCAACTACAGGATTCGTCTTCACACCGTCAGCGCCGACTGCTAACGGTGCAGAGACCTCCGGCTTCAAGCCAAGCTTTGGTGGCAGCTCCACAGGTACCTTAGCCTCTACCGGATTCAAGCCAAACTTCGGTGGTAGTTCGACTAGTACATCGGCTTCTGCTGGGTTCAAGCCAAACTTTGGTAGTGCTCCAACGGGTGGCTTCATGGCCCAGTTCACCAAGACCGCAAAGACTTACGAGGAGCTGGCCGCAGAACGCAAGAAGAAGGCTATGGATGAGGACTACGATTCCGATGATGAGACCAAGGAGGAATGGTCTGCTAGGTACGACAAGGCTGAGGCTGAGCGCCTCGCCAAGGAGAAGGAGATTGCCGCCTCAACTAAATTTGTCCTACCTGGTTCTGAGCCAGCTGGTAGCACGTCGCCGAAGGACAATCCGTTTTCTGGCCTTTTGAAGCCTAAGAGCGATGCACATACTCCAAAAGCTGCCAGTCCCGCGCCATCTACAGGTAGTCAATCAGTTTTCGATGCTTCTGCCTCGCAAACGTCATCGCCCAACATTTTCGGCCACCTGTCAGGAGCATCATCCAACAACCAAGAAGAGTCTGACGAAGATGATGCCGAACAGCAAGACACCGTTGGCTCAGCAGATCCAGCTACGCCTACACAACGCGCATTTGGCGAGTCGGAGACAGAGTCTGAAGACACCCAGAAGCAGGATACAGCTCCCAAGGGCAGTTTACTCTCAAGGATAACCAGAGATAATGACTCCGAATCAGAGAAGGAGAACAGTGGCGCCTCTTCCATATTCGGCCGAACCAACGGTACTACCACTCCGGCCAACAAGCCCTTCCAGTTCTTTGACTTTGGTGCTGCATCCAAGACAGCGCCACCAAAGTCTGATACGTTTGCTGGCGATCAGACCTTCAAGGTCGGTACTCCGATCAAGTTCGGCGGAGCTCCCGCTACTGAGAAGAAGGACGGTCCAAAATTCAACTTCCAGCCTGCTACACCTGCAGCGGGCGAGTTCTCAACCACGCCAGCGAAACCACCACCTGCCTCAATTTTCAACTTCGCTCCGTCAACAGGTGGATCGTCCCTTTTTGCACCGTCAGGTGGCAACTCTGTGACCTCGTCTGTGTTTTCTTCGCGCGCTGCCACGCCTCTATCTGACGCTGGTGAGACTACTGCAGCATCTGCAGCAGAGGACGACGAAGAAGGTGGCAAGCAAGAACAGATTGACTTGACCAAGTTGACTGAAGACGAGCTTGAAACTTACGACATTATCTTCCATACCGAAGTCGTACTCGCCAAGCACCAAGAGGGAGAGAAGGGTTGGACGAACATTGCCAAGGGCCCTTTTTGGATTCTCAAGGACAAGCAAACGGGCAAGTGCTCTGTTCGAGTCCGTATCCCGAGCGGCGCCACACCGCTCAATTACCAGATTCTACCCGCGCTGCCCGCCACTGTCACCGGTGGTAGCAAGAAGATGGTCATGGCGACCAAGCCCGCCAAGGAAGGCGGCTTGCAGTCCGTTCTTTATGCTGTCAAGACGCCTGAAATCGCACAAGAATTGGCAGCGAAGTACACGGAGTCGGTTCCTAAATCACAGTAGACGACATTTTCTACTTTGAGCCCTATACACACTGTACGGATGGCGGGTTGAGTGTGTATTTATTCGTTTTCACTCACCGATTTCCCCACCTCCTTGCATTAGTTTGTTTGCCTATCATGCCCCTTTTTTACCTCCAAACACACAAGTGTATGTTTTTCAACCAAGATTGGCGAAAATGTTTTTTTGTATCTTTCCCCAGCGACTACTTTCTTCTTCGCCCTTTGCTTGGGGATGTTGGAACATCATCCAGATAGATGAGCACTGCATAACAACGGCGTTGGTGGCATGGACCCCATATTGATTTGTTTCTTGCAAAGCGACGACGGATGGAACATGGGATCTTGAACCTTCATGTAGTATACTATGAGCTTTGTTTTTTTAATATGCATTGAGCGCATCAGTCGCGCTATCTTCACAACATTTCAACGTCCAACTATGCCCACGATGAGTGTGTGCGATTTGCCATGTATTGTCTCCTTCCTACACTCTGGATTCATAAAATTGAAGCCTTACTTCTATCCTTAAACGCATGAAAAGGAGCTCGCCACACCGTCAAAGTCGTAATCCGTGAGATTTACAGGTCCTGGACCGAGAATGTTGGAATTATTCTTCTCGACGTACAGATTTCGTCCGGTACAATTCACATCCCTACATCACTGTCAATGGAATGCCGATCTAGCTCCTAGAAAGTGCATTGATGAAGACGTTCTACTTACTCGTATAAGAAACAACCATTTGCAAGACCAGAAGCGACAAAAGCCCAACTTGCTTGCTTGTCAATGTCAGCGCCAAGGTTCTGGCACTTCCAGCGATCTACGACCCAAGATTTGGATAGGCCTTGGCCATTTGGCTCGCTGGAGAGGAGAAAGACGACGGAAGACAGGGCGGGCGTGATGTGGAACAGCAGTGTAGCTGCGATGATAGTCTTCATGATAGATAGGGGTAATAATCGGGTAGTTTAGAGGCTATAGGAGGATTTTAGAAGCTAAAATAAACTTAATGGCGTAGTAATGTTGAAGAAGAATGTCCAAAGAGTATAGTGAGACGCTCCTAGGATACCCTTTTCGCAGGCAATATGTCCCGGATAAAGCAATCTAGGTCTGACCAACTTTCTTCCATTGTCCAGTTCTTATCCTGTTTCCCGTATAAAAGGCGTCCAATATCCGGATACATCGATAATAGTCATTGCAACGATGATGCATGTAAAGTGTAACATTGGTTGTTGAGCGTTGCGTGGTAGCGACCAATTGCAGTTGTTACGCTGGGTGTCAGATGCTACGTCAGGCGAACCGGTCAATAGTCAGCTCGTACAGCTAGAACCGTCACAGACCAAACAATATGACTTGACATATCCTGTAGGATGCTGCGAAGCTTGTGGCGAAGTTGACCAAGCTGACGAATACTTGGCTTACAGGCAATTCTTCGCCGCGACCCAGTCTATTTGATTAGGCAATCGCTATGTAGTATTGCACTAACGTACAATGTTTACTGTTCTCTAGAGAGGTTGCATTATTGATGGATTTGTACTACCATGGCAGTTGGTTCTGGCGTGGCAAGGCTGTAAGTCACGATGATGCATCTGTCCAGCAGTGGGTCTGGTCTTGCTGTCCGTGCGTCATGGACGCATTCCCCCAGCCTCCACTAGCGTGCTCTGGTCGCATCTGTCATCGATATTCGCCCTCGACGCGCCAAATGTCGCCCTGAAGTGCGCATACCTGGCGCAAGTATACAGCGCAGCCAAAGTCAGCGTGGGAACCACCAGACTCGTCTCAAGATGGACGCGCCATCTTCACAACTCCATCTCGAAGTTCGCGACTCGGTCGTTCGCGCTCTTGCAACGCGCAGGCCTATCCTCCACCATCTAAACGCCGATACATCCTGGCTACTCCAAATACCACGCCCAGCCAACGCCGTCAAACATGGAAGTCGCATATACTACAACGTTCTGATTGACCCGTGGTTCGTTGGCGGGCAAAGCGATGTCGCGAAATGGTTTAGCCAACAATTCCACGCGACGGAGAGCGCTGTTAAGAGTGTTGCCGAAGTGGAGGAGCTGGCGCGACAGGTGGAGATATTAGCTGGAGGCCTGCGAATGGGTAGGAAAGGGAGGAAGAGAAACATAGAGGAGGTAGAGGAGGAAAGCTATGTGGATTGTGTGGCTGTGAGCCATGAGTTCACAGACCATTGTCATAAAGAGACGCTTCTAGAGGTACATCGTGATGTACCTGTTCTCGCGACAGAGGTATGTATCTCCTGCTATAACGTTCGAGAAGTGCTGTGCTGATAAGCCCCACAGCAAGCAGCCAACCTAATATCCTCCTGGAACCACTTCCGTACAGTGATAACAACACCCACCTTCACCGACAACGCCGACTGGCACGACTACAGCCTCTCCCCTCTCCCTTCGTGGCTCAGCATATCCCGTCTTACCGCGTCTGGAGATTCTCTCTACTACCACTCTGCGCTCCTCATTACCTTCGCTACACATCCCTTCTTATCGACAGCCACGCCTAAGAAACGTCTCTCAAGTCTCAGTATAAACGGCGATGGAGCAGAGGACTTCTCATCCAACATCAATGGCGAGGAAGCCGAGTGTGTAATTTACACGCCACACGGCATCCCCCACGAGGCCCTCAGCCCAATCGCCAAAGCCGATCCACCGCTACATACACTCGCTTTCCTCCATGGACTCCACGACGTATCCATATCTTCCGCTCAGCAACTCAATCTCGGTGCCAAGAACGGTGTCCTTGCACAGCGCATATTGCGAGCGAAATACTGGGTCGCAACACACGATGAAGTCAAGAAGGGCGGAGGTTTCATAAGCTGGTTCCTGCGTAGAAAGGTCTGGACAGTAGAAGACGCGTTGAAGGAAGCAAGGGCAGATGATGAGGGCGAGTTTACGGATGTGAGGTTCCAGGACATGAGGAACGGAGAGAGTAGAGTCTTGGAATGAATGTGAATATTTTGAGGATGGACACGAGGGATATACATGTAAGTAATTTGTGATCTTAGTCCTGAGTATATACCCAATTCGCGAAGCTGAGCCTGAAAGGACAGCAATTTAAAACATTTCTCCCATCAATGACGTTGCAAGACGAACTGCCAGTACAATGTCCTACAACTGATCGGGGACATACTGTCATAGGCACAAATCATTTTTACTTCACACAGTGTCACAAAACAAACATGAGCACTACAGCTCCTCCAGTTTTCCTAGTTCCATCTTTTCTTGCAGAGTTATTTTTTCTTCTCTGGATCTTTTCTTTTCTGCTGTCCGCTCATTCTGGGTATTTGGAGGAGGCAAGGTACCAGGAGGTGGGTGAACTATCGCCTTTAGCAGTGCTAGACAACGACAGGGGTGAAGAGAATATCTCCAGTGTACTTACTCCTTCAACGTATACCTACCATCAACACTGTGTCGAAGATCTTCAGTCTCTTGGCCCAACTCCATGTGCTGGTTGAGATACTCTGTCCGCACTTCGAGTAATATAGGTTGTGTATCGTATATATCTTTGCCCGTCGATTCGTTTGGAGAGCCTGGTAGCCAACACATGATCCTGCAGATATCGTCACGGTCTACTGCATGCCGGCATTTGCGATCTCCTCGACGCTTCATCTTTGCGAAGAACTGTCTTGGTGATCATTTGTGCTGCGATAACCTAGAAGACCGTGCCTTAGTAAACCACATAGGTTGCCGAGCGATGTTCAGAGGTCAAAAGATGTTGCGATACAGACATCGAGACGAGATGGCGATGTTGTAGATTTACATTGCGTGCGGCGGCGTACGACGTACACAGGCTTGTGTATGGATTGCCCTCTGTCATATGTCCATGCTTCAAATGTACTGAGGTCTCTCTACTCTTTCTAAAGACATGTCATATCAAACACACTCAAGGTGATACATCGCCATGTGATTACCCACTCAGTCATCCGGCGTTGCTTTGCATTCTTCCACTTCCGCAAAGAAGCTCTCAACAATCATCTGCACCAATATCATCCGTTCAGAAACAGCGACTATAAAAAAACTCTGAGCCCTTACTCATTACTGTCAATCTATTCACAACCCCTGGAATACTTTTTAAACCTCTCACAGAAGTTCTCGGTGCCCTCCACATGGACAAAAGGAGAATCTATATGTTAGCATATGACGGAGTGCTCTACAAACTCAATACCACGCAAGGCGTCATCACAGAACCTTTCCAGCTATTTGCATGTCATATAGTAAAGTGAATGACGTTACTCACCTTAGGTGCGTGAATGAGTGGTCGTGCGGTCGGTAGCCCATGTCAGGATACTATAGAACTTCCTACGGGTTGACACCACCATGTTGTATAGGTTAGGATTATGGTCACGCCTTGAAAAGAGACGGCAAAGGAACGGTAGAGATGTCTGGTTATTTCTTGCTCAAACCACTGCCAGAGTGTTCTCGGCCAAGGCTGTTTCGAAACTGATTCATCTGCGGTATTTCTCTCTTATTTTGCTTGTCCATTCACTTGAGATCACACACCTTCTTAGATACCATCTAAATGGCCTAGCTATCAGTCCAAAGAGTGATTGCCTCGGTAAGAAGCGCGTAATCTGCAGCTGGATTTCTGATCCTAATCAACCTATCGAATGATCCGTCTTAGTTTCTCTACAAGTTGTTCCTCACTGATTAGTGAATGTCTTCACGCACACCTCAGTCCGCTTTTTCGTAAGAACAACTCAGCTGGTTCCAGTAGACAAATGTTTTTAATCGACGCATGACTTGCAGCTGAGCCCCCTTAGTGGAAGAAAAGTTTGTATGGTCCTCCAATATGCCCAGACATGTTGCTTGACCCTGCGCGTTTACAACTGCGGTATTAAGATCTGATGATGTGTCGCTTGAGCCAAATCAACTCAACTTCGCGATGCGGAAGCTAAAGGAAGCCACAATGCACGCACATTTCATGATACACATTCATGATGTGATGATGTGAATGAAAAGCGCACGCGCACTGATACGAACCAGACTATCGATTGCGCGGGAAGACTGCCGGATTCGGGAACGTCGCCACCTACACGATTACGGGTTGTATGTGTATATTGGTCATGCATGCATGCATGCATAAGCGCGGCATGAGCTCGTGTTTTTCAGCGCTTTCGCCCAAGTGTATGTACAGAATAATATTGGTCAAGTGTCTTAGTGTGAGTGTATGTTTGGACTTCAGTGAAATGAGCTGTAATTGGTAAAGTGCTTCAAAGCCTCCACATCACGACGAAAGATAAGCAAGTACTTTTGAAGGAGTGACAAAAGGTTGGGTCATAAGATGTGTCTACTACTAAACTCGTACCTATCGTAACCATTCTATACCAGTTGTTCGTTGAATATAAACAATTGAAGTATGAGAAGAAATTCCAAAACGCATGAAAACGACCGAATTTGGACAGAAACGCTTGAGCAATGCAAGGTGAGGAAATTAAGGCTCTACCAGGGAGGAGCCACAGTTACTACGTCACTGTTTAGACACCTCTGCCGCTCGTAATTGTTGCTTGAGATGAGAAGTCAAAGTGCTCAAGCTACCTGAGTAGCTTAGTAGTGGGGGTAGGCGACGTAACCAGTGGGTTGAGGGGTGACCTTCGAAGATGAAGGAGTGTTCACTGGGTAGGGCACCGCGGAGCTAGAAGGGGTGGCGGCGGGGTACTCCTTAGTCGAAGAAGAGGGAGTGGCGGCGGGGTATCCCTTAGTAGAGGAAGAAGGGGTAGATGCTGGGTATTCCTTGGTGGAAGACGAGGGGGTAGGGTACTCAGTGGGGTAGGCCTTAGATGAGGAAGGGGTGTGAACCGGGTAGGGCGCTGACGAAGCAGTGTAGTGGATCGAGCTACCAGAGGATGGGTAAGGGGGCTTGACCTCAGAAGAAGGCTTGGGACCAACAGGGTAGGGCTTGACTGAGGATGGCTTGGGGCCCTCCGTGTAGTGCTCCACAGAGGAGGATGGCTTGGTACCCTCGGGGTAGACAACGGAAGGGGCTGGGCCAGGAGTGTAAGCACCACCAGCACCAACGGTGACGGTCTTGGTCTCAACCTCATGTACAGTCTTGGTGACAGTCACTGGGGCAGGGCACTGAGGACCGCCAGGAGTACCAGCGGGGTATGTTGGTGCAGGGGCCTCAGGAGTACCGGCAGGGTAGGTTGGCTTGGGAGCCTCAGGAGTTCCCGCTGGGTAAGTTGGCTTGTGTCCCTCAGGAGTCTCCGCTGGGTAGACGGGCACGTCAGATGTAGGCTTTGAGCCGTGAACAGTCGAGGTTACGGTGACAGTGGAGTAGGTTGGGGTCAAGTATGTTGAGTAGATGACACTGGAGTGCTCTCCCTGACCAACTGAAGTGCTGCATGGCACCCAAGATGTGTAGGTGGATGTAAGCGTAGTGGTGTAGTCGGAGTGGGGGTACTCGGAAGCCGATGAAGGCTTGGGGGTAGGCTTGACATAGCCAGTTCCGTAAGAAGAGGGGGTAGGCTTGACGTAACCAGTTCCGTAAGAAGAGACGTGGTAGACGGGAGTGGAAGCACTGTAGGCTGGGGTTGAAGCGTGGTAAACCGAGGAGCTCTCAGCGGGCTTGGAAGCACTGTAGATGGGGGTAGACGCGCTGTAGACGGGAGTCGAGGCGTGGTATGCTGATGAGCTCACTGCAGGAGTAGATGCGCTGTAGACAGGAGTGGAGGCATGGTAAGCTGAGGAGCTCTCAGCAGGCTTGGAAGCACTGTAGATAGGAGTGGACGCGCTGTAGACGGGAGTGGAAGCGTGGTAAGCGGATGAGCTCGCTGCAGGGGTAGACGCATGGTAGACGGAAGAGCTTGCTGCGGGAGTGGATGCGCTGTAGGCAGGAGGGGTCGACGCCTCGTAGACTGGTGTGCTAGCTGGGTACTGGACCTGAGAGCTGGGGGTGGATGCCTCGTACGCCTTGGAGGAGGCCGGAGTCGAGGCGTGGTAGGCACTGGGAGTTGATGCTTCGTATGGCTTTGATGAAGTTGGGGCAGGCTGGTATCCAGTAGGAACAACAGCTGAGTAGCCGTATTGAGGCATGGCCAGAGCCGAGCCGACGAGAGTAGCAGCGACGTAAGAGTAACGCATCTTGATAGTGTTCTTGGTTCGATCTTTTGACGATAGTTCCAGAGGTCGTTGGGTTGGAATTAATTATTATGAGGCTTTTGCGATTGCACTGTAGCGAGTGTTGGTTGGAAAGCGAAGGTGAATGGTTGGATGAAGATAGACATGATTGATGAGATGGAATGAAAGTTATATACCATAGTCCCCAGACTTGTCCGCACGCTTCCATGATGGCTGACGTCGATGCCGTCCCCACTTTGTCAACACGAAGTAACATCTCGCCATGTGAAGAGCTCCGCTCTACGTACGAGCTGTCGATAGCGTGAACATCCAGAAAAGTAACATCAGCGAAAAATTCGCAGGGGTTGAGCGAGTAACGGCACAGCCCTACCGCACGTTAATGCCAGCGTTGCCGGGATGAGCGACCGTTGTGGACTATATTTGCATCATGCTTTACCCATAATCGGATTAGCACACTACCAGCTACCAGTCATGAAAGCCGGAGCTCTCGGAACTCAGCCTTCACCACACCACCGTCATCTCCGCCCAGCTCATCGTCCGCCAGGCCTCAACAACTCATGTTCGCGAGATCGCGCATTCGGCGACACTTCCGTTGTTGCTATGCTACCCAAGTACCGCTCCCAAAGATAGCCGGCCACGTTCCTGAAGATCCACCAGGGCCGTAGCCTCGGGCGCCCCACCACTCCGAGCCTTGCTTCCTCCGAGTTCAACCTGCGCGCATTATGGAAGCTATACTCGATCGGGTCTTTGATAACAGACCATCAATGAGTCGACGAGTTCTGTACTGCCGCCTTCCCTCATCGTCTAGTCAATACTCCTTCACTCCTTCGCTAGCAACGCCACATATGCTGATTTGCAGTTACGATCCCGGTCTTACTCTTTCAGGTACTGTACGCGGGAAACAAGCAATGCGCTGATGGTCCGTGGCGTTCGTCTCCCTCTACCTGACATGAACGTTGCACCGCTGCTACCAAGCGGTCATGAGTCTCAACATCGTGCGTCGCTCTTACAAACAAATGTGGCAAACTTATCCAAGACTGTATACTATGGAAACAGTGTGGCTGGACCTGCAGTGGTCTGAGTGATCCAAGCCGTGCACGCTAATACGAAATCCAAGCGCTGGGTTGGGCAAGTGCCCTCTCTCCACTGCCTCGTATTTTTCGACAGTCAGCCAGTAGAAATCCCTTTCTCAAAAATACACCAGATTATTACCAAGCCTGAGCCAGATGTCATCTCAGCCACATACATCAGACATGGCGCTAGTGCAGGTTGTGCCTGTACCTCGACATTTCTCCCCTGTTTGTAGAACCCAGCGGAAGCTTATTTCTCCTAAGCTTCTTACCGATCGGAGCAAGCGGAGCACGACCACGATTTCGACACTTATTACTAGAACATTCCAATACACCGACAGACCTTTTCTCGGATTTCCGTCTCTGCTGTTTCTACAGTCACGTTCGCGGTAAAAAGTACCGTCTGTCAAAAGTTGACAAGCAGAGCAGCTTCCATACATGTTTGGACTAGACAGTTACGACCTGAACAGCTGAACGTAGCTGAGCGATCGCAGCTTACCATGGCCATTCTTCTTGCACTACTCGACTCTTTGTCTTTTGCCCACAAGATATGTACTTTGTACAAAATAACGTGCGCGATCGTGATGGAACGCGATGATGACGTCCTGTTGAACAGCAGAGAATGTACCTAGATCGCTTTGACCGCATAGAACTTATGTGCAGCGTGCATCCGCTGGACGCACAACATATATGCGCTCTGGGCGCAACGCTCGTCATCAAAACGCCGCAACATCAGCAACTCAGTGCATTATCAGGTGAGAGTTTTGCTGATACGAGCAACAGCGGAGGTACTCCCACCAATTGATGCCATTAATAGCACCGGATGGTGGTCCAGCCGCGCTAGGCTCTCGCTCCAGATCTGGGCCCCGGTACTGATCAGTATACAGAGACAAGACTGCCAGCACACTGCGGTTGAGCGCGACGATTGGATGAGTCCTGACCACATCAAGGGAGCAACAGCGATAGATGCATCATGGTCATCTCGTCTATCATTACCAGATGTAGCGAAGCTGAACAACTCTTTGCAATAGATACCTAAACCTGATCACCCTCAACACATAACTTGTAGCGATGACGGCAGGCCTGGTAGCCCCACGAGACACGAAAAATGCCGCCCAAGGTTGCAACATACCCACAAATTCCGGAGAAACTCAGTCACATCACTTCTGTTAACTTGCATACCAGTGTGGGGCGTAATCGTTGTTCAATCTTCCAATAATCTTCGCAAATGAGACAGTAAGCGTTGAACTGATGAATGCTAATGAAAGTTTGGACGCTGAGCTTGATTTGCTGGTAGTGCCTCCATCAGCGTCACTCTGCCTTTCAAAAACGAACTGGCAGCCGCATATGCTAAGCTAAGAAGCAGTAGTAGAGGCTACTATCCGCTCAACAAGAATTTCTACAGCTACGCCTAGGCTGTCTAATAAGGTTAAGACGGGATAATCATCCGAAAGAGCGCAAAGTGTCCAATGGAGGTCACTGCTGAGGGCTGGTAGTTCGTCAAGGATCCCACTGTTCATGCAGTTGAACATGAAGGTGAGGCGACTGTGGATCTCGATCTCAAGTGCTTCGAGAAGCGAAGGAGGTACGGCCGATGCAGGCGCAATTTCAAAGTATGCTTCCTGGCTGGGTTTAACGAATGCAAGCTCTGGCGTAGTGTGCCAGATTGCATTGGTAAACATATATTCGTAGTCTTCTATGTCTGTAGTTTTCAGAGGTTCAAGGATGCAATCTGAGTTCGAGATCGGCATCACTGGTGATTCAGAGTCATCGTCGTCTAGGAAATCTAGACGACGACTTTCCAGCGGCTTCACGAATCCTCGATGATTGGCGAAGTCCAGAGAGCCTCCCGAAGAAGACGAGCTGGAGCATGGCGATTCTTCCTCCGAGATCATGGACAATAGCTGACGATTAGGTAAGAGTTGAGTGGCAACTCTTAATTGCGGCAGCTGACGCTGGTGTCGAGACCTATTGCTAGAGTAAAGTCCATACGGTTTACATCGTTGGCGTGCGGCGGGCTGGAGATTGAGTTCAGGCTGAACGGGTGCTGGAGTCCGAGAAATGCCTGAATACAAGTCGGGGCTAGATCTGTTTGGGTTCAAGCTATTTTGTAGTGGCAGAAAGGTTGCATAATCTTTTGCTGTTGGGGGAAGATAGACCAATTCAGCAAGGCCGATCTCCGCCGGCTCTTCATCCTCATCAGCGGTATCGCGGTGAATGACTGGCCGTGGTTCTTCTTCCTTCATTGCGAATAGTTGGATCAAGGCTGTATAAGCGACAAACTGATCTGTTTTAGTGTCGACATATTCTAGTTCTGGGTGGTGATTCAATGACAAACTTTCCGCGTCTGGATCAGAGACATCAGAATCACTCTCGTTGTCGCACACAAACGATACAGCGTTAGAGCTAGACGGGTACAACAGCTGGTCAATTTCCTTGGAGGCTTTAACATTTTGTGGAGTGGTGTCAAAGTATCCACTATCAAGAGGTAGCACTTCCGAAATGCCTGTATGAACTCCGTATACGTCAAACATGTCCGCATTGACGAACTCATCTATAAGCTGAGATATGTCTTCTGCCGCGGGGTATGTATCTGAGAGACTGCAGTCGTCGTCATCGTCGTCGTTGTTAGCGAGCATGAAGTTCTCGCCAGGCACGCGAAGACTACACATCTCACCATCTGAACATGAACACTCGCCATCTTGACGATCATCAAGGAAGAATGTAGTGGCATAATACAGATCTTCAATGTTGTGGTCATACTGGATAGTTGCGGAGCGAACCGTGATATTGCGAAGATGATCTAATCCTGGGAGCATTGGGGAACCGGTGGTGTATCGAAGGATGGAGTCGCATTCAAGTCGCCAGGTTCTTCCGGTCGCAGTCCCTCCTGTGAAGATACTACTTAGTGCTAGATTCTCGTCGTATGTGAATGGAGATACTGCATCGAAAAGTAGCTCTGCATGTTCCGATGCTCCCGAGAAAGAAGGGCAGTCCAGCTGCTCACTCTCCTGGGTCGGATCTGAAATGGCAGCAGACCTTGTCCGCGTCTTTATCGTGGAAGAACTAATCATCTCATTTGGTGCGTGATCAAATGAGTCAAAGCGCTCCAGTGAGCGCATTGGATGTTTAGCAGCAAATGTAGCCTGACACTGCTCTGTGTAAACTTCTGCGTCTGTGATTCCAGTCAGCACCTCTGAGTGGTCATGTTCATCTCTCGCCTCTCCAGTAACGGATGGATAAGGAGATCCGTATATAGGCATAAGGTACAAACATGTCGACGGTAGACTAGGTTTCCCAAATGGGGTTCGAGCTAGACGCCTACCAGAGACTGCATATCCAGATGCAGCAGAGAGACCCATATTGAAATTTATGATTCAAAGAAAGTGTAATTATTGGTGCGTATCAAGCTCAGAGTTCCTGCTTACATTGATCGCCGGGATCAGTTGAATTATGGTATGCGTATGCAAAGTTGCTTGTTGTTGACGAAGCTGAACCGGCGCCGGTATCTCACTCTGTGAGATTTAGGACAGATCGAAACCCGTCAGAGAATTCCTTATAGTCAGTCAATCTCGTACGCTGTACAGTCTATGGAAGTGCACTGTGTGGTATGTTAGCTTTAAGGCCAAGAAAATACCACAGCGTTGTAGGGTAATATTTCTGTAAACATGAGTAAGTCTACAACATTCACCATGCCTATAGTAGGATGAACAGTTAAACTGCGTTGATGGTTCTTCGTGTTTTAGCAATGTTTGGCTTGTGAGCTATCTTACGGTATGCTCTAGTTATAAATAGGTACAAGAAGTGAAAGAGAGGAGAGTGGACACATGATCATATACCATGAGCGAAGACCATCCTCGACGATGATGACCACTGTATCATGAATGCATCACGAAGCCTACAGGTTGATTTGCAGACCCAATGTAGCATCTACAGTGGCTTTCCCGTAGAAAGGCTCCGTACCTGCATTGCCAACGTTGACGTACGTGCTGTCTTTGAAAACACCGACCTTGACAAGCGCTTCTAGCCACTCTTTTAAGTCTCCCTGGAAAGGACTCTGAAACATCTCATCAGGCAGCAAGCTTGAGACTGTAATACCGGTATCCTCGTTCTTACCCTGGTACAACTTCCAGCTCGTACCGAACAGGTTGGGGATTGTGGCTTTCGCACCAGCAGGCCATCCGATGGGTAGTTGGCCACCAGTATATTCAAGCCATAGCATGAGCTCCTGGGCGAAAGAAGATGTGGAGTCGCCTTTAGTATCGGAGGTCATAAAGTCGAACGCAATATTGCCTTTGTAGGCGGTGGTGTTGGTGCGCGTCCATTCGTATGTTGCAGGAATTGATTTGATAGCGGAGAGCTTTGTCTCGAGGTTTTGGGTCAGGCCGACGAAAGTGTAACCCTTGGGCACATTGTCGCTAGACTCAGGTTAGCGACAAGATCATACAAACGTTGGTAATCATGAAATTCGAGTGTACATACGTGGCTTTCACATAATCGATGTCAGTAACCGCACTCCACTTGATCTTCTTGTTCCCATCTGAACCAGTCGATACGGAGTCGTATGCTGTGCACATGCTTCCCTTGGTTTGTGCCGAGTTGTAGAACATGTTGTACACGATCCACGGGGTATCAGTCAGAACGACGTTCTGAGCCGTGCCACACATCTTGATTGGTGCCTGTGTCGCCGAGTTGGAGATGGTGACGCCTTGAGGAGATGGCGCTGCCAGAGCTGGAGTGGCGGCCAGCGCAGCGCTGAGAAGTGCAAGGGTGAGCATTCTTGAAAGAGTGTGATATAGGTAAACGAGTGACTGGATACGAAATGTGACGACGAGTGGCTTGATGTGGCTATCCTGATGGTCGTGATCTGATACTTATCAAGAGACTCAAATGATGTGTTATTTCCCGAGCGCGGGAACTAAGGGGGTGAAACGCGCTATGTGTGCAATCGAAACGAACCATCAACGGGTAGGTCCGCCGCATCCGATCGCAGCGCAAGCCTAGAACGATATGTGGTTCTGTGCGTAACCCTCAGTAAGTTGCCACCGTGATTGGTGGAAGTTGTGGTCGTTCCGCCGACTCTGAAGGAGTTGGACAACAAGGCGTGAGGCAGCCACAGTCGCATGCAGCCCCAGATCGAAGCGCTAGGTAGTTACGCGTCAGCGCAAAGAAATTGCGATATGAAGCTGGGACCAAGCACTCGCTCGGGGAAATCCTTTACATTGAGTAATCGCTCAGACTCCACAGCGAATATCCATCTCCTTTCTGATACCTGTGGACTCGTAAATCTCTCAAGCTTTCCAATAGCTGAAGGTTCCAAGCTCGCAACCCCTGGCTTCTTCTTCCGCTGCTGCGAAGGCCTTGGGGTTCTTCCTTTTCTCTTGTCTGAGCGTATGCTTCTCCCAATCTTTCATCACCTGCAATGTTGCCACAACCATCGCTGGATCCACAGTTGCCGAACGAATATGAACCGATTCATCAGGCAGAGACCCTCCACTTCCATCACCGTATCCATCCCAGAAGCAGTGATCTGCAACGATACTGCCGTAGAGTGGATCCGCGATGTTCCCCATGGCAACAAAGAGAGCATGTCTTAGTGTGTCATACCTTGAGCCTTGGATGGACGATACCTTGGTGCTCGTGACCCACATGTATGCGCATCCATCTGGGCCGATGAAGCGTAGGGAATCATAATTAAGCGCATGCACGTAGGTTGTCAAGATGGATCTGGCATTTGGACCTCCATAGCTCAAGACTTCAGACTTGCGGAGGTTAGTCCTGGGGTCCAGCTTCAGATCATAGGTCCAAATAGCTTGATGTGCTTTGGAAACCTTTTTGCTTGATTCGGTGTTCTCGTCAGGACATGTCATTGTCCATGAAAACTTGGGACTGCGGAAGCTACTACTCGTGCTCTTGAACTTGAACGAGTATGACGGTAGAACGGGAGTTTTCGTATGCTCTGAGGGACGTATTGTTCGCCAGGCGCACGAGTCTGGTGTTTCCAACCAGCTGGATCCGGATGGTCGTTTGCTTTCCTGGTGAGCATACAGGGTTGAAACAACGGGTGGTGGGTTCCATTGAGGCGGGTATGGTGCTTGACGATATTGCTCGAGATATCCGGGCAACGATGATGGTTCCAGTGCAATTGAAGGTCGCTTTGTTGGCTGTTGATCCAGTAGTACCGGAATCGGTAGATTCTCGAGTGGCGACTGGGGATCTTTGTATACCGGGTATTGCTCCACGACTACTTCGGGCAAGGTACTGAACCTGCTTAGATCTTGCGGTGAATCGAATGATCCAGGACTCCATGGTTCGGCGGGTGCACCAACGCTTCTCGAATGAGGCCGTAGGGATTGTGCGGAGCGCTGATGAACGAGAGGCAGAGGCGCGACTTGCTGGGTAATCACTGGAGCCATGCTCACTGGCCGCTGATCGGCGAAAGAAGAGACGCTTCTCGAATGAAGTCGCAAAGATTGCGCGGATCGCTGCTGATGTAGCAATGGTGATAACCCTTGGGTGCTAGGCGGCATCATGCTTGCAGGGCGACCATGCTGACTTACTGCACTTTGCGATCTTTTCCGAATTCCTTGCACTTCCAAATTTTGCATCCTATGCGCAAGCAGCTCATCCTGTCTCAATTGCTCCTCAGTTGTTGTAGTTGGTGGAGCTGGCGGTAAGGGTGCTGGTAGCTCTGCGATAGTTGGCACCGGTGCATCTTCGCTATAGTGTGGTTGTATATAGGATCCTGAGGCAGGTGCATACTCCCCGTAGTATGAGTGGCTAGGCGAAGAGGCCGGCGAATAACGGTTTTGTGGGTACCCTGGCTGTTGTGGAGGCGACTGCTGGCGGCGATGAGTCTGCCAGCCCTGCCATTGAGGAGTGGGAGTCAGCGACGACATGGTGTTTACCACTGGTACGACGTCTTAAAGAACGCGATGACAGTCGAGATTCTTGGAGCGTAGGGACTCGTCTTCAAGTATTGGTAGATCAGCAAGATTCCGCCCCCATCCAAAACATGTCAACCCCCTCGCGATTCTCAAGGCGCAAGGCGCCCAAGATGAACGATGAACACAAGCGATCGACCCAAAGACACTGACGGACAAAAGCAACAAATGAGTTAGGTATCAGTAGAAAGCAAGGCCTATGCGAGGTTTGTGGGGTCTGCGTAAGGGCAGGCGAGTGAGGTATCAACAGGATCTTGGTGCCTGTGTAGCCGCGGGAGGCTGGACGCATGAAACATCGCCTCAGGCCGCCCCGCTGAGAGCAGCCGGCTATTTTCCAAAACGGCTCTTGTCGACCACAACGACAGAGCGACGCAACACAAACTTATATGAAAGCGATGGCTCCTCACAAAGCATATGCCGATGTACAAGAGTGGGTATGCATGGGTTGTGATTGTCTTAGGAAGGTGGGATAGATGGGGGAAGATCCGCGAGCGCCAATGATAAGAAGAGGGTTATCACCATCACCCTCCCCAACAATCGTTGATTCCAGCCTCATCGAACATTGACAAAGTTGTTCGCCTACCTGCATCATGACTTTAAAGCATCGATTGGGTGTGATTGAGCAGAAAGTGCGCCTGCATGGAGACGACGAAAAGCACGAACAGACGGATGCATGGAGTAATCGCGATCTGATCCCACTCCCGCCAGAGCGGAGGACATGGGGTTGGTTCAACTTCTTCGGGTTTTGGGCAATTGCGTCGCTGAACCTCGCAAATTGGCAGACCCCAAGCACATTCTTGGGTAAGCTACAACGAAGGGCGAATGTTGATATTTGATAGCTGATAGTCACGGAAGCTATGGGTTTATCCGTCCCACAGGCTATCCTTATCATCGTTGTCAGCAGCATATTGATCGCCCTATTCTCTACAACCATCGCTTGGGTTGGATTGAAGTGGCACATTGGCTTCACAGTACAGAATAGGTATAGTTGGGGTATGCGAGGAAGCTTCATACCTTTGCTACAAAGAATCCTACTCAACTTCATTTGGAATGCGGTCCAATGTAAGCAAGACTCCTTATGGGTGATATAGCACTACAAAACTGATCCAGGTCAGGTTGGAATGGCGGCCGTCTAGTTGCTGTATGCCTTACTGCGATCTGGCCATCGTACGCACGCATGCCGAACACTTTCAGCCCTAGCTTCCCTGCCACGACGGACCAATTCGTAGGCTTTGTCGTATTCTGGTTCTTATCCACCCCATTCCTGTGGCTGCGGCCAGAGAAGTTCAAGATTCCATTCCTTGTAGTCTGCATATGGTGCGGTGTCGGCATGTTGGCATGGATGATCTGGGCAGTGGTAACTGCGAAAGGCGTAGGCCCTCTCTGGAACGCTGGCCAAACCATTCCTTCAGGCTCCCTTTGGAGTACTTCATGGCTCATCATGGCTGGCATAAACCAAACCATTGGCGGACTTGCTGCAGGCATCACCAATGGCAGTGACTTCTCACGCTATGCACGTTCAAGGAGGCATTATATCTATGGTACCATAGCTAGCTGTGTGATCACGAACGTCGCCGTCTCATTGGTTGGACTGGTCACCACTGCTTCGGGACAAAAGATTTATGGCGAGATCTATTGGAACCCACCAGATCTACTTATGCGCATGATGGACAGTGGGAACGGCTCATCGCGGTCCCGCGCGGGTGTATTCTTTCTGGCTGCAGGTTTCGCCTTCACTGCAATGTTCGAAAACATATGCGGTAACGCTGTCTCTGGTGGAATCGACCTTGCTGGTCTCTTTCCGCGTTACATCAACATACGTCGCGGTGCCATTATCACGTTTGTGGCTGCATGGGTCGTCCAGCCATGGCAACTCATCAATCGTGCCACCACTTTCATCGCTGTCTTGTCGTCCTTCTCTGTATTTTTGGCGCCTATAATTGGTATCATGTCATGCGATTACTTTCTCTTGCGAAAGAGAAGGATTCGCCTGAGTCATCTATACCGAACAGAGGACTCGTCGTACTACTTCACCAAAGGCTTTAATTGGCGGGCCATACCGTCTTGGCTTTGTGGTTGGGCACCAACTATCGGAGGCCTCGTCGTGACCGTTAGAGGAGATGTTGATCCCCCGCGGTCCTTGGTGCAACTCTACAACATGGCCTTCTTGATAGGTAAGTAAGGTATTATATGCTGTAGAGGTTACACTATCGCTTACATTCAATCAGGCTTCTTTATCAGCGCCGTTATCTTCTACATACTCAACCTGATCTTTCCCGTCCCTGATATGGACCAGATCGATCCCACCGATCTGTACGGTACCTTCACGGAGAGGGAGGCCAGGCGAGCTGGTGTAGCTCCACTAGACGGTGCGCCAATGCAGGTGGCAACACATGGACGGCGATCGACCGAACATGTTGTGATTTATGGAGAGAAGGGTGTGTAAGTTCGAGTAGCGTTTTCGTAAATTACTACGTGAGGAGAGTTACGCGCCGATATAGAAAGCAAGCTCGGCTATAGAGCCATAGGGCTGAAAAGGTCAAATTAGAATACTATGTAATAGTGATGCATGGGAAGCTTTTCACCGACTGCTTAGCGCGTTTCATAGTATCTATACCATCGCTAGACACTGAAACCTGATTATTGTCGCGCAACAAGCACATAAATCACAATACTGAAACATTTGAGGTGTACTTTCAGAGTCTCAGAGAGAAAATTTTATCCTTATTCCCTACTACTACACTCACTTCACAACTGGGATCATCTTCAACAGAGCAAGTCACATCTGCTTAATTGATGTCTGAGGCCTTCACAACCGTTCCAAACATGTCATCAATCTCTGTCAAAGCAACCTTTTTCACCTGCCCGGCGGGGATGTCCTTCATATCGCGCTGTCCAACACCATCTTCAACAACAAGGGTCTCGTAACCTAACGTAGTCGCTTCACGAGCGGTACTTGATACACAACCATGTGCCATGTATCCCGTGAGAACAAGTTTCCGGAGTCCAGTCTTCTTGACAATCTCTGCTAGATTTGTCTCCGAAAATGACCCAGCATGTTTCTTCCATACGATGGCCTCGCCTTTGATGGCTCCAACACCATCCATCTCTTTGGTAAGTTTGCCATTGGGCTTGAAAATGGGTGCTTCATCGGAGCCAGTGTCGTGCAGGACATGTACGACGTGGCCGTTTTGCTCCCGGTATTTCTCCAGAAGGCTGGAGATTGCGACATTGACCTCTTTGTAATCTTGAGCTGGGAGACTACCATAGATGTACTCGTCCTGAGCGTCGATGATGACAAGGACGGAGTCTTTGACCGATGCTGTCGAATTGGGGATTCCAATGACTTGGCGAAGCGAAGGGGTTGGCATCTCGGATGGCTCGTTTGGAAAAATGGAAAAATTGAGAAGTAATTGGTATGTATAAAGACGACCAATTTTCAAGTAGTTAGATTAAGTGTTAAGAGTTGGGTGCGTGTTTGTGAGTATGCTGGATATCTGTTCCTTGCAGACACCCAGACCTTTATACCATGAGAACGGTAGCCCTTGGAATCTTCTCTAACATTCGTCCGTCGCCTACCAAGACCGAGATCTTGATCTGATGTGGTAATCCAGCGAGTATGTTTCCTGAACTGATCAATCGGATCGTGCTGGTAGGCAAGCTAGTCGAGAAATAATGCTACCCAATGTGGTTAGTCCATCTGCTACCGCCCAGATCATCGAACAGAGCCTCTCAGTGAGGTGGACAGTTCGTAACAGATCCTGCCTAGGGTACCCCAAGCAAAGACTCCGGAAGATTTATGATACGAGAGACTTGTACGGAACCTTTCTGTATCCGGCATTGCTGACAAAGGGAATGTATCGCCTACTTCTGCTGGACGAATCCACGGGCACGGAGCCTCTAGTCATTCGCACTAAGCCCCTAGTAGGGTAGTCGGAGTTCCATCAGCCATGCATTATCTTCTTCTCCTTATCCTTCTTCCTCATCCACAACAGATCGCATCAAGTCAACTCTCATGACCCAGATTCCATGAAGTCCTCTTGGATGTCTTTTCCAGCGTAGAGAGTCAGATTCAGCTTGCTAGGCGCATTCCGCAGAGCTCGATTCCCATTGGAAAAGATATTGCAGCCCGTATCAGAACACCTGTCTTTTTTCTTTCTTTTTTACTTCTATGCATGGTCGGATCGACTTCGTCTATGTATTGTGGCCTCAATGGCAAGATGTCGATATGCAAGACCTGTGCTTGTCATTTGGGTAAGTGCGAAGCAGGTCTGGCCCGTACCACGACACGACCACTGGAAAGTCATTAGTGCATCAGCGTTAGTGCAAGTAGGCGATGTAATGCCTCTGATTCTATGGGTTAATCCGCTTCTCAGATAGTCGGAGGATACGTCAGGGCAGAGGTATGAGTTATACGCATGATACTACCTTTCTGGATATGATGGTAAGTAGGGATACACATTAACGTCGATGGTGTAGGTACACTCAGCTGTATTTCCTTTTGTTCCGGACCGATTGCAAAGGCCAATCTAGATGTCGACTTTCTGGTAGCGCCGCATGGCATGGAACTTAGCTCTGGGAGCTACACATACGTCATCGATCCGGTAGTGCCGAGCATCAACCATATCCAAACCTGAGGCCCTCTTTGCAAAAACCTTGCTGTTACCATATCTACCACTATCAAGAAACATCGCAAGGTACAGGCACGATGGCACCAGGCGAAAACCTTCCCGATTTTCTCACAAACACGGAACTCGATCCCAGCTTCGACAAAGACATCCTCGACACGCATCTGATCTACGACTATGACGCGCAAGATAGCAATGGCAACCCCGAAAAATGGCGATACGAACTATGGTGTTTCTCTTCTGACCGTGTCGTCTATGCCATTCATGGTGGTCCGATGGCCGGTCGCGTGAACTACCAACGCGCAACATACCAATGCATACGCCCTGGCGAACTATGGCAGATAAATTGGCTCGAAGAGACAGGTACTATCGTCTCTGCGGTTTACGACATTAAAGAGAAAAAGATGACGACGATGATTGCATTTTCGGAAGGTCACTGGAAGAGAGCAAAGGAGGCACTGGGCGACAAGAGGAAGAAAGAGGACCTGGATAGATGGAGGGGTCTGGCTGGTGTGGGAAACCAGACTTCGAGGTTTATGCTGAGCGAACAGGCGCAAGTCGTGGAGGCGTTCAAGGGAAAGGGTGAACTGGTCCCGATCAAAGAGAGTGATCCCCTGTTTTGAGTAGTATATCTTCCATGATGTCACGTCAGTAAATATAGCGGTACCTTTTGTCCTGCGTGGTGCTTCGTGTCCTTTCTTGAAACGAATATAGAATAGCTCTGTTCTGATGCTGTTCCACGTTTACAATCGAAGTATGACGTATTCGTGGGGATCTCAGTTTGTCGGGACCATAGCACCGGTAGTTAAGTCAAAGCGACGTACCTTACATTGCAGCTTGACAGTGCGACCATCGATACGATGCTGTGGAGCACCAATCAGTATCACAACACAACCGAGGCGGTGAGGTTCGCAACCTGTTCGGCGTTCTGGTGCGTTGTTGCATCCTCCCCCAAGGTTCCGTTGCAACGCGATTCAACCCTCCATTTACTCACGAGTTGTGTGTTTCCTTCGAAGTTGATGCTTCGTGCGGGTTAGCAACTCTTGATGATGTATGGTGGGAAATCGCGAGGACTTCTTCGTAAGTCCTTCCTTGAGCATTGCTAGTCTGATCAGAACACACGTTGCACCAAGGCAACGAGAGGCGCAGGAATCAGGAGGGAATGTCTCAGCATTACCTGCCTTCAATAAGCCAGTGAACCATCTGGGTCCCAGTGAAGTCATAAGGTGCGTCCGGAGCAGCGATAGCAAGCCAATCTCGCTCTTTAGTGGAACATGTGCTTGCTTTCACTAGCGCAGTGATTCTTTGTTCTCGTGGTGGACTCGATGCTTATCATGATCGCAGTTTCCTAACAGGTTTCTGCGAGAGCCGACGATCTCTTCCGTAGGGCCAAAATTGAGCATACGACGTATGTTCCCCGCGCATGTCGCAAACAAGGCGAAGACTCTTCGGAAGGCCAACTGAGCTGGGTCCAAATGGCGACTCTGGCACTTGGGGGCATTTGTTTATTCTTTCGATATATGCCTGCGTACTTACCACGCTACGCGATAGAACATGATCTCTCGCAACAACGCTAGGTGTGCGACATGTAGCCGTGCGTGAAGGGACAAGAGGATGAGAAGATGGTTTTGTTCCTCCCGTACGGCGAGCCGAAGGGGGCTGCATCACCAGATAACGGTTGTGGGGTAGAAGCCTGTCAGCAGCCACGTTCCATGGCGACGCTCCCTGCCCAGCGCGCTTTACAGCATTCCTTCACCGCGAAACCATCTGACCCTGCGTGAGAAGTAGGTGAGGTTCGTATCGAAGGTTTCATATGCTTCGCGAAGGTGCTGGAGATGCAGGGGTCGTGGAGGCAGCGCAAGCCACAGCTGTTAGTGGGGGTTTGCAAGTGGTGTGTGGGCTGGTTAGACAGAGAACAGACCGCATGTTCGGAGTCCGATGCCTGCTAAGCGCCCGCAGTCTGCTGCTGTAAGGACGGTGAGAGTCGTCATTGCGAAGCCGCATGCGGCATGGTCTGGTCTTACGCTAAGGCAGACATGCACGAGGCGGAACAGGCGAAAGACGAAATGGTAATTTCCACTCAGGCCACGAAGGATGAAGCGAAACGGCAGCGTGTCGGCATCTTGACGCTATCACGCGGGCGGCATAACAGGTTCTCGGAACGGCCGAGGGCATGCAACTAGGTGTGCTGCAAGACTGCTCGCAGTGGAATGGCCAACATGCAGAACCACTGTTCCGATGCTGTGCCGGGGCCCTGCACATGGAGTTCCAATCTCGCATTACCCCATGCGGCCTAGACTAGCGCAGCTGCAGCTGCACCTCTATCCCATGCCACCGCAACTTGGCCCCCAGCACGCCATGTGCCACAACAGCAGAAGGTCGGTATGACAGGGTGCGGCGGGCGCGACGGGGATCCAGCGCGACCCTACTCGTCCACCTACTCCCATGGTGCTCCATCAGCTGCTGCCAGCCTGGCCACGATGACTATGCTCTTCAGCCCGTCGTCCCTCATTCCACCTGTGCCTGGATATTCCTTTTGTTCCTGCGCGACACCAGGCTGAATCACAACCCCGTTTCATTTCGACTTGCTTTTTACTCCTCGTTCTGGAACACATCGCCTTCACATCTTCGCAAACATCGTCTCAGTCAACACACATAGCCCAACCATGGGTCATCCAGCACTCACGTCACGGGAGCACCTGGAGCTTTTGAGGAGCTCTGCTTTCGAATCCGAGCACGCCTGGCTCTACGACAACTCCTATTTGCAACACGAGGCAGCGGCGTTGGCGCTGGAGCAAGAGATTGAGCAGTCACATGCCAGCATATCGCCCGACGACAACTCCGACGAGCAAGTCCGCATACTCAAGACGCAAATCAACATCCACAGAGAGAGACAGAGGGCGCTGAGGCCACACCTTGAAAGTGGGAGCGATCAGATTGACGAAGAGGGCAATGAGTGTGTCTTTGTACCAGCACCGAATCAGTGGGGAGCCAACGGAGACTTGGACGAGGAGAGCGAGAGCCTATCCGCAGTGAGTAGCAAGCTCGCTCCCACGGCACTGTTGAGCCAAGCTGACATGGTTTAGATCCATAACCTCCTCACCTGGCAAACTTCCTACTCGCCTGTGTCACATGCTCCACATGACGAACTCCCATCTCCTGACATCCCCTACCACTCGTTACTCGATCCTACACAGCCTACAACGACATACAATCTCCACCGCACACGAGAATGGACCGGGTCTTCAGGCTTCCGGAAGTATATCTACAGCGCACGCGACTACTCGAACAAATACGCTTTGTATATGCTTGAAGCCACCCATCGTGACGACAGTCAAGTCAACGCTGCCGACTTCTTTCGCGTTGCTGAATTCCCACAACCGTGCATATCCATCCTTCTCTCTGGCATCGACAAAAAGCGTATGGCGACTAAAGATGCTGCCTACAAATCGCGAAGCATACATCTGAAGGGCCCCTTCTCGCAACCGATCTCTGAATATCCAGATAGACAGCACAAGATTCCGTGGTCGCCACGACGCTTCAAATATGGCGGACGACGGTTCGTGTGGAAACAGGGTGATCCAAACGATGATGCAATGCCGGAGACATTGTACGAATACCAGCAAGATTGGATGAAACCTGGAAGCAGGACGGGCAAGCGATGCGACGACGCGAAGCCAATCAAACTAGTATGGGGTGAGAAGAGAAGGAAGGGCAAAGTGGACAGTTATACGATCCATTTCAGAGGTGGTATGGACCAAGTATTCAGGGAGATTCTGCTTGCAAGTCAGATGGCGCGGCAGGTATGCCTCTTTACTGCAATGGACTAAGGCGTCCTGGCACGTTGGAAGGAGGTGAAATTGTACTTGTATAACCACACAGCGAGGGGCGTTGAATGGGGCCGTATGACACGGTATGGATACCATAGAGCAGCGTTTCGGCACTTGGCTCACATTGAAGCATTTTGTTATTACTATTTACAGTATCTTGGAAGTGGACAGCAGGCTTATCTACTACCTAGGACACATTCGGAGCCCAAGGGTAACGTTGATCAATTCAAAACTCTGATACTACTACGATACTGCAATGCGTCCTCTGCTCCTCGCGCTGCAACTGCCGGGTCAAGATGCGATTGTGAGTGATAGGTAACAGTTGTTGCATGCTTTACATCTGACTCATCCTAATAACTCCGTTGGAGCCAACAGAGGGAACTTCCGCAGCGGCGTCGCATGGTTGCATGTAAGCCGCATATGTATGCTACGCTGTAGATTGGGCCACGGCCTTGCTGACGTACGCCGTTACGGCACGCTGAGCCGGTCGAAGTTATTGGCGGATTCTGAACAGGCAAGGATCGCATTGGTAGCTTTGGAGCATTCGAGAATATCCAGGGGCATGGGTCCTGGATTGCATTGTTGGTGAATGGTGTGTTATCTTTGCGACATGAGTTGAAGTGGGGAGCATGATGCAGACGACTACCCAGGTAGCTTGATACTCTCAGCATACAAGGCAGCTCCACACCCTGTGAAGGAGAAAAGCCAAGAAAGACGGTGGTACCAGGCTTGGGCAAAAAACAAAAGGCTCTTTGTCATGATCATTGCCTGTGAGCAACATGGAGGTGCAAGTGCTGCAGGCCAGCATCACGATGACTTCATCGCAGGTCCTCCTACCATCCAGACTATCACCGATCGCGCACGCTTTTTCGCACGCATCTTCCACGGTGGGCAGTATTGCACATACCCGAGACATCTGATCCCAGTTTATCTGTCCCATATCAAACATCGTCTACTTGGCAATCAAACGCCCCCAAGCTAGAGTCTTACGCGCGTCTTTCGCTGACGCCCATTGTTCCGCAACAGAACCGACAACCTGTTAGCTCATCTTCTCCACACGGAACAGCCGCCCGGTACCCAAAACGTCGTCTCCGCGCATCGAATCACACACTTGAGCGTGTGAAAGTGCAGGTAGACCTACCGACCAGCACGCAACGGTACCACTTGCATCGCTTACTGCGACAACCCCCAACGCTTCCATATCCGCTTCACCGTCTCCCAAGGTTTCTCCCGGAGAAAGACCCACCAGTCATGTCTTCAACGCGCAACACTGCACTGCGGGAGACGACCCACTCCTTCTGCCGCGCGTTAATATCGCCGCCTCCTCCCTCAGACCTCCTATTGCAGTACTTCAGCAATGCGCCCAAGATCACGGAGCACGGCCCTGAGTGGTCACGTTCTCGGTTACCTTTCTTAGCTAAGACCTTTTCTGGTAGAGATGGGTGCGAGGAGTATTTCAAGGTGATGACTGATGTACTGGACATGTCTTTGCCCGAGGATGCATTCCCGGGAAAGGAGGGGTTCATTGTGGATGCAGAGGCGGGAATGGTAAGTGTCGTTGGTAAGGGACGATTTACAAGTAGGAAAACGGGCAAGGGATGGAACGAACAATTCATCTATAGGTTTAGTGGGTTTGACGAGCAGGGCAAGATAGGGCATTGGGAGGTCTGGGCGGATCCATTGAGCGCCTGGAACGCTGTTGGGGAGTAAACTCCATTTCCTGACGGAGATATCAGATTATACTGAATTTCATACAGAGTTTTTCCATGATTAACGTTGCGAACACATCAATCAGCGCAAAGAGACTGATATGTGAGATTCACAGACGACATGTTGCACATACGTGCTAGTGATTTTAGTAGATGAAAGACGTTAGCGCGTCCTGGATGTGGGTCCTGTCGGTGGTTTCTGCACTTTCTTCCGAAACCCTTCAACTTTTCTTCCTCGCGCTTTTGCACCTTGACACCAACTTTCCAACACCATGGCGCAAGCTCTGTAAAGCTCAATAGGGCGACCACCCTCTTCGCTAACATCTCCCTTATCTTGGACGACTAACATGTAGCTCCTATCAACAGTATTATGTTTCAGAAGGTACGTTTAACGGTTTCTTCTTATCACAGCACTCGCATAATTGCGACGTCGGCACAAAGCTCAAAGATGATATACATCGACCATTAAATACTTTAGGAAGAGCCGGAAAAGGTATGGCTAGCATCGACATATGCTACGCCGTCGCTGCTTATAACTCGGTCTCTGAAGAGCATCCTCGTTCCTACATCATAGAATTCAGTTGTAGAACCGCTGCTGACGATGTAATGAACAGACTACGAAATAACCTCGCGACGGCTGAAACAAAACAGGCATCGCTGTATGACGCACTAACGAACGCGATCTTTACTCGATGATCCATGATGGAGCCGGCTGGCAAGCAAAGACTTGACAAGATCACATTGCAGTAGCATGAGCATGCTTAGCAGCAGTTGCATGACGCATATATTATAGAATGAATGCGCTCGCATATATGTGGATACTATGGATACTATATTCGCAGGCTACTCGACATGCTACTGCTGTCGAGCAACGCAGCAGCATCCAGCTCAAGTGTTGACACTGGTAACTCCGCCCTCTCATAGAGTTCCGACATTGCTGGCCTTCCCACGAAGGCATCGGCCGGCCAGGAAATAGACTGGTCGAGCGCATAGTTGTCGCTCCAAGACGCTATGAGATTGCTCATGTTCAAGTCGAAATCGTGATGGATCGCAGACGAGTGCTCCTCGGGCACGCTGAAGTCTTTCATGTTGAGTGGACTTGAGTCTGCTCCCATTTCAACTAGATCATTGAAGTCGAATATATCCCAATCTCGCAGTTGGTTCCGTTCATCTGCACTCATCGTCGAAGCAGACATTGTGCCGGGGCTGTTGCGCTGGGCCGCAATATTCTTTGCGTATTCCTTTGGCGTCAAGCCTGTCTTGTCTTTGAAGATCTTGTGGAAGTACCGAGGCGTGAGGTTGACCTTCTTAGCTAAGTCTTGCAGTCTCAGTGAGCTGGGGTCCTCCTTCTTTAAGGCTTCGTCGATCAATACACATGCTTTCTCTACCGCTCGCTCCTGTGGATCTTCAAGTACGGTGTTTGGCTTGCATCTCTTGCAGGCTCTGAATCCAGCTGCCTCAGCTTCAAACGGAGTCGCATAGAATCCAACATTTGCCCGACGCGCTAATCGTCCTGGACACGTTGGCCGGCAATAGATCCGTGTGGATTTGACAGAGTAGATGAAATGGCCGTTTGCGTCAGCGTCTCTTACTGTGAGGGCTCGCCACCGTGCAGCGTCAGTTGCGTAGGCCATGGTACAGACTCAGTATAGGTTGACTACGAAGTTAGCATGAATCCAAGTGTTTGCGCAGTTGTGTTCAGAGCATACTTCTGCCGGGTGAACAATCTTGGGATATTTCTGAGCGAAGAATCGTGAAATGGTGCTGATTTAACTGCAACACTACCGACTAAGGGTACTTCCTGGTTGTGATAACGAATGCAATTCTGAAGTGGACAAAATTATCGATTAGACATGTATAGTGAACTTGACCGCGGCAACGAGCCATCTTAAGAGTCGAAGTGTTCCTAGGCCCCAAGGTGATGCACGCTGTGATTGGTCAATTTGAAAGCCATCTTGAGAGCTATGACGCAGGCTGACCTTATGAATCACGAACGTGTTAGTATCGTATACCGAGATGCGACCCACGAGATAATGCCCACGGAAAATGTAACATTCATGAGTAGCACCATGGCGCGCGCAAGGTACGAGGCACGTCGCTCTTTCCGCCTCGGGCCCAGCTCGTGTAAGAGGTAGGCACGATGAAGACACTCACCGGGGACTCTCCTAAACCACAGAACTCACTCGGTTTTAATTGCATTGCACAAATGGCACCTTCGCACCATCATCCTCACATCTAACGATATGTCGGAGGGCCCGGAAATCGTTGCTGTACCCGGCATCGCGGCGCTTTCATCAATAGCAGCGAGACAGATTGGTGCCGGGCAGGTCCTTGTTGACCCCAGTTCTGTCGTCAAAGAGCTCGTTGATAATGCTCTGGATGCGCGGGCAAAGAGCATCTTTGTGGACATTACTGCCAACACAATCGACTCTATCCAAGTCAAGGATGACGGCCATGGCATACCAGCTCAAGACCGCCCTCTTGCATGCCGGCGCTCCTGTACCAGCAAGATTAGAGACTTTCGCGATCTGAAAGGCGTCGGAGGTAAATGGCTGGGCTTTCGTGGCGAGGCACTCTCAAGCATGGCTGAGATGAGCAGCTCGCTGTGCATCACCACTCGGGTAGAGGGTGAGCCGGTCGCTGTGAAGCTCAAATACGGTCGTGACGGTGAGCTTGCTTCGTAAGATGCCCATTGGTGCTTGCGCAAGAAACTATCAGTACTAAACCATACAGTGTGGAACATGACTCTCACCCTATTGGCACGACGGTCAAAGTTACCAGGTTCCTCGACTTCATACCTGTTCGGAAGCAAACAGCGAGCAAGAATTCAGCGAACTTACTAGCGAAGATCCGGCGACTCATGCAGGCCTATGCGCTCTCCAGACCAACCACACGATTCAGACTCCGCGTGTTGAAAGCGAGGAACAACAGCGGTGGACTCGTTTATGCCCCGAAGGCCGATGCGAATGTTGAAGACGCAACTCTGAAAGTGATTGGTAAGGATTGCGCTCTACAGTGCGACTGGGCTGTTTTGGAAGCAGATGGCTTCGAAGTTCACGCTTTCTTACCCAAGCCAGGTGCGACTGGACCAAAGATCGCTCATCAAGGGGCCTTCATCTCGATCGACGCAAGACCTGTATCGAGCAGTCGCGGTACCATGAAGCAGATCGTTGCAGCTTACAAAGACCGACTCCGCAAGTCAAACCCTTCACTCGTCGGTATCAAAGATCCATTCTTCTGCTTGAATATCATTTGTCCGCCTGACAGCTACGATCCCAACATCGAGCCCGCTAAAGACGATGTCATGTTCGATAACAGCAATGTGGTTATTGGCGTTGTGGACAAATTGCTCAAAGCCTATTATCCTGAGGCATCTCAGGAGGCTCGGGATGCTGAACCCCCAACATCTGCACAACAACAGTATGAAAATCAGTCCAGGCAACGAACATCAAGTTCCACCGAAAGCTCGATCGTAGCTCATGAACACACGTCTACTAGCGCGATCGAGGAACCTCCGGCCACTACGACGCAAGTGCAGCCACGTTGGAGGTCAAGCATGTATGGGATCGACGAAGATGATCTACAGTTTCTGCAAGAAAACCATACACCGGTAATTGAAGAAGAGGAAGGAATTCGTGCGGCTGAGATTTCTAATCCGTGGACTATCGCTCGAATGAATGCCAGAGTTAAGCCCAAGCAGTCCTCCAGTCATGAACAACTGTTAAGTCCAGTTAAAAGCCAAGAATATGTCAACTCGCATTCTGGTTCTTCCAGTCCTATTGTCACTCCTAATCGGCCTCGCTCGGCGTTGCCTTTGACCCCTCAAACATTGTCAAAGACGAATGTAGTAAAATCTCCACTAGACGCAGAACTAGAGCCTAGTATCCAGCACGTATCGCAGGCGAGTTCAGAAATCAATACCTTGGACAACATCGCACAAGAGAGAGTGATAGGTAAAGAGCGTCGTTACGAGTTCAATATCTCTCCTTTCCACACTGGCATGTCGAATCACTTCACGCAACGTGAGATTCATCCAAAAGACTTAAAGGTACGAAGCTTCAGTCAGCCAGCTACTAGTCCGCACAATATGACTCCTCCGGGATCTTCAGCTCCTCGCAGGCGTCGCGCTCAACAGACCTATGCAAACAAGCCATTTGCACCACTAACTCGAGGATCGCATGACACCGTGCTGAGAAAGTCTTTACCTGGTACACAAGCTGTCCAACCAGCTCATAATCAGCATGGGACATTTAACCAAGGGCTACGACCTTCTGCCACCAATTCGTCGGCATCACACAAATCTATCCTAAATTCAGTTGAGAGTACGATCCAAAATCAACTTAATTCGAACAACAATAGCGATATCCGTGACTTCTTCGGCTGTGATGCACAGCAAGAACCGCCAATGAGCCCGCGACACGCTCCAGAAGTTGTGTTTTCCCGAGCTCCCTCTGCGGAATCACAGCCCTGTTCAAAACACGTTAGAGTTGATCCAATGCCTGACGATGACCGTGGAACGAATATCAATCTAAGCAGGTCGGTTGACAAGTACCCACCATCATCTATAGGAATTCAGATGCCTATGGTATGTGGCCAGCGATCGGTCGGTGATAGAGATGCTCAAGGTGTGTTTAACGAGAAAGGGAGTAGGCTGGAGCCGCGCCGCGCAAACCGCCAGTTCCAGGTTCACGATTGGGCCTTCCCTTACTCGCCCACTCTTAGATCTTCTGATAGCCGAAGTGACCATCCCCTCATTCCTCTGGGGTTCAGCCGAGTAGCAGCCACTGAGGACGCACATCGCCACGACAATAATGCCAAGGACATGGAGGCATACTTTAGGTCACAAGAAAAGCAGCACGTCAACTCTCTACTACACGCCGAAAATGCTTCTCAAAGACAGGAACTTCGCACAGTCCCACCCTACGAAGCCCCGAGCAAGAAACTTCGTCCCAGCCGTCGCACAATCGACGCCCTCGAGCGAACAAAGTCCTCTAAAATACCGCTTGAGCGCATACCTAAAGGTTTCAACATCCAAGATCTGATCTTGCCCCTTCCTATGAATATCCGCACTGTTCTACAACACTGTCATAAACTGGACATGCGACGCAATAGCCTAGAGTGGGGGCACCCAGCTGAAGGTGTATACAACAACTTTGATGAGCCAGTGTTGGAGCAGAAAATTTCGGAGTGGGTAGCCAAGCTTGATGCATTGTTGTGTGAGCGGTATCAGAGGATTGGCGGCGCAGACACGAGGCGTGAGATACAGGATGGTATTCAGCGGGCGCTTGATACGAGGAAAGAGTTAGGTGATGCCATGCTTAGGGTTGTGAGTGTGGGTCAGGATGTAGTGGATGGTGCGGTTGGGGTATCGGATGAGCATGTCTTCCGAGGCGATGGCAAGGTTGCTAGTTCCATCACTCAGCAGCAGGCTGTGGAACCTGAGAGGAAGGCAAATGATGAGTTCGATTTCGACATGGAACAATATATTGATCTGACAGCGGATAACGAGAGGCAGATCACAGGGATAGCTAGCGAGGGGAGCACGGAGGTTGCACGGAGTGATCACAACGAAGATGTCGAGGATGAGATGTTGATGGATCTATGAGAAAAGTGGAGGAAAGCAATGGAAAGGGCGAGTCAGACTCGGCCCTGACTCTAGCACCGCAACACAGTAACATATGCTACTCAGTAGATAGTGGTATCAAAAATGCACGTTTGTAAAAGTTCAGATGTTGCAAGCTGCGAAGGCTGTCACTGCGCGCACCACGCTTTGATGACACAACATCATCATGGCTCATGTTCTCCAACATCGTTTGTCAACCTCCCTTTCGTGTCCACAGCACTGAGCTCTAGATTTGCCTAAAAGCAACTTCCTCGGGCAATCTAAAGCTTGCACAAAACATCCTCTTCTTAGGCGCTACGTCCCTTACATCATGTATGTACACATCCTCCATATCTGGTGTGATGGTTGTACCCAACTGCCTGCTAAGCTCGTCGCAGATACCCTTGATCTCCTCTACATTGTCGTCGCTCTTTGTGGAGAAGCAGTGTACGTGGATCATGGGCAGCTTCTGGGAAGTGTGTGGTGCGAGGAGTTTCTTGATATCAGCAGCGGAGTGGCCAGGGACGTTGGCGTAGAGACCGATGAAGGAGGGGAGGAAAGTGATGGCGGAGGCGGGCAGGTTCATGACGTAGTGTGAGAAGAAGCGTGGCTGAACAAGCGTCTTGAGGGGCTCTGGTTGTTTGTTCTCTTCTGGTTTGCTGCGAGAGAATTTCGTCTTGGGATAGACGGCGACGGAATGCTCGTCGCTGGTCAACAGATCGGCCGATGCTTGACGAATGAAAGCTCCACCATCGGTGTTGAAGGAACGGACAAAATCGCCTACTTTGTTGATCTTGATGTTTCCGACGAGCGAGTTGTAGGATTCGGGGTTCAGGTCATTGGCCCAGACGAAACACTTCTTCTTTCCACCTGGTATGGCAAAGGGTCCCACGCCGGCCATGACGTCGCACACTGCCTCGCCTTCACGGAACATGTTGCAAAGGCGCTCGTGCTCGGTGTGTAGACGTGTGTTCCAGTACACTTTTGCAAAGTCGAACTTGAAAGTACAGCCTTGCTCGCGCAGTTGGACGTTCATGTCATCTGGTCCGTGGAGCACTTCGTACTGGAAGGTGCGGAAGGCATTCTCGGTGCCTACGTTATCAAGCTTGTTGATGACAGTCTTAACCATGGGGTTCTTGTCGACAAGGACAGTCCCGATGAGGTGTTTGTAGGGCCAGTATCGTTCGCGGAGGTTCAGGTGGGCGACATGACCAGCGAGGGCAAAGCCCTGAGGTATCTCGTCGTCGTGTACGGATTCGGGCGGGGGAATGATGGCGCTCGTTATCTCCGAGTAGGTGAAGTAGTCGTAGTCGAGCTGCAGCTGGTAGGGTATCACGCCCAGTGTGCCGTCTTGCTCGAGGCTCTGTAGCTTAGAGGACCATGTCGTCCGATCTGCCTGGTTTCAGACTCAGTACTTCCATGTACTACCACCACGCTGTGACTCACCACCATGGACAACTTCTGGCCGCAGAAGCAGGCATTTTGTTCCTTTGGTCGCTCTTTCCGGATCGGGATCAGCTCTTATAGGGTCCACCCGGTTGTTTGCGAGCGTGTCCTTGCTGGCGGTGAGTTCCTTGCGGCATCGCGATATGTCTTTGGGGTTGAAGATGCGGGCAGCCGAGGTGGGGATGGTCTTTTGGAAGAAGCTGCGATCCAGCACCTTCATGGCGCGGTTCACGGGCGGCGCGAACATGTCGTTGGTCGCTTCTGTCGCCGACATTGGATTGTGCGCGTTGAACGGGTGTCGCGTGCCTTGGCGTGGTTTTGTCGCGGTCGTGAATTATCATTATTATAATTTTTGGTGAGGAATGACGCACTGCGCAGGCAGAGTTAGGGTCCCCAGCATTCAAGTCCAAGCGCATTAGTGGGCTGCAGGGGTCGAGGACTCGTGCCAGGATCGCGTACCTAATCTTGAGCAGTTGGTGGTTAATGAGCAAAACAACAAATACTCTTGCACCACAACACCACCCCCTGAGCCGCGAACACGCCCGACCAAGCCCGTTCGCCGTCGTCGCCGCCCATGAAGTCTCCCAGATTCCGCGTCTGACCGCTGCATAGACCGAGCGCCCCGTTGCCATCTCCTTTCTCCGAGTACCCCGGATTTCCCAGGAACTAAGTTGCCGCACCCATCATGGCGTCTGGCGGAGGGAACATCAAGGTCGTGGTGCGATGCAGGCCCTTCAACGGCCGAGGTAGGCTTCACCTGGATCCAGGCAAGGCTGCGACTAACAGGGCGCAGAAAAGGCGCGCAATGCACAGTGTATCGTGCAGATGAAGGGCGACCAGACCATCCTCTCTCCCCCATCACACGCCGACATCAAAGGAAAAGCCGCCAAAGCCGCCGCTGAAGGCACCAAGACGTTCGCATTTGACAGGTCGTACTGGTCCTTTGACCGCGACGCTCCCAACTATGCTGGCCAGGACAACCTACACGAAGACCTGGGCAAGCCGCTGCTCGACAATGCCTTCCAGGGATACAACAACTGTATCTTTGCCTATGGTCAGACGGGTTCAGGAAAGTCGTACTCCATGATGGGCTATGGCGCCGAGTACGGAATCATCCCCAAGATTTGCCAGGACATGTTTGAGAGAATCAAGGGATTGCAAGCAGACAAGAACTCGTCGTGCACCGTCGAAGTCTCGTATTTGGAAATCTACAACGAGCGCGTGCGCGATCTGCTGAATCCATCCAACAAGGGAAACCTACGAGTTCGAGAGCATCCATCCACCGGTCCCTATGTCGAAGATCTGGCCAAACTCGTCGTTCAGTCCTTCCCCGAAATCGAGAACCTCATGGACGAAGGAAACAAGGCTCGTACTGTGGCTGCAACCAACATGAACGAGACGTCCTCCCGATCGCACGCCGTCTTCACCCTTACCCTCACCCAGAAGCGCCACGATGTCGAGACAAGCATGAGCGGGGAGAGGGTGGCCAAGATTAGTCTGGTCGATTTGGCCGGATCAGAACGAGCGCAATCCACTGGTGCAACTGGTGCAAGATTGAAGGAGGGCGCAGAGATCAACAGGTCACTATCCACGCTGGGTCGTGTCATTGCAGCGCTTGCAGATCAGTCATCGGGAGGGAAGAAGAAGACACAAGTGCCGTATCGAGACTCTATCCTGACATGGCTCCTGAAAGATTCATTAGGAGGAAACAGTATGACTGCCATGATTGCCGCCATCTCTCCCGCCGACATTAATTTTGAGGAGACACTTTCGACCCTCCGCTACGCCGATTCCGCCAAACGCATCAAGAACCACGCTGTCGTGAACGAGGACCCCAACGCGCGCATGATCAGAGAACTCAAGGAAGAGTTGTCAAAACTGCGGTCCCAGCTAGGCGGAGGAGGGGGCGGGGGTGCCGGAGGAAACGGCATCGTGGAAGAGCAATATGCACCCGACACACCGCTGGAAAAGCAAATCGTTTCTATTACACAAGCAGACGGTTCGATCAAGAAAGTCTCCAAAGCTGAAATTGCTGAGCAGCTTGATCAATCCGAAAAACTCTACACCGAGTTGAACCAAACCTGGGAAGAGAAACTGCAAAAGACAGAAGAGATCCACAAAGAGCGGGAAGCTGCGCTGGAGGAGCTTGGCATCAGTATTGAAAAAGGTTTTGTTGGCCTATCAACACCCAAGAACATGCCTCATTTGGTCAACTTGAGCGATGATCCACTCTTGACTGAATGTCTTGTCTACAACTTGAAACCAGGGACAACGACCGTAGGCAATTCTGACGTCGAAAACCAGACTGCTCAAATACGTCTGAATGGTTCACAAATTCTTGCAGAACACTGTCACTTCGAAAACGTGGACGGCAAGGTGACTGTGATACCCCAGGAAACCGCCAGCGTCATGGTAAATGGCGTACGCATCGATAAGCCAAGGCTACTCAAGAGCGGTCACCGCATCATCCTCGGCGACTTCCACATCTTCCGCTTCAACAATCCACAAGAGGCAAGAGCTGAGCGTGCTGAAGTAGGCACAAGCCTACTCCGCCAGACGGTTACAGCCAGCCAGCTCAACTCTCCTTCGCCTGCACCAAGACCCGGTCACGACAGATCGTACAGTGCCATCAGCATAGCAAACTCCGATTTCGACCCCGATAGTCCCAGAGCAGGATCGCCTGCATTCTGGCAGCGCGGTCGTGAGTCCGAATTCTCTTACGCACGCAGAGAGGCTCTCACCGCGTGGCTCGGGCCTGATAAACGGATCGAGAACCTTCCAGACGAAGACTTTGAAGCACTATTCGAGGATCTCAGCAGGTTGCGCGAAACCCGCAAAGCCCGCCCTGAGAGTAGGATATTCAGTGACGAAGATACAGAGTCAATGTCGTCGTATCCTGTACGAGAGAAGTATGCCTCTGGAGGGACATTGGATAACTTCTCGCTCGACACCATGTTGACGATGCCGTCCACGCCGAGGCAAGACGGCAGTGAAAAGATGGAAGAGATAAGAGAAGACATGGAAGACCAGATAGACGAAAAGAAGGGGGAGTACAGTGCGAAACTGAAGGCTGATGCAGAAGCCAAAGTTGAGTTGGAACAGCTGCGGGCTGCGAAAGAAGAGATGCAGAAGCAATTACAACAGCAACAAGAGGCTTTTGCACGCCAAATGAAAGAGCTTGGGCACGAATGGGTACCCGAGAGCGTACCCGAGAGTAATGGAGCCTCTGAGGTCGGAATAATACCCGCAAACACCGAGCAGAATGAACAGCAATTAGAGTTGATCCGGACAGTGTTCAGACAGTGGCGGCGAAGAAAGTACGTCACTATGGCGGAGACGCTTCTGCAGAACGCAGCTATCCTAAAGGAGGCTCAAGTCATGAGCCAACAGATGGACAAGCATGTGGTTTTCCAATTCTGTATTGTCGACGTTGGCCATACTGTTCCGTCATCTTACGACTTAGTCAACATGGGCATCCCCGGCGAAGACGACGAACACCTCGACAGCCAGTCTAAGCCATGTGTTGGTGTTCGTGTCATCGACTTCAAGAAGGAAGTGGTGCATTTGTGGTCATTGCAGAAGCTCCGCGATCGCGTACGACGGATGCATCAAATGCATCAGTATATGAACCGACCAGAATACTTTCAGCACTTTAACCCCGAGTCGCCATTCTCCGAACCCTGTATGCCCGAGTTCTCGCGCATTGGCGATGTGGACGTTCCGCTTGCTGCTGTGTTCGAGTCCAGAGTACGAGACTTTAGCCTAGATGTCATCTCTCCTTACACAGCGAACCCTATTGGTATCATCCGGCTATCGCTAGAGCCTTCCTCTGCTGAGGCTCCCTCTACTACGCTGAAGTTCAATGTTGGTATGCATGAACTTGTTGGGTTTCCAGAACGAGAAGGCACTCAAGTCCATGCTGTACTCTTCGTACCCGGTATCTCTGACGAGAGCGGAGCGACGACCACAACCTGGATCACCGATTTTAACGAAGGACCTATCCGCTTTGAGAGTGTACACAGTATGAGTCTTCCCTACCCAAGCCCGCGTGAGACCTTCCTTCGAATCTCTATCTTCGCGAAGGTCACCGACATCCACCTCGATAAGCTTCTGAGCTGGGATGATATGCGCGACTCTGCAGAAAAACCCAAGCAAAAGCGCCGTCATGCGCGATTGCCAGAGTCGGAGTTTTACACAGAGGATACACATGACATCTTCTCACGCATCCAGATACAAGAAATCACGGACGATGGGACCTACCAGCCTGTTGAGGTAACACAAAGCAACGTTACGGACGCCGGGGTATACCAACTTCACCAAGGTCTTGCGCGTCGCATCGTTGTCAACCTTACACACACTTCTGGAGATACAATTCAGTGGGAAGATGTAAAGTCGGTACGCATGGGTCACATTCGAATGGTCGACGCAGCTGGTAACAGTCCCAACTACGGCTCACCTGTGAAGGAAGTACCTGTCGATCTCATCTCCCCACCCGTCATTCGGAAGAACGCCGATGGCACCACGAATGTCAAATTTGTAGGACGATGGGACAGCACGGCTCACGCGTCACAGATACTAGATCGCGCGACAAAGGACAACTTCCGCGTCAAGGTCACGCTCCTCTTCGACGTCACATCCTCTAAACTTATCGAACCGATGTCCTTCTCTTTCGACCTTTTTGTACAGATTCGAGGCCGCTCGTATATGCGCCAAGCGTCACTCTTCTCTTTGGCCAGTATCTGGAATACTGTGAAAGTTGTTCACTCGACAGTGGGAATCTTCAATGTCGCAATCCGTCCCACATCTGTCAAGCGTGCGACAGACCTCTGGCGCATGAACACAAAAGACGACTATGTAAAGGGTGAAGAACAGCTTTCGGGCTGGACACCTCGTGGTGTCTCTTTGGTACGCGACTTCATTGACGTTGAGAAGCGCCGCGCTCGCATCGCAGACATAGAAACGGCGCGTTCCGTCTTGTCGTCGAAGGCACTGAGCATACCCACTTCCGCACTTGCTTCCAACAAGGATAAGCCCTTAGAAGACGCTCAGATAGCACTTCTGCAACGCATGATTTCACTCTGGAAAACCAAGAAAGCTCCGGCAGAGATCATACTCAACCCCACAAACCTTGAGCCACCCGTCAATGGCGCCGCCTTCGCGTCACGCTCTTCTTCTCCGTCGCCAAACCCAACACCTAGCTTAACAGCTACCGTCCGTTTCATTAGCAAAAATCCGAATCTCATGAAAGCGTCCTATCTCCTCACCCCGGATCCAACGAACACACGCTGGATCCGGCGATACGTCGAGCTGCGGAAGCCTTATCTCCACATCTATTCATCAGATGGCGACGAAATCAATGCCGTTAATGTCAGCACCGCGCGCATTGATCACTCACCGCAGATTGCGAAACTACTTGGAGGCGGACAGCAAAGTAACGGACAAGGAAATGCCGGCGTGCACAAGGACGTTGTCTTTGCCGTCTTTGCCAGAAGCAATACGTATATCTTCCGAGCGAGAAGTGAGAGGGAAAAGATTGAGTGGATATTACGATTGGATCAAAGTTACTTCAGCAGCGAGGGTAGTGAGGCGTCGTCGTAAGGGCACAAGAGTATCTGGCCAGAAAAATAATATTTAGACACGAAGCGCCATATGAGAGGTTTCTGATTCTTGTGTCTAAGTTGTAAAACAGTAGAAGATGGTCGACTGGGATGTTGTTCCTGTCTTGTTCCTTCTTTGGCGTTGCAGTTGGGCTTTTTTATAGCTTTTCTTGGGATACCCAGAGCATAGTTGATGCTCGTCTTGCGCGATTATTTAGCGTAGAGATTATATCAATTCAGCTTTATTGCTGCACGACAATCCTACTCTGATCAGCGCTGACGATCCTCATTACCCAGTCTGCTCGACTTGCTGTTCGCAATAACTGCGCCTTGTCGTAGATCCCGCCCCGCAAGCACCGACTAGCTCGTTCCCAGAACCCCTCATACGCGACTTCCCGAGGCTAACATCTAGATCGACACAACTTACTCGAAGGACACTACGATCTCCAATGCACAATTTTAGAACCACAATGCATCTCGTGTTTCCACCTGGATCCACCTGTATGATTGGATCTGAGAGATAAAGAAAGCAGAAGTCGGCTCACCATGGCTAATACACAGAAAGAGAAGACGCAGCATGATCTGGACGACGTAAAGCTTGGATCATATCTACAGCGAGAGATACTCAGTCTGCAGACACCTGTGATATCGACAAAGATTGGATATGGACAGAGCAACCCGACATACTTTGTCGACGATGCCTCTGGTACACGCTATATCCTCCGGAAGAAACCCAGCGGGACTATCATCTCACCTGTCGCGCACCAAGTCGATCGAGAATACAAGGTATTGAAAGCACTCGGAACGGTAGAGGGTTTCCCCGTCCCAAAAGTATACTGTCTATGTATGGATCCTTCAATCATCGGGACTGCTTTTTACGTACGTCCCATTCTCTTTTTATCTTTTAACTCTTCCATCTAAAATGTACTGGTAAACAGATCATGGAGTTTGTGAAAGGCCGCATAATAACGGACCCCAATCTCTCCACCCTCCCTCTCTCAGACCGCCGCGCCGCCTGGAAGTCCGTTATATCTACCCTGGCCTGGCTCCACTCCATCAACCCAGACAGTATCGGTCTATCATCCTTCGGCAAGAAAACCGACTTCTACGCCCGCCATTGCAACACTTTTTCCCGTATCGAAGCTCAACAAGCTCAAGTCCGCGATGTCGCTACTGGCCAACAACTTGGCCGTGCACACCCCCAGTTCGACGAGATCGTAGCCTATATACGAAGTCATCTGCCTAGCGAGCGCACTTGCATTATCCATGGGGACTACAAGTTTGACAATATCATCCTTCATCCCACAGAGCCCAGGGTCATTGCTGTGCTAGATTGGGAGCTGAGTACGTTGGGGCATCCGCTTATGGATGTTGTGTATGTGACTGGTCCGTATTGGAACCGGGCTAGTAAGAGTGGAATTCCTGGAGGGCCTACGGTACAGCAGGTGGTGAGAGACGATCAAGGAGGTGACGTCTATGACGAGGAGAATCTAGCAGAGAACGGGTTGCCAAGGATGGGGGAGCTGCTGGATGTGTATGAGCAGAAGGCGGGTTGGGATCCCAGAAGGGATAAATGGGACATCGCGAGGGTTTTTCACTTGATGAGGGTAAGTGTCTGGATTTGTCTTGTTTTGTTCTTGTATGATGAGGTGGATGTACTTCAACGTTACGATGTATGGCTCGAAGGCAGAAAATACATCATGCTAATGCTGCTCCAGGGAAGTGTGATAAGCCACGGTATCCAAGCAAGGACCATCAGTGGTCAAGCCAGCAGCTCTTTCTCCCACATATACTTTGAGAACACCAAACGAGGACTGGACGAAGCGCTGCGACTAGTGAGTCAGACCAAAGATCGAGAGACACCAAAGAGCTCGCTGTAGAATGATAGACGTCATGAAATATCGAACGTCATCCGCGTCACAGATATTACGCGTCAAGCGTCTCGGAGCGTTGGTCGACTTGACGAGTCCATAGGTACCATACAACACGCATACACTGATCTACATCTCCACTTTCCCCAATTCCCCATCGACTCTCCATCTTCCATACACTTCAACCCCACTGTGCTGTTAGAGACGTTCCCTTACTCAGTCCACTCCATGGACGTCTTTTCTTGCTCGCCAAGCCCGCATCGAATTTTATCCGGTCGCGATATACACACACGCATTGTAGCAACACAGTCCTTTCCGTTTCGCTCCGGTACGCATCGCCGTCCCCAATCGCATCTGAAGCGTGGTCCAGATCAGGACAAACCAAGCCTTCACTTGAATCACAAAGACATCTTTTTCACGAACCAAGTACCAACCAAGACCGTCTTGGCTTCTGTGCATCAAACAAAAGATGTCCGCACAGCGCAACGCACAGACCATCAGCGGAAGTTTCTCCGCTTCCTGGTCCGGTCCACCATTGGCTCAAAAAAGGGGGAGGTACGTGTCAGAGATGATGAAGTTCCGCCAAGGTGGCCAAGCTTTTCACGATAATCCTCGGAGGTCGGAGGTTGTAATGCTGGCGCGGCCACTAGTATGTGAGACTGTTGAGGTGTTTCATGCAGTGTATTATCTGCCGTTTTGATCGTCTGTGTGCTTGTCAGCCTTGTTTTACGCGGAATGAGAGCGGAGATGTGATGAGATGGGGTTGTGATGAAGATTTCCTGGGGAAGGGGTCTTCGAGGTAGTGAGGGTCAGATCATGGTTCATGGAGAAGAGCTGCAGAATGAGCATGACGGAAAAAAGAGAAAGCACCAAAATTGGTGGGAAAGAGCAACAAACGCGCGCATGCATTCGAACATTGTTTGTGGATCTATATGAATTGGACGTTCTATATGCCCATCAAAGTGCAGTGCGCAACTTCAAATCATTGCCCGTGGTATCTGTTGCCCCTTCCCATTTTTTTACGCCGACGCTATGCAAAAGCTGATAGGAAAAAGATAAACTCGAAATACAAAGACTGAGATTGAGATGGTGCATTACAAGTTGTTCTGTTGTCGCGCCCTAGGTCTAATGCTTGGAATCGATGGTGGAGTGTGATCTATAAGGGCAGAAGCGTTGAGACCTGCTGGCGGCTTCTGAGGGGAGAAGGCAAGAAGCAGTGGCGAGAACAGAGAGGATAAAACATGGGGTATAAAGGAGCGTGATGCTTTTGGCTCACGTGAGGCGTATACGTGGTTGTACAACGAGTGATAGAATCAAACCGGAAGAGAAAACGCCGTGAAGATAAGTTGACAGCAGAGATCGCACGGCGTGAGGCGAGAGTGTCGAGATCACCGTATTTTGGTGCTTAATGATCGGCAATGTCTTCGTCCATGCCGGGGTAGATGATATCTGCCACGTAGACGGCCTGAACGTGTTTGAACAGGACGAAGAACCACATGGTGATGACAGCGATGGTAAGACCGTTCCCAACATAGAGCACCGTCTCATCTTTGAGGGAGTTGCCGATGGAAATGGTAGCGATGACGAAACCGGTGTTAGGGAAGACCATAGCCCACCATCCGAGATGGAAGTAAACAGCCCAAGAGTTGATGACCTGAAAATGTTGTCAGTAATTGATAGGAATGTGGTGTTGTAGCAAACTTACAGCGATAAGAGTGACCATGAAGAACCACATAGCCAATACCCAAAGGAAAAGCGCGACAATTAGAGCCAGAGTCCTGAGTAGCTTGGCATCGACGAGGCCGTCTCCCTGCAAATCGAAGTCGTCAGGGAGAGCGTTGGCCATACCAATCAAAGCTAAGCAGGTGAAAGAAGGCGGACCGACAGCGATGAACATGGCTCCTCGATGCTCACGATCGGGGTACCCGACCTGCATAAGACGGCCAATGTAATGCGCGTACATGAGAATAGCTACCGTGAATCCAAGACCCTGGCATCCAAGTCCTGCAACCAGAATCGGCATTCTGGCAGACACAGGCTGTGAAGCGGCAATCGTCGACGCGATCGTACCCGAAAGCATGATAGGGAAGATAGGTAGAAGCCACGAAGGCATGAAGCTGGTGAGCTTGTATGTATGGCAGCAAAAGAGGAACGAGTATTGAAAGCTAGCCAGACAGAAAGCGAAGAAAGTGTAGGCCCAAAATGCAACCGCCATTGTGGTGACTGCCCAAGCTCGATTTGGATGATCCGCTTCGTAAGCTTCTATGACGTATTTTTGAGTACCGGTGATGATCGTAGCGATGGAAAGAAAGAATGGTCCGAGGAAGAGGCCTTCACGTTCGTGGGTGATAGAGGCTTTGAAGGATCCAGCATACTTGGTGAAACGAAGGACCATAGTCATTGTTACAGCAGTAAACAGCATGAGGTTGAGGATGTAGAAAACGGCACCGATAGTGATAAGACCAGGGAAAGAATGGGGCTGGATAGCGATGAGCGTACCAAGACCACCCGTGGCCATGGTCAGGGTATAGTTCGCCCATGTGTAGTGCCTGATTCGCTCTCCAAAGGTAAGATATGGCTGATTAGGATCCTTCCTGCCAGGAATCTTAGTGTGCTTGTCCCATCCGGAGTGGCCATCGTCGTGCTTGTGTTTCTCCAGATCGATCTCGTCCATTGGTGGCGGAGACTGGAGAGCTGGGTCTCTGAAGGGGTTCTCTGGCTGTTGTGGCCTTTCCTTCGTATCGATACGGTATCCATTGGCGTCGACTGGGCCGGGGAAGTAGCCTGCGTCAGAAGCGTACATTGGCGCTGGAGTTTGCGTTGCTGGCGTGTTGTTCGCCCATGTGTTGGTGCGAGTGGTCTCACCAGACTGGAATGGGAACTGACTCTGTTGAGGTGCGACAGGTTGAGGCTGGTACTGGTTCGATTGTAGCTGCTGCTGTTGCTGCTCCAGTGGCTGTTGCTGCTGCTGAGGGTTGGACAAGCGGGAGTAGTTGTTTACATCCCGGCTTGACTGAGGCGAGTGCTGAGATTGACGAGGTCCAGAAGGCAGTCCATACTGGCCTTGCTGCTGGGGAGTCTGCATACGAGGACCCGAGGGTAGGCCATACTGGCTCAGTTGCTGTGGTTGAGGTGTATATTGGGGTTGTTGTTGCTGGTCGGAAGCGAGAGGGAATCGTCCATTCTCGAAATTAGGGCTGAAGTTATCCTTTGTGCCAAAGGACAAACCTTCTGGTTGGTAGCGAGTATCCATTGTGAAGTGAGAGAATAGGTGGCCTGCACCGTAAGAAGACTAAAAGATGGACGTGACGGCAGATAAAGGAAATAAACCGAAAGAAACTATGACCACAAAACGCGCAATAGGGACAAGTATTGACCTGCACAGGGCAATTTGATAGAAACCCAAGAGGCGATGCTCGGGATTACACCAGTGTATTAACACGCGCCGAGCGGGATCAACATGGGGCTGTCTCTTTACTATCGGTCCTGTTTCGAACGGCGTGCCAGCCTAGCGCCAAAGGCCTCTGGTAGCTAGTCAGAGCGGCTCCTAGGAGCAATGGTGGGATCTCAGAGTGCTTGGCGAGGACGAAGTGTTGCGTATGTCCTCCTGGTATCCACATCAAAGCGTCGAATAAGCTCCGGGCTGCAGCCAACGCACGTGCTGCTAGATAACGACCTGAGGTCGTCTTCGCTTCATCTAGTCCCAGGAATGGAAATTCCACCTTGGCAGTGCACGATGCGCCAAGACGTTTGACCTAGCTTCCGTCGCTTAGCACATTCAAGACGAATGCTTATCGCATTCTTTGATCTGCACCGTGGCTATGTTGCTTGCGTACCTCGTGGATAACTTAATGTATGCCGGTCGATTCTCGTCTGTTAACTCCACTCAGTCTCGATATGGCGGTTTCCACGTCGTATGAGTATACGGGGGTGCCCTTTCTTACACCATGTCTGTCATATGGAAACATTTTACAACTCATATCTCTAGGGTCTAGAGCAGACCTGACGCATCGCTTCAAGAGCAACAGGACCGAATCGCTCTGACACGGCATCGGCTTCGCGCCGCGGAGCAGGGTGAGTCCCTTGGACTTCAGAGAACCCCTTGTCGGCTGGCTGGCGGTCTCCAATTTGGATCACCATGAGATGGTGCGGTCCGGGATCCTCCGAATTGGCCAGGGTATCTCCTAAGCGCGGAACGTGGGCAACGAGAAAATAAGATGCGGCTCGAGCTGTTGAGCGGCGGTGATTCGTGGTCCAAAAAGGGGCGTCGAAACGGATGACGAAACGCTTAAAGCGGAGCCCGTTGCGTCGGCTTTGATGCCAAGCATCCCGCGCAAGACGCACCAAAACCAGGGGCCACCGTTTCGCAGCCCGAAGAAGCCACAACCGCATACTAGAACATAGATAAGGTTGAGGGAAGTTTGACACCGGCGGCACTTGATGCTTGTGGGCGCTCGGACTCTGTCGGGCCAAGTTTTCGCGACAAAATCTCGAAGTCGTCTCAACAATGCCAGAAACCTCGCCCAAGATCCACTCTGGTGTTTGACTCTGCTTCGGCCAAGGCTAAGCCTTAGGCAAAAAGCCTATCTTAACCCATCGACTTCTCAAAAAAGCGCCGGGCCCCCACGTGCGTTCGAGAAGCCTGCCTATAGAGTTGATGCTGCCACGCAAGGTGAGCGCGTACAAGCTTGGAGGTTGCTTGGAGAGAGAGGATGCTCATTGTCCACTTCGATGTAAACCTTCAAAGTTTATCATCGCCATGGCTCCGTCGCAGGTGGATAACATACACTGCTTCGCGTACGGTGGGTCTGTGATGAAGAGGTGCTTTCTGGGCGTGGGCGGTGCATTCTCAACGCCTTCTCAAATTCGTGCCACCAATCGGACCGTGATCCAGTGTTCGAGGCAGTGCTGTCGATGCGTCGATGACGCGCAGAGCCCAACGTTGATGCAAATTGTGAATGATCAGAGGCAAGGGATGTAAAGATGGTCAACGGGGCAAGAGCTGCCGGATGATGATGATCTGCACCTGGGCATGAGGCTGAACGCTAAAAAGCGGGCTGCGCCGTGCACTTGCCAAGAAAAGTCTTTGGGCACTTTTTCACATGTCAACATTGCTCCTACCACATCATGCACCCCGTTGCTCGCGGGCGAACAGGACGGCGCGTCGCGGAGCACTGCGGAAGAGACAAGAGTTCGCCAAGCTGATATGTGTGTAGCGTCCTTGGTCGTACATAAATTGCGCTCATCATGTCCTCGCAATGCTCTGATGTTGCATTGTTGGACGGCTTCAATTGCTGGTTACTTTTCAGATATACAGGTGTGCTGCAGACGCGTAGTACCGTACAGTCAAGCGTCTGTGTATGTGAATGACTTTGGCATGTGTTCTCATCTAATTAATGCCGCTGAAGTCTCGTATCCGCTGTGATCCCACGTAATCCTGCCCAGAAAACGCCCGAGAACACCCGGCTTACTATTAGAAAATCCTTCCTTCCTTCAGCATTGCCCACAGTGATAGATCTTCATCTTGGCTCAGATCGATCGCGCATCGCTATCCTTTCTTACGTTCGGCGAACCTTGTTGCCTCTCCCTCCTGAGAGTCCAGCAAGATCCACATTGCGGCCTCAGCTCACACACGAAACAACCATAAATGAAAGTGAGAATGGCTCATGTAGAGATCAATATATGGCTATTACTCGTACCATGCCTTCCTGGTCAGCTCTAAAGTAGCGATTGATGGCAGTATGTCAAGAATGCATCTAGACTGTGTCGTTGTCCCGAACCTTCTACATCTTGCTAGCTTCCCTGAGCACCTCTCGGGTCAGTACTTCGCCTTTCTTTCTCACCTCGCTAAGTCTGCCCATCTTCAGCAGCCTTCCTATCATCTCCTCGTCTCCGTGATGGCTGTTGTGCTCGAACTCCGGCTCTTCGCCATATGCTACTCTGGCTGCATCGACTAGTATCCTAGCTGTCATACCAAAGACTCTAAACGTCGTGAGGGTATCGATGGCGCTAGGTTCCGGCCTCGGGTCATCTCCATCGGGTGACTTTTGTTGCAATGAGGGCTCTGGTGGGGATTGTGGAGAGGATCGCGAGGGATTGCGTAGCAAAGATGGAGATGGAGGAGGCCGTGGCATGTAGAAGTTGTGCATTCGCCAGCGTGATTCGTGCCAGTCTGTCCAAGAACCTCGATACCACTTTTCAGGCCTACCGTCTTTCTGAACTGGGGGTGGACCTTCACCGTCCCACTCCTTGCGCAAGAAATTATGGAACGGCGCTGTGAAAACAGCAGCAACTTCTCTGGGATCGAGTCGCGGCATAAGCTTCTCTTCAACAGAAAGGCCGCTCGCGTCGGAGGAAGCAGATACGTGGGTAGGGCGCAAGAAGGCAACGCAGGGCCGCACCCCAAGTTCAGTCTTGGCCAGATTTGCGGGAAGTTCGCAGAGGTGTTCGACGGTAAAACCCCGAAGTTTGTCGTCGTTCATAGGAAGACCGATTTCTTCGTCAGCCTCGCGACGCGCGACGTCCCATGGAGATTCGTCGATCGTGTCAGCTTTGCCTGAACTGTGTAAGTAGGCAAGTCTGATGTCATCCCCCGCATGACTTCTGAGCAAGTACCTCCAGGCAGCGCAGCTTGTCCTGCGTAGTTGCGCAACTGCACACTTCGCATCGTAAGGACTACCTTGAGCTCGCCATGACGGTCCGGAAAGAGCAATATGAGGACGGCGGCGCGTCTGGTAAGAGGGCAATCATACCATTGCGTTGACGGAGGCGTATATGTGCGGAGGCGGTCCAGTGCGCGCTGTCAGAGTAATTAGCAGATGGCAGACGAAAGGGCTATGACGTGATGAAAGGAGCGGAAGCCTCCAACGCCGAAGGCACAGACGTACAACAGATCTTTGCGAAAGCGCCATGTTCGCAATGGCTTTGCTTTGGGCGAGCCATGCTGTCGGTCTCATGAGGTTGCGCCTGTGTCGGAGCCGGGGCGGAAGCATGAGACTCGGTGGGGTTTATGGGCCGAGGTTATCGATAGGCATTGGCATGCAGGAACCTCGTGGCAGCCCCCAGAGCCTTCCGCACCCTAAATAGATACCGTGCGGAGACACAGCGTGCTCGACGTCAATGGTCGACAGATAGTGGTTGTAGTCCAATCACGCAGGCATCGCAGCAGAAGAGTATGTCAAGTAACTTGCATGCAATTGAATCGCATCTCTATATGACAGGAAACTCCCGATCGTTATCATCGACATGCGTGGCATCGGAACAGTGCTACAAATCCCACCGCGTAAGCATGCGTTGACGACGTGCAGCAGATCCTCGAGGACATAGGAAAATAGCATGAAATTGCAGAAAAAGACCCATCCGTCAGCTAAGCATCGTGTGTCTATCATATGCAGACATTCTTTTAGGGAAATCATTTCGCACATGAGAGACCAACGCCAAGATGCCGCGATGTATAGACGATCACTCGTCCTACCTCGAACCACTTTTGAACCGGACCAAACAGAGAGAACACCTGACCGTGCAGGTGTACTCGTATTAGAAGATCACCGCCTCTATCCAATGCACCACCGAAGCGTTAGTGGGCAGAGCGAGGCGGCGACAAGAAGATAGCAGTACACAACTTCTTAGATGAGGTCTGTCGGCAAGGTTAGCAATCAAGCTTGGACTTGTAGGAATCGATTGGCACTTACCAGCCACGTTCATGGGCATCTCCTCGATCTGTGTGCTGTAGAACTGTTCGATTTCGCGCATCATGCGGACATCGTCAGCGGTGACGAAGTTGATGGCAACACCCTTACGTCCGAAACGTCCACCACGACCGATGCGGTGGATGTAGTTCTCGCGGTTGGCGGGCAAGTCGTAGTTGATGACAAGGGAAACCTGCTGGACATCGATACCACGGGCGAGAAGGTCAGTGGCGATGAGGACACGGGAAGATCCGGAACGGAACTCCTTCATGATGACATCACGCTGTGCCTGGTCCATGTCACCGTGCATGGCCGAGACAGTGAAGTCACGGGCAGTGAGCTTGTCGGTGAGCCAGTCGACCTTCCTGCGGGTGTTGCAGAAGATGACGGCTTGGGTGATGGTGACAGTCTCGTACAAGTCGGAGAGAGTGTCGAGCTTCCAGTCCTCCTTCTCAACAGCAATGTAGAACTGCTTGATACCTTCGAGGGTAAGCTCGTCCTTCTTGACAAGGATACGGACGGGGTCGCGCATGAACTTGGTGGTGACCTCGAGGACGTCCTGGGGCATGGTAGCGGACAGAAGGACGACCTGGGTGCTCTGGGGCAGAAGCTGGAAGATGTCGTAGATCTGCTCGGTGAAACCACGAGACAACATCTCGTCGGCCTCGTCGAGGACGAACATCTTCATGTGGTCGGTCTTGAGGACGCGACGCTGGATCATGTCGTGGACACGGCCAGGAGTGCCGACAACGACCTGGGGACCGTCCTGGAGGGCCTTCATGTCGTCCCGGACGCTGGTGCCGCCAATGCAGGCGTGGCACTGGACGTCCATGAAGTCACCGATGGCGACGACGACCTTCTGGATCTGCTGAGCGAGCTCACGGGTGGGGGCGAGGATAAGCGCCTGGCAGGCCTTGACGTTGGAGTCGATCTTTTGGAGGGTCGAGATGGAGAAGGTAGCCGTCTTACCGGTACCGGACTGGGCCTGCGCAATGACATCGTTGCCTGTGGTCTGTCAGTTTTGTTTCTTCCGCTGTGTTGGTGGTGTAGTGGGGGTCGTGTGTGTGTGTATGGGCAAACTCACCCTTGATGACGGGCATGATGGCACGCTGCTGGATAGCAGAGGGGCGCTCAAAACCGTAGGCGTAGACTCCACGGAGGAGCTCGGCCTTCAAGTTCATGTTGTCGAAGGAGTCGGTGATCTCGTCGTAGTTGGACTCGATCTGGCCTGCGCGTGGGTTAGCCTGGGCTCGCAGCATATTTCGCAACTGAGGCTATCATGGCCGTCGCTGTCGCACTGCGGGGGCGCGCATGTTGCAACAGCGGCGGAGCAGCACTCGGACAGGAACTCACCCTCGGGCACATCCTCAAGACCTTTGTCAGCCATGATTGCGACTCGGTGGAGTGACTACTGGTACTGGACCGTAGTCGAAGTGTTGCTCGTGGCGGGGTTAAAGCGGAGGATCCTCTGGATACCGCCGCGTGTGTGGAAACTTGTGTTGTAAAAACTAGATACCAGATCCTCTACAAGAGAATCGAACGGGTATCTAGGGTAGTGTGTAGTATTTGTTGTGTGGTTGATTTGGTGGTGGAGGGAGCGAGAAGGTGGGCGCTTTTTGGCTTAAGAGGTCGGCCACAAAAAATCTCAGCAGTCGGCTAGTGCTAAAAGCACGCTAGTTCAAAACCGCCCACGGGCTCCCACCTTCAGCTTCGCCTTCACTTCCACTGGTTCGTTACAGTGTCAGCCTATGACTCCTCTCTTCCGTTTCCAGGGTTTGCCTCTTGATTCACTCGCAGCCTTGAAAACGCCCGCGCTGAGCAAACACTAACCTTGGTCCCCGTCTGTTTGTGAAATGGCGCCCGGCATCCTGGAGCACCCTGGCATTACCACTGTCGAATCACGCCCGTCGAAGAGAATAAAGACTTCGGTGGCGACCGAGACCCAAGTCGACGATGAGGATGTGGCGGCGGCAATCGCAGTGCCCTCGCATCCCCTGGGCATTAAGCCGGCCGGAAATGCTTTGACAGCGTCCGAAAATATCAAATCAAGATGCGGCTTGTTCGCTAGTCTCCCAGATGAACTTTTGAGCCATGTCCTCGAGTCATTCGAGGCTGACGTTTTGATACGTCTGGGGAGTACGTGCCGGGCTCTGTATGCCTTCACTCGACTGGACGAATTATGGCGGGCCTTATTCGTAAGGTGAGTTCAATGGTTGATATACGCAACATCTCACATTGTCCATCTTTCCCGTTCTTCTATGGTTCACAGTCATGACCCATATCTCTTGTCATCTCCCAGTCATATGTCAAATCATACGGTGCATGCGAAGGACGTTGTTCCTTGTAAGCTTTCTAGACGAGATATGACTCTGCCGGCACGCCTGATTATGCATCAACGGCTGTGTTCGCAAGACAACATGCGCTCGCGAGATCAGCTGAGCCGCTGAATCTCGCTCTATTGAAATCAGATCCGGGCGTATTGCTCAACTCGGTTCTATATCGTATCATGGTACATATGCGATAATGAGACGTACGCTAGGATTGGCATGTGCTGGCAAGATGGTACTGTTTTCTCAGCAATTTTCTACCAGACCTGTCTCCTCCGTTTACTTTGTATCAAACAAAATCGGGCAAAGTGCAACGTTTCTACAAGCAAATGCTAATCATCAAACAGCTCCCCAGCTGAAGACTTTGAATGGCGTGGAACATGGCGAGCAACCTATCTCAAAATACCTAGAGAGAACGTTACTTCTATTTCATGCACCAATCTGTTTTCGGACACACTTTACCGGCCATTTCAATGCGCACACACAACACTGAACACATATGCGCTCAACATCCCAAAACACAATGAGATAGCTCGACTCTCAGACCTGACTTATGAAGAGTATGCTGAGACATGGGTCGACAGACCCTTCGTGCTCACTACACCCGTCAAGCAATGGCCTGTATATGGTTCCTGGACACCTGAATACCTTCTCGAGAGATTTCCAGTTACGAAGTTTCGTGCGGAAGCAGTAGACTGGCCCATGAAGAAGTACATGTCTTATATGCACGACAACGCCGACGAGTCACCTTTGTATCTTTTCGACCGTGCATTTGCCGAGAAGACCGGCATAGACATCACAGCAGCACCACATTCCAAAGAGGCGGCATACTGGAGCCCGACGTGCTTTGGCGACGACCTTTTTAGTGTCCTCGGCGAGCATCGTCCCGACTGCCGATGGATGATTATGGGTCCTAAGCGCAGCGGTTCTACATTCCACAAAGACCCCAACGCTACTTCAGCTTGGAATGCCGTCTTAACTGGCAGCAAGTACTGGCTGATGTTCCCCGCTGGCCCAGGTATCGAACCTCCACCAGGTGTCATCGTCAGTGACGATCAGTCTGAGATCACTTCTCCGCTCAGCATTGCGGAATACATGCTCACATTTCATGAACTCGCACGCCAAACACCTGGCTGCAAAGAAGGAATCTGCTACGCCGGTGAAGTCCTACACGTACCGTCCGGCTGGTTCCACCTTGTCCTCAACCTCGAAGATAGCCTCGCGCTCACGCAAAACTTTGTGCCACGAAAGAAATTACCCGACGTCCTGGGCTTCTTGCGCGATCAGAGGGGCGAAGTTAGTGGGTTCAAAGTGGATGTTTGCGATCGTGCTTATGAGCTTTTCGTAGAGAGACTGCAGGAGCAGCATCCTGACTTGCTGGAGGAAGGCCTCGCGGAGCTAGAAAAGAAAGGCAAAAAAAGTAGAGGCAAGTGGGAGCAATTGACCAAGGGAGATGAGGAGGAGCCTGTAGGAGGTTTTAGCTTTGGATTTGGAGGGGATGACGACGACGCTGATATCCCGTGAGTCTGGTACCGTTCGGACAAGTTATTGCTTGACATGATACATATACAAGGCGTGCTATCATTACGCAAACGCAGGTGACACATTGGCAAAGTGTTTTCCGTACAATGCTGATTTTGTAAGCTATGCTTTTCCGTGGGTATCATCTAATCATAAGGTCATAATCATAAGCACAATATCGTATCTCATCCTCCCCATTTTACACCAGCTCATTTTGCGTGGTTGATAATCTCGGCGTACATATCTTCAGGTATCTTGCCGGCGAAGCTCATAGCCACACCTACGATCTTCTGAGCATTTAGGCCGGGCAGGTTACGTAGAATAGTGTTGGGACTATTGATGTGTCAGTGACGTTACAAAAGAGCGCGAAGAGTAAGCTCACCTTGGACTGTTCAAGATGTCACCGCGAATGAGAACCAACTGAGCCACAATGCACAGGATGTTCAGATGCGGTCCGTACGCGAAGAGGAAGTCCCAAAGCTGCAGGACCTCAGGTAGTGGCGGTGTGCATGCGCACATAGTAAGCACGGATGCGAAAGCATAAATCTTGGCTTCCATGTGGTGTGCCATGAGATGACCGTACAGCTTAGGATCGACAACCTCTAGCACTCTGTCTACAAGCGCGAGACCTTTGTGCACACCTTCCATGGACCCCCTCACATAACCTGGGCACTCGTACGTGATGAGTCGCTCAAAGCCCGTGAAAGCCTCGACTTCACTCCTTGCCGCGTACAGGAATGGACCACAAAGCACATTCATTCCCTGCACGTATCCAATTTGCTCGGCGTCGTTTGTAGTAGACGCTTCTGTACGGGTGCCTGCAGTAAGGGAAGGGCGCGACATCATCGAGGTATCTGGACTACCGCCGAACTCGGATAACGTGGGTGGGGACTGCCAGCCATTGACGCGTGCCTCGTGTGCATCGTTCAGTCTCCACGCGACCGCGTTGAGCACACGCGTGATGCTGTTCTGGGTGACGCGTCTTCGGAAGAGAGGATCGCCTTGGAAGGTACGGAAGGTATCGTTTTGGATTTTGGCGTGCGCTGGAGAAGCGCCTTGACGGACAAGGTCAAGATATACGTCGGTCTTGAGAGGAGGCGCGTTGAGCAGTATGAGCCATATGTAGATGCGTAGCTCCGACTGAGTCAATGCGAGGTCAGCATTGAGAACCATTGAGCAGTTCTAGAGTGCGCCCATGCGCAATGTAATCGCATGGGGTATTGTGGAGAACGTACCATGCCCTCGCTGTTGGCGGGTATACCTTTTGTCAAGATTGTGTATCGCAATTCCTGAAGGCCCTCCTCTGGACTACTCGCAGAGGCTCCTTTCAGGAGCAACATGTCCAAGTTCGTCATTTGGTGTAGTTGTTCAAGAAACACGGGATTCGTGAGCGATGGGATTCAAATTGGTGTCTCCCCGGGGTCGAACTCTCCGCGTTACGGTGTGCCCTGGCGCCTTGGCACTTCGATGCGTCTCCGGCCCCACTCCATTCGTGGACATCCATTCCACTATTATTCAACCTTCCAGTACTTACGGCGTACAAATGCTACAGAAACTCCGTTAAGTTCGTGGACAGGAGAGGTGTCCGAATCGATTATTATGTTTGTTGGTATCACTTTCGTGTCTACATAGGTATTCTAGCCTATGTCTGGTCTACAGACGTATTCTTGGAACTATCGCTGGGACTCTGATTCGAATGCCCTCAAGAAGTTGACACGGCCGTACAGTTGGCAACGTTCTAGCTCGAGGCGTATTGAGTCAACCTCCATACCATTCCGCCGAAGCTGCTGCTCCTCCGTAGCGATGTTCTTCTGGATATCCTCAGAATGTTTTGTGGTGATTTCTACTTCGTACGTGTGTTTGTACGAGATAATGGATAGGTTTGAGGTATCGGTCATTCTCCGACTTCTGAATCCTGTTGTCAAAGAGTCGAAAATGCGCAGAAAGTGGTCAGGTTACCCACCAAGACAAATGAATCAGCTATAGGAGGTTTGTCAAGTCATGCTAAGGTACCAACTCTGTCAGTAGAGACCACCACAGGAAGGACTGCATGAACAGGTGACTTTAACATCGCAAAACTTGACTTGGCGAGTATCTATGCCTACTGAATGTTTCAGGCGGTTGCTACTCTTGCCTTCCAGGGAAAACAAGACGGGTCAATTCTGCAAGGGGCCCATGGTGAGCATTTAGCATGAAATTCAGCATAGTCGGGTGGGGCTAGTTATCCGAAAGGCCGTATTATTGGAGTGTTGTCGTGCCGTCATGATATTTACTACATCAGCCTCTAGAACGCCGTAGAATATTATGTACAGGTGGAATTATAACGCCATCAGCCCTTTCTATCACACCTCATCTCCTCCTGGTCGACGAAGTTGATGTTTTCTTGTCGTCCTTCTTTGTACTTGAACTCGTCGCCTTAGGTGCTGAGGTTATCGCAACTGAGGAAGAAGTAACCCTAGCTACAGACGGGGGTGAAGTGGTTGTTGGCAGTGCCGTAGAAGAAGCAGTTGCCTGGGAAGAAGACGAAGAAGCCGGTCGAGTGCTGGTCACTAGCGTGCTAGGTCCCTTTCCTCCATTGGCCCAGTAGTCAACAAGAGCGTCTTCGAGCTTTTCAGGTTCTGTGTATGCCTCCAGAGCTTCGAGTTCGGCACATTTCTCGTAAATGTGCTCCTCCTCGTTGTCATGGTCGTTGATATCCTTGGATCGGTACTTCTCCTCCATCGGGTCGATAAACTTGGTTGTTTCGGGGTAGCCGAAATCGGCAAGACTGGTGACGTTAAAAGCAGCCATCATGTCGTGATCTTCGTGGATAAGGTTGTGGCAATGGAACATGTATACACCATCATAAGGAGCGTAACGGGCGATGACTGTAACCTTTTCGTTCACACCAAGTAGAACAACATCCTTCAGGGCCTCTTTTTCGTAGTTTAGGACGCTTCGCTTGCCGCCGGTACGTGTCAGAATCTGGAAATCGACAAGGTGGATGTGAACCGGATGGCTCCAGCCCCCAGATGAGTTTTCAAGCTCCCAGACTTCAACCGCGCCGCGCTGTGGCTTAGCAAGGATGCGGTTCTTGACATCGGCGAACGTGACACCATTGACTGTCCATTGCCCATTGGTGCGTCCGAACTTGAAGCTCCTGTCGATGCCACTCTTCTTAGGTGGGAATGGCACTGTGCGCAGCGAGCCTGGAAGAGCGCCATTGCCGGCTGTGTTTGAGACGGACGTCCCAACAACGAATCGCATAACCTTATCAGTGCTGTTGTAGTCCTCGTCTGCCTGCACGTCACGAGCATTCTTCATTGTTACGTTCTTTCCGGAATACGTGCTGAAGTCGACCACGATCTCCCAGCGTTCGGCCATCGAGATTTCAAGGTTGTCGCTTTGTACAGGCTTGGTCATGAGACCAGTATCCGCGCCGATGACGTGGAAGGGAACCTTTTTAGCTGTCGGGTCCTCGAGTGTGAGCTTGAAAGCACGGCTGATAGCTGTGTTGAGTATCCTGAAGCGGTATTTGCGAGGCTCAACCTTCATGTACGGCCATGGTTGACCGTTAACGTGGATGACATCGCCCCAGAGCGAATCGGTCTCGTCTTTGGGGTCAAATAGTGTGCCATCGCTATTGTACTGCTTCGATGCCAAAGCCAGGGGAACATCGTATGCGCCTGAAGGAAGTCCCAATGCGTCCTCAGCAGGGTCGTGAAGTATGTAGAAGCCTGCTTGTCCGAAGTAGGCGTTCTCGGCTGTGTGATGAATGGCATGGTCGTGGTACCACAATGTTCGTGCACTTTGTTTGTTTGGGTAGTCTGAGGTTCGTCAGCATTGTATGATACGATAATGCTGTTCGGTGGTGCCTACAGTAATCTTTGTATTGACCAGGCTTGGTAGTGTCTTCGGCCCAACCGTCAAAAGGCGCGCGGCTATACGAACCGTGGAGGTGCACCGAGAGATCTTTGTCGCCATGGTTCTTAAAACGAACGATGGCTTCTCGACCCTTCGTCATCCTGAAAGTAGGTCCAGGTGATACTCCATCGTATCCAACGAGTTTAGCAGGCTTCAGCCCACGATAGACTTGTTGTGTGAAGGGCTTCACGTCAACCTCATAGAAGTCAATCTGGTTCCCTGTAGTCTTATTCGTGTAGGTGTACGATTTGGCCTTATCCTTGGGCATGGGAAGCTCGTTTTGAAAAATCTCCTTGTATACGGGACTAACCCAAGCATCATCGCCGGCCAATGCTTGCGATGCCAAGAGGGCTGCAACTCCAATCGAAAAGTAGTTCTTCATGGCGTACGGAAGACGGATGAAGTGGAGTGATAAGCAAGTACGAGTGAACTGGGCTGATGCTTCGTTGTACACAAACGTCTTGAAGCTCTTTATACTCCCGCAGCTCGCTATTTACAACAGCTAAATGGTCTCGAACGCCCCTACCTTGAAGCTGCTCAGCCATTCCAAAAGCCTCACCATACCTAATCGTGTCAAGTCCATCTCTACAAGGGTACTAGGTCACCGTGTGAAGCGGCATGAGACGCCATTTGGCGTTTTCGCTAATATCGTCTGGGTGTGTCGACATTCGCCTCGTTCCCGTACTCTTCGAACTATTTCTCAGGAGAGCTGGAAAAGTGGTATCCATGCCTAAGCAGTGTTCCAGAGGCTTGGTACAAGCAAGGGCTAGGCGATGAACGAAAGCTGGCGAGTCTTGGCATACAGTAGTACGGCAATGCCGTGATGGCGGAAGATTATGGGTTGATATTTTACTCTGCCGAGTGCAGAAGCAAATTAATTTCAAGTACCGAATTGTGCATACGTATCGTTGGATTATATTCCGACTTTGGTAAATCTTCTCGACAACAGGCACCTGACTATTATTTGCTCTTGTTCAACACTCAAGACAGATCATAGACGCCTGATAAGAGGCTGACCAGCTGTGGATTCTGTGCCGGGTAGACCGAGGTTTTCGGGCGAAGCGGTCTTAACTTGGAATGGCTGATGTATAGCCAAAAAAGTCCTCGTCGATGCCTGGCGTTCTACATACCTAGGCGAACGCCTAGACACGAGCGGTCAAGAGGATTAAGGGCCCCCACAGAAACGACCATGGCAGTCTCGCCTTGCTGGGGTTGAACAGTGTTGCCAGCACTCGAGCATGCGTGAGCTATGAGGCACTAATACTAGGTCATAACATCATGCTGGAGACCGGTCAGCTTGGCAGGCTTCTTTGGGAGTCCAGTGGGTCCAAGAATAGCAAAGGTGAGCCCGGGGGACTGGCAGCGGATGCTTGTCATTGCGCCGATGCTGTTTCTGTTCGTCGTAAACAGAGAAGTGTGAAGGGGAAGCTGCGGGAAGAGAGGTCTGGACTGTGATCATGCTTTGATCGACGCTATATTAGCGCCCGTCGGCCTTGGCGTGGAGTTCGCTCAGCCTGTCATTTGAAGCTCTCGACGCCACGACGCCTTTCCAACAGCTCGACCTCAGCTACCCCGTAACGCATCATCTGCGCGGAGATCATGCGTGCCTAAACACGGCTCATTTTCTCGTGTCTTGTACACACAGCGTCAGCATTGCCGAGTCAGAGCGTCACGTGTGCGAGTGATCTTTGGTTATTTTCTTTCATGAAATCGCTAAAAGGGCAATTTTAAATGGATCAGGGTCTGATCGGGGAACAGTGTTTCCCGTGGGTGAGTATTCAAAAACGATTGTAGCCATCGCCACGCTGGCAAGGCTTAATACTGGTGCCACGTCTATGACATTGGCTCGACGTTATGGTCACTTGTTCTCAACAGACATCGTATCACCCCCAGATCTCCGAACGTGTTGCATACAGCATTGTTGAATGCAGGTAGCAGGGTTATCCTGTCGCTATGCTCAAGGAAGCGTGTTCGACACACCTACCTCGCAATCGATTCCGCACCGAGCCTTGCTTTGGCACAGTATCGGAACATATCTAGCATAGGAGGCTTTCCGCTAATCCTCGATCTACCCGCTTACCCTTGCGCAACCCCGCGACGGCACTTGGACACGCGAGAAAGATTACACTAAATCGAGGTCACTATTCCAACAACATACACCGATCTTAGCAGTGTATCCTCGGGTATCCCTACACGTCTTTTCCGAGACAACTCTTCATGTTGTTCAGTGGATGGTTGGCATATTGAAGTACAGTCTGTATAGGCACATTCCACGTCGTCTTTACCATTTCTCTATTGCTTCGCTGTCTTCACGCCACCACAACTCTGAGTCCCACAAGCTGAGGCTGTCAATATGCAATGGCGAGAGGCTAGATCAGCCCATGTTCGACGTCTGCAAAGCTTCTCCATCATAGTCTTTCCGCTGTTGTTCGAGGATACCGCCTCATCCAATATTGGCTTGCAGGACGCCAAGTCCGCTGAACCAGACGCGAAAGCTTGGCTTCCACTAAAGGTATGGAAATACGAAGAGCCTCAGCTGTGGCTCCCGCCGCTTCTGTAATGTCGTGTCCGGTGACCTGGTTAGTCTTCGGTGCTGCCGCTTTGCTCGACCATGTGGCAATCAACGAATGGGGGTCACTTTTCGTATGTCTCGCAAACGCTGACAAACAGTCTCGTAGCAATGGCTACAGTGTCAACTGTAACAACATCTCTATTACCCGGTGGTCTCTTTGCGTTATCTGATTTTTGAAGCTTGTCCGAAATATACAGATAAGATATGCAAAATCGAAGGCACGTATACTGCACCAGACGCACTAGCAATGGCTTGCCATGATTTGTCCAGCAAAAATCCCATTCTGCACTCCTCGTTGTCACTTATGCCGACTGCACACCTTCAATTACTGTCAACATACAACATCCGCTTCACATCACGATCAAGAAAGCGCGCACTACCGGCACCCTTCGCAACGGCGAAGGGCTAGTCGTGATATGCGGGATAGACCAAAACTTAGCATTGCTTTTTCAACTCTTCGCCAAACTAATACCTTTCTGTTAGACCAGGCAGCACAACCAAAGCCAATGGCTTATTATGTAGTTTATCGGCAATTCAGAATCGCTTGAACTAGTATGCCTTCCCTTCGGCATCTAGAACCTTTAGCTCAAAGATCCTGCTCTTCCAAGTACTTTTTCATGGCTGAGGTATTTCCAAACTCTCTGTACGTAACACGTACACGAGGAAGCTTCTGCCTCATAGTCCTGGTGAAGTTTTCTTTGGCTTCATTGATTTCTGTGCTATTTGGTGGCGGTATAGTGTCATGTTCCGTCTCGTCATCATCATCTGAATCTCCGAAAACTTCTGTAGCGGACAACAAAAGCTCAAGGTGCGATAGGTTCTCAAAAGCACGGAAGGTGACATGGTGATACTCGCCTTGATCTTCCCTAGCAATCTCAACCTTTTCCTCTTCAACGTCGTATCCGGGATCTTCTCTCTCCGCCAACATGTACAAGTCCGTCGAATCGACGCCGATCTGGATAGAACGTATCAAGCTCTTCTTGTACTTGTGTTTCTCATTCTCACACAACGACCAGAAGAAGTCTTCCCAGGACGGCTGGCAGCTAAAGGACCAGATGAGGAACCGATGTGCAAGGCTAGCAGCTTCCCTGTAGAATTGTCGGCATACTACAAGGGGGCTAAACGTAGAGTTTTGGGGAGCTTCTGGTCTGATAGTCTGTGTGAAGGCAAAAGTCCAGATGAGATCGCGTAATTCGCGGGGCATACGAAGAAGAGGCGATTCAAGTGCATTCCTTTTGGTGCTGGTATTGTGTTAGTGAGTGAGTAGATTGTGTAGTAATGTGCGACTGACATGGATTTCTGCCAATCGGTCTTGGGCGCCACGTCAAAGATGTTACCGTCTAGTTTTGGTAAAGGCGTTTGCTCTTCTGGTGATGAAGACATATTGTACAGTCTTGGTTTTTGTCTTGGTCCTAACGCGAATATGGAAGCATGTGAAAGTAGAGAACGTATTTGATGGCGGTGTGTAATCTAGTTGATGCAAGATGATGTCACTGCTCATCGCTCACACTCTCTACCCACTGGTTCGCATCACGATCAATCATCATCGTGTACGTCTGAACAAAATCCAGGCAAAAGAAGATCAGATCCAGATCTATTTCATAAGAACTTCACCCTCCCAAACCCCAAACTCAATCTTCCCCCCATCCAGTTTTCCCCTCTCCTCATTAACCCACCCCTGTACCAACATAACGGCATGTTCTCTAATCAATGTCTTTCCTTCCTCGTCAACCAACAAAAGTAATACCATCCACTCTCCACGCCCGTCTTTACTGATCAACGGATGATGCTCGGGTTGCGCGTCTTCGCCAGACCATCGGTACAATGAAGAGTATGGCTTGAGAACCGGAGGCACGGCGGCTTTGACGAGGGTGAATAGGGAAGACTGAAGGGCCTTGGGGACTGTATCGACGTCGATCGTCGTAGTGGCTTGTGGGAGATCTACATGCACAGCGACCATGACAGATTTCGGCCCTTTGCCACTTTTCGTAGTGAGATGTGTCGGTAACATTTGAAACGATGGCTCCATCGCCAGCGATCCCATCTCTTCATACACTGCGAACTTGGCATCCACAATATCGAACACCATCGCTTCACCCTCACCATCCTCCCGGAACCCCACACCCTCCTCCCCCTTCTCCAGGTCCCTCGTCTCCTCCAAATTCAATTTCCGACTAACGCCGTTGTAGCCTTCTGCCTTCAAGTATCCGATGTCAGACACGACACAAGTGTACATGTACTTGGGTAAAGATCCCTCTTTCTCATCATGCGTGTACTGGTCATCGTTCTCTGGAGCGCAGAAACGCAGAGCATGTGTGACTCGACCGGAACCAGTATCGGGTACGTTGAGCAAGTCTCTGAAATGGAGTTTGGTCCAGCGGAAGAATGTACTGGCGTTAGATGGGCTGACGTTGTGGAGGCGAGGTTGGACGAGGAGCAGGCCTTGTTTGGTCTGTTGGGATGGCGAGGGAGGTGAAATCGCGGAAGGCATTTTTCAAGTGTTGTATACAATTTTGATTGAGAAGCCGCTGCCACAACTTTAGATACATCTGGCTATTGCGGCGAGTATATGTGTGTTGAGCTTCCTTTTCATCTCGTCCGTACGCTGTGCATCCTCGGACGGCAATCGCGTGGAGTCCCGGAGTTGCAGCTGCAGGAGCAACCCTGTCTGCATATAGAAAAGCACAACGATTAGCCTAGGTTCAAACTTGGCCCCCGAAGCGTGCATACCGGTCAGAATATGGGGCTTGGAAATGTGCCGTGCGTAAGCTTACGTTGATAGTACTAGACGACGCAGACCGTCTACCGACATACGCTGGGGTTACACCATTTGAAAAGTTGATTCGTTTCAAAGACAAAGTAGATGAACCGCCTTGACAGACAAGCCTCTAATCTTGTGGCGCGGAATTTACATCGCGCTCTCCCTTCCTTTACTAATATTTGGTCCCCAGTCTCCCTTCCCCTAACCCATCCAATCTGAGGTATACCATCGTACAATAAAAGCAAGCACTGCGACTCCCATTGTCTTATGCTGGTACCGCGGTGGTAAACTCCAGTACCCCAAACTCTCCAGAAACAACACAAATGTATCCCTATAGTACCGGTGAATTGAACCGCTTTCCTTGCCAATATGTGCTTTACATATCCTTGGATCTCTAATTCCGAGGCAGATGTAGGAAGATTGTACACTTCTCAATCTCAACATCCTCTTTCTTCGCACCACCACTTTCAGGTAGACCTTTACGGTCTTTCTCTGCAACGATCTCAACTTCAATGCGGTTGACGCCAGCAGCAAGTTTTGCTTCGAAAAGTGGCTCTCCTTTCTTCTTACCACCCTCGTAGCCGGGACTAGGGCTGGTACCGTTGATGCCTGCTGTGACAGGAACTCGGTTTGCTTCGAGTGTCTTGTTGCCATTGACAGTAACAAAGAGGCGGTACATGCGGCTTGTCAATGCAATGGGGACTTTAGGAATGACTTGGATGTACGAATTGGCTGGTGCGACTACCATTGTGGCACTGTACATAGTCTTTTGTTTGTTCGCTGGGATATTGACAGACCATGGTTTGGATGGATTGAGCGCGGGATGAGTATTTAGTGTGATCTTGGGTATCAATGCTTCGTTGATGTCTAGATGTGTTAATTACTGGTTTACTGAATCGGAAATGCCGACTTACCTTTGAGTGGAACCTTCCTGAAACTATCTACGCGAGCCACTGGTGGAGGCGCGTAGTAAGTCGGCGCTTGGTATGCGGAAACGTGGTTGCCATTTTGGAGCCCAACACCGTTTGGATGTGGACTGCCACTTGCCGGACGAGACATATGTTGTGGAGGAGCCATGTTCGGATGTGGTGTTTGTGCAGGGACGCTGAGTCGCGCAGCCTGGCTATCAGGCGCAGTACTGGCTGGCCTGATAGCACTCAAGGCAGGTGACTGTACATCTTGTTTAACACCGTTGACTGCCGGTGGAGACCCTGCAGTCTTGCCCTGCGCGGCGGAGAGTGGTGCAATCGTTGAAGCGACGCCTTTTGGTCCAGTAAACGGATTGGCAGGCGCCGTTGGCGTCGCAGCTTTCGATGGAGTGGCCGACCGGTTGCCCATGCTGTCAAGAACATGTCGTTGTTGTCGCAGAAGAGCGTCATTGTCAACGATGACACCAGGCGTCGCAGAATCACGGGCACTTGGAGTGTTACGTTCTGACCCTGGGCTCGGCTTGAGCTTGAGCTTGAGCTGTTGCTTGGGGGCTGCAGCACTAGACATGTTGAGCTTCAGCTTTGGCTGCGTTGGCTCGCTGACTTTGGACTTGGCTTCTTCGAGTTTCTTGTTGAAGATTTCCTGTACTAGTCAGTATTAAGCAATCAGGAAGTAGGAATAAACTACGTACCTCAAGCTCGAGCGAGAGGTTATAGATGTCGCTGCCATCTTCGTTGTAGATACGAGCATTCTTCCAGATAAGACTGAATGCATCTTCGAAAGCGTCCCAGCTCTTGAACAGTGTATGTCCTGTCGGGGCTTCGCGTCCGATGACACCGCGAACCTTCTTTTGTATGGCGGCCAGCGACATTGGGTCCTTGATCAGCTGGTAGTAGTCTTTCAAGCTGCGCGATGGGAGGTTCTGGAAAGGTAAGAATATTTGTAAGCCTTGACTGGAGGGTGTTAGCATAGAGGCAATCCAGCAGCGAGCATGCAACTTACTCCTCAAAGTCGATAATCTCCCTCACAATCTGCTCCTGTGCTTGCTGGAACGTCTTCCCTGCGTAATCGGCACTGTGGTCGTCGTCGTCGTCGTCTTCCAGCGCAGCAGATGCTGACTGTCGCAACTTTGACGGTGCTGGTGTAGCCGATGCTGCGATGGCGGCCGCTCGTCGGGGGCGCTCAACAGTCTCTATCGTAGCAGGTGTAGCAGGTGTATGTGCAGTTCTTGGGGTTGCCGTGATGCGGGGCGGAGGTCTCGACGGAGTAGAGTTGTCTTCGCCTGGAATCGGGGTAGCCGTTGCAACGTAGTTGCCATCACGGTATGCAGGGTTGTGCTTCACCATCCAGTTTGAGGCGGTCTTGCGAAGACGCTCGGCATCTTGGTATATGACCGAGTTCTTGTCGTTGTAGGCTTTCGCATTGTTGACCAATCGTTTGCAGTCGCTCTCGACTTGAGCCAGAGACGCGTACTCTCCGTTGTTGAGTTTATTCTGGACCTAGATTAGCAGCCGGAAGGTAACGAGGGCATAGGCATGAACAAGGGACGGGCATACCTCAATGGTATCTATAGCAATAGGCAGTTTCGTGAATTCGTAGTAGTCGGGTACTTCAGCCTATGTGCAAGTGTCAGCGGAGGCTGCTCTATGCGGAGAGCGCTGTGGGAACATACCCTGTCTGGAAGGGAGAGGAAATGGACTGCGATGGGTCGTCCGCTGCAGGTTGTCAGTGGAAGTCGCTTGACGTGGCTCCCTGGCGAGTGTGGAAGCTGCCAGTGTGCAAGCAGGTTCAGGAGCCAAGCACGTACGTCTTGTCTTTGGCCTGCTTCAAGCTGTCGAGGAACTTCAAGCCGGCCGTTGTGGTTGATTCGACCGTCTCCGACTTGGAAGGGGTTTCGGCCTGCACGGAAGCGGTCCCCTGTCAGCATTGTTCCCGAGATTGTGTGAGTAGAAATCCTCTGTTCCCGACTGCATCGCCGGCGCGCGCGTGGTGTTGAGGGAGCGATGAGGGGCCGACTGCGGTGATGGCCTACTCGTCGAGCCCCCCAGGTGTCGCGCTTCTGGTCTAAGGACCATCCCGCATCGCGACCATCACGCCTCCTGCATCTCCCAAACACACTCGACGATGCATCAACCACCACCATGGACTGCACGTACCGTCCCTTTTTGTCGCTTCGCAGGGCGACCGTCGTGGTCACCCGCTGCATTGCTGGCCGCCTTGCGCTTGGCCGCGCTCTCCATATTCGGTCAATTCGTGATCGCGTAGTCTGTCTGAGCGGTTTGCAGAGGGTCTCGAGGCGGGTAGGGATCGTGGCGGCGGTGCAGTGAAATGCGCGTTCGGTCGTTAACCCGGTGGACGCGCCGCAGTGTTCAATCTAGGGCTCCCAGTTTTGCCAAGAAGGCGCGCACGGTCCCCTTGCATCACCAGATGCACTGTAATCGTGCTTCATCACAACAAGTCAACGGCAAACCATGGCCACTTTTACCTGCTAGCATCACACTGCAAACGACTGAGTATTACCATTGAATTGTTTCTAGGTAGTGGAGCCTGGTCGCTATCTTCCAGGGGTATACTTGGGAACTGGCACCTCCGCTAATACTGCAGCAATCTCGACATGTTTGTGGCATCAGACCAGAACCAAGGAAAGTCATCCAGAGTCTGCATTCTCACTTCTTCACGGGCTCTGACGCCTTCTTCTCAAACTCCGCACGCGCCTCCTGCTCCTTCATCTCGCGCACCTTGGCTAGTACAACTTCTCGGAAGATGGCTCCCTTGGCAATTCTGCTCAAGCGTCCGGGTCCCTTTCCTGTGCTTGCATTCTCGTTGGTCGCTAGACCCTTGTCCGCTGAATGTGATGCAATGGCTTCACCTGCAGCTTCGCGGGCATTAGCAGGCATGTCTGCCTCTCCGGGTACATCCTCTTCCTCGTCTTCTTGCATCTTGAGCGCCTCGATACGATTTGCAAGCTTGACGAGCTCGATGCCGCGCTTGAGGCGGGCCTTTGCTGCGTATGCCTTGATTTCTGGCACCAAGTTGTGGTCTGTAGCAGTGCTTCCGCTGAGCCAAACGTGTTTAAGAGCAGCCTAGTATTGTTAGTGAATTGCAATGGACGCGAGCTTCTTCATCGTACTTCACTAGTCGGTCGCTTGTTTGGGTCGGGTTCCAGCAGCTTCTTGATGAACTCCTTGGCTTCCGGACTCACTTCCTTCCAGTATCGCTCGTGGAAGATGACGCGGCCGTTCTTGCATTCCTCAATCAGATCCGCAAGGTTCTCTGACCGGAACGGCGAGTATCCACACAGAAGTGTGTATGTGATTACGCCCATGGACCACATGTCAACGGGCTTTCCATGGCCTTTCTTGAGCATGACCTCAGGGGCAGCGTATCCGAAAGAGCCAGCCATGGTGGTCAGGACTTCACTCTTCGAGTCGAGCATCTTGGCGATACCGAAATCAGCAAGGACGAGGGAGGAGTTTGCATCGCGTGTGAGGTAGAGGAGGTTCTCTGGCTTAAGATCTGTTCAGGGGTCAATTACTGGGTTTGTGTTAGAGACTCGGGCCATACCTCTGTGAACAACATTGTTCTGGTGTAGGTAGTTGACTGCATCGAGTACTTGTCGGATCGTCTCAGCGGCGTCCTTTTCTGTGAACTTGCCCTTCTCGCAAATGCGATCGAACAACTCTCCACCAGTCGCCAATTGGGTCACGATGTAGTACTTGTCCTAGTACATGTCAGCTCCACAGCGCTATGGACGATAAATGTGTCGCGCATACCCTCGACTCAAACCAATCGTGGAACTTGACAATGTGAGGGTGCTTCATGCGCTGCAGCATCTCCAACTCATCATAGACCATTTGCTCGTTTCCGCGCACATTCTTCTTCAAGATGATCTTCACGGCGACCTTGCCCTCAGGACAGTCAGCTTCTCGGACAATACCGTATGTTCCAGCGCCCAGTGTCTTTCCGAAGCGGTATCGAGATCTGTGATTGACATGTTCAGTACAAGGAGGAGCGCGGGGCACGTGGGTACAGACTTGCGATCATAGCTATCGGGCTGGCCGTGCAGCTTGTTGAGCATGTTTGTCACTGGAGGGCAAGTCAGTATTTAGTATTGCGATGCGCAACGCTGAGAGGGTAGTACAACTCATGATGGGCGAGCTAATGGGCAGCTATATGACTGCTGCAAGCTTATTCTCAGGCTGAGGGTGAGATTTGGGTTGCCTATCAGGCGCGTTCAGCTGGTGGTGGGGGTCGTAGGTGAGGGGTAAGAAACACTCAGGTAGCAATGCTCTCGTATGAGGAAAAGACAAGGCTGCAAAGGAAGGTCGTGAAAAGGAGGCACAGAACTGAATCGGGTCAGCAACAAAGGTCGAGCGTCTTGGGAGAACTGGAGTAGCACCTAGCCTGGCTGTGGGGCAGGCGCATTCGAGGGTCGTGTCCGCCTCGCGGCCTCCAGGGTTTGAGGCGCAGCGCCAATGGCCAATGGATCAAAAGCTAGCAGCGGCCCCCTCAACGCTTTCTTCACAGCCGTGTTTGTCGCGCTCGACGAACGACATATGCGAGGCTGCCACAAACTGCGAAGACGAGTGGGTGGGCATGGCATACACACTCTGTTACAGCATACACGCGTCCAGCAGGGTCAGCGTCAACGGGGTGTGGCGCCTGTCATCTTGACTCGCAAAGCATGGACGTTTATCTGCTCGCAGCTTCTTAATGATAAACTTCAAGGATATGGACATTAGATGCCTCTTATAGTACGAACGAGTCCGTACCTTTTCGTATTCCAGCTGCCATTCTAGTATATTACGCCGAGACCACCTGAGCAGCCGCCGCTAGACGATTGCGTGCAGCGCATATGAGAACGGTAGTTTCTGTGCACCTCAGAAGGCGCGAGCTTCCCAATGTTCGCAGAACGCATGCGCCACAAAGGTAGGGCCCAGAAGCCGCCAAGAAAGAAGAGAACCGTTCGTCTGGTCCCGCAGGCGCAAGGCTGGCAGGTTTGCATGTGCGATTCCTACGTCATGCCCCTTCCGCGTACATAATCTGGGCCTTGATCGACAACGCCCACCAAACCACGCACATCACTTGTTCAATCTGCCAAATCCCCTTTTAGCAGTACTGCACCACCAATTCCAATACAGACTACTTCACGCATACCGACTTTCTCACCATCCTTACTATGGCGATCGGCATCTTCACCGTCCTCGCCGGCTTGATAGCCTTGGCTGCTGGCTACTTCTACTTCTTCGGTATCTCCCCAGAGATGAAGCGCAAGATGGAGAACCAGGCTCTGAAAACCATGGGCGAGAACAAGATGTCCTACATGGCCAAGGGTAAGTCTTACCATATTTGCAATGCACAATTACTACCTGGGCAAACACTGACATGTTCCAGACCAAATCAACAAGCTCCCCACCTCCGACCAAGAAGACGTCAAGAATCTCAAGCAGAGCATCAGCAACCTCGCGGGTGGTGCTATGCAGAACCCCATCGGCGAACAAGCTGGTGAAACCGCTGACAGACTCACGTCTCCGCTTACCGGTCGCTAATGTGTCTTCTTTGTCTAGTCCGGACAGCGTCCCAGGTCTGGGGTTCGGCAAAGGATGTCTCGAAGAAGGTTTCCGAACGGTTCTACTAGGAGGCTATACAGGTTTATCTGAATGCCTTGCTTGATTGTTTTCAGGCTTTGGTAGGCACGTCCAAGGAGACGGTCCAGAAGAAAGCAGGGTAGCGATACGATGACGGAAAGGCGATATTGAACATCCCCTCGGTAGGCGTTTGGTGGTACCTTTGTGGCTTCTTGACTGCAGCCTTTCCCTTGTTACCCCTTCAGCAGACGTGGGCTACACCCTCATGACCGTCACGACTCTTGTGTAATCATCTCCAACCTTTAATGAATCTTTTCCGTATTCTATCGAAAGAGTTGTTCCATTTGGCTCATCATCCCACCTGTATCCCACCGCTCCATACCAACCAGGCGACACCCTCCCAGCATAGGACGATCCCCCAGAACACAACCTGAAATCTCACCTTGCGTGTCTTATGCTGGAAGTAGTGCATGCCCACCAGCGCACCCGGCCATCCCCCTACCGCCGCCAGTGTGTGCAACGTCACCTCTTTCACCCTCCACTCCAGATTACGCGCCTGCATCTTGTCGTAGCCATAGAAGAGGAAGGTGACGCCGCTGATCGTTCCGGCGTAGAGGATGGAGTATATGGGCAGCTGCGAGACGACATAAAGGCGGATGAGTGTGACGGTGGGTAGGATGAGCGAAGCGGTTCCGCAGACGGTAGCAACAGTCAAGGGTCGATGGCGAGGACGCGCGCGTGGTGGCATCTTGTTGGACTTTACTGATAGTAAGAGAAGGACCGGGCGTCTGGGCGCATCGCAACAGAGGAAGGCACAGTGTTGGCAACGTGCTGGTAAGCGATGGGCGTATGCGCGAGCGAAGCTTTGGCGGTGCCATGTCGATCTCCCGTCGGTGGTGGTGCTTGGACGGAAGGGGTATAGCTCATCATCTAGTACGGTTATCAGCTCGGTTCCAGCTCTTCGTCATTCAGCGTTGCAATTACACCTCGATCATGTCGACTTGTAATCCAAAGACATTCACTGACTTGTATATTGATAAGATGGCTATTTAAACGACTTTGAAGATCTTCGATCTGAGTTACAATGCTATTCAACAATCTAGAGATTCCGAATTTCTTTTGGATTCATGCCATACGTGCGCATGAGCTCTTGAGAAGTGCCAACAGATGACACACGTGAAGGCACTATCCCTAAGCACACCCTAGGTTCTTCAGGTGGTTTGGCAGAGACACCGCACCACGAGGATGGACCGCCACGAAGTTTGATGCCGCCCTCTCACAGTCCTGCGCCTCCAATGCGAAGAGCGTCTGCCATGCTTCGGTGGAGCGTTCGAGATACTTTTCAACTATCAGCACATGGAACCTAGCACAAGAGTATACATCGAAGTTTTGTTGTAGTAAACTTACATTCGGTTCCTCCTGGCACGCCACCGGACATTTTTCCCCTGACCAGTTTCCCTCCCGAAGCACCGTGTAGCGAGCCGTCTCATAGCAATACTCGATGCACTATCTGTCGTCAGAAATCGTTTCGACACGGGGACGATTGGAATTTACCTTGCCGTAGAGCTGATGGGCTGGATATACGGGTTTGGATTCGCTCCTTGAGACTTTGGCGGCCAAAGCCTGCGATGATCTGACGTTTGGCCACGGATGTGTATTCTCGTAGACATTCTCTTCGGTGTCCCTGAAGGCATTTGCTGCTGATGCGTGTGAGGCAAATGCCAGAACAGCGAAAATCGCAGCGAAAAGGGTACCGATGTTGAACTTCATGATGAGAGTTTGTTTCGAAGGGTTGGTTGTTGAGAGTACTCTTGAAGTGTCTGAAGGTAGTATGTTAGTTGTGCGATTGGAGAAGATGTAGCGGTGTGTCCATCTCATATATTGATTTCCTCCTTCAGACTTATCAGTGCGTAATGGTCGACCTTGGTTGTCATCTACCCCCATCCCATGGTACTGAAGCGGCAATGCAGCGTTGTAAGTCCCCGCAGTGGTGTCCGTCCAAATACCCCAAGAAATCACGAATAGAGCGTCAAATCACAATCAATCAATCGGTCATTCCGTGGTACTGCAAGGATGAGCCACGAATACGTTCCTTGTCACCTACCACCAGCCTTAACGCAATTCACGATGATCGAATGTTAACCAAATGTTCTATGATCACGTACAAATCACCAATTTGACGGTCCAAAAAATATTTCGACGTTCCTCTTTCCCCAAATTCCCATCCAACTCTGGTAATCGCTACCCAGCACACCTGGGGACTGTCAAGGCCTAGTTATGGGTCCCCAATAAAACTTTTTCAGTGCCGTTTCTTCCTCCAAAATATTCCTTTGTATCTTGTTCCTCAATATCTCGATCTGACGATCATATTCCCAGCGCGGCGTATCTGCACCCCTCATACCAATAAACCTTGCAAACATCCTCATCTTAATCTTTAATCGCTCCAGGTCAGCTAATTTGCAGTTCTCCGGCAACGTCTCGCTAGTATCCAAGAAAGGCTGTTGCCAGTTCATTGTCTGTGGGTATTGATGTGTAAGGTCGGTGGGATGTGTTTGAGAGTAGTAACTCGCCAGCGCATCAAGTTGGGCTTCTGTTAAGAGGAAAAGGTGGAGCATCGTGGATGGAAAATCAGGTGCTGGCTTCCCTGTCTCGACGTGTACTATAGGAGCGATGGTGAGGCGCATTTCAAAAATCTTGTGGACAAGAGCCGGATTGCGACCCGATAGTCGCATCTTCCTCGCTGCACGCCTTTGTAAAATGCTCAAATTTGTTCTATTTGCTTTATCGATCCCGTTTGTGACGCTCATACGTTGGCTAGGCATATGACTGTTTGGTAGAAAATGCCTCGGTTGATTAAGAATGCTTGCTGACTGGTGAGGTTTGCTGCGGAAAAGGGTGGATGGTATTTGGTATGAAACAGCCGGGAGTGTGCAGCGAGCAGGGTTGAGGGGCCGCCGTAGTATATAAGAGTGACACAAACGAATAGGATGGGTGTCAAAAGAGAACGGGTATTGTTGGAGCTTTGCTCTTTGTCAAGACACCGCCACCTAAGACCTACTGTCCTGACTCCCAGTATCTCGTGAAGAGTAGACCCTTTGTCTTTCATCTGTCACGTGTCCATTGTCTTCGAAAGGATGATTGAAGGTTGTTGCTGTACAATGTCGAGCATTCCATAGTATTAATGGCGGTAGTCTGTGAGGTTGGCGAGGCTTGATCATCCTTCTTGACAAAGTGGTGGCGTGTTGGCTGACTTTGTGATGCGTTGGCCAATCTTTCATGGTCTGAACACCGCTGTACAGATCTGTTTCAGGTACTGCCAACGGTGAATCTGTAAGAACTTTTCGTGTCCAGAGCTTGTCGGCGGAGTTAGTTATGGAGATCAAAGTCTTGGGAAGCGTAAAGCACCGCAGTTAGCAAGCGATAATGAGACTGTGTCTCAAGCATCGAGAATGGCTTGGAGAGACACATCGTTCTCGGCGCCACCAACAGGCTCAGTACTTTTCCAGAACTTGCTCAAATGTCTTGCGCCACTGGAAATAAGTTAGTACATTCTCGACGTTTTGACCTATTGTCTTACCTGTCGCACAGAATCGTGACGATGCGATGCCCAGGACCAAGCGTCTTTGCAAGTTTCGTGGCAGCGACGCCTTCACCGTATCAGCGCTGTCTACTATTGAACGGATCACAACTTACAGTTCACAGCACTAGAGCTTCCAACGAATATGCCGTCATTTTCGACCAACCAGCGCGCCATGGAAACCGCTTGATCGTCATTCACTCTGATAGCGTCGTCGATCAGCTCCCGGCCGACATCAAAGTTATGTGTCACTCTGTTGATACCGATCCCTTCAACGATGGTATCCACCTGGTGTCGCCGCCGGGTTCCTTCTCTCTCCTTGGGATCGAACATAACGCCATACTTGACACGGTTGTACAAGCCACTACCAGGAGGATCTGCTAAGACGACCTTGAGGTTGGGTAGCTTGGACTTTAGAAACAAGGCAACCCCAGAGATAGTCCCTCCAGTACCAGCACCACTAACAAAAGCATCCACATGACGGGCGGTTTGCTCATAAATCTCCGGTCCAGTTCCAGTGAAGTGTGCACGCCAGTTGGCTTCTGTTTCGAATTGATCAGCGAACAGTCCTCTACCAGGCTTGTCAGGACTAGCAGTATGCTCCTCTGCTCGCGCTCGTGCGAGGTTGACGAATTGCTTCTGATCTACAATGGGCGCTGGTCGCACTCTTTCTACCTCTGCACCGAGCTTTAGGAGAAGATCTGACTTTTCGATTGCCATGTCGTTTGGCATGCAGCTTCCGCTTGTCAGCGAGCATTCCAGGGTTATCATGCGTCAGACGACAACTCACATGTGTGCTTTGTAGCCGCGTGCTCTGCAGATTGCGGCTAGTGATATGCCAGTACTACCTACGGTGCCTTCGTAGATAGTGTCACCAGAATGTGGGATGAGAAGTCCCTTCTCTTCGGCCTGATGTAGAGGTCAGCAACAACAGCTAATGCTATAATCTCTTGCACTGTGTTTTTCTCGTACCATTTCGATGATGCTGAGAGCAACTCTATCTTTTGGACTGTTGCCAGCTCCATTGAGGAACTGTCACTTCACGTCAGCGCTTTTCTCGAACATATCTCGTATGTGCCTTTGTACCTCAGCTTTTGCGAAGATGTCGCAACCAGTGAACTCAGAAAGTGATTTAATTTTGATGAGAGGTGTGTTGCCTATGCATCCTTCGATACCTTCTTTAACGTCATCTGCGGCTTCGTCTCCGCTGAACTCCAGTAAAGTTTTCTTCAACGTCTCTAGGTCGTTGATCTTTGCGAGCTGCGACAACCACTTTTGCTGGCGTGCCAAAAGTTGGTCTTTACTTTCGTCATCGAATTCCTCGATCGGCCTCTTCTTATTGTATGCAGTAGTGAGGACGATCCCCAGCAGGAAAGCCCCCAGAATATAATATCTGGAGCGATCGGACATGATAAGGAACCAAAATTCGAGATGTGCATTTAGAAAGTTGAGCCAGTCGGAGTTCTATGATATCCCCGTCTTGGCGCGGCTGCCCGCAAAGCTCACCACGTGCATTCGCGCGGAGACGACCTGGGTACCAAAACTCTACCGCCGTCGCGACGCATTCGTGACAACCGTCTCCGGCGGCAATGGACTCGCCACTCGCTACGCAGCTTTTCCGCCAGCTCTTCTCGCATAGAGCGTCGCAATGTCTTGCCCGCGGAGCTCGACCAGCGCTCGCAGGCGCCCGCATACCACACCACCAAACACGAGGCAAGGCCACGCGGTTGGGTGAGGGAGAAACGAAGCGGGAGAGCCGATGGACACCGAGAAAGAATGCGTTTCCCCAAGAGAGAGTCGAGGAGTTTGAAAGATACCCGATGGTCACAGCGGACATGCTGAGGAGTAGAAGAGAAAGACCGCGCAGAGTCAAGATGTTGTTGCGTGACTTTATAGAAGGTCAGAGGCTTCTCATACATGGTAGTGCCAAGCTCACGGATGTACAGACAGCTTGTATAACCCCAATTACGGCTACTTCTCCAAGCAAGTCGTCATCTTCTCCCCCGGCGAACCGTTCGACTTCAATTCCATGGGCTCTGAGCACGAATTCTTTCAGCAACTACGACACCGCTATACCGCTTTCGAAGACGATCTTGACTATCAAGAACCAAACGATCTCCGCCAACTCTGGCACACGCCGACCGAACTCTTCTCACCCTACTACGGAGAAGCAATCGCGCGCTATCTTGTAGAAGACTACAAGTACAACTTCTACCCATACCATGATCTGAACATATACGAGATGGGCGCGGGTAACGGTACAATGATGTTGAACATCCTCGACTTCATAAGAGACGTGCATCCGGACGTGTACGAGCGAACAAAATTCAAGATTATTGAAATTTCGAGTCAACTGGCCGACCTCCAACAGAAGGGTCTAGGACACTCAGCGTATGCGCGTGGGCACTCTGACAAAGTGGAAATCATCAATCGGAGTGTCTTCGACTGGAACACTTACGTCTCATCGCCGTGCTACTTCCTCGCCTTGGAAGTTTTCGACAATTTTGCACACGATGCTTTAAAGTACGACTTCGAAACGGGCCTTCCATATCAATCCCATGTCATCGTCGATCCTCGTGGAGAGCTTTTTGAATACTACTCCCGCACTATAGACCCCCTCGTTACCCAATTCCTCGAACGCAGACATGCTGCCTGTACCAATTATCCACATCCGTTACAAGGCTCGAGGCTCATGAACAACCTGAGGAGTCTGGTACCGTTCCGCTCTAATATGAGCATGCCAGAGTACATACCCACACGGCTGATGCAGTTCTTCTACATGTTATACGAGAAGTTTCCAAATCACAAGTTGATCAGCAGCGACTTCCACAAACTGGGCGATACGGTGGAGGGTATCAATGCGCCAGTTGTACAAACGAGATATAAGAGGCAGATGATTCCTGTTTCGACACCTCTTGTAAGCTCAAAAATCGGTCCATTGTAATGGAGTTACTAACGCGTCTCAGGTGCACCAAGGCTATTTCGACATACTCTTTCCCACTGATTTCAATGTCATGGAACCCATGTACACAACAATAACCGGGCGCTTCGCACGAACATACTTACACGAAGACTTCATGGCTGGCAGAGCAGATATCGCGGAGACGACTACAAAAAACGGCGATAATCCGTTGCTGAGCTGGTACAAGAATGCCAGTGTAATGATTACTGTGTAGAACGTAATCACATGGTTCTCTTGTGGCCAGCATGTAGGAGAGCAATACGAAGATACCAGTATGAATAGGCAACTACTCGGGCTCCTGTCCCTTCCATGTCTCCTTGACAGCACTGACGTCCATTTCACACACCTCGGCATGCTTCAATACCGCATGCGCCTTCTTCACAACTGGTGCATCAATCATCTTGCCATCCAATGTCCAGGCCCCTCGTCCAGCTCTACTCGCCTTTTCATCTGCTATAACTATCCTTGTCGCCCACTCAAGCTCCTTCTCTCCAGGGCTAAACGCTTTGTGGCATACCGCAACTTGACTAGGATGTATGCACTGCTTGCCGTTGAAACCTAAACCTTTGCCGTTCAGACATTCTTCCTCCAGTGTCTTGAGCCCTTGCTCGCCCTTGTAGCTGGTACACACCAAGTCGATGGTGCTGGGGAGCTCAGCAGCTCGAGCTGCTGTGGCGATGGCACTCCTCGCGTAGAGAAACTCCATGAGCGAAGGCGTGCGCGTAAGACTCATATCCTTTGCAAAGTCCTCTGCTGCGAAGACGAGCCCAGAGATGTAAGGCGAAGCGGCGCAGATTGAACTCAGGTTCTGTATCGCTTTTGCGCTTTCTATCAACGCTATTATACGCACCGGTTCCCTCTTCCCTTGTTTGCCTGAGCTTGGGTGTCGCTCAGGTGAAAGGTGCCGTATCACATCTGTGACGAAATGTAGATCTGCAGCGCTTTCGCACTTGGGCAGCATGATAGCATCGAGATACTCGCCTTTGAGCACTTGTGTCAGGTCATCCAGCGCTAGACCGGTGTCTACGCTGTTTATCCGCACGCACATTTCTTTTATGCCGCTGGGTCGTGGTTTGTTGAGGATATCGCGAAGATTAGAGCGGGCTTCGGATTTCATGTGTGGTGCAACGCTGTCTTCGAGGTCGTAGGTCACGTTATCGGCGTGCATCGCAAAAGACTTCTCGAGCATCTTCTTCGACGAGGACGGCACTGGGGCGGGAATGTTAGTATGGTGTCTTGTGTTGTCTTGCGAATAGACATGGACTGGAATGGTGATGGTTTACCGTACATGCACGCCCTCCGTATGATTGGCGCTGCCATGTTGTCTGTGGTTTGACCAGAGCACCAGTCTCGGGATAATCGTTGCAACCAGCAGAGTACCAAGATCAAAGGCCTCAATGATCGAAAGCCATATAGCCGTTACGCACCTCGGTCACTCCAGCTAGCCTATGACGTGCGGGGAAGCTGCAGCTCCACCAAAGCTCCCCCCGAAACGCCGATGGCCGACGCGTCCCTGAGAAAGCCACGTGAAGCTGATCTTCAACACGTCTCGGGTTATTTCCCCAATAGCACACCACTCCCATCCCCACGGCATAAGGAATATGGAGAACGCACAACAAGCGCCAGAGCCTGGCTCGCTGAGCTGGAGACTCAGTAGTCATCCCATCACACTACTTACTTTCCTCTTCTTCCGCATCTGTATGCTTCCCAGTCCATCTATCCAGGCACCACATCCATGAACCTCATTCACGACTAACACACCTGCACAGCCTCCCTACTAGTCTACCTCCTTGGCCTCCGCCTGCTCACCTCCAACTTCGTCCTCATCTTCATCATCACCATCCTCCTTCTCGCAATCGACTTCTACTACCTCAAGAACATTGCGGGCCGCCGCTTGGTCGGACTACGATGGTGGAACGAAGTCGATGCCAACACTGGGGACGGCCGCTGGGTATTTGAGAGTCTAGACCCGGAAACCGGACGCCAGATCAATGCAACGGATAAGAGGTTCTTCTGGTTGGCGCTGTATGCGCAGCCCGTGTTGTGGGTATTGCTTGCGATTGTGGCTTTAGTGAGCTTTGAGTTTATTTGGTTGACGCTTGTCGGTACGTATCGCCCAGGGCAGACAAATGGTTCTTGTGCTAACGCGTTTCATGCAGTCATCGCACTCGTGCTTACCATCACGAATACACTCGCCTTCTCTCGTTGCGATAAGTTCAGCCAAGCGACTGGCTTCGCCTCCAACGCCATGTACGGTTCGGGCCTTGCAAGGAACTTGGCTGGCGGCTTAATGTCAAGCATACTCAGGCGGTGATACATGGACTTTGGACACGTGCGCGGAATCTCTGATTTGTGACAAAAGCAGGATATATTGTGGGATTAGGCATGTGATTTATTACTCGGAGTCTACCAAGGGCGTCCAAGATACCCTATATTCATCTATCGAAATCAGTTGAACGTCTTGCAAAGCTATGGTACCAGATATGTTGCTGACTCAATACCCTCTCTTGCGGTTCACCTCGTTGATCAGCTTGCCGTTGCTTCGATCTTGCTTGATGTTCTCGATAAGCACCTGGAACGCTCTGTCGGCATAAGCGTCTGACGCTCCGCTGCAGTGCGGTGTAATGAGAACATTTGGCGCTTCCCATAGCGGATCATCTTCAGGCAGAGGTTCAGGATCAGTAACATCGAGGGCTGCGCCACTGATGAGTTCCTTCTCCAACGCCGTAACGAGAGCCTTCGAGTCGATGATCGGCCCGCGCGCAATGTTCGCGACGTAGGTGCCCGTTGGGTTGGACTTGTGTAGGAGGTCGAATTCCTCGGTAGAGAGGAGATGGGTTGTGGCTTTCGTCAGCGGCACAGAGACGACCAAAAGGTCAATCTCCTGCTTCAAGAATTCGTGCACGTCTTCTTTACTGGTTCCGCTGTACCATGCGCTGGGAATACTGCCATCAGGGTCGCCAGTACCAGGAACTATATAGCCGTTGTCGTGCTTGGAGTCTGGAGTCGTGCGTGGTGAAGCAGTGTAGGCTATGACGTCCATGCCCATTGCCTTTGCTACATGAGCAACTTGTCGACCAATACTTCCATAACCCAACACACCCACCCTCTTCCCTACCCGGTCACTAACACTCATTCCCACCTTCTGGTCCCAGACCTTCTTCTTCTGGTTATCGTAAAGCTTGGTGTAGCTATGGTTGTGTACTAGATTCATCATGATAACCCATTCGGCAATTTGCGGGCCATGAACACCGTTTGCGGAACATAGCGGAATCTTTGAGTCCGTGTAGATGGGATGATTAGAAACATGGTTGGTGCCTGCGGAAAAGAACTGAATGAGCTTAGTGTTTGGGATAGACGATACTGATTCCGGGAGCCAGGAGAGTGTTGCCACATAAGTTGCGCGCTTGATGAGATCTGTGATGACATTAGCCAAGCCTTACAATAGGTGTTAATTCGGGGAATATTCGATTTGATAAACCACAGACGAATGCGGATGCTGACCGATTGGTAACGCGCGAATCCGCAGCTTCGGGTCCGGCATCATCGCGGATGTAACCACCATTTCGCAGATATACATAGATACCAATATCATGTCGCTTACCTTCAGGTATATCCACCTCCGACTTTCCGCCCTCCCATTTAGCATGAAAGTACTTTACTTCCACGTCGTCGAAGGCCTCCCTCAGCTCTTTCATGCCATGCTCACATATCTCTTGAGGCCACGGCAGCGCGCATAGCACGAGCTTCTTCTCTTTCTCCACATGCCGGGACGGAATATCAGGACCACCTCCCATCGCGACCATGCTAGCTTACAGGACGGATACTTGTTATGGGCTGGGACGAGATCGTAGACCGTCCTGCTAGAGAGAACGGCTGTATAGCAAGACTAGAGCGCGATAGGCGGAGTAATAGCGTACGTGAAGGCGAATATTGAAGGATCGGACAAGAACACTTTGTTATCTACTGAGAACGTTGGAGGTGGAGAAGAAGTTCGTAAGCATCCGCCATAGTGGGGTATAGCGTGCCCTACCATCTGACTTGACCCTCTCAGTCATGACGTTGCTCGGATTTTCAAAGCCCGTTACGTGCGTGCAGATAGTCCAATATGTCGCCATCGAAGACTCGGACGCACCATCTTCATGTCCTCCATCTCAAAGATAATCATTACGGGTAAGAGTTAGAATTGAATGCTCACAAGGTCGGGTCTGGCTATGGAAGTAAACATGGCCGTTGAGAGAATTGGGACTGGAGGGAGAGCATTTTTCAGTTTTATTTTTGTCCTAAACGAGGTTTGTTCTATGCTGATGCGTACAGATTCTTTTGCGATTTGAGGCGCGATGGCCGTGGTCCAGAAATGAAGAATGTCCAGAACGTGTTGTGTCATATCAAAGGCTGGTCGTGAAAGCCGGCGCATCTGCAAGTAGTATTGCCCTAACCAGCATCGCACTATGCTCTTCACGACATACAGACACGTGAGAAATCACTACTACTATTCACAAGGTTGCTACAAGGAGGTTACAACACAGACGTGAGCTTGCAACAGCGGAAACATGGCGATACCGAAAAGGCTTCGGCTCTGTAGTGTAAGCGTCGTACTTTGTGCGTATACTTTTGATCATTATCGTGCGCAGTACGCACGAGGGCGACTGAGAAATTAAAACATTCATACCTCTTTGTTCGACTACCATACCAAGCCGCACAAAGGGAGATGCTGAGTCAACGGGTAATATAGGTGAGAAATGATCCTGCCTTCAGGGAGTCCATTTCTCCTTATCTGGGCGGACGGGGAAACGGGAAATCGTCGCAGAGTCTGTCAGAAGCCCTGCGTGCATCCATAGCATGCAACGTGAAAATGAGTCGTCTTTCGTGCCTCGTGTGGGCCATCATTGTTCAGTTTCGAAGCCACTCCCACATCCCGCGTCGCCTACACTTCTATCGGGCCGTCGATACCCAGTATGTAAGGCTGTAAGTGCCGAAACTATGATGTCTGATAAGCTAATACGTGCCGCAGTAACTACCTTCGACATCGCGTCCAGCTCGCCCATCTCTGCCCCCAGGAACACATCAGCCCCCAATTTCGGTTGCTCTCGCGGCCTGCCTGAGCGGCTGAGCCGAGCCGTTGGATAAATCCTGCTCACGTTGCGCGGGCCACTCACCACCCATGTCGCGTCAGGCTTACCACTTTGCGGCCCAAATACCTGTTCCTGCAGCTCGTGCCGAGCACGGATTCATGCGTACGCCCAAAGAGGCATGTCGCTATACCGTTAAAAACAAGGGGCCGTTGTCAAGATACGTCTGTGTACCCACACGTGGAAGGACGACCTGCTCTTTTAATAAGGTTCCTCCGTCATATCAGTCGCGTGTCTTCCCGGTGAACGATGTTCTGGAAACTGGGGCCATTTGTTGAGGAGGATGTGTTAGGGGAAGGAGTAATGCAGATCTCTCCATGCATGTGATGTATGTGACCTAAGTTCTTGCTCCTGCAGCAGCGGAGGTGGAAACAGAACTTTGGAGGTGAACACCGCATTGCATTGATGAGTTCTGGTCGCGTCGATACTCCTGGGCGGAGAGGCACGGAATGCGGAGGTGTTAGCAAGCCCGCCGAAAATGGTATAGTGGCCCAATGGCAAGGTGAAGAATGGGGCGTCAGCACGGCATAACGTTGATTCGCTGTGCCGTGAAGAAAGTTCGCAGCATCTCGCGTGCGTCTGTCCTCGGATGAGGGAACTAGCCAAATCCGCAATGTCGCTGATGGCCTCAACCCAGGGACCCTAGATCATGCTTTCTACTGCCACGTTTTTTTGGGCTGGTTCTTTTTTGCTCGGCGAAGTCTTCTTGGCCCTGCCAAGATCGACATAATGAACGCTTCGAATTTACCCATATTGCCGGTAGATGCCAGGTCCCAGCCCGTTCAGGAGCGACCACAGAACAGCATCGGACGTTCAGACGATTGATACGGAAGTTGACGGGTGCACGTAAGCGAGTGGGAGTAAGGTTTGATGATACTTGTCAATACTTTCATTTTGTATATTATGCTATAGATCTTCTCTATACTTGCTCCAAATGTGAAGTGTTATAGTGGAGCTACTATCAAGACGACTGGGCCTACAGCTTGCGTGGAAGAGGATTGTGGAAGTTTACGACAGTGTAGCTTGATGCGATGCCGACCCCAGTATGTGCGGAGGGTCGACTCCGTACGAAGGCGAGTGTCAATCGCCTGCGGTGATAATACAGGGAATGGTCAATTGGACCGATTCCGATCCCACGGAGTGGTGTGTGAAGAGTAAGAAAGGAACTAGAGAAAGGGGCTACAACGTTTGACCCGAATGATGAAACCCTTGCTGTCCAGTTTACAGATCATCTTCTGTGCATGCACGTACATGGTCTTTGGTGGATGATAGTAAGTGAGAGGGAGGAAAGCAAGAAGATCTGAACCCTCAATCGATTCCAATGATGGATTGGCGACAAAGACTACGAGAAGACCTTGAAACTCCGGATGCGTGGTATGCCCAGTCGACGTGCCCAAGCTTGTCTTCTGATATCGAAGTCGATTGCGCAGACTAAGATCTGGCATCGCTCGAAATGATGCAGATCGCTGAGTCAGAGCTGATTTGTATCGTCGATGCACGAAACGGTCGCAGGTCCTCTGTCGTGGCCCATAGCTTCATGCTGATGCATGGCCAAGTGTGCTAGCTCCGCGAACGTAATCCGTAGAATTTGGAAACTCTATTTGGCTCGCGTGAACCGGCGGATAAATCAGACGGTTGAAACCATGCCTGCAGCATGGTGATCCTAGGGTCAACACTGGCATGGACGTGATAAAGTGTAGCGAAGAAAATATCTTGTATTCAAGCTCAGATTTTGGAGTCGTAGTCTGGAGGGTGCAGCCCAAGTCCTCCTCTTGCCATTGATGACCTAGGGTCCCAGTCGACATGGGTAGCCGCCCGAGATTGGGGTCGAGGAGTCGAAAAGCTCAGCGTCGGACTCTTGTAGTCGCGCTGAAATTCCTTATGGAAATGCTCGGGAGTGTCGGATCGAGCATTGCCCATGGCGTAGCTGGCAAGTCCCGGAGTGTTGTATGTATTTGGGGGTGATTGCGGCTCGTCAAAGTTCTTGAGCTCAAATTGACGTATGTCCTCCGTAGGATGTCTGGCGTCCAAGGATACGAATTCGCGGTTCTTACTGAACTTGCTTCTGATCAAGTCCCGCCATCCCACTACCATACTCCAGCGACCAAGCAAGAAGAAAACTTGAAGACCAGCGATGGAGAGCATCATTAAGATTGCTGTAACTGTAGATTGGTCGACGGCCATATCCTGGCCGAGGGGGAAACACGGCTTTGGATTGGTAGGGTTCTCCATCAAGCAAATGATGTACGGATAGAGCTCCTCAACATTATCGGTAGCGTGCGATGTCACCGAATTCAGCCAGATAAATACGATGGAGAAGAAGATGACGTCCACAAGAATGAAGACCACAATCGTTATACCACGCCATTGAAGGTATAGGACTTTGCGAACACGTCGGTAAACAGCTCGTGCTGAACGGTTTCGTAAGCTAGTCGTGTAAGAGGGAAGGCCAGCACTGCTTTGGGTTTCGGTTTTGTCATCGCTGAACATGTTCTGGAGATACACCTTGATGCAGTATACGAAGCTAGAGTGGGTATCAGTAACGTCACTTCCCACAGCCTGCTGAGTAACTTACGTAGCGACCTGGATGACCATGGCTGCGCCTGAAATGGCCAGTAAAGGACCCCAGAAGTCTTTCATCGAATGCTCGGCATTCACGTGGCAGACATCACCGAATCTGAAAGAGACTCCGGTGATTGTGATCGTGATGGTGAAGAAAGTTGCGGCAACAGACCAGCCTAGGCCTTGTGCCCAGTAAAAGAACTTCTTTCCTGGCGTGACATCCCAGCAGATCTGGAGATGCATGGAAAGCGCGCGTATGAAGATCCAAACTGCCATCGACATGCCTCCAGAGATGAGGAATGCACCAGAGAAAGCGCATGTTAGACTTGAGTACATGTCGTTGGGGGTAATCTCATCGTAGCACTGCTCCGGCTGAGCACCGAAGGGTATCACAAAACCAAGCTAGAACCGATCAGCAGGACGAAAGCGAAGTAGACAGAAGTTGGACTTACTGCCATGAGAATCGCAGCAATAATGAGACAGTAGCTGAGGTAGTGTCGACGAGTCTTGTCAGCTGGTAATACCAGGTATGTGATCAGCAGGATGACCAGGCAGATAAGTCCAGCTACATTGAGCGCTTCAGCTACGCGATATGCTGTGTTGAAGCCTGAGCACGATCAGCGAAGTGATTGTCGAAGTACGATCTATGGAACATACTCTCTGGGTAAAGGAAGTCTGTGAGAGGACATGGCAAGCAGCAAACAAGTTGCCCGTATGGTGAACAAAATCTTCCATCAATAACTGCGAGTGTCAGCAACTATACGAAGAACAAGACCAGAGCACCTACACCCATCATATCCAAACTGCTGAGCATCATAGAAAGGCGCCGGACAATCCCCTCGAAGAAGAGCGGTTCTTGTAGCATTGTTGGCCATTTTGAGACTTCCCACTCTTCTCACAAGACGAACCAAAGCGTCTTGAAAGTATGCAGCATGAGAGTCCTTCCAGCGGTGATCCCTACTGTAGCTGGAGGTGCGATCCGACGAGGTTATAGACGGTACGTGGGTTCAATCGGCGTGACTGGCGCTGCAATTCAGCTCAGTGTCGACGTGTGATGCTATAGGTTATGTTCTTGTAAGGCAATGCCGCGTAGATGAAACCGCTGACAGCAATGGCAGTGTTAGACGGAACGATTGTCGCGGATGCGAAAACGAAACGATGTGGAGAGAAGTGATTGCCGTTGGTTCGAATGCAGAGAGTCTAAAGAGTGAATAAGGTTCTATGGTTGGATTAGAGGCGCATAAGGCCAAAGCAAATGCAAAACGAACGACGGGACGTTATGGTAGAAGTAAGAAAAGCCGCCACGGCATGAGAGCGAAGCCGCAGTGATGCAGGAAGACGGCCTGGTCTTGAGTGTGGCTCCTGGTTGGGCGGCCTGGGGGGTAAGTCCAGTGGGTGCGGCGATCCATGAGCGAACAGACCACCATTACCCCTGCAGGTACACTTCTTCCCTAGTTTAGCGCGGCCTCACCCCCATAAGCTTAGTGGCCAAGGCATGCAAAGACGGCTAGGATTCGCAACACAGGCGGGTCTGCAGACAGGGATACCGGTTGGGTCCAGGAACAGGGCTCGCATGCGAAAGGGCACTGGCTCGAAGGAGCCGAAGGCAGCACGGTCAGCTATCACCTCTTTTGCAGCTCGTGCACCGTGATTCGCGACAATACGAGAAGGGCTTCCCACACTGAAGCGCGACGGCACCCAGAACGCAATACGCAGGCGTCTAGCAGAGATCAATACGGCGTAGTCGCTAGCGGAAGTTGAAATCATAGGTCCGCCCTTCCAACATGATCCTTTCGTGGAGGATTCTAGTTCATCGGTTCTCGATGATGTTGCGATGGAGTCGAGACTCGACAGGCCGCCTACTGGATTGGCAGTTCAGCCACCATGGATCTGCGAAATTGCTGCTGACTGGATGTGCAATATCAGGCAAGTGTCCAGACAACATATGTCTTTGCCAATTTTGCCATCTCGTACAGAGTTGCCTGGCACTTTGAACTGGAGCCATCGGCAACGTCCGAGAACCGTTGGGGCTGATCAATAGATCGTCGCAACTGGTTGCGGGTCATCGTTCGCTCCTACGTCGCTCATCGTTGCCTTCCAACGACAAAGCTCGACTGGCTCTTGAGCCACGCGCAACCATGCTTGTGAAATCTTGGGAACAGTCATCAGTTGGCGTTCTGGGACTGTGAATTTCAGCTTGCTCGACTATAGCTGTGCCTATAGAGAAAAGTAAGCAGGTCGCGGGAAGTACGAACTGTCCCATAATTCTCCGGTCTGACTGAGCCTTGAGAGCCTCGATCGAGAGCTGATCCTATCACGCTCCGGTGTGCCCTGGGTGGCGTAGTCAGCGCTGCAACATCCGGCGTTTTCGAGCTCTCTTTGCCGCGTTAGCGCCGCTTGGTGGAGTTCCCCAACAAACGCGTGCCGACGCGTAAAACTCCTCATTGTTTTGATCTCATTAGTACGTCGTCTCCACTCGTAGAGCTTGTCATCGTCGTGGGTCCTTCTCGCGAACCCGAGGGTTGTAAGGTCGTGCTGCCTAATGACGAGAGGATCTAGGCCAGGCACGTGTCGTACCCCGCTGTCTGTTATCAACACAATGGCACGCGAGCTGGTCCACCTAACTTCTCCTCAACTTTCTATCTCAAAAGTATGCGTTTTTACGTAGTGACAACCGCCATGCCCCGCCTCCGTTGGTGATGACTTTGAATTTTTCTTACTGGCCCGTGGACATGCGCTACGCCTCAGAGGTCGTGTGGTCCGTCTGAGGTAGCGAGCGGAGAACATGCATTAGTCCTGCACTGTGCCTGCAGAAGCCTCCTCGCTTTCTTAGCAATCTATTGGGCTGTGGACGCACACAGCCATGATTGGTGGACGATTCGACAGACCCGCTTCCTAGATGACGTTGGCATATGCTATGAGGGAATGGTTAATGGCAAGAGGAACCCGGAGTCGCTCGCGTATGACGGCTAGTTCGCGGGGGCATGGAGAGCGTTGAAACCGTTCGGTAGTGTTCCAGGGTAGGATTCTCTCCATATGAGCCCAATTTTACCAACCCGCGTACGTATGCCGCAATACTAAACGTTAGCCTCATGCCTTACAAGGAGACCGTCGTCGACCGATGTCACCAACTGCTCGGTACAGTCCAGACTGCTCTCTCTGGTCTAACCCAGGTACCTGGCTTTCCGTGTCTGATCTACCATAAGCGTTCGTCCCATGGTACTGCAGTTACGCTAAGAGACACTACGAGCACTTCACGACCTCAATGACCCACACGAGTAGGTGCTGTCTACCCAAATAGAACACGGAGGAGGCCTCTCTGGCTGCTCGGTACACAGGAAGAGCGCACGCCATTGCAACTAGGAGGATGCCCCGGATTACACTATGAACGTCACTAAATCCTTCGAAATGTTTGACAGCAGTCGGCCCGCAAAGGATTCTGCTCGTGTCTAGACACCATACGCCACCTCCACTAGACGACAAAAAATGTTGGTACGTGAACGGTGTGTTAGCACGCTCCGCCCTTTCAAGCTCATCAAAGTCTTCGTGAGCAAGATACGGGGTTCGCATCTCCCGGGACCTTTTGCCACCCTGCTCTGGTATTACTGCCTGCTCAGTTCATGGTCGACTGTCTCAGATCTGCTCGGGGCACGGAGCATTCGTTCTCCGCATGAACCAAGAGACAATTGTCAAGAGCGGCAGACAATCTAAGTTCCAGCGCCACCGTCTATCCATTCAAACTTACCATCAACTTCAAAATGCAGAGACCGGCTTCGGCATGTACATGTAGACTTCAATACGTGGCGTCAATTGAGCATATTTCCTATCTCCCAAAAGTCATGCCGATTTTTCCGTGCAGAAAATTCGACAGGCAGTTATTGTAGATCAGGAGACATTTTCCCGTTTACCGTCATCCCAACAACATGGTCAGCTCGCCATCTGAACGCCATACTGCGAAGCGATGTACAAACCCATGTTTGCCATCCTTCGTACCTAGCCCTACGAGCAGGGCCTCCATTGTACGCAATCATCTATAAGAAGCGTCATATTGGCATACTAGCTACATTCACACAAGTAGCATATACTTCATCCCGTCACCCCCCACATCACGTCCCGTCCCAAGAGTCTCGAATTTGGACCCAAGAAGCGACTTTCAATGCAACGTTCCCATCACATGACGGGAATGGCGTTCGTCAACGGCCGCAGCTGTCGTTTCAGGATCGATGTCCGAACGGGGATGTTGGAACTTCTAGCCACGAGCCGCATTGCGTTCGCTTATGCCTACAATATGATTCTATAGCACAACTAGATGGCTCTGCGATGATGTTACGGATATAGCGATCGAAGATCTAGCTACTGCTGATGAGGTTAGTTCTAGCAGCACCGAGAAGGTTTACCCGACTGCATCGTACGTGGAGTATCGAGGCGTCAGATCGCTCGTACCACTCAGGTACGCTACCGAGGGCTTGGGGAAGCGCATGTACGGGACGTTCACTAGGATTCATGCTAATCACCGTACACGCAATGCTATCTGGAAAGGTCGGTGAGGGATTTCGGCCTCCCGTGTTGCCGAAAAAGCAACTCTCTTAACTCGCTGGAACGGTCTCGGCGCGTCAGAACGGCACGCCTCGTTGACATACGGCATAAATGCCGACACTGGGAAATGCTATTGGTTAATTGGGTATCATTGAGAGGGGGAAAAACAAATGCCACTGGGGTGTGACTTGAGTGTCATCGTGCGCTTCGTTTTTAGGAGTAGCAGCGAGTGGTGTTTTTGAGTATTTCGGTCGCAGCTATACCAGCCATTTAGACTGTGTCACTATCACAGGCACTTAAATCAGTAAACTGCCTTCAAAATTTATTTGGAGCAGCATACATCATTATTCATACATATTATCGTTTGGGAAAGACAAGTTACGAATGCTTCCAACCTGACTGTTCCCAGACCATAAATGCGAACAGACTGACGGCACCAATAAGGTTTGTTAAGCTGCTTCAGATTTAGTCGGATCGCCATGTTCGTCGATTTGATGTATACTTACGTACGGCTTCAAAGGAAGATCAGTTTCCGATCCTATATGCAATCCAACATGTCTTGGTACAGTAGTTCAGAACATATTGTGAGAACTGCTCTGTGTAAGAAGAGATGAAACCAAGCCGTTTTGAGGAGGCACTGAGCATACCAAATCGTTGGTGGTAAGGTTCAGTTGTGGGCATCTGCCAACAACGCCGAAGAAGTTCCCAAACCCGTGGTGATACAAAACCAAAACATTCGTTCGTTACGGACAGAGAGCTTTTGAGCATCGCTTGATCAAATCAGAACGTCGAGCGAAGTATCAACTCGAGAACGGAGCGACGACCAAAGGGCAAGAGAGATTGTTGACAACCTAATGGCTTCCAAAGGTCTACTCAGCGGCCCTGGCCAGTTCCACCCATAATGCGGTCCTTTGTAGACTTCTGTCTAGACTCTTTAGACTTTCCGTCAGCAGCGGTTTGGTTTGCGGCCACCTCAGATTCGAGCTTCTGTTGAGCCTCGTGGAGTCTGCGTTGTCGACCAGCTTCCCACTGCTCGATGTCGGCCTGAGTCAGAGTAATCGTGGTTGGGGCGCGTCGGAGCATCTCGATGACGTTTGATCAACTTGTGGAAAAAAATGTAAGTAAAAGATTCGACTGCGATGAAAATGTTCCAGAATATGTCAGAGTCCAGACGTTCGGGTTTGATGGTAGGTCTGGCTGAAGTGGCTGGACGCGCCTGTTATTGTGTCGTGTGATGCAGCGTCCGATGAGAATGCGGTTGATACGAAAGGTAAACTCTTAGTATGTCGTGGAGACGCAGCTTTACTGGAGAGACGAAACGAGTGTCGACGGATGAGGCGGTTTGCAGACACTGTAGATGATTCAGGATGGATAAGTTGAGGGTGTCGCTAGACGCGAGTAACAGATGCGCGCTCGCGACCAAAACACTGATTTTCAAAACAACCACCAGCTTGTCAAAGATGAGATGAGTGAAGTTCGACAAAGAGACTGATATGGTCAAGGCCCAAAGAGAATGCCGTGCGGGAAGCGGAGCACGTGGTGCGGAGGACCACACTGCAAGATCCCTGTCTGCCAAGACTTCGATCACGAAACTTTGGAGTTTAGAGTGACAGTATCAGCGACGGCCATCCACACAGCATGGCTCAGCGACACATGTGCCCTTCAATGGGTGCCTTGAGGCGCTCACTAATAGGAGATGTAGCAGCCCTGCCCAAATGCTCAACGAGGGCACTCCACAGCACAGCCAAGAGACTGGAAGAGCAACCCAGCGATGCATCTCCAGCCCACCGTACGCCTTCAAAACGCTCAATGGTTGTACCAAATCAATGCTGATCAAGATTCAGCGCCAAACACACGCAAAGCCCGGCAGGCGACTGCTCTCAAGCAGATCACCTCGCTTCAGAACCGCCGCATCCGGCCCGGCGCACTCGCTCGAGGCTCTTTTCCAAGCGGTCAGATGGCACGACGAACCCCCCGCTCGCCCTCCACTCCACTCACCAAGGATGGCTTCATCCCCGAAGACGACGCCCCAGCCGATGCGCAGCCAGACGCAAACCCCCGCTTCGCCCGCAACACAGCACGTCCAACGACGACCCGCGGCTCGACCCCTCCCCAGGGCCAGATGGTCCGCGCCCCCTCCACACTGCGTGTAACCCGCCAAACAGTCGACGGCCCTGCTCGTGGCCCCGTTCGTGGACCCAACGTGCGTGGCCCCAATCTGCGCGGTCGAGAAGGTGGACGACCAGGACCAGGTGGAAAGCGCGCTGGTGGCGCGCGAGGCAACAACCGTAGTGACGGAGGACCTCAGAAGCGGAAGAAGGGCGCTGGTGGCCAAGAATCGATGCCCACTTCCCTTGCCGACGTCAAGATTGAGGAAACCGTCTCAACGAGCATGCAGCAACAGCTCCTGCGTCTGCAAAGGAAGGAGTGGGACCGCGTCCCTTACGAGCCCAAGTACGCCAAGGGCAGTTTTGCCGCCAATGAGTTGATACATGCTGGACGGGAGCTGTTCAAGGGCGAGGCCCCACCAGTCAAGTTCTGGGGACCTCTTGAGCACAGAATCGGTGTTGTGGGCATGTTTGGAGCGGAGGCGACTTTGAAAGTTCGCAGGGTGCCCGATGGCGATACAGAGCCATTTGGACAGGAGGTACTCGAGCAGGAAGGGCCAGTCGAGGCCAAAGGGGCAGAGAAGAAGCAGGCTGTAGCACAATAGAGTGCCATGTGGACCATGTATATTGGAACTGTACATCTACGGATATTAAAGACTCATGATTGTTCGGGATGTGGTTGTTAATTTCTAGCTTGAGGCGTCTATGTACGTGACAAACGCCGTAGCGATATCTCCATGTCTGGCGCGACACGCATCGCAGATCGTTCCTCTAGAGTTTCCATCAATGAAGTGGCTCAACAGGGCCACAAAGCATCACGACTTATTTGGAAGCCCATACGACCTTGTACTTGAACTGTGTGGGGAAGCTCCTATCCGTGATGAGCAGCTCTTCACCCTCTTCAACCAAGTCGATCATCTTCTTCTCTAGATTAGGACGTGTTTGCTCTTCGAGGCCTGCGAGCTGCATGTAGAGCGACTTCTCACCCGTACGGATAGAGGGCTTCTTGAGTTGCCTGTGACGGTCAATATACAAACGATTGCGCGAGTAAAAGACATGGATTGGGTAATACATACGCTTCAGGCCGCTCCGCCAACCCCTCGATAAACTCCTGCAGCGTGATGCCAGGAAGAATCTGGAGAGGACGAGCAACATTGCCGGCACCACAGACGGGACAGTCGTCCTTCTTTTGGTGCTCAAAGGTATATGTGTATACGGAGTCGTCGCCAGTGTACATCATGTAGTTGTCTGTGCCCGGGAAACCCATGAACGGGGCAGTGTTCGTTGCCACCTTGAATGCTTCATTGCAGCAACTCGCCGCCACGATGGCATTCGTACTCGCAATAGCCGGAATGATGTTTTTAACGACACCTTGTGTCATGCTATAGGTAACTCCTTCAATGTTGAACTCTTTAGCTCGGGCGGATGCCTTGTTGAACAACCAGGTAATGTGCTCTGGGTCGTCGGTATCGAGAGTAATGTCTTTACGCTCTTCTTCCCAGGCGATGATGTGCGCCCATTCGATACAATGTTGTGGTTGACGTGGGATAGTAGCTAGTGTGCACAAGGGCACTGCAGCGCGAGGAGCATGCATGTCGAGCTGGCACTCGATACAGGAAGTCATGGTTGGGAAGATGACACGGGCTTGGCCTTTGAAGCCTTCCGTTCCGCCGTCGATCAACGGCTTCATTGAGTCCGGATCATTCTCATCCACCATACCAACAAGTGTTGCATTGATCCATCGCCTTGCCTCGATGGAATCTAGACCACATACTATGAGTCCGAATTGCATGTAGTAGCTCTCGTCCTTGTCCTGGATTTTGCCACAGTAAGGAGTGATCTTAACGCCCTTTACACGCTTTTCGACGAAAGCAGCAGCAGTCTCAGCCTTGTACTTCCCCACGTCTGAGGCGCGGAAGAGAAATTGTCGATTCAAGTTGCTGACGTCAATGGTATCCATATCGATAACGTGTATGTCTTTGAATCCTGATAGGGCAAGATTCTTGAGAATCTCACAACCCAGACCACCGGCTCCGCTGGATTTCAGTGAGTAAAGATATCAGAGAAAGGTTTGCTATCTCTCATGATCGAGCGTTGACAAGAACATACATGACACTGCATGTTGTTAGCTGTAGTGCCTTGTACCTCAGAGGGAGTAAGTTTCGTACAGAACTTTAAGATTACTTAGGTACTCGATGACCTGTTCGCCAGCCATGAAGGCTTCCTCGTCTGTGAATGGTCCTTTGCGAGTCAGGAAGTTGTCCAGGTACTTCCTATCGCATGATATCAGTCAAGAGCTCCGACATTTTCCATGCTTTCGGCTTACCATCGTGCCCGCGGACTGCTTGTTGTGGCGGCGCTCATGTTATCGACGCTGACAGCCATCCTGTGGAAATGCGTTGAAGATGAGTGTTGGGAGAGTCAAATGGAACAAACCGTGGTTGTAGGCATCAGAGTGTAGATGGCCTGCCAAGCCGCTAGGCTGCGGGCCTGCGCATGGGAAAGGAAACACCGATTGGGTAAGGTTCACCAAGCGTCTACCTCTCGCATTGTTCACGAATACAGCAAAACACAACGTTCTGCACGATTGAGTCAATCCGATCAGGGTGTATGTGTCAGGCGGTCATATTTAAGCGTCATGACCGAATTCTTGACAGCCGTATCCACCAAGAAGGTCAAGAGTCCCGAACCTCTCATCCAGGAAGTAAGGAGTCTGGACATACAAGAAGATGCACTTTTTGTCAATTCCACAGAATCGGCCCTCGGAGCACTAAAGAACCAACCTAATCGCAAGACAGTCAACAAAGTCCTGAGCTACCTCACCACAGAAGGATTTAGCCTTCTACTACCGGAACCATTGAATGCAAGCATCGCACATCAACTCATCAACGATACCATCCCAAATTACTGGAGGACAATCAAAGGTTCGATTGAAGTTTCGAAGCTAGAAGACATCCTCCGAAATCCAACAGGACTTGGGCATCTCAATACAAGGCTTCGTTCGCTTATTGCAGACAGTCGCCAAAAGAAGGCACCCGGTGACGCGCGGAATACAGCTGAGCACATCGCGGATACCCTCGAGATATTGAGTTCAGTACTGAGCGGGGATGAAACATCTCATCGCGTGTTGCAAGATGTCTTAGCATATGGTAAGAACTCAACGCAAAGAAAACTCATCTGGAAGGAGTACCTCGCACAAGTCGCGTCCGGCCGTCTACTATCGATCGCAGCGGAGGCTGAAGACATACTCAAAAAGAGTGATGAATTTTATCAAGACGCTGTCTGGGTCGCAGACGGTAAAGAGTACGCGGCATGGTTAGGGCGCAACGTCGCCACTTTACTCGAGCGCAGCTCAAGTAGCGAGGAGGGTCTCACTGCAGTTATAGAGCTTTGCTCAAAAGCACTGAGTTTGGGTTACACTGGTATGTCAGTGCATCAAGTTCCTTTAGTTCATGCTAACAGCTCAGATCGGACCGTAAGCTCCCTCTTTCGAGCATTGATTGTTAGTAGCTCGCTTGAGCGCCTCCCGAATCTTCTGTCTCGGATGAAAACTTTTGAGCAGCGGAAATATCTCAACGCAATAGTCGTGTTGGTGACCAAAGAACACTTCTCTGTAGAGAACGTTCGTAGAGATGACGCCTCTATTGCAATGTCTTCCACCGTTTCCTCTGCTGCTGCTCTATTCTATACACTCATCAAGGACAATGACGTTCTAAAAGAGAATCTCGTTTCGTTGCTTTCGCGATCAACAACACCTGCGCTCGACGAGTCACTCTTGTCCCGACGGAGTGCATTGGCAGCTCTTGCAAAGGATGACGGTCAGTATAGAGTGTGCACTCATTGGTACTTGCGACTAACAGCCCATAGAGAAGTTACATACTCTTCTCGAGAATCTCATTAAAACCTTTGGCGATTCTGTATACATAAGGCACACGCCTGTACTGCAGCAAGAAGGTACGTGATATTTGTACACCACATGATTATCTTCTTGCGATAGCCCCACTCAAATACTGGGTTGATCAGACCTTCTGGTCCGCGTTGCACTTCAGGAACATAGCCAGCTGACAAATCTCAGCTCTTGCTCAGACCTTGGCACTATGCAGTGGCTACGTGAAGCGTTCGCAGCCTATGTTTCTCATGATGATGGCAAAATCAACATATCATGTCAACGGCATGTCAAACCGCATAGGAGCAGCATCTACGCGAGCTCGCTTCTTGGGTATTGCAGTTGGTGTTGCCATTTCCAAAATGGTTGACAAGCCGGAACTTCAACTCAAGTTCGAATTAGAGGGTGCCGAAGCAGAAGAAGCGAGTTGGTATCAACGCCTTACCGAGGTCGACGATAGAGTTGGAGATATTACGGATTTTAAGACAAAACGCCATGACATTGCACCAGCAAAGACAGTCCAGCCAAAGCCCAATTCAACCCCTAGAGTTCCCAAAGCTCCCGCAATCACCGAGATGCAAGGCCCACGGGTCGTTGAAGTCATGTCAGACTCTGAAGATGAAGATGCAGATCTGATGGTGTACGAGAAGCCAGACTCTGATCCAGAAGACGACACAGACGACCCAACGGCTATCAACCGCAACAAACCCACCGCGCCCGTCTATATCAGGGATCTGATTGCGGGGCTGCGAGACCAGGAGAACTACGATCGCCATGAACTTGCTTTAGCCACCGCAGCATCTCTGATTCGCCGTAAGGCGAACTTCGGAACTGAAGTAACGGATCACCTTGAAGAATTAGCCACTTTGCTTACGGGGTTGCAAGACAATTCGGAGCTAGAAGGCTTCGCACAGCAACGGCAGCAGGCACTGATCGCTGTGCTACTTGCGAAGCCAGCACAAATGGCGCAGTGGTTCACTCGGTCTTTCTTCTCGGGTGATTACAGTCTACAGCAACGAACCGCTATGCTTACAACTCTGGGTCTCGGGGCGCGTGAGCTAGCAGGTATAAAGGACGCCTCGACCAACGATCTGGTACCAGCAAAGCCAGACTTCCCCAGCAAACAACTTCCGCCGCACCTCCACAAGATTTACGCTGAGGACAACAACGCACCTACAGTAGCGAAGATCTCAAGCAGCATGGCGCGTGAGATGCTGTCACCCATCGCTAGCCAGGCAGCCGACCAGCTCAGCGGCCCTAACATTCTGAAAGTCCGGACCTTCTCTTCGCGCATGGAGGTCGAGAAGAAGCGACACAAGCCCATACCGAACGCACTTGCGCAGATCGTCGCAGACAACTTCTTCTTCCCGCTCAGTGGCCGTTGGTGGCTCCAAATCCGCGCGAATAACGACTCGATATATGCGTCCACTCATCTCCTCCCTCCTTTCTTACAGACCTTGTCATTGCTGTTGAACGCATCTGGCCCGAACACGCTCGCTTTACCGCAGATGACGCGCGAATACTGGGACCTGCTACTGTCGGTGCGCGGACTCGCGAGCAAGGATAAGAACATCCTGCACGCGGTCTTGTTCGGCTTCTTGATATTGCTTGAGACGAACGAGAACAAGGAGCGGGTGGCTACGGAGCAAGGTAAAGAACTTGTGGAGACACAGGCTTGGGTGAGGTCGGTATTCGAAGATTTAGGTACGGGAAGCGAGGAGGACGAGAGGGTACGCGTGTTGGCTGCTGGCGTGGTGGTCCGGTGTCAGGAGGTGATTGAGAAGTACCAGAGGAGGATGGCAGGAGCGCTGATGGACTATTAGCATGGGTGTAGAGTATATTCGCGCAAGCTTGCGGGAGTCAGATGTTGGGTTCAACCAGCTGGCAGAAAGAGCGGCAATATTGTTGCCTAGGCTCCTGCGCTCAGCAGTAGAAGAATCGATCCACCCAGATGAATATTGCTTGCGGTAACGACAGTAATGACTCGTTATCGCGATGCCAAAGGCCAGGAAAAAGCGAAGACGACATCTTGCGATCGATTTGCCGTAACCTAGTAACCTCAAAAAGTTCGTGTACCAAGCGAGTAGCTATCTAGGCACTCGTACAACAGCGAAGGCGATAGGATCGTTGCGACGCGTAACTCTCCACCGCGTGCGCGAACAGCAAGTTCCTCAATCACCCAGCGCAAGTCTTCTTCCTCAAGACACCACGTAAAGCAGTGTCATCAATGAAAAAGCAACACAGATGTGTGACCAGCAAAAATTGCCCCGCCGAGATTCCCGAAGGAAGCTCGTGAGAATCCAGTACCGCGCTGTGCAATGCAGACCAGACGCTCAGATTAACCTAATCTTTGAGCTAGGTAATCGCAAGAAGGTAAGTATACAGATTTACTTTCGAGCGAAGGGCGGTATTTAAACGCAGAGATACTTGGCACGCTAAAAGACACGTGAGGAGGAGCTAGGCACACCAAGGGACACGTGAGGAAGAGTGTGGCACGCTAAAGCACACTTGAAGAGGAGCTAGGCAGTGAGGGTGGCTGGGCGAACTGTGCGCTGGTGGGCTTTGAGGTGGTTGGGGAGGTTGGTGCGGGCCCACTTGAAACTATGATTCGTGTGACGAAAAGACATTCACCCAGTTCTGCGTCGGGCTGATAAGGTGGATGACAATGTACTCTTTTACTGTGTTTACTGTTGTCCAAACTGACTCCAATAGGTGCTTAGCATCTGGTGAGCCTCCCTTCATTCTACTGCTAGATTGCACGACCAGTCCAGCATGAGTTGGGGCTGCAAACGATTTCATAAATGCTACCACCAATCACACAGTAAAGCCTAGCTTCAGGACTGTCATTCTCGTCCAGCCAGCCCAGTTTCTTGGTTTTAGTAGTATATTCGGATCTTGATTTGGCGTTAGAGATCTGAACGACTACTATCATCGATAACGGAGAAGCCAATTTCCCCAAGTTGCACCTAGCGCTTGAAGCGTATCCTAACGGTATACACTCGCAACGTTCTGCGAGTGATATGATAGAAAGACAAGCGAATACCCCTAGGATGCGCTTCAAGTATCAGGCATACTCTAGGGAAAGACGAATAACGAATACCTTCGTACAGATCCAATGCTTACCTGGTCTCGGCCGTCATCGACCCAGGATATAGACGCAAGCGGCGAGCCCCTCTTTGCCGGAATGAGTAGATCAATGTCGAGGCTTACCTACCCTTCATCGCCAAATATGCTGGCCTTCAATGTCCTGGACTCCAAGTAAAAGACGTGTATATGTCCTGGATTCCCTGTTCGGCTTGCGGCGATGCTAGAGATCTTGAATGAGCGGAAAACCGCAGAGCTTTCGTTTCCAAATGACCTACTTTGCACCATCTCCCTCTTCTTGAGCACCAGCACCATCAGAAGTTCCTTTGAGCTGTTGACGTCCTTCCCGATTGGTAGCCGCCATCCAGGCACGTGCGCACACGTTTTGATCATACCTACCTAGGTACACTCAAGCTCTGCAAATCGATGCCAAACCTAATTTTTCCAACCCCATCGAGATGATGTGCTTATACGTCGAAACAAAATCCGAGAGGCGCCTATGTCAGTTCATGCAATTTGGGTTTGCAGGTCCAATGGCGATGCGCCGGGCAGAGCCGCGCGGGTTCTTCCCTGCCGGAGCTGCGAAGCGCCACGACGGATATAGCTCGCAATCCAGATCGCATCCATCAGGGCGCGTACAAATGGATATCCGTGACAATGTTGTCGGCTCTAGACCTATGTAAAGTGCAGTGCGTCTTATACCTGGATGCTCCGGACGAAGACCACCTGCACACATCATCCCAACGAACTCTTCACAACATCCTTCAGTATGCTTTGCGACGTATGTATTGGCATGCTTACCCGACGGACGGGACAGTTCTTCGATGGCACCCTAGATGTTACGTTTGAGCATCACAAATCCATAAAGACTCTTCGACAATCGCTCAGCATACATTGTCCAATTTGCACACGCCTTGCTCGAATACTCAGTCAGGACACTGATCTTTCGAGAGATCAACCAGTAGCCATTAAGGCTTGTCTCAGAAAAGTCAGTCAAAGAATCCATGGTCCCAAAGGATATGACTTCACATTGGATTTTGAGCTGAGAAAGGCTCGCTCAAGTCGTTTCTTTCTGGCTAAGATCGGTATTGCCGCTCTTCTTTTCGATTGATGTTCGACTGACTTATGTAGACCCCAGAGTCCAGGCGATTCCTCGACAACAGACGTCGAACAATATCTTAGAAACGGCACGAATGTGGATGAAGAGGTGCAAATGCGCAAGATCCTGGGAAATCCCTGGTGAGCGATGGTATCCTCGTCGTCTACTAGATCTGCGGGAGCTGCGCGCCAACCTCAAGGATCCAAGGAACTCCAGAATTCGCCTGGTAGAGTCATCAGAATGCCCGGGTCTGCAAACAAAGAACAATGGAACCCATCGTATTAGGTCAGGGCACCAAGACGACCGCTATGTCACGTTGAGCCACTGTTGGGGCAAGCCGATAGATGGTGTGATTCCACTAAAGCTGACGACCGAAACCGAGAGGCGCTTTAAGACAGAGGGTATTAGACTCCAGGAGCTGCCTAGAACTTTCCGAGACGCAGTTGTATTCGCTTCATACCTGGACAAAGTTGGGTTCATATGGATTGATTCACTTTGTATTCGACAACCACTCTCGAAAGCACAAGAGCAGCAACAAGATTGGCTCGAGCAAAGCCGATACATGGGAACAGTGTACCAAAAAGGTTTCCTGAACATCTCCGCAACTGCATCGTCTGATGGCAATGGAGGTCTGTTCTTCGATGAGCGTCCCGACCACCTTTGGGAGAACAACGTCAACGTGTATTATCCAGACCCCAATCCTTCCGAACCAAAGAGAGATAACTTCAGCGAACTCGATGCTTACACGAGATGCACGCTTATTGGAACTGCCGCTTGGGAGGATCTAGTGGAGCTAGCCCCCGTCAACCGACGAGCCTGGGTGTTCCAGGAGCGCCTGCTGGCACCACGAGTTCTGCACTTTGGCTGCAACCAGCTTGCATGGGAGTGCTGTGAGTTTCAAAGTAGCGAGGAGCATTCCGACGAGCAGCTGGACATCGCCCAGAAAAGGCATCTAAAGCATTTGACACCCGCCGTTGGGCGAACGTTGCGGGAGATGCGATTAAAGGGCGCACCGGACCCAGATCTGCACTTACGAGACTTGTATACCTACGAATTATGGAAAATGGTTGTCGAGACGTACTCCCGGATGCAGCTTACAAAGTTCGAAGACAAACTCATTGCTCTAGCTGGTGTCGCAAGGCTTTTCCAGGAGTCCTTATTCAAACTGAATCCCAGACCACAATACTTCGCAGGATTATGGGGCATTTGTCTCGAAAGCCAGTTACTCTGGAGTGTAAAAGAAGTGTATGAAGACAATGGAATATACGACAACCCTGCCCGACGTCACCGTGAAGGTGGTCCCTCGTTCTCATGGGCGTCAATAGACAGCCCGTACGGTATTACCTACAGCGATGTCACAGATTACAAATCATCATCAGACACTACTGGAGAGCTGCTCTTCAAAGCAGTAGATCACAACATCAGCCTAGCCGACCCAAAGAACCCCTTTGGGATGGTCACCGGAGGCCAACTACTCCTCGCACCCCGTCATCTCCGCCGCATTGAACTGTACAAATCGCCGGTGTCGATTCCGTTACCATTTGCCATTCGACTAAAGATAGAGCCTCCACCCAAGCGACCGACAGAGTTTGCAAACATATATCTCGACGCCCCGGACTCTGACGTGGACATCTTTCAGGCTGATGCGCAAATGTACTGCATGCCAGCCGCATACGGAGAGCGAACAGAGAAGAAGGGAGATAGATATCTCTACTGTCTGTTACTCAAACACGAAGGCTCTATTTCCTTCACTCGAAGTGGAAGCGGGCGGACGGAAGGACGGTATCGAGCGTTTCGACGCGTTGGTATCGTAAAGCTAAGTGCCTATCCGAGCGAACGTGAAAGAGATGCTTTCAAAGAAGAAACCACGAAGGAAGTCATATGCTTGTGCTGATCTGGGATTCTGTCTTCCTGCGGGGATGTCGATATAGAGGGGCATCTTCAGTAAAGAATGAGGATGTGTATAGTGCAAATAATGTTGGACTGGGTTCTGCATCCTGATACCGTTCCATCTAAAGCTAGGAGTGTCGGCAATTGCATATCTTCCAACGTATTTCTGTAGGAGGGCGTCGGGACTTCAATGACAAACCCCTACAAAAATTGCACAGGAAGTTAGCTTGCTCAGCTGGCGAGAACTTTTGGTCATGACTGACACTACACCTTTTGTTCGACCATGAGAAGTTCACACGAGCGCTTCGGCTATATTTAGGTACGTCGGCATATACACAAGATGATTATCTACTTTGTCGAACCAATACTTACTCCGATCTCTGCTTCTCTTATCTGGAGCTCCAAACCTCCTCGCTCAAGCAAATTCTCGTACATCGCCCAAGCGGCCATGATCTCTGCGTTGTTTTTGCCCGCCTTCCACAAGTCCCCATAGTCTAGTACTCGAAAACCACTTTTCGCATTGAGCGCCGTTTCGTCTTCACACCTGCCGATAAGGTCATTCATCTCCTTCCTAGAAATATCCTTTTGCCATAGTATTACTGGCTTGCGCGGAGTAATGTGTTCTGGTTTAATCACTGCGTCTGGGTGCCGCGAATCTCGTCTGCAGTGCGGGTTTTGTATCATCAATGATGTAAGGTTAATGAGCTGTTCTTTCCGGAGCTTGAGGCTCAATTCCTGCGACATCTCCTCCACCAAAGGTCCAGTTATATTCCCCGAAGCGTCGAATGTTCCCCTTGGAAGCTCAAGATATGGCTCGTTACGTTCGCGGGCCTGGCGCGACTCTATGAAGACGACGTGTGGCTGGCGTCTAGTATCTTTCCAAGCCTCCTTCGTACGTAATATCAGCAACAAGATGGCGTTTGCAGTGGTCGTGCTGACCGGCAACTGCTTGTGGGACTGAAAAGCGGATGGCATGACTTTGTTGATGCTCGGGATATCTAGTAGCGTAGGAACGTGGGCTATTTTGTAGGAAGTGTGGCGTACAATCACGTTACGTTTGACGTGTTTGAGGATGGAGCCTGAAGGGATTGCTTGTAGAACGAGTTTCTTTGTCGAATAAGAAGCGACCTCGGGATGAAGGCAGATGAAAATGACTTTAGATCGATATACTATGCCAAAGCTGTTGGATCGGACAGGCATTTATATGTTTGTATCTCAGGTAACCTTGAGATCTTGCGCTGGACCTTTTCCAACAGCCGCCGACAGAGGCCTTCTAAGATTAGTAGAGCGCTTAACGTCTACATTCAGTCGCACCTAACAACGGATTACACTCATGGTATTAACCGCTTAGAGGCAGCTACAGTAATGAAGCATTGTTCCAATGCGCTTACAGCTTTATTTGGGAGACTTATACTCACTAGTCGTCTCAGAATCTTTCGCAGCGCTTATCCACTCGTTCTTGAGCGTGTACCGACTAGAAGGAGCAGGTGGGCGCCACGACACTTCTGAGGAAGATTGTACATGCGCAGATAGGTTTAGCTTATGTTCTCGTGCAAGACGTTAGTCTGATTTTGTTCACATCGAGGGCGCTGGTGAGGATAAACGCAACGATGGTCAAGACCGAGCATTCTGACGCTTTGGACTTGCAGAACTACCAGCAGATCATCTAGTTAGACAATGATCGATTGATTGAGATGAAGAGAATATCCAAGAGGTTTCAAGGCCATTGGCAGATGTATGGGGGGGTATCAGAATGTGTTGTATAAGCTAAGGAGCTATGTACCAATGGAAGGGGCCTCTTGTAATCCCAAGGTAGTCACGTGACCGCCATCCACTTATGTCAGGACGAAGTACTGTCCCTTTTCTCGGATACCAAGGCAAGGAAGTTGCCTTGAATGTCTGGATGGATGACAGGAGACATAGAGGGTGCTCGTGGTACCCATACACGTAATCGGTTGGTTTGGTCGTACTGATCAAGGTACCATCAGTGGTTCCGGTACCCAAGCCGACAGGAGAAAGAAGCTTATCGAACACAGTTTTTTTGTGGCATGCTAAGATTCCCTCAACCCCACTTTCAATCCATGACCCTCAACCCCACCATGGGGTAAGCGCTGCTGTCCTTTACCTCGATAGCTCGGGATGCTCGCACAACACAGTATATATTGTATATTATCGAAAAATTCTTCATCGATTACCTAATCGGGCGCTTGGTCTAGGGGTATGATTTGTAAGACAACACCACTGCTCACCATTCTCGAACATCATCCTAACATCAGCTTCAGTCGCTTCGCATACTTCTGCGTAATCTGTGAAAGGTCGTGGGTTCAATTCCCACAGCGTCCACATTCTTTTTGCACTTTTTTGTGTGCCCGGATAGATCGAGCTGGCTAGTGCGCAGCGAACAAGTTGCTTGGTTCCTTCCATCGTTTTTCTGCTGTTCCTGTGGTTGCATCTGCTTGCTCTCGCAACGTGTAACAACGTTGAGTGGGGTGTAGTTGCTGCTTTTTGCGAAAAGTGACCGTGCAGCGAACGTGAGGGGTGTATTCTCTGACTTCCTTCTAAGAGCAAAACAAAACATCAGCCATGAACACTGTCGTTGTTGTCTCAGGGAGAAACGGGTCTTTCTTTTTGTACTAATTGCGTTGATGAAGTAGTAAATACTGCTCGTTCGTTTGCTTCAGAGAGCGAGCTGAGCACGTATCACCATGATCAAGGGCAAAGAATATGCAGATCATCCAAATGTATTGCTACTAATGTTCAAAAGATATATACAAAGAAACCCAGGGTATATGTGCGCCGTATCCAACCATCCAAACAAGCAAGTCAGCAACCAGTGTGACTAGCCAAGCCATTGCCATCGTTCGTGAAGCACCGCTCAGTGCCTTGCGTGGTGCCTCGTGAGCCTCTGCCTGTGCTCCCTGATATGTCTTGCCATGCGTGCACTTCTGGCAGCGCCAGCAGGCGCTGGCGTCTCGGCTGGAGTATCGGCAGTGACGGTAGCATACACTGTCTCATAAACTGTGCGTACGGCTTGAACAGTGTCCGTGACAGTGGGAGCGGCGGGGTCTGCTGAGATGGCTGCGTCCGCTGGAGGGGCCTTGACAGCGTCGGTGGGCGCTGGAACAGGCACTGCAGGCACTGCAGGCACGGCGGGTGCTTGAGACACAGCAGGTACATTGGAAGGTTGAGCGATGCTTTGTGCTGTACTGGGAGCGGCTGCTGCGCCACTAGAGTTTTGGATTGGAGTGTTAGTGCCCTCAGGAAGCGACGCGGCAGGTGTTGTCGAGGGCGACGTCTCGTTGGAAGGTTCATTGCCACTACCAGCTCCAGCTTTGGGCCACTGGAAGCCGGACATGGGACCATTGTTTGTCGGTGCTGGAGCTGGTGCGTTGACCTGTGTGGTCGGCGCAACAATTGGGCTTGGAGATTCGACGGGGATGCTAGGAGAAGCATCGTCGGCAGGAGGCGACGCGACTGGAGCACTGGGCGACGCGGAGGGAGCCACCGAAAGTGTCTCGCTTGTCGGAATTGGCGCGAAGATACCAGATACCGAAGGGGTGATGAGCAAAGTCGGGACTGCAGGGTATCCGGATTCTACAGGAAGGCCAGAAGACACAATTGGCGTTTCCGATGGAACTGGCACAGGGGCGTACGCGGCGCTGCTCTGCTCGGACACTGAAGAAGATTGAGGGGCATAAGCAGCACTGCTCTGCTCGGGCACTGAGGAGGGCTGAGGGGCGGCGCCGTAGCCACCGTTGTCTTGGTACACTTTCAGCGAGTTGATGGTCCAGTATGCCTCGGTAAAAGCCTCTGGGTTGTCCCGTACCCATTCCTCGCATGTCGATGCCTTCTTGCTGCAAGAACTGTTCGTGGCGTTCCAAACACTGCTGCTGCCCGCCCATTGTCCACAGAACGTAGTGTCGAAAACGATCTGCTGCTGCTTGAACGTGTTCTCAATATCGCAAGCACCAGCGAACTTGGCAGCTGGCTTGCCCCAGCCACTGGGGTCTGGGCTGTCACCGAGAACGTCTTCCGGGATAGAGTCGCGCGGGAAGAAGTAAATGCTGATAGCTTCAGCGGTCCATTGGGTAGCGTACACACCTCCACCATTAGCGTTCAAGCCTGTACCGTAGCTCTTGGTTGATGGGTCTTCAATGGAGCATCCCGCATTCTTTGACTGGTCTTCGGCAGCAACATCGCAGTTTCCTGTGGTTACCGAGCCCGCAAACTGGGTGGTGTCATCACCAATCTGGCAGCCTGGGCCTGTGTGGAGGGTCATGCCGTTGTTCGTCTGGTCGTTCACGCCTTCGATAATGTCAATCTCGCCGTTCTTTGGCCAGTTGGGACCGGTGGTCCAGAAGCTGCGGTACGTTAGTGATGTAACTCTACATCAAGTCAAGTCTACTTACGCTGGCCATGTACCACAGCCAAAAGGCATGTGGGCGACATCCACCACAATCAGCCCACTATCGTATGTCTTCTTGCTTTCGATACGGATACTGGGCCTTCCCTCTGGTGTCTGGTTCTGTGTGTCTACGCCCCAAGAGATGGCCGAAGTAGACGAGTTGATAAGGTTTGTCTGTCTTGCCGTAGCCTCATCGACATACTGTACAAAACCTTCAGTCGGGTCGGGTCCGGTAAAGAAGTCAAAGGCCCCGTAAAAGTCCGTCATGTAATCATCCTCTAGAACATAGCCAGCTATGCTTAGTTGGAAAAAGGCCGCAGCCGAAGTGAGTGTGGAGAAACGCATCGTCAAGACGCTGAAAACCAAAGAAGATAGTAATGAATGACTGCGTACTAGACGCGTGAACAAAAAAGACACAAGAACTGAAAAGGCGATAGTACGAGATGGCGATGTAACCAAGCAGCAGATGGTCGAAAAGGGACGACCTACCTATATATGCAGGCCTAAGATAGAGCCGCGCCAACGTCCCGAACATGGCAACAATCAATTCGCCCCTAGGGCCTCGTCTACTGACTAGACGAGTGCGGGTGAGTGTACATCTCCCGTTAGGCACATCGGGCTTCGTTTCAACATGATGGGAATTATAGACGGGCCGAGTTGATCTCCGGTTAGCAACATTGAGGGGACCTGCAGGAACCAGTCAGGCCCGTATGATGGGGGATCGATAGCGCTGGCAATGCTGCCCGGATTTTTAACCAAACATGGGCTGTTTCATGAGAAATAGGACGGATGGCCCGTTGGTAAACGGACTGAGGCGCTTGAAACAGACAGAAGCGCATATCCTGGTTAATATGTGGCGGAGGCTACGGGTATTATCGACGGCCTGAGGCATTTGTCGCGGCTGCCGACATGTGATTCGCTGTCAAGGCGTTGAAACGCGTGGTGCTGGAGGGTGGGATGAAGGAGAGCGGTTGCTGGCCAATGCCGCGCGCTGGTTCTAGCGCTTCCGAAGCGAGCGCAGTGTTCCACCAGTCTGAAACCAACCACTCGGCCAATGAGTCGTTCGAGACGATCGACACAATTCTGGAGATATATATGCTTGTTCCAGGAGGGTTGCAGAGATCTGGCCCGCGGTGTACGTGTAACTATCTTCATTCATATCTGGTATTACGCGTCGTCATTAATGTAATGGGACAACTACTGCAGCGACTCGACTACAATGGCAGAAGCACCACCGCCACCGTTGCAGATTCCGGCACAGCCAATCTTGCCCTTCTTCTCCTTTAGTACACCGAGCAGTGTAGTTGTGATCCTGGCACCGGAAGCACCAAGCGCGTGGCCGAGGGCGACGGCACCACCGTGCAGGTTGACCTTGTCTTCTTCAATACCAAGGATCTTCATGTTGGCGAGGGCAACGACACTGAAGGCCTCGTTGATCTCGAAAGCGTCGACAGCGGAGAGCTCCACCTTTGCGTGCTTCAGAGCCTTGGGCATGGCGAGCGCAGGGGCGGTGGTGAACTTGGAGGGGTTGTGCTCCGCGTCACCCCAGCCGAGGATCTTAGCAATGGGCTTGAGGCCGTGCTTCTTGACAGCCTCCTCAGAGGCAAGGACGAGAGCAGCAGCGCCATCGTTGAGCGGTGAGGCGTTGGCAGCGGTGACGGTTCCGTTTCCGGGCTTGAATGAAGGTCTCAATGTGCGCGTCTTTGCCTCGTTGAACTGCAAGTGATGAGTAAGAAAGTGCGGATTAGTGAACATGACAAAGACTGCGACTTACGTTCTTGGGCTCGTCGTCACGGTCTACGACGACCGGAGGCTTGCCACGTCCTACGGGAACCTCGATGGGGGCAATCTCCTCCTTGAACAAGCCAGCGTCGTGCGCGGCAATGGCCTTCTTGTAGGAGCGGATGCAGTAGTCATCCTGTTGCTCACGGGAGAAGCCGTGGTCATCGGCGCACTCCTCGCCCTGCAGACCCATGTGCTCCTTCTTGTATGCGTCGGTCAGACCATCCTTCAGCACGCCGTCGACCAGCGATTGGTCTCCAAACTTGGCGCCTGTCCTCATGTTGGGGAGGTAGTGGGGAGTGTTGGACATGCTCTCGGTTCCGCCTGCCACGACAATGTCGGCATTGCCGGTTATGATGGTCTGCGCGCCGACAATGAGGGCCTTGATGGACGAGGCGCACACCTTGTTGATGGTGGTTGCGACGGTCGACTCGGGGAGGCCAGCGCCAAGGGCACACTGACGGGCGGGATTCTGGCCGAGGCTGCGGCTATGTCAGTACAGTGCTTGTGAGGCCGTCGGTGTATTTTGCAGTCGGTGTATTTCGTACTTTGCGGAGAGGACATTGCCAACGAAGACTTCGTCGACGTCGGTGGGCTTGATGCCAGCGCGCTCAACAGCAGCTGCAGGGGCTTGTCAGACGGGTAGACGGCTCGATTGGCAGCAGGTATACATACCCTTGATGGCGTGAGAGCCCAGCTGGACTGCACTCAGGCTCGAGAGGGAGCTGTTGTCGCGTGAGTTGGCGTTGCCCCTCTTCTCGAGCACTAGAAAACATACCCCAAAAACGCGCCCGTGGGCGTACGGGCAGCCGAGACAATGTAAACGGGGGGAAGGGACGACATGATGGGTATCTCTTGGGTGCAGGAGGGCGATTGAAGGTGCAGAGAGGGTATACAGGCTTGCGTTTAAATAAATGCCCCGACTACAGCAAGGACATCTTTTTGAAGGTTAGCCTTGCGCGACAACGGCGGCCAGGGTAAGAACTCGTCCCTGCGTCGCGTCGGAGGCCCATTGGCTGATGGCCGCCTCCGCCCTCACCGCCCAACGCTAGCCCGCGGAACCACGCTCTGAACTTTTGCGATAGCTTCGAGCTCGACGCGCATCATCACCGCGCAGATAGCCACCCATACCGCCAGCATGGATGACCTTTACGACGAGTAAGCACCCACAATCGCTTCTGGAATTCTGCGCGACTGACGTGTCCCAGGTTTGGAAATTTCATCGGCGAGGCCGAGTCCGACGACGATGTCCAGAGCACCGGCGAGGCAGCCGACGCCTATGTCCTCGACGACGACGACGACGAGGCGGATACCAACGACCAGCAGCTGATGGAGGTGGACGAAGGCCCATCCAACGCCGTAATCCTCCACGAAGACAAGCAGTACTATCCTTCCGCGTCCGACGTATACGGCCCAGATGTCGAGGTGTTGGTGCATGAAGAAGACACGCAGTCGCTGGCGCAGCCTATTATCGCGCCCGTGGTGCAGAAGAAGTTTACCGTTCAAGAGACAGACCTGCCCCCAGTCTATCACTCAAGAGAACTCCTGACCGACTTGATGAACTTTCCCAACCAGATACGAAACATCGCCATCGCTGGACACCTGCACCATGGAAAGACCGCCTTCATGGACATGCTGGTCATGGAAACGCACGACATCCAAGACCGCCTGGACTACAAGAGGGGGAAGAAGCGGGAAGAACAACTACGATACACCGACGTACACGTGCTCGAACGCGAACGGGGCCTCTCCATCAAGACCGCACCCATGAGCCTAGTCCTTCAGAACACAAAGTCCAAGTCGCATCTCTTCAACATCCTCGACACCCCCGGACACGTAAACTTCGCCGATGAAGTTGCCGCCTCGCTGCGCCTCGTTGATGGAGTAGTCTTGGTCGTGGACGTAGTCGAGGGCGTGCAGGTCAATACGGAGCAAGTCATAAAGCACGCCGTGCTCGAGGATCTGCCCCTCACACTGGTAGTCAACAAGATGGACCGCTTGATTCTCGAATTGAAGCTACCCCCCAGCGATGCATACTTCAAGATCAAGCACGTTATTGAGGAAGTCAACACAGTCATCGAGAACACCATTCCAGGTTGCGGCGAGAGCAGACGGGTAAGCCCTGAGAAAGGCAACGTCGCTTTCGCTTGCTCCAGCATGCGCTGGTGCTTTACCATCCAGTCCTTCGCAAAGATGTACTCTGACTTCTACCCTGGACCATCCAAGCTGCCAGGATTCGGCGTTCCAATCAAGGGTCTCGATATCGACAAATTCGCCATGCGCCTTTGGGGCGACATCTTCTACAATCCAGGAAGCCGCAAGTTCAGTCGCAAGCGTCAGGAGGAGGGCTCACAGCGGTCCTTTGTGCATTGGATCCTGGAGCCCGTCTACAAGATCTACTCGCACACACTAAGTCAAAGCCCGGACGACCTCAAGGAGACGCTCGACACATTGGGCATCCGATTGAAGCCATCTGAATACAAGACAGACGCGAAGGAGTTGATGCGCCTGGTATGCCAGCAGTACTTTGGTCCATCTCTGGGATTTGTAGACATGATCACCCAGCATGTCCCGTCGCCTGAAGAAGGAGCGCAGCGACTACTACAAAGACATTACACTGGTCCTTTGGACACAAAGACCGCCGAGGCCATGCAGAAGTGCGACCAGAACGGACCCCTAGTCATACATGTTACGAAGCTCTTCAATGCGACAGATGCGAAGTCATTCACCGCACTAGGCCGCGTAATGAGTGGTACCGCAACTTCCCCGCAGTCGGTGCGTGTTCTTGGAGAAGGCTACACAATCGAAGATGAGGAAGACATGGTTGTCGCTACAGTGACGGACACATGGATCGCGCAATCTAGATACAACATCCCCGTCAGCGGCGTTCCGGCAGGTAACTGGGTGTTGCTTGGTGGTGTTGATAACTCGATAGTCAAGACGGCGACTATTGTAGCCACCAAACTCCCCGACGAGGAAGACGCCTACATTTTCCGACCCATCCGCCACTTTTTCGAATCCGTTTTCAAGGTCGCCGTCGAACCCATAAATCCCTCTGAATTACCGAAGATGCTCGACGGTCTGCGCAAGATCAACAAGTCATACCCGCTCATCACAACCAAGGTCGAAGAGTCGGGAGAACACGTCGTTCTCGGTACTGGCGAGCTCTACATGGACTGTGTCCTGCATGACCTACGGCGGTTGTATGCTGACATGGAGATCAAGGTGTCAGATCCTGTCACAAGATTCTGCGAGACGGTTGTCGAGATGTCCGCTATCAAGTGCTACGCGCTCACACCAAACAAGAAGAACAAGCTCACCATGATTGCCGAACCGCTAGACCCAGGTATTGCGGAGGACATCGAAGCTGGAAAGGTCAACATCAAGGACCCCGTCAGGGTTGTCGGAAAGTTCTTCGAAGAGAACTACGGATACGACTTGCTCGCTTCGCGTAACATCTGGGCTTTCGGACCTGACGACATGGGTGCCAACATCCTACAAAACGACACACTTCCCACAGAGGTCGACGGCAAGACTCTGCGTACAGTCCGTGACACGCTTCGACAGGGTTTTAGCTGGGCGACCCGTGAAGGCCCGCTCTGCGAGGAGCCCATTCGCAACACAAAGTTCCGCATCACGGATGTCGAGCTTGCACCAGAAGCCATTTTCCGTGGAGGTGGTCAGATTATCCCCACGAGTCGGCGAGCGTGTTACTCAAGTTTCCTAATGGCGAGTCCCAGGTTGATGGAGCCGGTATACTCTTGCAGCATGACTGGTCCTGCAGACACCAAGAGTAGTTTGTACACAGTCCTTGCGCGAAGGAGAGGACACGTCTTGCAGGATGGACCCATTGCGGGTACTCCTCTCTATAATGTTCGTGGTCTTATCCCGGTCATCGATTCTTTCGGTTTCGAGACCGATCTTAGGGTACGTACACCCCTTCTATTCTCACTGCCAGATTTCCATACCATATGCTAACTTCTGCAGATCCACACGCAAGGACAAGTCTCTCTCTCCCTCGTCTTCGACCGCTGGTCCATCGTCCCTGGCGACCCTCTCGACAAAGACATTACGACCAGACCGCTTGAACCCGCAACTGCACAACAGCTGGCACGCGATTTCGTACTCAAGACACGAAGGAGGAAGGGTCTTGCGGAGGATGTCACAATTAGCAAGTTCCTGGAGCCCGAGCTATTCCGTTCTCTCAAGGAGAGTGGAGTGCTTGATGGGTAGATGATGGATTGTATAGCATACTTTGGAGTCAAAACGGAAACGGCGCAAATTGGAAGCTGTAAAAGCATATAGGGAGAGCATATTGGAGATACGCTCATGAAAGCGGCTGGTGAGTCGAAATGAAATATACCCGCCGCATGTTACTATGAAAGCGGTCGCTATGCATGTATAAACATCTCTATTCACTCGCATTTCTTTCTTCGGCTACGGTGATCTTCATGGTTTTAATATCGAATCATCCAATATCAGTAAGAGACGTACACGAGATAGAGCAGAATACTTGCATGCATGCATATAGCATTTTAAAATCTTAGGCTCACTGGTGAGGTACTCGTAGAGCGATTGTGGAGACTACAATCAGAGCCACGCAGGACGCGAGTTAGTGAGAAGACGGGAGTCGACAAGTACTACTTACGAGTGAAGGGAGGTGATGGTCGCTTGGTGCTGTAGAGTGTAGAGAAGAAAGACCCACCGTGAGAGTATGAAAGCGTGGCAGGGTGCAGCATAATAAACCATACGCAATGCAACGGCCTCGGAATAGTATTGGGTATCAGAATACGCATCAATATTTGGCAGAAGCCAACGAAAAATGCAATACGACATGCAGAGCGCAGAAAGAAACAGCGCTTGTGACGAACCTGGCGAGGCTCTAAATCTCCACTTCTCGTCACTTATACTGATACTCGTTCTCATCATCACTGTCGTCCTGTCTTTCGAGCTCGTCCTCAATCTCCTCGTTGAGTAGGAGACCCATATCGTACGTCTTCTCCCTGATCTTATCCGCGTCTTCTCTGTTCACTGAACAATCATCCATAATCAGTAGGATTGCCGCCTCCGGAACCATCACAGCTTGTACAAAGGCTGCGATGCCGGATGCTTGCACAACGCGATCCTTGCAGTTCTTCATCTCGACCTTTAGAGTATCCATGACGCTCTCTGTGATGACGCGACGACCATGAGAACCATAGTAGCCCGGGTACGCGGCTTTCTCGTCGAGAGCGTATGATTCCAGCTCTTCTTGCACGTCTTCTGCCAGATCTGTTCGCCTCGAGGGTACAGCGGCGGCTTTTCCAGTCAGAGCCAACGGCTCGTAACGATCTCTGTGTATACTAAACTCGTTGTTGTTGAGTATCTGCAATAAAGTCGTCTTGTGTCTGCGTATTCGCCTGGGAAGTGCTTGCCAGTCAATGTCCGGATACCCCATCTCAGTGTATTCCTTCTGTGCTGACTTCTTTTTATGCGCATGGCAGAATGCAGATTTGTTCTTGACCGTTCTCTCCTTGCCTTTCCAGAAGTCCCAATAGTCCTCCTGCTCAACGAATTTCGAACAAAGCAAGCATCGCGAGCCCTCCTCTTCCACTGGCTGGAGTTTGCTCATGTAACTGTTGATGTCGTCGAGGGCTTCTTGTGGTGCACTGGAATGTGGTTGCGAAGACGGCGGTTCCTGATTTTCCTTCCAACTGCTAAGCTGGTTCATAAGGCGGGCGGTTCTGGCAGCCTTTTCTGCTTTGAACGACTTAGCGCTCTTTGGTTTGGTCCCTAGTTCTCTGTCCAGTTCGTCGTCGTCGAACGCAGTAGATGTAGCATTGGTGCTCTTGGCTTTTGTACCGTTTGCTTTCTTTTCAACTTCACGTAGTCCCAAATCATTCATCTTTTGTTGTCTGTCACTATCTTTGGGGAGCGCAAAGAGCTCCTCGTCGTCTAAACCAGATACACTTCCGTCACTCTCAGCACCGGGTTGCGACATGCCATTCCGGGATTTGTTCTTTGATCCGTACGTCTGCGTAGTGGTCTTTGACGCTGCCTTGCCAAACTTCTTTGGAGGTGGTGCATGTATGTTCTTGCTCTTCGAGCCATAGCCTTTGTCATTCGTGTTCTTGATTTGAGAAACGTGTTCCATGCCCCATTTGATTGGACTGTCGCTGGATGATCCCGCGGAAGACGCGGGAGTGTGTTCCTTGCTACCGCCGAGGCCTGCAGTCGACTTATGGGCTTGACCATTTTGGTACGCCCCTCTTGCGGGCGGACGTATTGCTTCAAGCGTTTTCTTGCCAGGCTTTCTTTGAGGTTCCCTTAGAGTATCTAGGGTGCTCTTCGGCGTAGGTTTACCAGGCTTCGAGGGCTGGACCGGTCGTGGTGAGGGAGCGTGTATTTCATCGTCGGAAGACAAGGGTTCAGCGTTGACATCAATCTCCCGTTGCCTCTTTATTGGGGCGGCATTTCCGTTCGCTCGTCTCTTGGGTATCGGTTCTTCGTGATCGTCTGCACTCGCATGGCGCTTTCCCCCGATATTGGTTAACAGTTTAGGCGTCTGCCTACTCAGAATTGGCATTGCCGCGCATTGATGACGTACTCAAAACAAAGGACAAAGACGTAAGACGTTGTCGAAGTACAAGGCAAAGTTGCCGCACGTGAAAGCAGTATCTCTTGCCGGGGTGGACTCGACCTCGAGATTATGCAACGCGCCGGACGACGCGAACACCGCGTTCGCGCTAATCTTATCGATACCGCCCGAGCTCCGCCAAAAAAAGTTCCATGTGCAATCTAACACTGTCGCAAACTCTCTCAAACGCCACAAAAACCCCAACGCACCCTCACGATGGCTCTCGACGAAGCGCTGCAACAGCCCTTGAACTTCACCGGTCATCGGCACATGATCTCTCGCCTTCTCCTGGCGACACTCACCGGCCGACCCGTTCGCATATCGCAAATTCGCTCTTCGTCGACCACACCAGGCTTAACACGCCATGAGACAAACTTCATCCGACTGCTCGATTCGGTGACGAACGGCTCGCAGATTCAATTTAGCATGACGGGTACGACATTAGTCTACAGACCCGGTCTCATCACCGGAAGCGCCGAAGGACTGGGAGCCAGCGGAGGCGTAATCCGGCATGAGATACCAGCAGAGTGTAGAAAGAGGGGTGTGAGCTGGTGGCTGGTTCCCCTGTGCGTTCTTGCGCCTTTCAGCAAGGGGAACATGAACGTCGTCTTCTACGGCGAGGGCTGTGTTACAGCGTCTACAATCGCCGGCGACATCTCTGCAGACACAGTTCGCACGGCTATTCTCCCGCTGTACAAAAACTTTGCTATCGAGCGGAATATCGAGCTACGTATCCTCAAGCGCTCTTCTGCGCCCGCGGGAGGAAAGGGAGCAGGTGGCGAAGTGCAACTGGTGTTTAACCACCAGGTTCGTCTACCAAAGACACTACATCTGCTGAATCCTGGAAGGGTCAAGAAGATAAGAGGTGTGGCGTACTGTGTCGAGGTTCCTAAAAGTAACAACGAGCGCATGACCTTTACTGCAAGAGGCATCCTCAACAAATTTGTGCCGGATACGTACATCTTCTCTGACGCAAGCGCCGCACCTTTAATACCAACAACCGCCAAAGGCCACTCCAGCGGAAAAGTAAAGGGTGCAGTGGGATTCGGAATCAGTCTGGTCGCAGAGACCAGCACGGGATGCATATACTCAGCCGACGTATGCTCACCACCTGATGGTGGTGTTCCGGCAGACGAAATCGGCAAGCAATGCGCATACCAGCTTCTCGAGAAGATATCACAAGGAGGCTGTGTGGAGAACGTGGCAGCACCCACAGTTCTCATGCTGATGGCTATGGGTAGCGAGGATGTAGGAAGAATAGCACTGGGCAAGGACATTTTAGGCAGCGAGGAAATCATACAACTTGCGCGGGATTCCAAGGTCTTTGGAGGCAGTGCATGGGGCTTCAGGGAGGCAGGCGGCGAGAAAGAAGAAATCGTTGTTAGCGTTGTAGGAAGAGGAGTCGGAAATGTAGGAAGGAAGGTTGCTTAGATTCTACAAGTTTGGGAAAAGTTATGCGCGCAAATATGATACCCCCAATTTCTCACAATCTATCTTGGTCTGATGGCAACCAGCTTCTCTGCGCATATACTTTGGTGGGCTTCACTGAAGCAACGGTCAGGAAACGCGTTTCTTAAGCAAAAATAGACGCCGCCCAATGATCTAATTCGCATATACCAATGTACAAAAAAAGCCAGACGCTAGAGACGAAGAAGCTCCTACTGTCTCTTGCCTGCTGAGCTCGCTCCACTGCCACTACCCTCGTCTTCGCTCCCATCATCCTGCGCATACTTCTCGTTATACCTATCCTGATCCCGATATGGACCCTCATCGCCCTCATCGTCACTCAGTAGATCCTCATCGGACTCGCCAGCAAAAGCATCATACAACTCTCCACCCCTCTTAGCACGCTTCTTCCTGCCGGCAGCACCAGAGAGCAAGCCCGCGTCGTCCCTATCCTCGTTGTCGTCCAGAACCTCGAATTCGTAAGCATCGCGCGAATCCTTCATGCGTTTGCGTCTAGCGATGAAAAGATAGGTACAAAGACCAGCAACGAAAACGATGATCAAGGCAAGAGCACCGTAAATCCAGATTTGCGTGCGCTTCGACACACCAAAGGAGGGAAAGGGGTTGGGAAGGAAGTTTTCAGATGGAGCAGCAGACGCCGTGGCACTTGCGCTTGCAGTTGCCGAAGCCGTCGTCTGTACACCACTGTTAGCCGACGTTTGAGAGGGTTTCTGGTTCACGGGACGATCGGGGTGGTCATCGGGGATAGATGTCATAGTAGGTGTGGTACCAGGGGGCATGGTAACACTGGTAGTATGCGCCGGGTGATCATCAATCTTGTCGTGATCGTCGTCCTCATGTTCGTCGGGGATCGGACGAAGTTTAGCTTTGGAGGCGTCGATGCATTCACCCCAGAGACGGAGCTTCCAGTCGGTAAAGGTACCAGTCTTAGCATTACCGGATTTGACATCTTTGACAATGACGGTCCAGTTGCCGATGGCGTCTTCACCCCAGTGAGCAACGGACATGAACGTCCAGTCAATATATCCATAAGGCGCCTCGTCGCCTTGGCGTGCAGTGGAGAGATGTGAGACCATGCCGCTTGGAGATCGGAGCTCGACAGCGAGGTCGCCGCGGCGCGTGTGCTCCACGTTCATGGTGAGAGTGATGTGCTCAACACGAGCAAAATTGGCATTCTTGAGCATCTCTTCCTTGACTTCGAAGACACTGGCGAGGCCTTGGTTGCCTTCGGGGATCGCCTTCTTCACATGCATCCAGGGGGAGTAGAACCAAGCCTGGGGCTTGACGAGCTGCCATTCTTTTGCCTTCTCGACGATCGCATAGGCATCGAGCTTTCCGTATCCAAATTGATGGCTGTACATGCGGTCGAGCGAGGTCTTGGTCCAGTCGCTGGGCGTATCAAAGGGAACAGCTGTCATGACAGCAAGCCATTGCATGTCGCGCCATGTCAATTCAGGTCGGGCCTGAAGCGCGAGAGCGAATACTCCTACACCAATAGGTCCGGCAGCCGACGTGCCTCCGTGCTGGTTGGTGCACTTGTTCGCGCCAACATCTGTTGTGTGAATGGCGTCGCCGCCGCCACTGCTATATGTCACAACCAGCTGTGCGGAACAGGCCTCGGAATAGTATGGGTGTCCGTTGTTTTGGTCGATAGCGCCGACGGTGATGCTGTAGATACTGTTTGTATAGCCGTCAAAGTTGCAGTTGTCGTCGCTCGCAGCGCCATTGCCTGCCGCAAAAACATAGATGGATCCCTTTCCGCCACGACCTTGCTGGACAGCAGTGACCATGGCTTTTTCGATGAGAATGCCTGGAGCCTGCATGGTCTTACCATCGTCGGGCGGACCCCAAGAGCATGAGTAGATGTCATTCTTCTGCATCTCATAGTTTATCGCGAGCGCCTCGTCAAGATCTGTGATATCTCCCGAGAGGATGCGCACACCTGAGATCTTCGCATCGTAGGCAAGTCCGACACCACAGGCGTCGTTCCTTCCTGCGGCAATTTCTCCGGCGCATCGTGTACCGTGTCGGTCGTCAGAAAGCTTCGGGGTGGGCAGGTCTTCGTGGTCGTTGTAATCGTGAGAGCCTTCAGCAAAGAAATTGTCCTTGAGGTCGTTGCTCGTGTAGTCGAGACCATCGTCAACAACACATGCCGTGACGCCTTCGCCTGTGATGCCCTGCATCCACACACCAGTAACGTTTATGTCATTACCAGGCGTCTTCACGTTGAAGATGTGCCATTGCTCTTCGAAGATGGGGTCCTTGATTTGCAGCTTGGTCGCGACTTCCCGCTGGGCTTGAATAGCAGGTGTTACCGGTGGGGCGGCTCTCTCTGGCCGATCTGGTATCACGCTGCGCTTCCAATGGCGCGGCTTGATCTTCTGCTTCTGAGTAAAGTGGACGCTGTCGAGAGGATGATACTCGAGGCCAACTTCTCGTTTCCGCCGCCTCCTCTTCAGTTCTTGTTGTGCGTCGTTGACGATATCGTTTTCGTGTTTGGGGGCCTTGAAGACATGGTGATGCTCAAGCGTCCCGAACGGGCCCTCGTACGTCAGGCCCAGGTGCGCAGCGATGTCTGATGGCGATGCGGATGGGGAAAGATGGATAGCATAATAGTCGTGGCTCGAGTAGTTGCGGGGTGGCAGATGCTTTCCCGCTGCAGCAAGTGTCGCCGCTGCGAGCAGGCTCCAGAGTTGAATGCGCATGGCGAAGACGCCTAAAGGATATTACGTGCAGCCGGCTGCGGTCATGTATCGTGAACAGTCGTAGGAGGTGCCCTGGCAATAGGCGACCGTCTTCCCGCGGGGTGGGGGAAGTGTAGGTGGATGGTGAGGACACTGTGGTTCGGCGAGTTGACAGGGCCGGTGTATTCAGCTTATTGAGGAAGGAGACTGATTACGACGGGGTATTAGAGTGGACGAGTCGGTATGCGCGCGGCGGGTGATGTGCGCTGGGGAGGGAACAATGCAGGAGCAGTGAAGGAAGAGCAAGATGAAGAAGTCGCCTGCAGCCACTTTGGTCCAGTCTGCGAGATGTGTGAAACGTTGATGTTTGACTTCCCGCGAGCCGACCGTGGCTTCTTCCCTTGCCAACTATGGACCCCCGAGGGCGCCTTCCCCTTGTGGCCCTAGTGGCCGCACCTGCCCTGGCGTGGGTGTGCGAGCCGTGTGGAGGATGCCTGTCCAGCCCAAGATCTTGCAGTCAACCACCCAGCCACCTTTACCGCGCCCGCCACCACCTTTCTGACATGCGCTGGCCATGGATAACTGCTTCTTCCCTGCATCCGTACCGCTCTTCCTATTCCCTTGCATATAGTTTCCTCTTAATTTCCCGCGACATATCACCGTCATTGCGCCCAGTTGTACCTTGAGATCTTCATCTTCGCCCGTTGCACATCCCAGCACACCTCCGCCGCATCTCCGCACTCGCATTCGGCACTTTTAGGAAGCTACCACCACAAAGGACTGCAATTGAGGGCCCTGTCTCAAGTTCGTGTGATAGTGCAACATAGCTACATAGATGCGCCCGACCTAGTTTCGTCCCATCTCTCACAGGACCGTGATACGCCCCGCCTACTTCACCACTACCACCACCACCGATCCCATGATCTCGTCGCATCATGGAGAACAGTAGGAACAGCGGCTCCTACGCATCGCGAGCCGTTAACCCTGCTCTGGTCAAAGTCCCAGACGCCAATCCGCAAAAGCGCAATTCCTATCGCCGCCCAGCCGATGCGCAGCCCGCAGGCGCATCCCCACCAGAGCCCGAAATGTCGACTACCGTACCCAGCAACACTGCGCGGCCTGTCGCAACTGTGCCCTTGAACGGCAACGTTACCATTGGAAGCGGACATAGGCGGCGGAACAGCAGACACATACCGCCCCCAACGACAGGCGCAATGAGCGAATCTGTGCCTGCTGCGCCAGAAGTCCCTCGTGCACCACCCTCTTCATACAGGGATCCATACGCCAAAGGCGTCAGAGTGCCTGCGCGCTCCAGCTCCGGTCGATCGCGAGACCCAGCTATCCAATTGAACCCGAGCAGACAACAAGCAACTATACAGACGGCTGCTAACAGGCTGTATGAACTGCGGTCACCTCCATACGCCCCAGTCGAACCCTTGGCAGGAACCGTCGAACGACGCGGCTCTTCGCGCAGACCCTCTGTGCCCGATCGGTCGCCTCTTCAGAAGCTAGAGGGAAAGCTAGATGACATCAGCAAAGAAGAGAGAAGAGCAAGAATTCTTGAAGCGGAACTGGCTGCTCAAGAAAAGGCTGAGGCTGAAATGCGGGAAAGACGAGCGCGAGAAGCCGCAAAGAAACAGCATGAAGCCGCGCAGAAGTTACAAGAAGCAACCCAGAAACAACGAGTTGTGTCTGTACCCATACCGGAAAAGTCCAGTGTTCCAGCTTCGAAAAACAATGGGAGGCGACAGGTCTCCATGCCGATACAGGACAAACCCATGTCCCCGCCCATGTCTCCGCCCATGAGCGACATGGAATCAGACGACGGTTATGCCTATGACCTCAGCGAGCCATGGCATCCCGAAGATGCGCAAGGTGGAGCAGTTCAATCCGCCCAACCAATAACCATGCAGAAGGCGCAAGCCATCCCCACAGGCTATCAGCAAGTACCGCACACCGACGTTGCCGTTCCACGAAGCAGCAGTCTGAAGGGCAAAGAACCGGCAGGTTCACGGGGAGCTGGTAGCTTCAGCGATCGAAGTACGCTTCCTTCGCAGAATGTACCCAGGAAGGCTGTGGCTAACCCCTCCGGACTTGGTCTGTCAGGCGTCCGGGATACTTCAACACCGTCTGACGTATCTCGTTCGGATAACAAGAGAAGCCAGGGACGAAGAGATAGCCGAGGAATTATGGCCGCACAGATGGAAATGCAGCAAGATTCTATCGACTACAAGGGAACATCACGAGATAATGACAATCAGCAACTCCCGCGCAAGATTCCTCCTGTTCCACGGACCGTTCAGATCCCACCTGTTCCTCAAACCAACCGCAAGAGTGTCATGTTCTCCGAGTCCGAGTCGGATCTAGAACAGCATGATCCTGAAGTAAAACAAAATCGCCGATTTAGCCGTCACAATGAGCCAGAGAGGACATATACCCCCGCTCCTATGCTTGAGGAATGGAGAAGTGCACCAATCGGTCTTTTGACTGCAGATGACTTGGATTTGGATGCTCCAGTCAAAGCCAACAGTGGCAACAAAGCGTGGTGGGAAGAGAGCAAAGCTTCCCGACTAAGACGTTCCAGTGGATATGCGGAGCCAACATACGATGGTTATGCTGACGACACTCCCATACCAACTGCCTTCAACCCACCACTGTACTTGAAGTGTGGACCGCTCTTACGCTACACCGGTCTCCGGAGAGATCGTAGCGTACCAGGCAGGGAACGTGAAATTTGGCGAGGCAGCATCATGATCGTAACTGTTGATGCATCTTCTTCGTATTCTAAGCCACCGACATTAAGATTGTTCAAGCAGCCAATGGACATACTTCCTCCTCCACCAGAAGAGATCAGTCAGGACCAGTTGGACCCATCCTATGTCGATCCCATCGAAGGCCAGATCAAAGTGTCACGTACTGGCAAGACGTTGTACGTCAAGCCGGTAGATGAACTCGCAGAGAATGAGGACTTGTCGCGAGTCGAAGACGACACTGGCTTGTTTTCTCAAACCCGGAGCACAAGCAATGGATCGAGTGCTAAGTCTACCCGTATTCACAAGAAGGATGGCGAGAAGCTGGGCAAAGTTCGCGATTTTCCTGGTGTTCGCCTGTACGCTGAGCGAGGTGTGACCTTCTGGCGCTTCAATATCGAAGTCGAACTTGGCAGTAGCCAAACACGCATCGCATACAAGATCAATCAAGGCCCCGCCATCGGCTTCTGGGTCCCAGCTAAAGGAGAATCCATGAACATCATGTTTCACAGCTGCAACGGATTCTCGGCCACCGTTGATTCAAATGAATTCTCCGGTCCAGATCCGCTATGGCGCGATGTGCTGAACACCCATCAGACCCGCCCATTCCATGTAATGATCGGTGGAGGTGACCAGATCTACAACGATGCTGCAATGAGGGAGACGACCTTATTCAGGCAGTGGACCGAAAACAGAAATCCTATGCACAAGCACCACCAGCCATTCTCCGAGGAGATGCAAAACGAGCTTGAGCAGTTCTACCTCGACCGATATGCGATGTGGTTCTCGCAGGGTTTATTCGGTATGGCTAATTCACAGATCCCGATGGTGAATATTTGGGACGACCACGACATCATCGACGGCTTCGGATCATATCCCCACCACTTCATGCAAACGCCAGTGTTCACGGGTGTTGGTGCTATCGCTTTCAAGTATTACATGCTCTTCCAACATCAATCAGTACCCGCAGAAACCGACAAGACCGAACCGTCATGGCTACTTGGAAAGAGCCCAGGCCCATACATCAAAGAGCGCTCTCGAAGCGTCTTCATGCAGCTTGGTCGGCAGGTAGCATTCCTCGGTCTCGACTGCCGTACGGAGCGACAACGGGACGAGATCCTCACCGAAGATTCCTACGACATTATCTTTGACCGTCTAGAAGACGAGATTATCAAGGGTGAGACCAAGCACTTGATCGTGCTTCTTGGTGTACCTATCGCCTACCCTCGCCTGAACTTCCTCGAGAACATACTCACGAGCAGGCTTATGGATCCTCTTAAGGCTCTTGGTCGTGCGGGGATGTTGGGCAACTTTGTCAACAAGTTCGATGGAGGTGTAGAGATCTTGGACGACCTAGACGACCATTGGACAGCCAAGCACCACAAAGAAGAGCGCAACTGGTTCATAAAGGAGCTACAACACATTGCTTCGACCAAATCTGTACGCGTTACCATACTTGGTGGTGACGTCCATCTAGCAGCTGTTGGTCAATTCTACAGCAACAAGAAGTTGAATGTTCCCAAGGACAAGGATCACAGATACATGCCGAACGTGGTATCTTCAGCCATAGTCAACACACCGCCTCCAGACGTGATGGCAGATATCATCAACAAGCGCAACAAGATACATCACCTCGATTCGGAAACAGATGAAGACATGATACCCCTGTTCACTCATGGCGTCGACGGCAAGAAGAGAAACAACACTCATCTGCTGCCCCACCGGAATTGGTGCAGCATTCGAGAGTATAAGCCAGGCTCTTCGCCGCTAGGGACACCATCACCACCCTCGACTCCGAAGAATGGACCGAGTATGGGAAGATCGATGTCAGACTTTGCACCAGGACAGCTGGTGAGAAGACTGAGTGGCCAGCAGCGAAGACCTTCAGCAAGAGGTCGTGGTCCGCCTCTGTCTTATCGCAATAATCCTGCATATGCTGCTGCCGATGAGGAGCAAATTGGCCACCATCAACCACAGTCGTCATTCTCGCCTGATCGATCCGAGCCAGAGAGGCCCGCTCGTTCACGACGCAACTCTTTGACATCACTCTTCCGTCGCCGTGCATCGGTTGATGCCGCCCGTCCGGACACGTCCGAGAGTGCGACACCTCCTCTAAGTCGACACAGTTTGTCGCAGGATAGACCATCCAACTTTCACCGCCGTCCGAGTGTACTCACTAAGAAGAGTGCGCAACACCACGGTCAATTCATCAATCTTGAGGGCGGTCTTGACATCTGTCTCAATGTCGAGGTATCACAGCACGACCCGGCGGGTATCACAACACCATATAGACTGCTAGTACCAGCCCTTACCTATGTCGAGCCTGAGGATGGCGTGGTCGAGAAAGAAAGAACCAAGTCCCGTGGTTTCTTTGGCGCCTTCGGTGGCAAGCGCAACGCCACGATTGGCGACGACGGAAACTCCATTTCGGGCAGCGAAAGCGGAAGTGAACTTGGGGAAATCTCGAGCGAAGATGAGGAAGAACCCCCAGAACAGAAGTACAAAGTCGGACCCCGGATAATCATGCCGGGCTTTGGGTCTGGCAAAAGGCGTAACTCTGAGTCTGCTACCACTGCTCCCGTCGTCTCCACTGGCCCTGCTGTTTCTGCTGTTCCTGCTGCCCGTGAGAACCTTCTGAGTTCAGGTTTTCATGCTAACACAGCTGCAAACATAGCTCCAACCCAGACGAATGGAGCACCTCGCAACCTCGCCCCAGAGAATTATGGACGGCGAAGCATGGATGCAGCTGCAGGCACTTCATCCAGAGCCTCTGCGTGGGAGAACGTTGCCGCAAAACGGCACGTCAGTCAACCGGTACCTCCCTCCGCTACCCAGACGACGACCCAAACGACAGTGGTGCCATCCCGCTCCGCCTCCACACGCAAGCAGCCTACCTATAACTCGTCTCACAAGTCACAAATGCCTGCGCCTTCTCCAGAGGCAACGCCAAAGGTGCAGAGAAGATCAATGGGCGGTATTTTGAACCAACATTCACACGACAAGAAATGGGAGCATGATGCTCACGTGCTTGCTCATACACCATCACAAAAGAAAGCGAAGCGCGAATCATACCCGCCACATCCAGCGATCGTCGGCGCCGGTCCGAACTCGCCTTACTCACGAGATGGAGGAGGCCTCCAAGCCAGACAAGACACAGCAGGTGGTGACTACTTCACCAGTGGTGGCCGGGACGGGAAGACTCATCCTGCCATAGCGCCCAGGCATGTCGTAGATCCGGAGTACACCGAGAAACCAGTCCAACGTGCCGACTATGCTGCACAACCACAACGAAGTGGTTACGACCGTACCTCTTCCTACCCTGCCTATCCACAACGCAACGGCAGTGCTGGTGTTGGGGCAAAGTACCTCGGCGGAGGCAGATACGATGACGAAGAAGACAGCTTCGATAGCGCTGATGAGGATGAGGAAAGCCAAAGTGGGCAAGAGCAGGAGATGAGTCAGGAAAGTTTCGTTGTACCGAAGCGCAAGAAGAAGTGGCAGATTTGGAGATAACGGGCATCAGGGATTGCTTTGGCTGGTTTTAATGCATTTGGCGTCTGGCTAGACGCGAATTGATAATGATATTATGAATGGGTACATGACTGGTTGGGCTGCGGCTCAGGGTACATAATGACGGCGTAGCGTATACCATGGTGTGCTTAGCAGGTTTGGCATAGCGAGTTTGGTTGCTTCGAAATATTCTAATATATCGTTCTGGTATTCTCTTACCTATTTCCCCTTGCCAGCACAACACTTCAGTCGCACAAGACGCTTTCGAATGCAATGAACAACATGGAGCCGGCTCTAGACCTGTTGCCCATCCTAGACCCGGAAACAGCTTCCCACAGACTAAAGAGTTGAAGCCTACGCAGGAGATGTTGGATCTCTGCGCGAGGAGCTCTATAGACTCGGCTCTCCTGCGTCTACCCATTGATATGCGCAAGGATATCTGCGAGCATGCCTTCAGTACAGGCGGGACTATCTTTCATCGGAAGAATGATTCATGCGCAAGCATGTCGTTGAGCCCGAAGGAGAAAGAGAAGGAGAGAAGGAAGGCAAAGATATCCTCAATATCGAGGACAACCACACTCTCGTTCGCAACGCTCTCAACAATGGTGGGACCACGAAGCAGAAGGTACCAACAAATACTTTCTGTTCTTCTTTCACGTCACGACAAATTTACCAGGAACTTCGCAGTGGTAATGTTGACCCAGGACGAGATATGTGGGATCGTGGCAGGTGGGTAGATAGGTAAAAAGAAACATCACCGTGCAAGGACAACCCCGCCTACAAAAAGACAACTCCTTCGCAAGTGAGCGATGCGGGAACATTTACCATGTCGCACAAAAGAGCAAAAAATGAGATGAATCTCTAGTCCTGGTGGGGCTGGGAGACATGTTAGTAAAGAAACTTGAATCAATCTATCATGGAAATCACGTACTTCGAACCCACGGCATCCGCATAACCTTAGATGAGGTCATAAGAGTCTGACGAATCTTATAAGAACGGCGCGCTACCACTGCGCCACAGGACTTTTTTGTCCCTGGACTTGTTTTTGGATTTTTGCAGAAATTGTAACCTTATAATGTGCTGTGTGTGCGATAAGACATCGAGCTTTGCTTCGGCCTAGTGATCTGAATGGTTCGACATCGCACAGATAGCAGGGGCGGGGCAATGCAAACGTCGGTGAGTGATGACACAAAGAACGCCGCTAGCTGGTGGGGTGGCTGGCGTGAGGGGGTCGGCCAACCACATCCGCTTAGATCCATCTCGCGACATCTACCACGGTGCTCTCTCTTGCAACCATCACTCCACATCTTATATAACCATCTGCCAGACGCGTAGAGTTGTCGTTCAGTCTCCCAAAGAATTCATCATTTGGTAAGCCGCTATTCCAAGCCTCTCTTATCAACCCGTAGACTTCCTTCTTCATGTGTGGCGGGCGTCCTAGGTCGTTGCTTCTTTGTGAGTATGGAGCTTGACAGCAAGATACATTCAGCCATGAACAAAAGCTATTCGCAGTCGTCAACCAGTTACCTGCTTGACGATGCGATGAATCCGGTCATGCTCCACATCGAGTCTGGATATATGCTCGTCATCCTTGGAATGGGGTCTACACCGCTTCTGAAGCTTTGCCAGCACCCAAAGACCCTGTAGCTGCATGCCTAGGTAGTGAGCTCAACAGAATGACCCAGGATCTGGAAAGAGGTATCTTCTTGTCCCAAGAGTGGAACTGACATCTCACAGAGGTACCTTCTTTTAAGGCCTGTTCCAGTATGACGATCAGAGCTAGCAGATTCACACCTGAAGTGCTCTTGGAAGCACCCCGCCGTTCGGAAGGCGTTCCTAATTCTAATGCATCAAGAGTTTTATACTCCGTCTCGACATACAGCTTCTCTGAGCATTCGAAAAAATCTGAGATCCGTGTTCTGGATTCAGCAAGCCAACAGACCAGTCTCGTCACAGATGATGCATCCTTCAGCGAACCTTCGTGGCTAGATGATGAAACCATATTACTATTGAAGTCCCATGACGATGGGACTACAAACATAGTCGTTGGATCTCCAGACAACTTCGAGAAGAGGTATGTTCGGTGCTATTATCCCGAGTGTACGCCAGCTAATAATGCTCTAGCAAACACACTGCTGGCACGATACAAGGACCAGTAAGCGACTCCAAGATCTATGCTCTTGGTGGTGGCGTCTTTGGTCTCGCTGTCGTTGGCAAAGCCAAGCCAGATGGCACACTTTTCAACCCAGAGAAGGCCGAGAAACCTCACTCATCAGGCAAGCTGTACAAGTCTGGGTTTGTTCGCCACTGGGATCATTACGTGACAGAGAATCGGAACACGATATGGCTTGGCAAGCTTCAGCAGAAGCAAATGGAAAAGTCTCATGTCTTCGAGCTTGGACATCCTCTAACGAATGCGCTGAAAGGGACGAAGCTGGAGTCACCAATCGAACCCTTTGGCGGAAAAGACCACTTCGACATATCGAAATACGGTCTCGTGTTCACATCGAAGGATCCTGATCTTAATCCCGCGACACACACGAAAACCAACATCTATGTTTCCGCATCTGACAGCTTCTGGGATGATCTCCATTCAAAAGACATACCAGAAATCCAGAAGGCTACCATCGAAGGCTTTGAAGGTGCCAGCACGTCTCCAGTTTGGTCAAATTCGCGCGGTATGATCGCGTTCCTTTCCATGAAGACTGATGGGTACGAGTCAGACAAGAACCAACCGTTCATTATCCACGATTATAAGAAACCGTCGCAAGTCACTCTGCTCTACGGTTCTGAAGATGGCAAAGGAAAGTGGGACCGAAGCCCACAGTCTATATCGTGGAGCCCCGACGACTGGCGCCTCTACTTTACCGCAGAGTCACATGGTCGTGGAAACCTGTACAGCGCCGGGCCTCCTAATCCAAGCGGAGAGAAGGAGCCTCTTCCATCGCTTCTTGTAAAGGGGGGAACGATCGGCTCTGCAAAAGTGCTCAAGAATGGCGACGTTTTCGTGACTTCGACTAGCTTGATTGAAAACTCACTATACTCACTCGTCCCTCTAAGCACTCAAAGTAGCGATACGGCTGTCTACGATCTTCCTATTGACGACAGACCGTATGATGCGGATCCTGATCATCTGACAACTAAATACATCTCTTCGAACACGCGTTCTGGGTCTATGTTTGGTCTGTCACGCCACCAGATCGATGAAATCCATTGGGACGGTGCCGCATCCGGCACCAAGGTCCATGCTTGGGTTGTAAAGCCCAGCAATTTCTCGTGCAAGAAAATTTATCCGCTCGCCTTTCTCGTTCATGGCGGACCGCAAGGTGCATGGACTGATGGGTGGAGTACGCGATGGAATCCTGCCGTATTCGCAGAGCAAGGCTACGTTGTTATTTGCCCGAACCCTACTGGAAGTATGTGAATCCAAGGTATATGCTCTACAAAGACAAAAACTGACATGATATCTTAGGCACATCTTACGGCCAGGCCTTCACAGATGCCATCCAGGGCCAGTGGGGTGGTCTGCCGTACGAAGACCTTGTGTTGGGCTTCGATTACATTAAGCAGAACGTCAATTACGTTGACACAAAACGTTCCGTTGCCCTCGGTGCCTCTTATGGCGGGTATATGATGAACTGGATTCAAGGACACCCTCTCGGCCGCGAATTCAAGGCCTTGGTGACCCACGATGGTGTCTTTAGCATGTCCGGCCAGATGGCATCTGAAGAGTTGTACTTCCCTTTCCATGATATCAAAGGCACACTCTGGAACAACCCGGAAAACTGGGCCAAGGTAAGTCATAACTGGACGAGATGCAAGTGGGACGTGTGCTGACTTCGTACCTTCACTTGTACAGTGGGACCCGTCCAGGTTCACGGAAAACTGGGCCACACCGCAGCTCGTAATCCACAGCGAATTGGATTATAGGCTAACGATCAGTGAGGGTTTGGCGGCATTCAACGTGCTGCAGTGTAAAGGAGTAGAGAGCCAGTTCTTGACGTTCCCAGATGAGAACCATTGGGTGCTGAAGCCCGAGAATGGGCTCGTTTGGCATAAAGTTGTTTTGGACTGGATCAACGAGCATGTCGGATTGGAGAAGTACACGAAGGCCCTGAAGGTGATCAAGAAGGAGTAGCGGTTTATTAGCCACCTCTTATGATATGATATGTTTCATGTTCCATGTGGACACATGATGTGAAGGTTCGTGACGAGAAGAAGCTCGCATATATACAGATTCGCCTATTTGATCATGCTTTCAAGGTACACACTATCATTTGTGTCAATGTTTGATGAGACGAAATTCTGTAGTCGTGGTTCCCGTACGCGCTGCGCTTGGAGGTAGCGCGTTGGTGCTATCGATAAGAGATCCCTGGATTATTTTCTCGGGCGGCTTGTCGCGACCAGAACTTTTCCTCACTACGCAGCCCATTACCCGCCACAACAAGGGCCACACGAGTCGCCGCCCGTCAAGTTACCGGATCTTCTTTCGCGACCCAAAAACTGACGAGAGATCGCTTGCGCCACCCCATACCCGATCGTCATCGAAGAAGAGGCGGCAACGCCTGCGGAGCTCTCAAGATGCCGAAGAAAGCTATCGACTCCCGTATACCGGCCCTTATTCGCAATGGCGCCCAGGAAAAAAAGCGTAGCTTCTTCGTAGTAGTTGGCGATCGCCAGAAAGATGTCATTGTCAATCTCTACCACATCCTTCTGAACGTGGATGTCAAGTTGAACAAGTCGGTGCTGTGGGCGTACAAGAACAAGCTACTAGGATTTTCAAGTCACCGCAAGAAGCGCGAGAAGAAGATCAAGAACGAGATCAAGCGTGGGATCCGCGATGTCGATACCGAAGACCCGTTCGAACTATTCGTCTCGACACAGAATATCCGATACGTCTACTACAAGGAAACCGAGAAGATTCTGGGTAACACATACGGCATGTGTATTCTGCAAGACTTCGAAGCGCTCACGCCGAACCTACTGGCAAGGACGATAGAGACGGTCGAAGGCGGAGGACTGGTTATATTGCTGCTAAAGGGCATGAGCAGCTTGAAGCAGCTATACACAATGTCCATGGACATTCATTCAAGATATCGGACCGAGGCTCACAGTGACGTGGTAGCGCGTTTCAATGAGCGCTTCTTGTTATCACTTGGAAAGTGCGATAGTTGCTTGGTTGTCGATGACGAGCTGAACGTGCTCCCCATCTCAGGTGGAAAGCATGTTAAGCAGCTACCGCCACCAGATGCAGAGTTGGAGGGCAAGACACCCAAGGCGAAAGAGTTGGCCGAGATCAAGGAGTCGCTAGCAGACTCGCCTCCAACTGGAGACTTAGTCAAGCTCGCGAAGACTGTAGACCAAGCGAAGGCGTTGCTGACATTCGTGGAGGCTATTGTCGAAAAGACGCTTCGAAGCACCGTAACCCTGACCGCGGCCCGTGGACGTGGAAAGTCAGCAGCTTTGGGTGTTGCAGTGGCAGCAGCAGTAGCGCATGGATACAGCAACATCTACATCACATCACCTAGCCCGGAGAACTTGAAGACTCTTTTCGAATTTATTCTCAAGGGATTCGATTCCCTAAACTATGCAGACCATCAAGACTACACCATCATGCAGTCTACACAACCGGACCAGAACAAAGCTATCGTAAGAATCGAGTTACACCGCCAACACCGGCAAGTCATCCAATATATCAGACCCGAAGATTCGCATGTCCTAGGACAAGCGGAACTCTTGGTAATTGATGAGGCTGCAGCAATTCCTCTACCGCTCGTACGGAAACTCATGGGTCCATACCTGGTTTTTATGGCCTCGACCATCAACGGATACGAGGGAACTGGTCGTTCGCTCTCTTTGAAGCTCATACAGCAACTTCGTGAGCAGTCGCGAGGCAAGGGTAGCAATGGCTCGACTTCCGTAGTAGACCGTTCGACTGGAAAGGAAACAAAGGACGCTACAGAGACATCCATGACCGGCCGATCTCTCCGAGAAATTACACTATCAGAACCTATTCGATATGCCCAAGGTGATTCTGTCGAACGGTGGATGAACGATCTTCTATGTCTCGATGCAACATTACCCCGAAGGTCGATTACCCAAGGATGCCCTCACCCGGACAAATGCCAGCTCCTTCATGTCAACCGCGATACCCTCTTCTCCTACAACCCTGCTGCCGAGAAGTTCCTTCAGAAGATGATGGCGTTGTACGTAGCTAGTCACTACAAGAACACGCCCAACGACCTCCAGCTCATGTCAGATGCACCTGCACATCAGCTCTTCGTACTCACTGGACCTACCGAGGAGAACAAGCTCCCTGAACCTCTCTGTGTCATCCAAGTAGCCCTTGAAGGCCAAATTAGCAGGGAGAGCGTGTTGAACAGCCTGAGCAGAGGACAACGCGCGGGCGGTGATCTGATCCCTTGGATCGTTTCACAGCAATTTCAAGACGAAAACTTCGCCAGTCTTTCAGGAGCTCGTATTGTGCGAATAGCAACTAACCCAGAGTATGTCAACATGGGATACGGATCAAAGGCGCTACAGCTTCTTGTTGACTTCTACGATGGCAAGCTTGCCAGCTTGTCGGAAACCGAGCCCCAAGAGGTGGAACAGATGCGAAGAGTGACAGAAGAAGATTTGGAGAATGAGTCGCTCCTGAAAGACAATGTCAAGATTCGGGAAGCTAACGAGATGCCACCGCTGTTTGCCCGGCTACAAGAGCTGAGGTCACCAAAGCTCGACTATGTTGGTGTTTCGTATGGTCTTACGTCTCAACTTCACAAGTTCTGGAAACGCGCGTCCTTCGTCCCGGTTTACCTCAGGCAAACACCGAATGATCTCACCGGAGAACATACGTGCATTATGCTGCGTTCGTTAGAGACCACTTCGTCAGACGGAAGCTGGGTTGCTGCTTTCGCTAAGGACTTCCAGAAGCGCTTCCTCTCCCTTCTGTCATACCAATTCCGGTCATTCCCCTCCATCACCTCTCTTTCAATAGAAGAGTCCGCATCAGCGGGATCTAAACTAGATGCCGACCTCGCCGCGAAACCCGTTAGCAAAGCCGAATTGGACGCTCTCTTTACGCCTTTCGACCTCAAGCGTCTAGACTCGTACGCGAATAACATGCTTGACTACCACGTCATTCTAGACATGTTGCCTCCCATCGCCACTCTCTTCTTCACTGGCCGTCTCAAGGGCCAAGTCAAACTTAGCGGTGTTCAGACTGCACTACTTCTTGCCATTGGACTGCAACGCAAAGAGTTCTCCGATGTGGAAAAGGAACTCAACCTTAACTCTAGCCAGCTGATGGCCATGTTCGTCAAGATTGTACGAAAGGCCGCCACAGCGTTCCGCGGTATAGTAGAGGGCGCCGTTGAGGAGACTATGCCCGACGCTATGGAGGTAGAAGAGAATGGCGGTGATGGCGAAGCTGCCAACGACGCCCACCGCTTCATGCCCCTTGAGAAGGATTTACAGGAGGAGCTTAGGGAAGGTGGGGATGAGTTCCTGGCCGAGGATAAGGAAAGACAAAGGAGCATGATTGATGCTTTGCCTCTGCACAAGTAAGTCTATCATAATCGACCTTGTGTCCACTTATACGCATTGCTAACCTTGCTACCCAACAGATACGAAATTGGTGCAGGAGCTGCTGACTGGGAAGAAGCCGAACGCGCTATCCAAAACGCGGCCAAGAAAGGCGGCGCAGGTAGCATGACTGTCGCTGTCAAGACAGGCGAAAAGAAGAGGAAAGTCGGCGAGGCGGTTGAGGAGGCGTACAAGGAGGCTGAGAAGTTCAAAGAAGGTGCTGCCAAGAAGAGTAAGAAGCACAAGTCTGGCAAGAAGGCTTGATTGGAGACGCGCTGTGCATGCATAATCAGGGAGTTTCTCAGGCGTATTGTTTATCTATGGGAAAATCGGTGCTGTCTGTGTATCAGTACTCAATCAACTAGTCCATGATTGATATCTCACCACAAAGGAGCCTCTTGTTTTGTAAATTGTAACCACCTTTAAATATGTGCTCTAGAGGAATGCGTTGTTAGTGTCCTATCAAGGTTGTAATCCAGAAGTCCATATATACTTTCAGGGAGCGCTTTGCCCAGATGGTGATTCACAAATACAACTCAAGTAACACGAGCTTCTTTGTGTACATTCATCAAAGCCCAGATGTCCGACCAAATGAAGCGGAACATTATGATATTACATATGCATATAAGATAGTTTAGAGGAGAGCCCATGTTGCTACCATCAATACGTTTGCTAACGAGAAACAGATTCGAAATGATTCAATCATGGGGATATCATACGCATAATCACGAACAATGTGGAAATGGAGACCGACGTATGCGCTCTCCCTCCCCAGTCCTTCCCTTTCTCCACCTTCAAGTCAAAGTCCGACTAAGGACGGACACTCCATGACACCGTGTCCCCTGATCTTACACAATGGACACCAGTCATCCCTGTTTGTAATATCTGCACCCTCGTTCTAAAAGGCGTCTTCATTTGGGCAGGCCGTAACATCGTGTCCCTCACTCTCGCACAATGCGCACCATTTATCTGGGTCAGCGATAGCTGCACCCTTGGGTGGCACGAGATCGGAGTTTGACGCGTTGAACGAAGGAGTGGGGAGAGGGGCTGTGGGCGCGCTGCCGGGTGGTTTCGATGGGCTAAGAGCAGGGGGCCGGGCGCGATCAGAGGAGACGGACAGGCCGCGGAGGCCTTCGATGACAACGTCTTTGCCGTTGCGCAGACCGTCTTCCTTGGGGTACGAACTATCTCCGCCCATAGCGGAGCAGTTCAGAATGTCGTGGCCGCCTGTTTCGCAAATTTCGCACCAGAGGAGGCTGCTGTTAGCGGAGGAGCGGCCGTCAGATTCCGGCATCGCGGAGAGCGCAGGAGGCGCATCGCGACGAGGGTGCTGAGAAGGTTCTCTCCAGTTGACAACAGTGTCTTTAGAATCTCGCTCTGACGGCTTTTCTGGTATGGCGGTGTGCTCTGACATGCCGTTGCTAATTACGCTTTCCCGTTGCTCTGCAAGGCCAAGTTGTGCTTTCAGTTTCTCCAACTCACGTTCTAGCTCTTCTTCCCGGTAGGCTTTGCGTTCCACGAGACCGCGGAGTTCCTCCTTTTCGCGCTCAAGACGTTCTGCGTTTGCTTTCGCGGTTTGGAGCTCCTCGGCATCAACAGACGAGTTTTGCCGCGACAAAGGTGAGCGCCGGTCATCTCCTCCACCAGAGCTCAATGAATGTATGATGGCCTTTAGACCACGAATCTCGTCGTCGCGTTGCTCGACTTCCCTTTGTCCTGGTGTGTGGGGCGCCTCGACCATTGCGCCAGCCCCCTTAAGAGCAGCAGCAGCCTTCTCGCGCTCACGACGGAGTTCGGATCTACCTCTCTCGACTTCTCCACGCAGGAACTCTACTTCGCCTCTGGCCTCTGCTTCGCCCCTACGCGCGTCTTCCAGGCCTTCTTCCAGCTCTTGTACAAGTTCTTCCAGTTGCTTCAATTGCATTGCTACAGTCTCGACATCTTCACTACGAGACGCATACTCGCGCAACTCTTCCTGTAGCTCCTCTACCTTCTTCTCGTAAACGCGCTCAGTTTCAGTGCTCGCTAGCTCTAGCGTGTCGATTGTGCTCCGGAAGTCGGATCGATGTGCGTCGAACTCAGATGTGAGCATAGCGATCTTATCGTTCTTCTCTCTGAGAAGTGCTCGTAGTTGCGCTACATCAGTCGGCTCACTGCTGCCATGCGCCGATGCCATATCCATTCCGTCCTCAGGTATCAGGCTCTGAATTTCTGTCAAACTCGCTTCCATCTCGCTCAGCGACGCTGCTTGCTCCTGAAGCTGCTTCTCCTTTTGTTCCAACTGCGCCTGGAGGCGCTGCACCTCTTCATTCGGAGACGAGCCTAGCCGAGAGCCCGGTCTGCGATGCTTGTAGCTGGCCATGGAATCATTGCTGGTTCGCGCTGCACCAACCGGCGTCGTCTCGTTGTCCTCGTCAATAGTATCCTGATGACCAAGACGAGAACTGCTTCGCGAGTAGGGTCGTTGGGGACCGGGTGTCCGTGGCTTTGGTGGAGGAGCAGCCCTGGGCGCAGGACTGGCATAACGAGGAGGTGCGGGACTTGCGAATCTTGGTGGCGCGCCGATTGCGCTCTTGGAGAAGCCAGAGGGTGTTAGGCCGCCGCTCCTGGCAGGGGTTGCACCAAGACTGGGCTTCTGGCGATAGGGAGATTCTGGTCTGAATGAGGGTCGTACTGCTGAGGGCACCCTCTTGGGACTGGTGGTACGGGTGCCGGGGCCGACGGATTGGGAGAACTTGGGCAGTGGCATTGATGGGGTATCCGGACTGAAGCTGGGCTTCTCCGTAGTCGAGAGGCTAAAGTTGTTGTGGTACGAGGGCGTGGTAGGCTCAGGTGCGAAGTCGGACGAGTCGGCCGAGATGCGCTTCTGTGCGCGGTGTACGGGCAGGAAGATGCCAGAGCCGGGGACGGAGGTATCGAAGTATTGTGTACTGGAGAGACATCAGTATGCGCGCACATGTCGAGCGTTGTGTATGCGTACCCGTCGACTGCGCCGTCGTTCTTGCCCCGCGCTGCATACTCGCGGTTCAGTTCTACTCCCGCGAAGACGCCCTGCTTGCCCCGAATGCTGCCAACAAACTTGACGACACCGATCATGCCGCCGGGCACATCGACCGTGTCGCCGACGTCTATGTCCTTTCCGTCTGCGCCCATCCTGTTTGATGGCGAGCCTCCAGCGCCTACTAATGCTGATAGCGATGCTTGCCGTGCGATGTTTCTGCTGGCGTTTAACGAAAGGTTGGGCGACGAGGCAGTGGGGTGGAGAGCAGGCCGCGCTCCAAGACGCCTGGGAGTGTGCGGGTACGCCATACCGGACGGCTCGTTTGACAGGGTCGACCTGTTTGGAGTGTCACAGGGCAGGCAGGACGGTGTTTGTTTTGATGAGATGGTATGGCAGGGGTTGGACTGCCAACGTAGCGGCGACTGAGGAGCATGACTTAATTAACCGATCGTTGCCCAATCCATCGCACCCCTCGCATCAGGGGAAACGTCTCTCCTTTCCCTTCGCAACCCATCCTTCCACCACACTCTTGTGTCTTGTCTTCCTCTCGCCTTTTCTGAAGCATCGTCAAAACTGTCATCAACCGTCGTACTAAACATGGTACACGACAGTAGCGTGCACATCATCCAAGTATGGGAACGGTCAAAAAGCAAGACGGTTCAATACTAATGACACCATAGTAACGGCCTTGTGCATCGACACGATGAGATTGTCATCTGCATACTCGACAATGCTACTGGCTGTCTGAAGCGTACGAGGTTTCGTAAAGTGAATTGACTTTCACATTTCAGCCACCTCATTCAACCATCCCAGCATTATATCAATGTTATTAGGATGCAAGCCATGTGTCTTCCCGCTCGAAGCCACAAAAGCATAACAATCAGATCGCGTAGTTAGTCTCCGACGCAAACCATGTCCTTGCTCGCTGACGCAAGGACGCCGAACCTTGCGCATTGAACGCGTGGGCACGTGAGGACGAGCAGGAGCGGGGAGGACAGTCAGAACTTCCGGCAGCCCCGTAATCGGGCATGATATGTGCTGAAGTCTGGACAGATGAAGATCATCAAAACAAATGCAATAGATAACAGTTTGATGTTTAGCTGCGAATGTAACAGCGCGGTCGAACGACAATAAATTTGATCATCACAAAGGCAAAAGTCACGTAGATTGCAAAACGAAGAAGATAACAGTCCCCCAAGACCGTTCTTCTGATACCTTCTTTCGCAATACCAAAGGAACGCTAAACCATGGAAAAGTCCCTACAGCATCGATGCAGATAACCGCGGAGTCGCAGGCATTCCCGACTCGCCGACCGAGCGCATTTCCCCATGTTCCACAATTGCCTCGGCTCACGCTTCGGTGATGGTCAACCGCGCCAACTACATCACCGCTCGCGCGCCCACACCATGGTTACTCCACAGACGCTTTCAACATGGCTGGCAGCGTACGACAACCAATCGACATCGCCTCGTTGGAGCGCTATGTCACCGCAAATGTACCCGAGATTAAAGTCCCCCTGGATGTGAAGCAGGTACGTCTGTTCCGGAAGAGTTGGGAACGTTTGGAAACCAGAGCTGATTGATCATGTAGTTTGGTTATGGACAGTCAAATCCAACGTATCAGCTGACCGACAAAGATGGAAAGAAATATGTTCTGAGGAAGAAGCCTCCGGGTCAACTCTTGTCAAAGGTATGACGAGGCTTTCCATTCGAGAAGCCTACCACCTCAAGCTGACTTGAAGCTATGTAGACAGCGCACAAAGTCGACCGCGAGTACAGAATTATTCACGCACTAGAGAACACAGATGTCCCTGTTCCGCGTGCACTATGTCTCTGTCAAGACCAAGCCGTCATCGGCACCGACTTTTACATTATGGACTTTCTCGATGGGCGCATCTTTGAGGATCCTGCGATTCCAGGCGTAACAGCGGAGGAGCGAACGAAGATGTATGAAGTCCTCATAACCATGTAGAAACAAAACACCATGCTAACAAGTACTCTTAGGTGGCACTCCGCAATCACCACGCTCGCGAAATTCCACCGCGTATCTCCATCATCTGTAAACCTCTCTTCATATGGCAAGAATTCTGGTTTCTACGACCGCCAGATCGCCACCTTCAACACAATCTCCCAGTCGCAAGCTTCCGCCAAAGACAAGGAGACTGGAGAACCGGTGGGAAAGATACCACACCAGGACGACATGGTGGCCTTCTTCAAGGACCCAAAGACACAGCCAAAAGACCGCTCAACCTTTGTACATGGCGACTACAAGATTGACAATGTTGTCTTTCACAAGACAGAACCCAGGGTAATTGGCATTCTGGACTGGGAAATGAGCACCATTGGGCACCCGCTATCTGATCTGAACAACGTCCTTGCGCCCTACGTGACAGCGTCGAATGAAATTGCCATGTCTATCGGACGCGCGCATAAGGGTTTTCAGCCTGGAGCTACACCCGGGTTGCCTACGCGCGAGCAACTCATCGCATGGTACTCCGAGGTCGCCGGCTGGGACCCGAGACCTGATTTCACTTGGGGCGACGCGTTTAGCACATATAGGAGTGCTATCATCATGCAAGGAATCGCGGCACGGTATGCGTTGAGACAGGCGAGTAGCGAGCAGGCGCAGACGTATGCGGCCATGATGAAGCCCTATTCGGAGATTGCATGGGGCCTTGTGCAAGAATTCAAGAGCGGGCATGAGGAGAGAGCGAAACTGTAGTCCCTGGATCTGTGTAAGCTATGTATTAGCGAATTCATCTCAAATATGCTGGAATTGTCTGAGAATAGCGTCGTCTGGGAGCTGTAAAGGTGGTCTGTTGATTCTCTGACTCTGAAGATAAAAATGGCCGGGCTCCTTTGCACTTTTCTCTACCAGATTCTTTTATCGAGATCCAAGCCTATCTTTGCCCTAGAAAATTGCCCAAAGCTGGTATCATATGGGTACAGTATCGTCCTGTAAATTTGAAAACGTCAACACATGTTCCGCAAGATGTCCTCCATGATCGTGGTGCTCTGAATGGCCAGGCGTAGAAAGGGGCCCGATGAGGCATACCCGTAAGTGTTCGCGCCTCAAACGCCCATGCGCCTTGTAATGCCCTGATTCTGCCATCTGCCGTCTGCCATGCTCTTGCCGTCGTTCGATGTACCACAGATATGCTGTGTTACTGGTCGCTTGCGTGTGTAGTCTTTTATCGTCCGATCTTGGGTACGTCCTGGTTGATGCGGTCAAGCGCCTGCGATTTGATTAGCTTTTACTTCTATCCTTTTTGGACTTGGGACTGCATACTTCAAGCATGACCACGGCGTTTCCTCGGATGACAACCATGCCGATGCGCACCTTCTCACCGCCAGCCTTCTCTTCTAGCGCCTCGTCGAGTACAATGTTCAAGTAGACCTACTCAGTGTCAGCTAAGTCTACAAGCGGTGTGGAATGGAGAAACATACATCGTATCCACGGAGGATACCCATGACCTTGCGGCTGCCATTGAGCTGGACAAGGACGCGCTTCTCGAGGTACTTTTGGAGGTTAGGATCTGGAGGTATAGGTCGGCGTTGTGAACTCACCTTCTTGAGCTCCGGCTGTGCTTGGGGCATCTTGGCGGGCTTAATTTGTTTTGAGCTTAAGTGCGGCAGTACAAGTTCCTGGTGACGGCTTCAAGTTGGTTTGCTCGTGTTGGTCGTTGGTGAACTAAAGACGCGCGTGATGTTAGCAGGAGCAGCGTTGCGCATGGTGGTGGGATAGCTCCATGGGATTTTGCGGAGGGCCCGTGCATAGGCGGCAGCCACGACATGTGCGCGCGAACGCATCTCTTCCACACTATACCCGCGGTTTCCATGTGACAGAGAGGCTTTCCGCATAACAATCCTCATGATGAAGCGATCCGGTTCTACACGCGTCGCGCGCAAGATTGGTAGCTACGATGACGACGAGTCCACCGCCGAGAGCGCCAACAACTCGCAGAGCGAAGTACAAAACCCTACAGGTCAGTCACCAATGATCGCAATTGCCAGCCTTTCTGACGTTGGGGAAACTCACAGCGAATCCCTCCAGGCCGACCTGAAAGCTGGCGACTCTGGTGGCTTTGTGCTAACTGGCCTTGTAGTCGTCAAGCGGCCAACAATTGGTAAAGCAAAGAAGCGCTCATCCATGCGGGTGTCTTTCGGCCCAGGCGAAGACGCAAATGATGGCGACGACTCGAGCGACGCAGCCGTCGTGACCCCAAAGAAAGCGAACCTCAGCCGCATAGCCCTAGAGAAGAGTGCGCAACTGCGGGCGCGTTCACCCCTCGTACCAGAAGCCGCTCGACCAACCGAATATAGCAAGGATTACATAGCAGAGCTGCGAAATTCGACGCCGTCAACACCTCAAGACTTGAACACGTCTGCCGACGACCAAGAAGAGACCCAAGCCCTCGATATCGCATCGAAATTTGGCCCTGTCGCTTCGCTCGAGGCGTCATCCGCAATCCCTACAGAAGCTGAGATTCGGGAGAAGAAGGCGCGGAGAAGACGTTTAGCCCTTGAGGAGAACGCCATAGACGATGAGGACCGCGCATGGGCATCTGACGATCAGGGAGAGGACGAGTTCAGGCAACACAGGAATGAAATCTCTCTGCGGCCGAAGGACAAGTATGCAGAGACGCGTTTGATACATGACGATGAGGATATAGCCGAGGGCTTTGACGATTTCGTTGAAGATGGCAAGATCTCGCTCGGTCGCAAGTCAGAAAGGGAAGCGCAACGAAGACGGCGTGCGGAAATGGCAGAACTTATCAATGACGCCGAAGGTGGCTCAGGAGATGATGGGACAGAGGACTCGGACGAAGAGAGAAACACCGCTTTCGCGGCAGCTCAAGCACGCGCAGGGCGATACGGCCAGAAGATCGAAGACGAAGACGACGGTACGAAGACACCTCCGCGCATCACGCCCCTGCCAGACTTGGACGAGGTCCTCGAGGGCCTCACAATCGATATGCAGGCAAAGCAGCAGAAGAAGAATTTGATCTTGCAGAAGCTGCAAGATCTCAAAGACGACAAAGTCAGGATTGAGGAGCGGAAGAAGTATCTCCAAGAGCAACTGCAGAAAACAGGCGACGAGTATGAGAAGTTACGCCAGGAGTCAGGTCTTCCTGCGCTACCGGCAAACAGTGCTGAGGGAGGCCGCTTGATCACAGAGAGGGGGTTGGACAGCTTGGGTACTACTCCATTGGCCGGAACTACACCAATAGCTGGTAGATCTGGCGATGAGTCTGATGTTGAGTAGCGTTTGTTTGAACTGGAGTTTCTAGCTCTAGCAGGGAAATGCTGGGCTACCTGTGCAGTAATATTAAGAACATCATTCATGAAAACGTCTGAATGCTCCTGTAACGCCTGATGACTGCCATGATATAATACAGAAGCCTGAAAGCTCTCCGACGATCGTGTCCGTAAACTCCCATCCATATGCAATTCCTCTTCCTCGCAGTGTGCTCTGCACAGGCGCCTAGTGCCTATATCGCACGTCTTTCTTCCTTCTCATGCTCATTTGTTCTCGTCCAACTCCTTCCACACCTTCTGTATCCTCTCCCTCTTCTCCTTAGCCGCCTCGCGATTCGCCTTTGTCTTCTCAAGTCGCAGTCCACGCAGGCACATGTTGACTTTGTATTTCGCGTCGGTGCAATTGCCCGTCACTTTCCAGAGGAAGCCCTGGTTGTGGCATTCTTCTAGCGCTGCGACGACATCTGCGCAGTCTGAAGGGTAGGTGTTAGAAAGGCCGAATAGGATTGGCAGAGGGGGTGGGGTGGCGCACTCTTTTGAACTTCTTCGGTATGTAGATGAGGATGCATCGTGGACGTGCGCGGGCTTTTTCGTTTGCGCCGATATCTGGTATGAATGCCGGAGAGTACTTTATGAAGCTGTGCTGGTGGGCCAAGTCGGAACGGGATCTTGAAGACCTCGAAGTTGCCGACGAATCGTTGAAGATCTGGTGAACTACGTCCGAGCGCGCACGCCTTCACGCGGAAGCCACTTCATATCAAAACTCTCAAGGTTCGCGTGAATTCTCTATTCTACTTGTGTCACGTTCTTTTACCCTTCGCTGGACGTCACGAGTTTCTTTCCTCTTTAGGCGTGCGTACCACGCCTTGAGTCAAGAATCTTCTTTCTCCTCCGAGTTCCCCGCAACGACCGTCGACGCTGCTCCTCCCAGGATACACATCGAAAAGTTACATCATCAATATGGCGTCTCAACAACAGTTGAAAAAGCAGCAAGGTATTTGATGGCGATGATCGCTTCTGTCGAACTCGCTGACCTGTGAACAGAGCTCCAAACCACATATCAAAACTACAAGGTCAGGAAAGATGGTACTCATGTAGAATATGCAAACTGATTATACGCCAAGAACACGCTTCAAACGATTGCCTCAAAGATTGGCGATATCGAACAAGAGACTGAAGAGCACAAGTAAGTTTGGACTATATCACAACTATGAAGCCACAATACGCCATCTTTCGCAAACCTTCTTACACCGCTTCTGCCCTGCGCCAGCCTTATATCGCTCCATGACTTGGGGTTCCTAGTGCTATTACACCGCTTTCTATCCCCATTACGACACAGGAGATACTGACAAACACCAGACTCGTCTTGGAGACGCTGCAACCACTGCCGGGAGACAGGAAATGCTTCCGCATGATCAACGGTGTCTTGACTGAGCGAACGGTCAAGGACGTTGTACCGATCCTACAGACCAATTCAGACGGTCTGAAGCAGGCACTAGAAGAGCTAGTCAAGCAGTACAAGTTGAAACAAGATGAGATGGAGAAGTGGAAGGTACGTCCGCAATGCGCTTGAATCTTGTACAGCTTTGAGCCGGGCTTCTGTCTCGAGACTACAAGACTAACTCTGCCGCTGTAGAAGAAGAACAATGTCCAAGTCGTCCAACAGCCAGGGCAATAGAAAGGTACCAGTCATGTAAGGACCCTTTGACAGGACGGGCACACTGCATACGCTGGGAACCACATAAGATGATGCAGACGAGTACAGCAGCAACGTCTCCAGTAACTGGAACTGGTGTGGACGCAGAGGGGCCCTGTCAGGGTTTTGTGTTTTTCATGGCGGAGTATACAGCCGCAATTGGGTATCTCTGTGTTCTGATTTTGCACAGCATGCCACAACAGAATAACATAGCCTCTTGACGACAAGTGAAGGCTTGCCGGTGAACAGCGTCTATATCAATCGTGTAGTATACCTCACACAATCATACGGGAGACCAAATTCCATGATTGAACCAGCCACAACAGATCCGAATGACTGGATATTCAGCTACTGTTCTTCCAATCAGATTCACATGCAACTTGAATGGCCCCACAAGCTCCCGACTACGTAAGTGCTTACCAGAGTGAAGGATCTAGGACTCCACCGTTGTCTCGGCACGTGCTCCCAAACCCAGGGGTCTCTGCAAGATGCGTTGTCCAGTCGGCTCCTACTCAAACCGACGCACTGATCTGCACCATCTCACCCATGAAATCGGACACGTAGCTTATAGGCTACCGGCAAAGTCTTCACAGAGGATGACGAACGGTCCGGGGGGTTGAGTCGTTAGTGGCTGACCTGACCGTCATCTTGTGTGTTGGCTAAGTGAAGCTGGAGCAAGGCTGTATGCAACATGTGCAAGAGCCCAACGAACAGCGATGATTACCGACGTCGGTGAAGGCTGGGATCATGCCAGGAGGAGCCTCAACAAGACATGTTCTTGCTGAATGTCATCTGTGGCTGCAGTGGTGACGACGCGGCAGAGATATAGGACGTGGGGTGGTGTTGGTAGGGCTGCCGAATGATAGCTGCTGATGCGACTCGCATACAGGATCGCCAGCTAGCCTGAGGGGTCTGCAGTAGGCAAGGTTCCGGACAGACGGTATGCCGATGATGCAACCGGTCCGAGTCTTGGAAAAGAACATGTCCTGCAAGAGGGTTGGAATGCTAGGGGACGAAGTCGAGGTTTGATGTTGCTGCTGTGCTAGGAAAAGAATGCTCAAGAAAGTCAACCATGTTTCGGTCGGCACGGGCCGGGATTGGTGCGGGCGGCCGAGTTTCTCCTCGTCCCCTACATTCCATTCGCTCGTAGTCGTGAAAGCCAAATCCACCGTCTCTCCACGCACCAACGCTATCGCCCGTCCAAGCTCCATCCTCCCCCATCTTCTCCTTGCGCTCCTATTGGTAGGCGCGTCATTCATCGCTCCAACGTCGCGACGTCAAGTCGCCATTGCCAACAGTCACGCCTAACTGCGCCCGAATAACGCCCTTGATTCAACCCGGACCACGGCCTGCTAGCTGCCACTCTCACCTGCATATCGTCCCACCGCTACTCTCACGACACGGTCAGTGAATCACCAGTGTCGCACGCGAGATCGTGCCGCCAACGGTAATACACCAACGTCACTCTGTGTCGCAACTGCCCCGGTCGCGGTCGCGTCTGCTACTGTCGCAAGCCGCTCCTGCCACTTGCAGCGTACGTGTAACGCCAGCATCGCGAATAGCCCCAGGCGTCACCACGAGTAGTAGTTCACACGACGCTCCCTTGCGCCGTGCTCTCCGTTGTCGCCGCTCCCCACGTACGTTAGCTGCATCCCATGCTGCCTGCTGCATGCCACTAACCGCTTCTCTCACCAGGCATCTCGTTGCACCACTGACCGCAGGTTGCATACTCGGCCGCCAAGTTGTGCCGTCGTCTCTCCCAGTGACGTGGTCGCCAACGGAACAGTCGCCAGCGCATACGCTTCCGAGCAGGCAACCGATAATATGTCGGCCTCTCCCCCAAAACAGGAGGGTGTGGAACCAGTCCAGTCGCCTGACGAAGAACAGCCCATGGACAGGAACACAGAGGAGAACACAGCTCAGATAGGTTACGAATTCGAGGTCAAGGAGCAAGACCGATGGCTTCCAATCGCCAATGGTACGTCTATTTCCCTTGCTGCTTCCCGCCAGTTTGATTTGCGCACTGTTTCGCTCCAGCCTGCACGTCGACAGATTGCTCCAACGGGCGTCTCTGGATGCCGACAGTTCCTCCACTCGCGCGTCTCTGCGTCGAATTACGGAAAGCTGTACCTGCCGCAAGCCACTCAGATTCTCTGTGTGCCTGGAAAACGGCCGGCGTGTAGCCTACGGAATGTCGTCCTCTTCTCCCCACTCGTCCACTTCCCCACCGTTGTCTACGCCAAAGAGCACAAACGCGAACAGCAGTACCGCCTCCGATGCTAACATACGTAACTTTGCTCCAGTTGCGCGAATCATGAAGATGGCGCTCCCCGACAACGCCAAGATAGCCAAAGAGGCCAAAGAATGCATGCAGGAGTGCGTGAGCGAGTTCATCTCATTCATCACCAGCGAGGGTATGTCGTACTCCGAGTCTTTCTGATACAGTCACTGAATGGCTCGCTAGCGTCCGAAAAATGCCAGCAGGAAAAGCGCAAGACTGTCAATGGGGAGGACATTCTGTTTGCCATGACTTCACTCGGCTTCGAGAACTACTCAGAGGCCCTCAAAATCTACCTATCCAGGTATCGCGAAGTAAGCTGCCAACTTTTCTTATCCCCCTTCTGTCCTTCTTTTGTTGCCTACTATTTGGCCGAAACGTTTATCTGAACTATTGGTATTGATTGGTGGTACGAGACCCTCCTCGCAAATCAGAACAAGCCACCCACTGGGCAGTTCGGTTCATCCGGGTCCGGCGGGCCCGCAGGCCCAGAGGGTCAACAGCATGTACTGAGTGGCGACTCCGAAATGGCCGAAGACGGCACCGCCTTTGGATACACGGTCCACAACGGAAACGGGAACGAGTACTAGTCGATCCGGGCTCCGATGGTCAACACGGAACGAGGAGAATAGAGCAGAGATTGCTTAGAGCATCTGTACTGCACCTTGGCCATTGGAAAGGAAGAAGATCTCGAATGAACGAAGAAGAGACGGGGATGTTGATACCATTGTTATGGTTAGATTGTCACAAACGCGCCACTGTCGCTTACAGTCGGAGGATCATGTTTAAGGTTATGAGGCGTGGAACGGATGTACACAAATCTATTGCTGGATCTCACCCGAGGATCTTGTTACGAAAAGGGCTACGATTGGCTGGAGTAGGACAGGACACACATGGGCAACCACGATACCTTTTCGATTCTTGCTCTTCACTGGATTACTGGTCTAGATCTTTCTTCTTGCTCACACGAGCTTCACAACATTCATTACATTCTTGGGCACAATGCCATCTTTTTCGCAACGCATTGCTGTGAAAGTTCTCTCATAGGAACGACCTTGAGGTCATATGTTCGCCCTTTCAGTGACTGTCTGCGGCTGCGGCTGCGGCTTGTCTTCGGGCGATAAGTTCGCTCAATGGCAGGTCATCGTCTTGCTCGTCGTAGAATTCCACATCTTCATCCACCCCAAAGTCCTTCAATCGCTCGCCCTCTGAATTTCGCCACGCTGCCTCACCTTCTCTCCCTTTGCTACCCTTTGTCTTCTCAAGCTCTTCTTCTTCGTATCCAACTTCGTCGCTCGCATCATCCCCGTACGTAAAGTCCTCTTCATTTCTACTCAATTCACCATTGTCCTCTTCTCTATCCGTCGCTTCAGCATACGGCCTCCTTCTCCTCATTGCATCCTCCGCCTGCCTCGCCTTGAAAGCAGCCACAGTGTCCTCTGCGTTCAGCTCTGATTCCGCATACCGAAATGCATCAGCATTAACTGCTATCGCATTCCTCCTATATGCACGATCTGGGTCCGGAGGCGGCCAAACCGTGCCCTCATCCTCAAAGCCGTTCGTCTCGAAACTCAGACCACTACTCAAATTGGGTGTAGCAGCAAAAGGGTTGAACCAGTTTATTGGATTCCTCGAGTTCATACCCTGAACCATGTTCGACCAGATTCCGATATCGTACGGGAATTCTTGTTTTCGGATCCGCATCTTGTTGCCTTCTGGGGTGGTGAGGTAGCCGCCGTATTGGCGAGCACGGCGTAGGAGGGTCTTGTGGCGTTCGATCTCCCAACCTTCGATTGTTGTCTGATTGATAGAAAGGCACCATAGGTTTCGTAGGAGGAGGACACCCAGGACGAAGAGGGTGATTGAGTTTGTGATTAGGACAGCAAACATGTGGCCTAGTTGGAAGGGGGAGGGGCCGAGGTAGGAGGGCATGTCCAGATTGGACCAGAGATGAGAGAGGCGGGTGAAGAGGAATGATTGGAGGAGGGAGAGTCCTAGGGTAGTATATAGGAGGAGACGCACGAAGTGGGGAAAGGTCGTGTGGCTAACGCAGTTGTTTGTCCAGGGGCAATGGTGGTCCATCTTGGGAATACATCTGGTAGTTGTCAGCCTGGCTCACTGGTATTTCGGGCCAGTCGATTGGCGTCGAGGTGACGATTGTGACGATTGTAATGCCAACACGTGGTTGACCAGACCCATTCGAAACGCAACACATAATCAACCCCAGAACGGGATATAAGATGGGTATCTACCTTTTGCATTCCTTACAGTGATGAGCTCTAGGTGGTTTTGCAGCATCGCACTTTCGACACCATTTCCGGCTCTTTCCTACGCCGTCTATTCCGGTCTCTTTATCTGACAGATCAGCATTTCCCTTCCCTTTCTCTCCGTCCAACTCTTGCTTTCCAGCCCAATCTTTCGGTATTGTTCCCGCATCAACGAAGACACTCTTCGTGTATGTGATTAAAATCAGTACCAAGATGACATTCGACACAATGAGCTCGTTTTTTGTGAGCGGAGCGGGCTCTAAATGCATCAGTAGCCATTGTGAAGGATAACCGAGAAAGAAGATGAGAGCGTAAACAGCGGGAACCGCACATTGGGAAATTTCCATTATTCTGGTGGCATCTGGGTAGAATGATGGGAGGTGGTAAGGGGCGTGATGATGCGGAGGTTCGCGTCGTGTAGTTTGGCAAGTGGATCGCGAAGACACGTGATTGGAGGACCACCTAAAAGCAACAACTTACACTATTCGTCCATTGCATCTCTCAACCACAACTTTCCATCACCCCATCCCCTGCTCGCAGAGCTTCCGATGCTCTGTAAGCTTCACGAATGCCATGTCTTTCCTAACATGGCCGTTCTTCCTCCTCATACCGGCTTTCGTTCTGTTACACCTGTTCGTTTCGCCGTACACGAAAGTTGAGGAATCATTCAATATCCAGGCTATTCATGATATCTTGGTACATGGAATACCTACAGAGAACTCTGATCAGTTCTTGACATCGAACTACGATCATGTCAGTTTTCCTGGGAGCGTGCCAAGGACTTTTGCAGGCGCTCTGGTCTTGAGTGGGTTGAGCAGGCCGTTTGTTGGGGATATGGCCCAGGCACAACTGCTCAGTGAGTAAACACAGAGATTTTGCATGAAAGACTTTCGGAACTGATTACATGTGTGTAGTCAGGGCAGTACTTGGGCTACTCAATGCGGCCTCGCTCATTGCATTCGGAAGGAGCGTGCAGAAGGCTTTTGGTACTAGTGCTGGTGTTTGGTATGCTTTGTTTCAAGCAAGCCAATTCCATGCCATCTACTATGCTTCGAGGACGCTGCCCAATATGTTTGCTTTTGTGTTCAGTAAGTCCATATGATGTGTCCCATGCACTTCTTGGCTGATATCGATGTAGGCAACTTGGCGTTACGAAGCTTGTTGCTCGCATACACCGTACCATGGAGCACTTCAAACATCTCAGGGTACTACCGACTGACCTTGTATCTGCTCACGGTCGCGGGTGTGGTCTTCCGCTCGGAGCTAGCAATCTTAGTGGGAACAATCACCATCTATCTGTTCATCACACGAAGGATCTCGATCACAAATGTCATCATCCCAGCTGGAATTGGTGGCCTCGTCATTGGGCTCCTTTGTACCGTGCCTTTGGATTCCTTCTTCTGGCAGTCTTTCCCGCTTTGGCCCGAATGGACGGGCTTCTATTACAACACCATTCAAGGTCATTCAGCTGATTGGGGCGTATCGCCATGGCATTATTACTTTGCCAACGCACTGCCGCGACTACTACTGAACCCAGCAACGTTTTTGCTTTGTATTCCAGTTGCTGTCATGAACACATCGACGTGTAGGCGAAGCTTGGATCTGCTCATTCCACTAATTAGTTTTGTGGCACTTTATAGCTTCCTTCCGCATAAGGAATGGCGCTTTATCCTCTACGTAATACCGGGTCTAACTGCAGTGGCTGCAGACGGGGCAGCTTGGATCTGGACTCGCAGATCAAAATCCTTTGTATACGCCACCCTGAGCTTGGCCTTGCTAGGATCAGTTCTGGTATCATTCGCTGCATCTACTGCGATATTGGGTATCTCCAGCCTCAACTATCCCGGAGGCGAAGCTCTTCATACCCTACACAAAGAGATGGGACATCCGGACAGAAACCACTTTAACGTGTACTTTGATAATCTAGCTTGCCAAACAGGCGTCACACGTTTTCTCGAGAGCCACAGAGGACCCCAGACGGTACTTGATGTCCTTGAAGCACAGGATACACTGAATAGCAGAACATGGACATACGACAAGACCGAAGACCCAGTCGCACTTCTAGACCCAATGTTCTGGACCAAGTTTGACTATGTTCTTGCCGAGAGACCAGAGAAGGTGATTGGTAGCTGGGAGGTAGTTCATACTGTGTATGGATTTGGCGGAGTCAGACTTCTGAAGCCAGGAGAAGAGAGCGGCTTCCTGGTCGAGTATTCGGATACAACAGAAGAAAAGGTCACATCGCAAGACAAGCGGGCTTCGAAGGTTGCAGCGACATGGCATGGATTGGAAAAGCTATTAAGGAATGGCCTATTGCGAGGATACTGGGCTGAGATCCGGATGGAGCCAAAGATCCATATCTTGCAGAACCAGATGAAATAGTCGCTCTATCAAATAGTCATGGGCAACCACAAGTTCAAGTCCGCAAGTCTGAGATTTGGGCATTCGGTGAAAGTGTCAGTCGCGTTGAAGGACCCCTGCTTTACGTCGCATACCCCGCCACGCTTTCCTGCCCCACCAAGCTCTCTCTTTCGCGTCTACACCAGTCTCATCACTCAACTCAGCTGTTGTCAACTATTGATAGTACGTGGTAACTTGAATCACACTACTTTTGCACAACATGTCAGCCGACGCGTTACCGAAACCGGTCGTCTACTGCGGAGGCGAGTATTTCCACGATATACCCTACGATAACGGCTAACAAGAAACAGTGTGCAGTCTACCACCTGAAGTAGGTATGACGCCGAGACATGTTTGGAGAGAGCGAGTGACTAACCACATGATTCCATAGTACTGCGAGTTTGGTGGCACGACCAAGAAGTGTGAGGAATGGCTGGCAGAGGCGCATCCAGATCTGCACGCGAAGCTGTATTCAGCAGGTACGTCTAGCACACCATATCAACAAACCTATAACGCGCAATGGCTCTGAAGACAAGCTTGGATGCTAACGTCCTTCTAGAAGCGCTACAGCAGAACATGGCCTCGCTTTCCGTCGACGCCCAAAAACGCGCCGAGAAAGACGCACAAAAGAAAGCGGCCAAAGCCGCAACCGCCGAAGCACGAGCAGCTGAGACACGCGCCTCCTCCAAGATCCTCATCAAACGCATAGAACGCAACAAGCGCAAATACGTCACCGCCGTACAGGGTTTGGAAGCCTTCGGTCTCGACATTAAGAAGGTTGCCAAGGACTTTGGCAAGAAGTTCGCTACGGGATCAAGTGTGACCAAAATCCCGGGTGGGGGCGAGGAAATCACTGTGCAAGGTGATCTGAGCGACGATATCTTGGAGTTCATGGTGGAGAAGTACGAGGTACCTGAGGATAACTGCGAATTGGTAGAGGACAAGAAGAAGAAGAAGGCCGAGGGAGGCTGAACGGCTCGAAGGAGCGTAGCAGGTGTGAAGAGACGCGATACCAAAACATTGTGAAAGCCTACAGAGAGTGAGGTGTGTATCAGTATAAGCGTAGGAGTTGTTTGCGACCAGTGCGCGAGCTGAAGATAAAGGAGCATTCGACGCGTCTCTCTTCTAGGATGCGCAGAGCCTCGTGTTCCCCCATTCTATAGAAAGCTTCATTACTGCATAACGAGTCTATGATGTTGAAATACACGAGGTTGAAGATCTGGACCTACCAAACCAATACCAACATGCTTTCCAAGAAAGACGGGCTACCTGTCCTACATGTGAGCACGAAGGCTCATGGTAATGTGATGGTGGCACGTGCGTGCTAGCTGCCTGTCGGAAGCTCCCAGGGCCATCATTTTTCTCGGACCGTTGCCTCTCACTTACATCCAACCTTAGGGCGCGTCCACAGCCCGACTTGTATCAATCGCACGGCCATTTTCTTTTCTTCGCTCTAAAGGACACGGCGACACGACACCTCGCTGTACAAAAGTCCTATAATTTGTACGTCGCCTACTGGAGAAGGCGAAACTAGAAGCGCAAGCCGCGCCAGATCACGATACCCGCCGCCACCATGTCCAAGGACCAGAGCAATCTCGGGCAGTACAAGTATGCGGCCATGTCGAACTTGGTCCTGCAGGCCGACAGGCGCCTCATATCGCGTCGGCCAGATGAGCATACTGGCGATCCTGAGTCGCTCGCAGGTCGCATCAACATTAGAGACATGGGCGGGCGCACAGCGCGCGACAGCGCGAATGCGCAAGCAAAGAAGCTCAAGGGGCCTGGCGTTGAGCGAGGAAATCTGAATGAGGGTGGCGATGTTCTTGAGAGAGAGCAGCGCAAGAGGAAACGGGACGACGGCACCAGTGGTTTTGGAGCGATCGCGACGGCCGACCTCAACATCGAAGGCCTCACATACAAGCCGCGGACTCCTGCAACGCGCCAGACTTTCGACCTCATCACAACCATTGTGAGCAGATCTCTTGGCGACGTTGATCCTGCGACTACACGAAGTGCAGCCGATGCGGTCCTCGAATACCTCAAGGATGATACCATGAAGGACTTTGACAAGAAGAAAGAGGTGGATGATCTTCTTGGTACCTCGATGGGCGCAAAGGAGTTTAATGAGTTGGTGAACCTTGGCAAGAAGATTACCGATTATGATGCACAAGACGACGAGGAAGGTGGTGATGAGGAGATGGCAGACGGCGATGGTGCTGACGCCGGCGACAACCAGGGTGTAGCTGTTGTTTTCGACGACGAAGAGGAGGACGAAGACGGGCCTCAAACATTCGAAGTGCGAGATGCCGATACATCAGACGAGGAAGATGAAGCAGAGGCTCCTGTAGAGCAGATTGGAGAAGACCAGGACCAAAAAGGTGGAGGCTTTGCGGAAACAGAGGAGACGATAATACAGGGCGACACCGTTACCTCAGACCGCAAGAACGGCGCAGACCAACTTATACCCGCACACGAAATCGATGCGTACTGGTTGCAACGGCAGATCGGACAAATATACGAAGATGCGCATGTTCAGCAAGAAAAGACACAGGACGCGCTCAAGTTCCTTGCAGGAGTCTCGGAAGATGGCGAGGAGAAGGAGCTCCGTGAGATCGAGAACGATCTGATGGACCTCTTCGATTACGAACATCACGAGCTTGTTGCGAAACTCGTTCTCAACCGCGACAGGGTCGTTTGGGTAACAAGGTGGCGGAGGGCTGCCGAGGACAACGATGAGCGAACAGCCGTCGAACGGGAGATGAAGGCTGCAGGTCAGCAACGGATCCTACAAGAGCTTCGCGCAAGAGAGACCGGTATCAAGGCTGAGGATGGGTCTGAAACTGGCACTGGCAAGATGAAGTTCAACCTCAAGGACATCAGTCTTCCAGAGACCTCAAACGATGTGGAGATGGCTGATGCAAAACCAGAGGGCATTGTGGGTGGCCTGCAACCATCGAGCCGACTCGTGAATCTGGACAATATTGTTTTCGACCAGGGCAACCATCTCATGACAAACGCAAGTGTCAAGCTGCCCCAAGGATCTACACGACGTCAATTCAAGGGTTACGAGGAGATCCACGTACCTGCACCAAAAGCGAAGCGTGACCCCAACGAGCCAGCTCTGATGCCTACCTCTGAGCTACCAGACTGGGCGCGACCAGGTTTTGGTAGCTCGAAGTCGCTCAACCGTATCCAAACAAAGTGCTTTCCCACAGCGTTCAACGACGATGGCAACATGTTAATTTGCGCTCCCACTGGTTCCGGAAAGACTAACGTTGCGATGTTGACAATGCTTCGCGAGATTGGCAAGCACCGAAACCCCACGACTGGAGAAATTGCTCTGGACGATTTCAAGATCATTTATATTGCCCCCCTGAAGGCTCTCGTCGCTGAACAAGTTGGTAACTTTGGCAAACGTCTGGAGCCATACGGCATCAAGGTTTCCGAGCTTACTGGTGACCGCCAACTCACCAAGCAGCAGATCGCAGAGACACAGATCATCGTCACCACCCCTGAGAAGTACGACGTCATTACCCGCAAAGCTACCGATACCAGCTACATCAATCTTGTTCGCCTGATTTGTATAGACGAAATTCATCTTCTGCATGATGACCGTGGTCCTGTCATCGAGAGTATCGTCAGCAGAACTCTACGACGTAGCGAACAGACTGGAGATCATGTTCGCATTGTGGGGTTGAGTGCGACCCTTCCCAACTACCGCGATGTTGCGAGCTTCCTGCGCATTGACCCAGACAAGGGCCTGTTCCACTTCGACGCTACCTTCCGACCGTGTCCGTTAAAGCAAGAATTCATCGGTGTCACAGACAAGAAGGCCATCAAGCAACTGAAGACGATGAACGACGTCTGCTATACCAAGGTCCTGGAACAAGTTGGCGGAAAAGGTAATCAGATGCTTATCTTCGTGCACTCCCGAAAGGAAACAGCGAAGACTGCCAAGTACATCCGTGACAAGGCACTCGAAGAAGAATCTATAGGCAAGATTCTTCGGACAGATGCTGCCAGTCGGGAGATCTTGAGAGAAGAATCTGAGTCGGTTCAGAATACTGATCTGAAGGACGTGATGCCTTACGGCTTCGGTATCCATCATGCGGGTATGTCGCGAGCGGATCGTACTACAGTAGAAGATTTGTTTGCCGATGGTTCCATCCAAGTTCTCGTATGCACAGCGACATTGGCTTGGGGTGTCAACCTGCCCGCGCATACCGTCATCATCAAGGGAACGCAGATCTACTCCCCTGAAAAGGGTAGCTGGGTCGAACTCAGCCCTCAGGATGTCCTTCAAATGTTGGGTCGTGCCGGTCGACCTCAATACGATACTTATGGAGAGGGTATCATCATTACCACACAGTCTGAGATCCAGTATTACCTATCGCTACTCAACCAACAACTGCCTATTGAGTCGCAGCTCATCAGCAAGCTCGCAGATAATCTCAACGCCGAGGTCGTTCTCGGTAACGTGCGCAGCAGAGACGAAGCGGTAGATTGGCTCGGCTACACATACCTTTTCGTCCGAATGCTTCGATCGCCGGCTCTGTATCGGGTTGGAGCAGAATACGAGAACGACACCGTACTGGAGCAAAGACGTGTGGATCTTGTTCACGCTGCCGCACACATCTTAGAGAAGTGCAGTCTTATCAAGTATGACAGAAAGACTGGTGCGCTCAACCCGACCGAACTTGGAAGGATTGCCTCCCATTATTACATCACACACAACTCGATGGCGACATACAACATGCACATCCAACCGGGTATCAGCGCTATCGAGCTATTCCGAGTCTTCGCTCTCAGTGAGGAATTCAAGTACATTCCCGTACGTCAAGATGAGAAGCTCGAGCTTGCGAAGTTGCTGGGCAAAGTCCCTATTCCGGTCAAGGAGGGTGTCGAAGAAGCACAAGCGAAGATCAATGTTCTTCTCCAAGCTTATATCTCTCGCCTCAAGCTTGAAGGATTGGCACTAATGGCTGACTTGGTCTACGTCACGCAATCTGCTGGGCGTATTCTTCGTGCCATCTTCGAGATCTGCCTGAAGAAGGGTTGGTCACAAGTTGCAAAGCTCGCTCTAGACATGTGCAAGATGGCTGAAAAGCGTATGTGGCCGACCATGACGCCTCTTCGCCAATTCCCCACCTGCCCCAGAGATATTGTACAGAAGGCAGAGCGTATCGATGTTGGCTGGTCGAGTTACTTCGGCCTTGATCCACCTAGCATGGGTGAACTATTGGGTATGCCCAAGGCTGGTAAGCTTGTCTGTAGTTTAGTGGAGAAGTTCCCACGCCTCCAGATTGAAGCGACACCGCGACCAGTAACAAGGTCGCTACTACGCCTGGAGCTGACAATTCGACCTGACTTCGTTTGGGACACAGAGCTGCACGGCGCTTCTGAAGCATTTTGGATTCTGGTTGAGGACTGCGATGGCGAGCAAGTATTGTTCCATGACACCTTCATTCTCAGACGGGACTACTCAGATGGCGACGCCAACGAACATCTGATGGAGGTGACAGTGCCCATCGATGAGCCTATGCCTCCGAATTACTTCATCACCGTTCTGTCCGACCGATGGATGGCATCCGAGACCAAGCTTGCTGTCTCTTTCCAGAAGCTGATTCTGCCAGCAAAATTCCCTGCTCACACCCCCGTCCTTGATCTCCAGCCTTTGCCAGTTTCTGCTCTGAAGAGGAAGGAATACATGGGGTTGTACGAGAACATTGGACGCTTCAACAAGGTTCAGACACAAACTTTCAATACCCTGTATACGACCGATGACAATACCCTGGTTGGTGCATCGGCAGGTATTGGCAAGACCATTTGCGCTGAATTCGCCATCTTGCGACACTGGGCTACTAACAACGAAGGGCGCATTGTCTACCTTGCACCATTCCAGGAGCTTGTAGACAACCAGTACAAGAACTGGAACGAGCGGTTGACAAGTCTCAGTGGAGGCAAGGACATTGTCAAGCTCACTGGCGAAACCACAGCAGACCTCAGATTGCTCGAGAGGGGTGATCTTATTCTGGCCACACCTTCACAATGGGACTCACTCTCTCGTCAGTGGCAGCGCCGCAAGAACGTGCAGTCTGTTGCTCTGTTGATTGCTGATGAGTTGCACATGCTCGGTGGTACGAACGGTCATGTCTACGAGATCGTCGTCTCTCGCATGCAAGCGATGGCGACACAGCTAGAGTCTAAGCTGCGCATTGTCGGATTGAGTGTGTCTTTGTCCAATGCACGAGACATCGGCGAATGGATTGGTGCTACTAAGCACACAATTTACAACTTCAGCCCGGCTATCCGAGCAGTACCGCTCGAGTTGAAAATTCAGTCCTTCACAATTCCCCATTTCCCATCCTTGATGATGGCTATGGCAAGACCGACCTACACTGCTATTACGCAGATGTCTCCGGACAAACCAGCCATGGTCTTCGTCCCGAATAGGAAGCAAGCCCGGAACTCCGCTGCTGATCTCTTCAACGCTTGTGTAGCCGACGAGGATGAGGACCGTTTCCTCAATGTCGAGGTTTCTGAGATTCAACCAATCCTTGAAAAGATCAACGAGCAAGCACTTGCTACGTCCTTGTCGCATGGTATTGGATACTTCCACGAAGCTCTTAACTCCTTCGACAAGAAGGCTGTGCAGCATCTCTTCAAGGTTGGCGCTATCCAGGTCCTCATTGTATCGCGTGACTCTTGCTGGGAGATCGACAGTAGTGCTCATCTTGTCGTTGTTCAAGGCACTCAGTTCTACGAAGGCCGCGAACATCGTTACGTTGACTATCCCATTAGTGACATCCTGCAGATGTTCGGCAAAGCTGGTAGAGTCGGACTGGACAAGTCAGCAAAGGGTGTGCTTATGCTACCTGCGGTGAAGCGTGAGTATTACAAGAAATTTCTGAACGAGGCCCTGCCGATCGAAAGTTATCTTCCTGATTACCTCCACGACGCGTTTGTTGCCGAGATCAGTGCGAAGACCATCGAATCGACACAAGAGGCCGTCGATTGGTCAACGTACACCTACTTCTACCGTCGCCTACTCGCCAATCCTAGCTACTACAATCTTCACGACACATCGCACGAGGGACTGAGTGCACATCTGTCCGATATGGTTGAGCAGACCTTGAAGGAGCTGACCGATGCCAACCTAATCGAGCATGATGAAGACGAAGATGCTATCACGCCGCTGAACCCGTGCATGATCGCAGCGTACTATAACATCTCGTTCATCACCATGCAGACATTGATGATGTCGCTCAACGGCAGGACAAGCCTCAAGGGTGTACTGGAGATTATTACAGCCGCCACCGAGTTTGAAGATATCCAAATACGCAGGCATGAAGACCACATCCTCCAACGCATCTACGACCGCGTTCCCTTCAAGATGCAGGAGCCGAACTTTGAGACGCCACATTTCAAGGCTTTCGTACTTCTCCAGGCTCACTTTTCACGCATGCAGCTCCCTATCGATCTGGCCAAGGACCAAGAAACCGTCCTTCGAAAGGTTCTCAACATCCTCAGCGCAAGCGTGGACGTTCTTTCATCCGAGGCTCACCTCAATGCAATGTCCGCTATGGAGCTCTCTCAAATGGTTGTCCAAGCAATGTGGCAGAAGGACTCCCCCCTCAAGCAGATACCCCACTTCGATGCCGACACCATCAAGGCAGCGCAAAAGTTCAGCATCAACGACGTCGACGACTTCATCAATGCCATGGACGAAGACGAGAACCCAGATTACAAAAAGCTCATCTCAGCCCTCAACGTCGACCAACGCCAACTCGCCGACATCGCAAACTTTACAAACAACTTCTACCCCAACATCGAGATCGAGCACGAACTCGTCGATCCTGAATCCATCGCTTCCAACTCGCCCGCCCAGCTCAAGGTGCGCATCATACGCAACATTGAGGAGGACGAGGAACCTAAGATGGAGGTTCACGCACCGTTCTATCCTGCCGACAAGACGGAGAGCTGGTGGCTGGTCGTTGGAGACCAGAAAGAACGCACGTTGCTTGCGATCAAAAAGGTGCCTATCATTAGGAAGTTGGAGACTGTACTTGAATTCACGCTCGAGAAGCCGGGCCACCATGAGTTGACTTGCTTCCTGGTCAGTGATAGCTATCTTGGTGTGGACCAGGCGCCTAGCTTCGAGGTTGAGGCTGCAGAGGGTATGGACGAAGACAGTGACGAAGAAGAGGAGGAGGAGTAGTAGACAACTTGTATGCTTGGATTGGCTGCTGCAACATTCTGGGTGCACAAAATCGGGTGGGGCGCAATTGGGCGTTCTAAAGTTGAGCTGTATGTAAAATATGTTCGTGCTAAAAACGATACTGTGTTCAGATTTCTTGTCTCGCCATGCTCATGCATCGACGATGTGAGTTTGCTATGATGTTCGTGGGCTGGGCACATGCTGCGTCATAAACAAGTATGCGAGACGACCTCTGTGTACAGTGTCAGTGGCATCTGCCACTTATCAATCGCAACACTGCATTATGCCCCCATGCAGGAGAGCGCACAGTGTATTTCTAGATGCCGCATATCAGGGCTGGCAGGATGTTTGAGAGATTGCGAGAAGCTGGCGAATGTGTCGGAATTGAAACCATTGCTGTTTTTAGCCAAATTGGGAGATAGTTGTTATATGCAATCGTACATTCGTACAGGCAAAGACATTTTTTTTTACATAGCAACACAGCTGGATGATGCAGTGGTGAGTGGAGAGAGGCGACGCAGTCAGAACTGATAGAGTGAGGTAGTATACCTCTTCCATGAAGAATCAAATGCGTCAGCGATTTGAGTAAGTTTGAGTAGTCGCAGTACAGTGTGATATCTTGACACAGCGCATAAGAAGCAGGCTCGTCTCTTAAGCGAATGGCTCAGGGAGGCCATTTTGTAGGATAGCGCATGGCTAGGCGAACACAGCGTGATCTGAACCTGATAGCGATTCCTTCAAGAAATTCTGCATAGCTCGATTGATCCTTGTGGCGACAGGCAGGTTTAGGCCAAACATATCACTTGCAGCAGCTCGCTTCTGCAACCACTCACCTGCAGCTAGTAGCTTTGCCCCGTCAGAGTCCATCTCCCGGAATCTGGCAACATTGGTGCTACCTAACGAGGGGTCATAGAATGGACTATCGGGATCCGTCGAGTTGAGACTGTACGGGCTAGGTGGCGGTACGCAAACAGTACCCGACGACGGCAGCTCACCCGTCTGGAAATATGCTTTCACACGGCTCAAGCTGCAGATATCGGGTGCGGAAATCGAACAATGACCAACATGATCGCTGATCAAAAGGCTACTGTCGGGAAAGAGGCTATGCATGTAGCGTCCGCTGCGAAGAGGCGTAACAGGGTCTGCTGTGTTGCTTACGAAGAGAATAGGGTGCGATGTGTTACCACCATAAGGGCCTTCGAACTTGTAGCTGGCTTTGATTTTCCATGCTGCACAACTCATCAAAAGCATGGACCAGTAGGAGCCAAAGTTCGGCGAAAGGGTGTCCATGATATTCCAGTATGCTTCGAATTCGTCTCTAGTGAGATGAGTCTGGTCAATGCCATCGCCGCATAAGATAGCCGTAGTTGCCACGTCGGGCACTGGCGTATCAGATGCTTCGGTGCCGTTGGCAGGGCAAAAAAGGACGTGGTTATAGTGGAACATATCAGCGAGCTGGTCGGTCGCTGAGCCCCCTCCCTGTTCAATCGTGGCTAAAATGTCTGCAACGAATGGGAACATCAAGCGTGGCTGGTAGGCAGCGCCGAAGATCAATAGTTTGAGATCAGACCAAGTAAGATAGTCTGGACCATCAGACGAGACGATGGGAAGCGGATTATGGTACAGCGATGCGATGATGTCTTGCGTGCGATCTTCTATATCCGAGACACTTGAGTTCGTAGTTGCCAAGGGACATTCAGCAGGACCCAGATTATGGCAAAAGGTATAGAAGGAGGTCATGGCCTTTTCGGCATCTGTAAGGCTTCCGTTGCCAAGGGAATTTTGGTAGTCGTATGAGCTGACAACACCATCGAGAATAAGACGCCCAACACGATCGGGAAACATGGATGCAAAGGTGGATCCAAGTAGTGTCCCGTATGAGAAGCCCCAGTATTGCAGCTTGCTTTTCCCTGGAACATACGTGGAATTGTAATATCCGGGACGCTTACCGGCCTTCTGCGCAGCCTTCCGAGTTACCTCGTTTGCGACATACTCGGCATGTTTCTCAGTGATCTCCAACATGTCTCTAGCAACGAATGCCGTCGCCATATACTGCTTGATATCCGGTCCCTCTTGATCCTCAGCTAATTTGCAGGATGCGCCAAAGGCATGCTTCATAGACCAAAGTCTACCGAGAGCTGCATCCGAGCTTCCGATAAGTCCTTCCGTCTCCTCTCTCAATTTCCAGGACCACGAAGCAGGCTGATCTGGCATGCATCGAGCAACTGGTTCCGTCCAGCCGATTCCGCGAGGGTCAAATCCGATGACATCAAAGTATCTTGCATCGATGGAGGGCGTGGAAATCTCAACACTGGAATCCACGATCTGCTGTAGCGCGTGTCCTAACACAATTGCAACTGCAGCACCTGGGCCACCTGGACCGCCGGGGTTGAATAAGACCGGACCTCCATAGCGAGCATCATCCACGGGTACTCTGGCAGGTATCTTGGTGATAGCGATACTGACGGTATGATTGGGGTAGGTGCCGTTGAAGTAGTCCCATGGTAGGCTTAGTTTTGCGCATTCAAATCTGCCGAAGCATTTGTGGAATTCTAGATGCTCACTCGGAGCGATCTGAAGCTTGATTAGTCTTCTTCCCACCAGTCATACTACAGGGTGCTGAAATAGAGTTGATGAGCTAGTTGGTAGAAAGCTGGAATTCGCTGGAATTGACAAGGTGTTTGAACATAGGCCATGACTATTTGTTGATGAAAGCCAGAGTGCAGTATGAGCGGGCCACCAATCACAATCAGAATTCTCCATTGAGCCCTATGAGACAGCAGTTGCCTGCGGTGCTCTGGCATGTGTCTAGGGCATATCTGGGAATTAAAGCAGTCATCTGCTGTGCAACTCGAGTGGGCGATATTATTTGACCCGATAAGTTGCCGGCCAAAGCGGCTGCAGAACCACGTGTGCGGTGCGACACTCAAGGAACGCTCTCTCAACATACCTTGGACCACTCAAACGCGGCATGATGCAACGCAGGCTCTTTGTCCAAAGACAAGGACAGATCCCAGTTCTTCAATTCAGGAAAGATGGTATCCACTGCTGCGAGACAGACGAGTGTGACGAAGGTCGCAGACAGTGCACGCCACCGCGTTGGGGTCCGTCGAGGCTTGACCGGCGCCGTCGCATCCTCCAACCCATTCCAACTCTTCATGATGTACTTGAAGTAGTTCCAACCGACTGTAGAACAAGCAAAACAGATGCGTTGGAGTATTGGGTATCGGCGAGTCGCGATAGTGGAGGAGTGGTGAGGCGGGGTCGTCAGCGGGCCTCCTCACCCCAAGATATTCGGTCGCATCCTGGCGGCCTGACGGGCCTGGATGAATATCATCTTAGGCAGCAGCAAAAGCATTCAAAGGTGCGGAAGTGCGTGCGCGAGGACTATACAAAACGCAGCACGGAGTGCGCCTGACTCCCAGCAGGCAGCCCAGCCAGCACTTGCAGAAACTTGCAGAAACTTGCCTTTCTACTATGCGTTGGTACTGCAGCTGCAACAGGAACTTCCGGCGGCTATGTATGCAGTATGCAGTATGCAGTAATGATCACAATGTGCTGTCTTGGCTGCTGCATTTTCTTAATGTGCTGACATTGTGCTCTAGTGCATACGATTGAGTAATGGATTAGCTGCCGTCGAAAGTGCCCCATCAAGTGGGTGGTGAGAGGAGATAGCGTTGTCGCAAACTGACGTCTTGTGGAGAAATCCGTTAGAGACCGCAGAGCCTCATCATAGCGACAGTGACGTGATACGGACGTCTCAGGAAGATACGCATATTCCACTGTGTTGCACAGTTGCGCCGCGAATACGAATGAGGGTCCTTGCTAGGGTTGGACTATTATTTGCTTTTTTAGTAACCACTTTACTGGATAGATTGAAATGACTCGTTCAAATGACAAAGCTTTTGGATCGATGACAAGCCATCAAGACTACGAAGAGGTCGTGAGAGAGTGTGCAAAAGAACCGAAACCTTATCGCGCGACAAGTACAGAGTAGCAGCACCTCCTGATTCAATGGGTATCTCATCTCTCAGTACCAACCACCTCTACTGCCATTAAACATAATAAGAAACGTCCATGAGAATGATGATGCTCATTCGAAGGAGGAGCAGTATCGGCTAACGTCCAAACGATTTCCTTGGTGTAAAGCCAGTTCAAGCACAGGAGCACTCTTGCCCTTAACCAGCAAGTCTGTACCCTTGGTTATTCTGAGGGCACAAGACTGTAGGACGAAGGTTCGCCGAGGTGTTTACCATTGCTGGCCACCACCTTGACCACCCTCTTGTCCTCCATAGCTGCCCTGACCACCGCCTTGGCCGCCACCGTAGCCACCGCGAGACTGGTATCCGCCACCGCCGCCGCCCTGGGAAGGTCCCCAAGAGCCGCCGCCGCCGCCGTAACCTTCTTTCCTAGTTAGTCTTCACTGTGCATAGATGAGCGAGATGTGCTTACCACGGCCACCACCACCATAGCCTGGGGACATAGTCAGTACAGTTTCAGAACGGATACGGGGCAGAAAGCTTACCTCCTTGTTGGCCGCCGTAACCTCCACGGTATCCACCACCACCGCCGTAGCCGCCGCCACGGGGAGCGCCGCCGCCAGCGCGGTCAGAAGCCTTGTCGACGCGGATCCTACGTCCATCGAATCTAACAGAGTCAGCGAATTTGTTTAAGCATCTCGGCGACTGGGGAAGTGTCTGAGAGGAGTGTATACGTACTCCTCGTTGTTCATGGCCTGCATAGCGGCATCGGCCTCGGTGTCCTGCGCATAGCGGACGAAGCCAAAGCCTCGGCTACGACCAGTATCGCGGTCCTTAACCACGACCTGAGATAACGTGAGCCTCTGCCTAACCTTGACGAGAAGAGTGGTAGAGTAACGTGTCACTTACGGCTTCTTCGACTGCACCGAACTCCTCGAACTTTTGACGGAGAGCTTGGTCGTCGGTATGCCATGCGAGGCCTCTGTTCAGGGTCAGTCCCGTGAGTGCTGGGAGAAGAAGGCGCACTTACCCAATGAAGAGCTTAGACATGGTGAATGATGTCTGGGTCGAACACTGAACGGTCTCAATACTAGCTCTCGCAACTCGAAACAAACTGCGCGATACAAAAAGGCTCAAGACAGGTAGTGACAGGAGTTGTAGAGCGAAGGAAAGGTGCAGGAAGGCGAGGAATCCATCGCAGCTTCCCAGGCAGGCAGTATGTAGCAACGTGACGGAACGAACATTTGATCTTGTAGCACCAGGCTGTATTGGTATGGATGGCGCAAGCGATTGCTCTGAAGAGTTAGAGGGGGAGGAAGTTGGCTGCAAGCTGTCGCAATAATGTGATGGCACAGGGTGAGGAGCAGAGATAGTGAAGCGTCTAGGTTGGCGGGGCAAGCGACGATATGAGTACCCCTCCACCAGGTGAAAGAGCGCTAGACTGTATGCAAGTCAAAGGTTGGCGCACGGACTGGATAGCTGAGGGCCCGGTTTATAAAGCGACGTGGATGGCCACGAGCAACGGGATGCAATGTGCCTCTCCAGCCAGTCGAAGCAGAGTGTCTCGTAGTTCGGACATGGCCTGCAGCACAGCAAACGGAACTGGCCCCTCGCAGCTAGCTCGTCCCAATGCCTTGCCTGGGAGCCTGCACCTGACGATGGACAGGGTGCAGATACTGGTTCTGCCATACATACATGTCGGCAAGCTGGCTCTTTAGTGTGTTCCCGTGTCTGTCTGTTCATGCTGGGTATATGCAGCCCACGTTAGGCTAAGACTAGGTGTATCCAATTACAAGGCGGCTGGCGAGCCAGAGAAAACGATTTTTCTGATAGGTGCCCCGATCTATCGTCCCTGTTCAGAGTGCCGGCATGAGTGCGGAGGCGTCATTGGGTCGCTGCGAAATACGTGCATGGACAAGCCTGCGGATAGAACAGATTGCGTGCTCCAGACAGCAGCGATCTGCGCCCGTCGCTACAACAAAACTATCGGGCTGTGACGAAAGGTCAACGGCGGGCAGGCATTGGACAGAAGGTGGTGGTTCAAAGAAGCTTATCAAGTCGCCATCCCTAGTCTGACGGTGTGGGGATCGGGCCTAAACTAGACTTCCAGGCCCTCTGCGTCCCAGGTTGGCTCGTGCGCGCGACGTCAACATGTAGAAAGCTGGAAACGCACTACCGCAAGACTGGCGGCAGATATATGACCAGATCTTGCTATGCCAGGACGTGTCGTAACGCCTCGTTAACCCTATGTAGCACGTTCCTATCATCGGTAGTGGAAAGCGGGCACAGTGGCAGCGTTTACCGAGATATACCGAGGCTGCGCAAATTGGACAAATTGTCCTGTACCATGAATACGTGCATCTCCAGAAAATCCGACAAAGAGAACGTTCCGCACTCGTGCCGTTGCGATAGCGGCTTGATGCATGTGGCAGTACGATGCCAAGATGATGCTTTCGCGGACCCCGGTTCCAGGGCAGGATAAGTCATCCAATGATGCCGGAAACTACCAGTTGATATAGAAGTTAAAGGGGGCTTTTGATCGTTCCACATTACAGTGACAGAACGTACTGAGATACCGACATGGAAGACTCACTCGCGTCCTCCATTGGTCGTGCCTTCTTTCAGCAGCGCAGTGGCACTGACGATGACGGAAGCGTCAAAATCACCGCACCCACTGGCACCTTCCATGATATTGAGTTTAGGCGACTCCACAGAGTCTGACAGACATTCAATATGTCCTACACTGTGAGAACGCCTCTCAGTCGGCACCCTTTCCAAAGTGACCAACCATCGCACAAGTTGCCGATCCACCACCACGACCTCCCGCTCATCTGCGCCATGTCGTAGCACCACATCAACCTTCAAGCTTCACAGATTGATCAAATCAAAGAAATAATCAGACTCCGTCATCGAGAAGGTTCATCTAGCATGCAGGATACCATGGATATTCGAAAGTGGCTAGACGAGATAGTCCAACAGGAAACACAGCGCGAGCCGGTTAGACATCAACAGCCTGTAGAGCCCACTAAACGGAAACGTCGATGCAAATCAGATAGCTCAATCCTAGATCCCCGTCCGCCTGCATCTCCTCCGCACGAGTCAGTGGATGATAGTGCAGGCGAGGCCTTCCGGGCGATGTGCAGTGATGGCTCTAGCAGCAGCCAGTATGCGCGCAAACCTCGAAGAAAAACGCGCCCTGAGCGATATGAGCCAGCCCCCCATGCACGTCGCAACCCCAAGGACGAATCAAAGACGTGGAGGCGCAAGCCTCGACGTAAGAAGGGCGAGAAGCTACCTGCTGTCATCCGGACCCTCGAGGCCAAAAATGTGTCCAGAGATCGGCTGACTGTAAGACATCCATGCGGTTATCCGAACGTACTGCACGGGGTTGACTATTGAACCAGTTGAAGCCGCGAGAGCAGCTAGGACTCTTCAACAAGGGACGGACGTCTACCGCTTTCAAGGGTCGCGGGTGTGAGTGACCCGTCTTTGCTCCTGTGGCATGGCCGATATGGTATCTTGGAACCCTTTCCCGCATTCTCCGGCTGACATGTCGCAGTGCCCGATCTAGTCTTCTCTGAGATGAAGTTCTTGCAGAAAGAAAGGGACGAACCAGACGTTATGGCACGTCCTAACCTGGCCAAAAAGAAGCGGAAAAAAGGCCAGAAACAAACGAAGGAGGGGGAGATTTCCGCTTTCTTTACCTCAATGCGCCCGGTGTCGGTTGAAAAGGACAACAACAGGCACCCAGAACATGCTGCTTTAAGGAACGAGCGGTGTCGCCGTGATCAACCCCCTGTATATGAGACTGCTACATCCACTGTTGTGGTAGCGCGCCCAACGTCTTACCTGGGCTTCGGAAGTAGAGGCTCTCAACATGACAGTACTAGCTACGTATCTTGGCCAGAGTCGATTCGAACGCCTAGCACGAAACCAGCGCAGCCCTGCAGCCTTCCCGCCCGTCACAGTCCGCATAATGTAGATTCCTATAGTGAATCTGACACTATCAAAAGAAAAGAGCATGATGCCTTCAGGCTACCGACTCATCCACTAGCAGCGACAAAACGAAGAACCGATAGCATGCCGACAGCTCGCTTCAAGATGCCTTCGTCCGCTCCATTACAAGATAGGGCTTCAAGGTCGCAGTCCTTACCTCAACGCAGCTCGTCTCTACGGAGGCACAATCTTGTCCAACAATCTGCGAGGCTACAAGAGGCCGACACTGCTGGCTCACCACCATCAATGCCACCCCTTGCGTCTGGACCTGTCATAGACGTCTGCTATGCTCGAATACGTAGCAACTCGAAAGGCACCGAGTCAGGTCTTGCCCCAGCCTCAGCACCCGTTCTTGCTGTGCATCGAAACCACAACCAGCCTAAGGATGATAGCGTCGTTGAAAAGAATCGAATACCGACGTCTTCAGATTTAGGGCTCGCTCTGCAACAATGCAATGATGCGTTATATCGAAGGCGTCATGCTGCTGAGCCGCGTATGAGACCTACCGAAGAAATCCACCGAGTGAACCCAAGGTCGGACCTCCGACAAGACTCAATAGAGTTCTGCAGTGCGACTCAGCAGGCTCCTACTGTACGCTTCGTGGATCGGATCTACCATGAATCGACACTACCAAACTTTGCTGGCCCAAGCATTTATGAGCAACAAGCACTACACCAGCAGCTTCCTCTGCACTTGGGAGCCAACGAAGGTTATCTGGAAACGCCATATACCGACCAAGACTATCTGGAGCAGAATGATCCAATAGGGTACGATGACCATGTTTGGGAAGGGCTGCCGGAAGAGCCAACGTCGCATAGTTTTGAGAGCGGTGTGGATACCTACGGGAGTCGTGAAGGTCGCGTCGAAATGATGGAAAACCCTGTTCAGGATTTGAGACAAGTCAACGACACCGTGGCTCCTGGGTTTTGGCGGCCGAATAAGCTGTACTGATGTTGTGATGGCTGCTGCATGGCGCGTTAGCTCATGTTTGTTTTTGGAGTCAAACACCCTCTCTAATCGCGAGCTGTCGACAAGCCATGTTGAGAAGCGAGCCATGTCTCCTGACGATGTGTGATTGCGCTCTGTGATGTCGAAACTTGAAAGAAGAATTCGCAAAGGACAGAAGCCGACTTGAGCAGCCTCGGTGTCCGTGCACAAAAAGTTGGAGCTTCCGGGTCCCGCTCCCGTACCTCATGGTCGCATTTTGATCCTCGGTCTGGGCTTCGCGTGAGAGGAGAATCGGCTGCACTTCCATCTAGTAGTTTACTAAACGAGTGCCGTCTGTATGCCCATCTATCAATCGCTGCTGCGGCTCAGTCCCGCCCAGAAATTGATCTCCCGGTCGAAGCTCCCCTTCCCTATTGCGACGGCTGTCTCATGCAGACAGTCGGCGGTGACGTTCGTCACAGTGGCGCCTTCCCAACAGAGCTCCCCGCCTGCCAGCCCCACTAGTAGACCCCTCAACGACAAAATCAACTCTAGGGCTCGTCTACTTGCAGGCCATCTAAACTCCACAGCTTCTTCTTCCACAGCCATTCGTACAGCTGCCACGAAGAGCCCATCCACCATGTCTTACACCACACGCAAGATTGGCGCTGCCAACACGCTCGAGCACCGCATCTTCATCGAGAAGGACGGCCAGCTCGTCTCGCCATGGCACGACATTCCGCTCTACGCCAACGAGCAGCAAACCATCCTCAACATGGTTGTTGAGGTGCCCCGCTGGACCAACGCAAAGATGGAGGTGCGTTGACCCCAATTGGCTGCGCCGTGGCCTATTCACGGTTCCGCGCAAAGACACAGGCTAACCATGGCAACAGATCTCCAAGGAGGAACAGCTCAACCCCATCAAGCAGGACATCAAGAAGGGCAAGCTCCGCTACGTGAGGAACTGCTTCCCCCACAAGGGCTACCTCTGGAACTACGGTGCCTTCCCCCAGGTACGATGACGCGACCCCGATATCGGACAATCACACAGGTGCTGATGTTGTACAGACTTGGGAGGACCCCAACGTTGTTCACCAGGAGACCAAGGCCAAGGGTGACAACGACCCATTGGATGTCTGCGAGATTGGTGAGCTTGTCGCCAAGCCTGGTGAGGTCATCCAGGTCAAGGTTCTCGGTGTTATGGCTCTGCTCGACGAGGGCGAGACTGACTGGAAGATCATGGTTATCAACGTGAACGACCCATTGGCCCCCAAGCTCAACGACGTCGAGGACGTTGAGCGCCACCTGCCCGGTCTTCTCCGTGCCACAAACGAGTGGTTCCGTATCTACAAGATCCCAGACGGCAAGCCCGAGAACCAGTTCGCCTTCTCCGGCGAGTGCAAGAACAAGAAGTACGCCATGGACATTGTCCGCGAGTGTGCTGAGGCTTGGGAGAAGCTTGCCACTGGCAAGACCCCCAAGGATGAGATCAGCCTGTACGTAATGGATTGCCTACCGCTAAATGACATGGTACTGACAAATTTGTAGCACCAACACCACTGTCTCGCACTCTCCCGATTGCACCGACGCTAACTCGCTCAACGTCCCCCAGGGCGAGAACAAGGCGCCCGCTCCTATCGACCCCAGCATCGACAAGTGGTTCTACATCTCCGGTGCCCCATCCAACTAGTTCTAATGGGAGCCATGGTTATGACAAAAGTGTAAACGTCATTGGAGTGAGAACATGAGGGTAGACGGTAGATAAATGTGCATGAATAACGCCGACCAACGACGGTATACAGAGTCATGAGACAAATGATCAATACCTCATTTCAGCCCAACCCAGAATATTGCCGTGACGCCGACCGATGCTGTGGTTTAATAGTTATGTACAATCATGTCTTTATGCTGAGGCCTCAGTTGCCTGCCAGTTCGTCTTTCCGTGCCAGCGACCGTGAGTGTCTGTCGACTTCCTCGACGACTTGTGTTATGCGCATGTTGCTGAGATCGAGCTTCATCTCCTTGCCGTCCTCTATGCGACCATGTTAGCGTTTGCTCCAGATGCACGATTCGAATGAGCGGAACGTGTACGTACTGAACTTGACAGCCAGGCTCGCAGGCTCCTTGCTCTCTCGTGGCAGCATCTTGGACTCAATCTTCATGCCATCTTGGCGTGCATTTGGTGGGATCAAGGAGAGGAAGAGGCGGGCGGGTTTTGAGCGCGGGGAGAAGGGATTGAATGCTACGCGGACGTCGGTCAGGAATCTGGTAATCATTGTGGCGACTGCGGAGCGGCGGGTCGGCGATGCAGACTGTCTTCTGTTAGCTTGTGTAGAAGATAGACAGATGCGACAGCGTACCAATGGCTGATGGGTCAAGATTGCACTGCAGTCGACGTCTTGTACGCTCGTCGCAACCTCTTCGCGATATGTCCGTGCTCAGGATTCTGTGCGGGCCACGCTACAGCTAGCCGTCCAGACACGTTACGCCCTTTCACCCCGCCAAACGGCCCACCGTAGCCATCTCCGTCATAGGGCAGTCGCATACATTGATCAAACCCTCTCAGCAGTCCGAGCTGCAATGGCACCCCTCCCCTCAACCACGCAATCCCTCACCACCCGCCTAAGCACCCTCTCCGAAGCGAACAAAGGCGTTGGCCAGCTCATCCAACGCTTAGCCAAGTTAGACTTCCAACCAGGCTCGCAACCACTCGACAATTCCGAACAAGGCGACGTTCGGCTGGAACTTAGTGCCGAGATACATGAGACTTTGAAAGGGATTGAAGAGGAACTTGAACTTCTGAGGCAAGAGGTCGAGGACGTTACGTCACAAGGTGGCATTACTGGGCGAAGGAGGGATAGTAGCAAGGACAGCGAGAGAAGCAGACTTGCTGTACTACTGGCGAGGTTGACAGAGGATTTGAGGTCGTACGTGACTACGTCGTCCCCTTATTGCATCCTCTGGTGTGGCATGCTAACCAGTCTTCATGTAGATCGCGATCGCAATACCGGAAAGCACAACTCACAGCCAAGCACAACGCCGACCGCGCAAAGCTCAAGGAACGCGAACTCCTCTTCTCCAACCTGCAATCAGGCTCCTCGACTCCATCCTCTACGTACCGCCAACGAAAGCAACAGCAGGGGCTATCCGAAGGTGAAGTCGTCGCTCAGGCATCTTCAGACGTCACATCTGCTCTGCGCCGAACAGCGCAATTGATGAAAGACGAGCTATCGCGCTCTCGATTCGCACAAGAAACGCTCGAACAGACCAACGCTGCCCTGCAGGATCTCGGGGAGCAGTACTCGGATCTAAACACATTACTAGCCAACAGCAAGAACCTGGTTTCGACACTACTGAAGAGCACAAAAAGTGACACGTGGTATCTTGAGACTACATTCTACATCCTCCTAACCACAATCATCTGGCTCGTCTTCCGTCGCTGGTTATACGGCCCACTCACCTGGTTCCTCATCTGGCCAGTCAAGCTTACCTTTCGCATCCTTTTCGCTGTCCTGCCTTTCGGCGTCGCGTCTTCAGCAGCATCATCGAGCGTCGCAGTTTCCTCGTCCTCCAGATCTCTTATTGTCCAACCTAGCGCAACAGGTGGCATACCCCGACGCGATTCCAAAGCCCAACCACACTACATCCCTGTCGGTCGTGGAGGCGGAGTAAACAGGCAAGGTCAGGATCCTAGTCCGCAAGGCTCTTACTCGCAACAAGTAGGCCAGATGGCGGAACAAAATCAGCAGCAGCAGGAAGAAGTGCCTGATCACCCACAGTTCAGGCAACAGAAGAAGGATGAAGATGAGGGACCCGTCACACTGGGCGATGGAACTGTACTGAAGGAGAGCGATAAGCCGAGAAATCCCAAGAAGAAGATGTGGGAAGAGGATGTGGAGAGCGCGAAGCGTCATGAGGCGCAGACTCAGGAGACACAAGCACAGCAAGAAGGAAGTGGACAGAGAAGAAAGAGAGACGAGCTGTAAGTCGCGAGTCGTACAAATACACGAGATGGTACGTATATAAGGAGATATCCTATTGTCATCATTCCAGCATGCCCTTGCCTTTGTCTCCTCATTCGATACCCAAAATTCATGCTCTCTAAAACACAAACTCAAAATTTTGATATTGTTGTCTCCCAACCCGAAGTAATGGATGTGTCTCCACCCTTCAACGATGTGAAGATTGCGGTGTGTCAGCTTTGTCCTACATCTTTTCACAATGTTATGAGCTGGATTTATCCCCAGAGGTCATCAACACTGGTTGTCTAATGTTCTGGGGTGCGAGATTGGTACAAGAGGCATATACACGTGGAATCCTTCTATGCGGTTGCTGCATATGGACATACGCTGTAGTCTGCTATGCTGATGAAGGGTTATTTCAAGTCATCTTCCTAATGTATATCACTGGCGGCCGACTTCCATGTCCTTGTCTCAAAAGAAAAGACAGCATACACTGCCGTAGCTTCCACTGTTAGAAATGTGCTCTGGCGCTATGTTTGTCGCTCATATATAGAGCATTTTGATGCGTTCAGAGCAATGGATGATGCTGCCAGACTGACACGGACATGGCACGAACACAAGACTTTCTGTTCGTCTTTCGGGATAACCGGACTGACTCGCATGCACGTTATGCGGATTAGACAGCGTTTCTTTGAAGCACGGAACATTCAATTCGGACACTTTTCCAATTTCTGTACAAGTGCTTATGCACACGACCTTGTTTTATAGTGGAGTAGGTATTGTTATGCCTATACTTGGCAACAATGTCATCACAACATTTCTCACCGCCACAAATACATGAATTGTAAGCGTGATAATGAGCTAGCTTTATTCTAATCATCTGTTGTGCTTGTCGTGACTCCGTGCGACGTACACGGTAGTATCGTAGTATCTAGCGCATTTAGGGCATTGCAAGCCTGTAGACAGGAGGTTATTGAGAAAGTGTCTAGGTATCATTTGCAGGATATCAAGTCAAGATTCTTCATCGAGATTCCTCGTAAGTACCCCGTAGAATACTACACTTAGTTGATACAATGGTACAGCTCTGATATTCAACACACGTAGGTGCCACTAGATAATTCCAAGGTATGGCTACAAGAGGCAGTAGACACCTACGTAATGACCGTAAACGGCCCTATTGAACGACCGAAAAGGATCGCACGGAAGTTTTCCGTTAGGGATGATGATAATGTCTAAGCCGAGCAAGAGTCCGTATATAACGAAGTAAATGGACTGACAAACTATAAACAATCCTGTCTATACCCAACTTAACGATTAGGCTAGTTCCCTACCCGCCACCCTGCTGAACTTGTATCGAGTTGCTGATCCTTGTCTGCCACCATGTAAGTCTATGGTCGTAGAGAGCCTCATAGTCTCGGTCACTAATCAGTCCCCCAGGCACCTTCTATCTACCACCACTCTCATCCTCGTAGCCCCCATCCTGGCTCTCGCCAAAGATTGTGCCATCTACTATACCTGGTCCGGAACCAGTAACCTCGATGTCTGGCGCGATATGCACGCCGTCTCAATGTGCAACGACATCGGCGGTACCATGAACGAAGTTGGCATAGAGAATGGAGGGAAACCCAATATGTGCGGTGTCTGCCGGGACGCAAGGGGATCAACAAGAGACTATGAGCGCACAATCTCGCAGGATACTGTTCAAGAGCAGATTAAGTTTACAGTGAGATGTGGTTGGTTTGGTCAAAACAGTTGCAGTGCGTAGTGGGATATGGATGTGGATGTAGACGTGGATGCGGAGATCGATTGCTGGAAAGACACAGGCCGCTGGACTTTTGCTGTTTCTTGAAAAGTACTTAGTTGGGTGCTTCCCCAAGTCAAAACTGGGGGTAAAAAAACTCGGCTCCAAACATCTACCTGGCAGGAATAAGAGCCTTTAAGAGTACAAGAGGCATGATAGCGACTGTCACATTGTTTTGATATTCCCGGCAGTAGCCCTAACCAAATAGCTCAAACCCTCATTGCCACCACATCAACTATATAGGACCTAGACTAAGTTTTCTTACACCTACCATGGCTCCATTCGGGTTGCTCAATTAGCCCGCATACCCGGATAGTCAGAATCGCCATGCCGAATATCCTGGAGTTGCATTGCCAAGTATCTCTCGAGGATCTCGTTATCAATAACATGGATGGAAAACGTTGACAGCCTTACCTATTGTTTGGTGCACCTATATCGTTAACTAACACACGTCAGAGTAACGCAAAACCATCTCACCTGCCCTTTTGTAAAAGCCAGAATCGTATATACGACTTTGTATTCAGACAAATTTGAGTCGTCCCAGGATGTTGTGAAGATGGATGGCAACTTTGTTATTGGATCGCCCACGTTGGAAGGGAGCATTGAATTCCTGCGCCCTTTCAGTTCAGCAGCGGATCGGAATAATAAGACATTACATCTTGGCTCTACTCTTTATACGCCTACAGATCTAGGGCAATGCAAATTTTCCCGCATTCACTCTGACTACTATGCATTACTAGAATAGATATGTGCTGTAATCGTGGCTTGGGGCAAGGAGCCTACGAGTCTTCGTTATTTAGAGATTTTTATGTGTAACAAGCTAACAAAGCAGCTGTGCTGCCGTCCACGAATAAGTAATAAGAAAAGCGGGGCCTCGCTCCCTACTAACACGTTTAGCTTAAAACAATTAGCTACTTATAGAGCGAGCTAAAGTAAGCTATAAAAGGTTTTTAATAATAAATAGCTAGAGGTTCCCTTTAGTAAGAGACTATAATATTTCTAATAAGTATTAGTTACCTATTAGAAAGTTAGATTATAACTATAAAGTTATAATCTAGTATTTTTAGCTTAGCTAGTAAATAGTATAGTAGTACTATAAGCTGCTAAGTATAAAATATAGTAGTTTAGAGCGCAAACCTATTTCTCTATACTAGACTATAGTATTAAACTTCTAAGTAAGTCCTCTATCTTTATTTAATATATTTTTATATTATATAGAGTTAGGCTTTACTTCTCTAAGCTTAGTCTATACTAAAGTAAGATAGACTAAAGTAGTAGTTTATAAGGTATTATATAGAAAATTAAGTAGAAAAAAGTTATTATTATTAACTAAAAAGTAATAATACTAATTCTATAATAATAGAATAACTAGTTAATAATTTATATAAGAGATAAACTATTTAAGTTAACTATAATAAGTATAATAATAAAATTTATTTATTTTATATATTTTTTATAATCTATTCTTACTATTATAAGTCTATCTTACTATTACTAATAGCTATCTTAGCTTATAATAGCTACCTTTACGTTTAAGTCTTACTATTACTAATAGCTTTATCTTAGTATAATAGTATATTACGTAACTCTCTTTATACTTTATACTAGTTATTCTTTATTATTAGCGCTTATTAAGAGGCGCTTAGTTCTAATTTCTTTATTAAAAGAGAATTTTTTTTATTACTTATAATACTTTACTAACTCTAAAGTAATAGAACTTACTTAAATTTATATTTTTATTTTTAATAATATAACTCTTACTAATTTTATAATTATAGATATAGCTAGTAAACTAAGACTTAAAGAGTTAATTACTAAAGTAGTTAAATACTATATCTATCTAAGTAACCTAAGAATTATTAAATAAGCTATTACTAATACTAGACTTTTTAGAAAGAAAGTATATAAAAAAAATAATAAAATATACTATAAGCTTACTTTTTTTAAGCTTATTTTTATTTTAATTTTTAGTTTTAACTTTATTTAGTAAATTACTAAAAATAGTAAAGCTACTTTTTTTATTTAATATTAAGTATAAGCCTTTAAGAGACTAGTAAAAAAGTAAAAAAAAAGTAAAAAAAAAGAGAAAGAAGAATAGTAGTTTAAAAATACTTACTTATAGTAAAGTAACTTTATTTAAGTAGAATTAGCGTTAAAGTACTACTTAAGCGCGTTTAATATAGTTAATTTATTAGATAAGATAGAGATTAACTAGGGTAGCTTAGAGGAAGGTAGCTTAAATAATGTAATTTATAATAAGAGTAATAAAAGAAAATAGATGACGCTCCGCTACGGGAGCAAAAACGCCTCCTATTTAGAGATTACGGCAACATCCGCAACTTGTATCCAGCATATTCGGAAGATACATTCTTGAGTAGAAATTGGTTGAGGCGCTCAGGTTTTTCCTAAGTCTCGAGCAGGTGAAGGTCGTTTGCTGTTCCTTGAAAAATGAGTAGAATGTTCGCAATATCACGGCTATGGCGAAGATATCCAAGGAGGAAATTCGAGCAGCGGTCAGCTCAGAGGTTACCATGGGTGTGTATATCGACAATCTTAGCAAAGAAGATATACAACTGATTGGCGAGCTGTGACGTCTTGTCAAGAGTCAGGAAAGGGGTATGGGAAGTTGAATTTTGATCAAGCCTGGAAGGCTTCGTCTAAACAACACAGGTCTTAGTCATCAATCAATCCCAACACGGAAGGTACATAACTACAAGCATTACGTCGTGACTCAAGAGCTTCCAAAACTACCTGTCTTGACCTTGAAAAGCTGGCTATTTATCATCACATGTGCTTGTATTCCTAGCCTTTCAGTATTATCAAGGCCAAAAATGAAAGCCCACGCCCACCCTGCCTCGTCACCCATCCTACAGCGCGCCCTGAAATCCGCTTTACCATACAGCGTCAATCTCGTCTACAGAATCCAACACCCCAACCGGACTGAGCACGCCCACATCATCGCCACGTTCCCTCCATCAGCCTCTGAAATCCCAGAATGTTGGGCAGCGGCATACCTGGATCGCTCCATGCGGCCAGAGACAGAACTATGGGTCTTCAGTAGCGCAGAACAGCCTCTTCGCTCAAACTTGACACCAAAATTTCGACAGGAGGATAAGAAGGCGGTGATGGCATTATTGGACTATATGGCTACACTCTCCACCCCACCGATGCGCTCCGATAATCTGCCTGCTCTGGAGTTGGCAAAGCAGCACGAAGAAGAACATCCAACACCGCCAGCTGATGGCGTATACAAATTATCACCAGGAACATATATGCGTCATCTCCTTATGCCGAAGGTCGTTACGTTAGGTGCGGTCCATTGCGATGTAGTCAAAATCCTTCGCGAAGCAGGAGTTCTACGAGATGAGCTTCCGGGACCCGATGCCGAGTTGAACAAGTTCTTGTTTAAGCTCTCTGATTTACCAGAAACGCGAGAGCTGCCACAGGGCTTGCGATGGGGGGACATGCGCGAGCAAGACATCGACCTTGTCAAGGCCCGAACAACTATCCCACGGACAACGAAGACACTGATGTCACTAAAGAGTGTTGGAGTGTTTGAAGAAGAAACAGATACTGCTGTAGCGTGGACATTTCTCGGATTGGATGGATCTCTTGTTACCTTACATACAGAAGAGGCGTATCGAGGCAAGGGAATAGCGAAGGCTGTTGCGGCAAAGTTGTTCCGACAACATGCGCCAGGATTAGCAGTAGACCACGGCGGGAATGCATGGTCGCACGCGGATGTGTACACGGGCAATGTACAAAGCGAAAGCGTGTGCAAAAGCTTGGGAGGCAAGGCATTGTGGAAGTGCTTCTGGGTGCGTATAGACCTAGAAAAGGCGGGATGTCTGGCGAAGACTGGGTGAGCTACAGTTAAATTGATGCGTCAACGGTTGCGGGACACCGAGATGTGAGAGCATAGAGTAGATCTGTTGTAAAGTCAGTTTCGAGCCTTGTTGTATGTAGAGAACGAGTGACTGGAACAAGGGTTGCTCATTAAAAAATTAGAGTGTTGTTGTTGTTTTTGATCCTCATAGTGAATCAGGGTTAAAAAGCGATAATAATCATAGCAGCGCGACGGTGGAAGGAGGGTGGGCTTACCAGGTGTATGTCCTGACGCAGACGCTTTGTGAGCATCACGAGCATTACATTTGTTCGAGTTCATCTGATCGTATTGTCGTTGACTGTCTATATCATGAAGACGTGCTTCGACAGACCGTAGTCATGCCGATATCTCTCAAGAAGTGTCATCGCAAACGTGAGTAGCTTAGTCGAAGAGACCGAAGCCCATGTCCTCATCCTCAGACTCCTCCTTCTCCTCTTCCTTGGCCTCCTCCTTGGCGGCAGGGGCGTCACCACCGGAAGCAGCAGTCGTGGCAGGGCCAGCGGAAGCGTACTTGTCGGGGTTGGCGATGCGGTCCTTAAGCTCGGCGATCTCCTCCCACTCGTAGTCGGTCTCAATGGCAACAGAGAGAACCTTCTTGTAGGAGTTGACAACGGAGTGCATGACGGAAGGCAGAGTGGGGAAGCCGGTGGCCAAGGAGATACTGGCAATGGTGGAGATGGCAGAGGAGAAAGCCTTGAGCAGCTGGGACTCCTCGATGTCCAAGACGGAGGCATCGAAGGTCTGGCCGTTGTCGTAGATCTGGAAGATACCCATACCGTAGGTGAAGGGAGAGATGTTCAACAAGTTGAGCAGGGTAGCCTCGGAGGCACCGACCTTGTTACCGGCCTCGATGAGCTTCAAGTCGGAGGTAATTTCGATGGTACCACGGGCAATCTTGGTGGGGACACCGAGAGCCTGGAAGAAAGAGGTCTTTCCGGGTTCCATACCACTGCCATATGTCAATTGTCTGCTGCATGATTTGCACAAGGCATGTTCTTACGTATTTCCGGCGGGAATGTAGACATCGCCAGGGGCGACGGCACCGGCACGAGCGGGGGCAGCGACACGGTTGGAGAGAATCTTCTCACGGGTGTCCTTGAGGTCGGCGTTGGTGAAGACGAAACCGACGTTGCCTATAATTCTGTCAATGCCGTGCGCGGCCGTCGCGTGTATCGGGAGACGTACCCTTGACGTGGGGAAGGAGACGCTCGTACTCGGGGTAGTCGTTGATAAGACCCTTCAGAGCACGGCGGACCATGGTGTTCTTTCCCATGAGGACGACACCCTCGCCGCGGAGCGACTGACGGATCTCGTGCATCTGCTGCGACGAGACATTGTCAACGGTGACGATGAAGATGCTCTTGTACTCCTTGAGGAGAGCCTCGAGCTTCTCGAAGTAAGCGGCCTTGGATTCTTTCTTGCCCCCCATTGTGTTCGGTGACGCAAAGGGATGTTTAAGGTCTTAGTTTGGGTGTTGTTGATGGTTTAAAGAAGAGAAAGTTCGACCGAGCGAAAATCAAAGTCGTCTGCTGTGGGTGGCCCCTGCTCGCGTAATGCGCTAGCGCATTCTGAGCCTCATAGAAAAGTAGTATCAACTCCACCAAGCAGTGTCCGACGCAAACATCATGTCTGTTCCCTACCAGTGCATTGTAGCGCACAGTTCAGAATCTGCGGGAGAGTGGGCGATATTCGGTGCGAGCGGCTCCAAGATCGTAGCTCATTCCAGTCGTGGGGCAACGACGACATGGCCACCGCAAGACAATCAGATTGAAGTGAGTGATGGCGTGATAAACATCATGTGTCAATTTTGTGGCATTCGACTTGGTAGAAGAAGTGGTTGCGCATCGCTAACATGAGCAGGATCAGCAGGAGGGCGATTCTGAAGAGCGACCAGGAAAACGCATCAAATTGGAACAACCGAAGGAGCAGAGGTCGAATTTTTCCAGTCTCATTCTTTCGAGCGATGGACAGTACTTGGTTGGCATAACTGGTGAAGACAAATGCATTCGCGTCTTCCAGATCGATTCGCAGAACCGACTGCAGCAACTTAGCGAAAGGTAAGAAGCAAAAGACGCAAGGTCAATTTAGAGATTGACCTGGAGAAGGTGCATGTCGAGACGACCTTCTTCGATCATTCTTACATCCGATAACACGACTATCTTGTGTGCAGACAAGTTTGGCGATGTGTATGCACTTCCACTTCTCCCATCACCTGACGACGATAAAGTAGAAGAGCCATCTGAAACACCAGCGACTGCACAGCCGGACCAGAAAGAATGGATGCCTTCCGCCACTACTCTGACCGTTCATTCCGGTAGGAATAGGAAGACTCTCGAAGAGCAGCTTAAGCAGAGAGCGAAGGGACCAGCGAAATCCAAAGAGCCTATGCGGTTCAAGCACGAATTGCTCCTTGGCCACGTTTCTATGCTCACGGATGTCGCTTATACAAAGGTAGAAGGCCGAAGCTACATCATCACAGCAGATCGAGACGAGCATATCAGAATCTCAAGAGGCCCACCGCAAGCACATATTATTGAGGGCTTCTGCTTCGGCCACGAAGCGTTCGTAAGCAGACTTGGCTTCACACAGTCTGGTCAACTTGTATCTGGTGGTGGTGACGATCACTTGTTTGTCTGGGACTGGCAAAATGGTCTTTTGAAGGAGAAGCTGGCCATCCGAGATCTTGCCTTTGCCCATCTCCAGGAGCGTGGCTTGGTTCTAGCAGGTGCAGAGTCTGCGACTTTCAAAGTTGCGGTTACGGGCATTTGGAGTCTACCAGCTAGAGACGGGGTAAGTGCCACTGAGCCTCAGTCCTTCTAGTTTCGTTCTGATTTTCGGTAGGCTGAAACTATCCTCGTGGCGTGCGAGGGTGTACCCGCGCTATTCAGCTTCACACTAGGTGTATCCACCTTGGGAAATTCCATCCCATTGAGCGGTAACGCACTTGGTGTTGCCATTATACACACCTCTACAGGGTCGCTGAAACTGGCCGTCTCGATCGACAGCGTCCAAAAGCCAGGCTCGACGACTGAAGTTCGGGAAGACAAAGTACGTACCCAAGAGCAGAAGTACTTCGCAGCCGACAACTAACATGTATACAAGGTGCCAAGATTGCAATGCCTTGCCAAACAGCAAGCTGGCGGATGGCACGAAGATCCTGAGCTGGCGAACATGCTCAAGATCTTCGAGCAGGGTGGTGACAAGCTACTTGCAGATGACAAAGCAGTGCGAGACATGCTCTACAATGTGGAGAATCTCAGAAAGCGTCCAGGCGCAGAAGATTAGATAGCAGCGTTGCAAGACCACAACGGACTTGAGATGCTCCTTCCAAGCGCGGGGCCGATATACGAAGATAGAAAGTGAAGCGTGACGTGTGCGGCTCCAGAACATGCACGAACTGTAATCATTCAAATACTCGCCTCTCCAGACCACGGTCATGACCGGACGAAACTGTGACAATCCGGCCAGTACTCCTGAACAAGTCTGCCGAGGTCCCTGATTCGGGAGCCGCATCGTGTCGCGCATAAGCGTGTCAGCATCGGACATTTGAGGGCGAGATGTGCAAGATGCGTGGACTGCGTGGAACGTGGGTCTAGTACAGGTCGATTTCTAAGAATGAGACCCCGGCCGCCGATGGCGTAGATCGAAAACAAGCAGCCGACTTTTTTCTTTGCAAGCAGAAATCTCCCTCCTTCTGACATGTGCTATACTTGCAAATAAGGTATGTTCTACTCTCTGGTTCTTCATTCTCTACCGCGCTGTCTTCCTTTTTATACTGAAGTGCCTGTGTATTGACTGCAACACAGAATTGGGCCCGATCTGCATCTTGAAAACCCCCACCACGCCTCGGCTCGCCGTCATCCACCAATATCGCGGACCCTCCGAAGCTAGAAAGACGACGCCCACTAATTGCGAACCGGCTGCGGCAACATCAAAACCGTTTTTCCAGCTCCTTCTCTACCACCTGATCCCTCTCGCATAAGGCACCTTCTGTCGCATCCCAATATCCCGCACACGACCCACACGCCCGCAGCCACATCTTGCACGCGACACGCGAACTTTCGCACACGCCGCCAAAGTGTTCGCATCAATCTTTCGAAGGGCCTCTTCCCCCCGCAATCTATCCTTATTCTCCGTACCCATCGCTGCTGCGGCATCGCATAATCAGCGCGTATCACCAGTAGCGGGGCTCTCGACTGCATCGACCTTTTCAAAACTACAGTCGCGAAACATGCATTCAAAACTAGTCAGTGAGTTGTGCTCAAGTGTCTTGTGACTGGAAGAGTGCTAACATTTTGCAGTCATTGGGTAAGCCTTGCAATCAGCGGCGCAAGCACGAGAAGAATGCTAACGTGCACAGCTCGGGGCCAGCAGGCCACACCGCAGCTATCTATGCCGCACGAGCGGATCTGAACCGTAAGACGCCGTCTCTCGACTGTTTCCAGCAGTATGCTAACAATGTACAGCCGTTATGTACGAGGGATTCATGGCTCTCGGTATTGCCGCAGGTGGTCAATTGACCACAACAGACGAAGTCGAGAACTTCCCCGGTTTCACCAAGATTGGAGGTGGAAAGCTCATGGTCAGTAACACCACGCGATAGACACGCGCAAACTAGTACTAAAGGCTTGTAGGAGCAAATGCGCGAGCAATCTGAAGCCTGTGGCACAGAAATCATCTCCCAGACCGTCGCGAAGGTCGACCTAAAAGCGCGCCCCTTCAAGTACTGGTTACACCCCATGGGCGATGAGGAGGAGATCGAGGAGGAGGAACACACCGCTGATGCTCTGATCATTGCGACCGGCGCAAAGGCTAGGAGGTTAGATCTTAAGGGCGAGGACAAGTACTGGGGTAACGGTGTATCCGCATGCGCCGTATGTGATGGTTCCCTCCCCATGTTCCGCGAGCAGCCACTGGTCGTTATCGGAGGTGGTGACTCGGCAGTCGAGGAGGCCTTGTACCTCACCAAGAAGGCGAGCAAGGTTACTGTGCTCGTACGAAGGGACCAGCTACGTGCCAGCCGAACAAACGCCCGCCGGTTGACAACGCACCCCAAGATCGAAATCCTGTACAACACCAGCGCGAGCGAGATCAAGGGCGAGGAGAAGAAGAACGGCCTGATGACACAACTAGTGGTCAAGAACAATGTCACAAAGGAGGAGCAGACCCTTGAGGCAAAGGGTCTGTTCTACGCGGTCGGACACGACCCCGCCACAGAGCTGTTTAAGGGGCAGCTTGATATGGACGAGGACGGCTACTTGATCACCAAGCCCGGAGAAGGTCTTACAAGTGTCGAGGGTGTCTTCGCGGCTGGTGACGTTCAGGACAAGCGGTATCGTCAGGCTATCACCAGTGCAGGATCTGGCTGCATTGCCGCTCTCGAGGCGGAGAAATGGCTTGCCGAGCAAGATGACAGCGTCGGCAACGAACTTGAGACGGAGAGCCAGGCTGAGAAGTCGCAAACAAACGGCGTCGTGCCCGAGTACCGCTCCAACCCTCTTCTATAGACGAAATACTCACCACATCATCACCATCACAAGCTTGGACCACGTTTGGACCATTTCTGGTATACCTCGCATGAAAAGGGCATGGGCATCTCATTGTTTAGCGCATCTACAGAGGGCATGGGGACCATGTATAGACCTTGGCAAAAGGCGGTGCATTTCGAATAGAATCTTGAGCGGCTGATTTAGGGTTTTAGATAGAGCAGACACCTGGCAATGAATGTCTTTCAAATGATTTATCGAACGGGTTTCGTGTTTCGCGACTGAATCTCTCCAACATGGTCGTTCTTGGTATTGTGAAAGATGGCTACATTATAGAGCAACGCATTAGATGCATCGTTGATGAAGCATGCGTCGGGGGGCTAGACGAAGGCAGCAGTGACATTACGATGTCGGAGCGTGGAAGGCGCTGTAAGACTGCTGGTTGCGGTGGATGATGAGCAAGATAGATGACGCCTAGGTTGATGAGCATCAACGATCAATGCCGTTGGCTTTGAGGAGGTTGAGCGCACTCTCGAAGGCTTTGACCACGCTGATGTCTGCTACATGTTAGCTGTGCAAAGGTGACGAAATGGCATTCAATGAATCGCACAGTGATTTCGCTTCTTCTCTAACTCTTCTTCAGCGTTCTGAACATAAGCCATGCGTGTACGAAGCCTGATGCAAATGGTCAGTAGGTCACACGACTTTGCAGAAGGTATGTTTACCTTGAGTAGGTCCGACCAGTCTCATGCTCAAGTCCTGAATTTGCCCAGATACGGAAGTACTGGAAAGGCCGTTAGTACTAGAAATAGGAATCAGATAGGGATATTAGTACAGCCATAAGACTTTCCCATTCCTGCATCAAGTCCGACTCTTCGTCGTGGCAACCATTCATAGCCTCGTGGTACCGAATGTGGAGATCTTCCCAGTCAAAATCCTCGATTCTTCCTGCAGGGTCACTATCTTCATCCTCTGTTTGCTCTCCAGCGTTCGCATCGGCTTGGCCATCGACCTCATCTTGCGAACGCTGGGCAGAAGGTGGACGCTCTGTGTCGTCTGAGTTCACACGTCTTCTCGCTGGCCGCATTGGTTGGGCATCCTGAGCAAGGGACGGCTCTGACTTGGAAGCCGGGTCTGCATCCATCTTGTAGTGTTTGGTAGCTGGGTCAGTGTTGGAGGCGAGGAAGGGAATATTGGCAAAGCGCGAGACGGAAGAGATGGTTCAGTTTCGTCGTCGGAGGTTCTGGTCATTGACGATGCCTCTGGCGGCGGTCAGTGCTGTGGGTAAGTGGAGTGATCGCGATCGCGTCTTATTATCATCATCAAGAGGATATTCGACGCGTGAAGTCAGCTTTATGAGACTCAAGATTGCAGCAGTAGAGGGTGATGGATGCTTGCCCAGGTATTCCGTTTGCACGTGCACTAGCGCGGTTCGTTTTGGTCAGTCGCGGCATGACGTTGGAAGGAGCGTCTGACTCGCGACTCGCGCCTCTGCCTAAGTACCGTCTCGGTCACACAGCCTTTTCACTCACCTTGGTCCGACTGCTTGATCTTTGCCTTACTTCAAACAAGGCCTGTAACATTCACGAAGCATATATATTCATCGGACACCCTACTGGCCGATCCCCATGGATACATAGGCACTCGCCAACCCCCTCGACGAATCACTCCAACCATGGTCTCGCTGTACCTTCCAGACCTACCATCCTACGACTTTTCTGGAGGCGAAATCACATAGCATCATTCTCACTCAACCATGGAGTGCGATATTTGTGGGAGAGAAGGCAGCCTGAGCCAGCCGCTCCACTGCATGACCTACGCCCGCTCGTACCTCGAACAGCCCCGCATCCAACTCGCGAAGACGCTGATAGACCGCGATGCCGTCGAGAAACACGTCAAGGCCATCGTAAATGGCTCGGAAGACAAGGCGATCCAGCATGTTTCCCTCACCGACTCGAAAGGAGGCCTCTTGGTTGACCGGCAGGAATGTACGAACAATCTGAACTGGCAGCGGACGAAAGCAGAGACGGCAGAAATTCAAGAGCGATTAGAAATGATATCAAAGCACGCTGGTCAGCTTCGAGAGAAGATGGAGGCCACAAGGAAGCAGCTCGAGGCGAAGCGTGCGGCGAACGCGCAGAGGAAGTCGGACCTCTCGTCCGCCACTTACGGCATCGAGTCGCGGCGGGCGAATGAACTGGATAAGGTGCAACAGAGAGTCAAGAGGTCCGACTACAATGCGGACAAGATGCATCACGATACCATAGACCTGCGCATGCAGCTATGCACGACTGCTGCGAAACTCGCAGGACTTAAGATGCAGCGACGAAAGACTAGAGACGGTAGCATTAAAGAGGTCTTTAATATAGGGCCTGGCACGCGCCTGCGGATTCATGATCTACGAGACCTGAACGGTAAGTCTCTGTCACACCTACTGAGACAGTATGCTAATAATCGGAAAGATGTCGCACCTGACGGCCTATCCGCCTCTCTGGCTGCCGTAGCCCAACTCCTCGTTCGAGTCGCTGCCTATCTGGGTATCCGCCTCCCAGCCGAAATCACGTTGCCCCATAGTGACTATCCTCAACCAACCATATTTAGTCCAGCATCTTCATACCAGGGTAAAAAAGTACCTTTCCCTGGCTCAACACCGTCGCATTCATCGAGCGCTAGTCCAGAAGCCTCGCGCACACTCGATATGCGTGTACATCTTCCGAAGCCACGCGCACTGTTCGTCGATCGCCCATTGAGTCATCTCTCTGCAGAAGATCCTCCTGCATACTCGTCCTTCATCGAAGGCGTATCTCTGCTTGCGTACAATGTTGCCTGGCTATGTCGAACACAGGGCATGAAGGAAAGCTTCAAACAGTGGGAAGATACCTGTTCGATAGGTCGCAATCTGTATCGGTTGCTGATTGCACAAGAGTCATACAATCCCCAGCGTCTTGAGAACCCATTCGACAAAGACATTACCGCTTCAAAGTCTTCTAGATCGATTCTTCGCAAGTCGCCTGTAGGCTTCGGACAACTTTCGCATGCCACTTCACATTCCTTTCTCGGCATCGCCGAGAACGCCCAATACATCAGCGGATGGGGCTTGTCTCCGACAAAGATTGTTGACGAGCTGAAAGGATTCTTACTTGCTGAGCAACAAGCACAAGAATGGGACGTGCTTAACCAGAAGGAATGGGAAGATATGGAGAACCTGATCGCTGAAGACCCGGTTGTAGTTGGCGAGAAAAGGCGTGGTAACACAGGTTTAGATGATGGACGCAGCTACCTCACGTCTACTACGACAAACGGAAGGCCTTTGCTATCACGGAAAGGGGATGCTTCTGAGAGCGAGCAGACAGCGCGAAAGAAAGGCATAAGTGGATACGTGAAACTCAAGAGCAGACCAGAGGAGGATACATACTAAGCATCACCATGATACCCCGAGATACCCATAGACATTCGTGCACTCATAGACACATTGATAACTCCACACTTGAATCGCATTAAGATGCGAATCATATGCCTCTAGTTTGTATTGTTGAAACGTGCTTACGTACTCTAAATCGTATACAGCATCTCGCCCGAACAACCTTCTGTCCTTGGTGGCGGCCGCAGCGCGATGTGTAATCAGCTGCTGCCAAGGCCGTCACAAGGCGGGTCGGAGAATACTATGACACCATCGCCGCTTGCTCACGAAACCAACGCGCGCTGGGCCGAGCTGTACATGCCACGGTTGGAGAGCCAACGCCGTCTGATTAATCTGTTGCTGAGAAATACCAGACATTGGACGGGGCCTGTTGGGTATAAGAAGCTGGGAGTCACGAAGAATCATCCCCCTTGCTTTCATCTCCACTTTGAAAGGAAATTCTGCCAGAAAGAATTATTCTCTTTCGCGCCATCACGGTCGACGGCACCACCGATAGAAAGCGCGCTAGGATTCGTCGCTAGAACAATAAATCATCCATAGACGTCAACACCTCGGAGGTCTGAACTTTGTTCTGAAATATTCTGCTCTCACTACATTTTTGAATTCAAGTCCTTTTACACCACCAAGTCGACCCGCCTGTCCAGAGAGCATTCACCAGAGCAAGATGACAGTCCCCGAGCACCCCATTGACACCCCACCACGCGCGCCATCACCAGTCCACAGATTCGGTACGCTCGCCGTACACGCTGGGAGTCCTCACGACCCGGTCACGGGAGCTGTAATTGAACCTGTACGCACTGCCGACTTATTGTCTGAAGGGCGCGTAGCTGACCGAGGCAGATCTCGCTGTCGACAACATTTGCGCAAACCGCCGTTGGGAAGCCAATAGGCGAGTACGAGTACTCGCGATCCTCGAACCCCAACCGGTATGTGTCTGCGACCACTTTCTACACTTTCATTACTAACGCGCTTTCAGAGACAACTTTGAGAAAGCTGTCGCCGCCCTCGAACATGCCCGCTATGCGCTTGCATTCTCCTCAGGTTCTGCTACCACGGCCAATATCCTCCAATCGCTCGCGGCTGGCTCCCACGTTGTTTCCGTCTCAGACGTCTACGGAGGAACCCACCGCTACTTTACCAAGGTAGCCCTGACCCACGATGTCAAGGTTACATTCAGCCCGAGCATCGAGATTGACATCGCTGAGCTCATTCGCCCCAACACAAAGCTCATCTGGATCGAGTCGCCGTCTAACCCTACCCTGACGCTGGTGGATATCCGCAAGATCTCAACGATTGCGCATCAGCACGGCATCATGGTAGTTGTGGACAACACCTTCATGAGCCCGTACGTTCAGAATCCCTTGGACCATGGCGCCGATATCGTGGTACATTCAGTCACAAAGTACATCAACGGACACTCTGATGTTGTCATGGGTGCTGCGGCCTTCAACTCGGATGAGCTATATGAGCGTCTGTCTTTCCTACAGAACGCCATTGGTGCTGTTCCCTCGGCATTCGACTGCTGGCTCGCACACCGCGGTCTCAAGACCCTGCATCTCCGCGCTCGGGAAGCTACCAAAAACGCTACAGGTGTTGCGAAGGCCCTCGAAGCCTCACCACACGTCGTATCCGTCAACTACCCTGGTCTGCCTTCTCACCCACAACACCACATTGCATTGAAGCAGCACCGCGATGGAATGGGTGGCGGTATGCTGTCATTCCGTATCCAGGGCGGCCACGCAGCTGCAGAGCGCTTCTGCCAAGCAACCAAGATCTTCACGTTGGCTGAGTCGCTTGGTGGCGTTGAATCGTTGGTCGAGGTACCCAGTGCCATGACACACGGCGGTATTCCCAAGGAGCAGCGTGAAGCCGCTGGTGTATTTGACGATCTCGTCCGCATTAGTTGCGGTGTTGAGGATGAGGCTGATCTTGTTGCCGATGTAAAGCGAGCACTTGAGGAGGCCGTCGTTGGTCCTAAGATCACCAACGGAAAGACTTCGAACAATGCTGCTCCTGCTGCACAGTAGTTTTTCTGCTAGAAGTCTTGGAGTTGTTAAGAGCGAAAAAAAACCATGCTTTGATGAGCACATATGGATAGATGGCGTTTTTTGGGGTACGGGATTACGACCCTTATGATGAATATGATATCAGCGATACTCTCAATTCTAAAGCATAGTATTGTACCACAATACGAATTTACTCATGGTGTTTGCCGCAATGTACTCGTGGTTTTCGTTGTCTATACACTAGGCTCCAGCCTGACGCCGGTATATTTTTGGAGCTCAGAGAAGAGCCTTCCTGCACGTTACTGACTACCGTATCACGCACCAGTCGACTCTCATGGTATATCTTCCTGCTGTACATATTAGCTCACATATCTTCGTGTACCTTGGGGAACCAACCCACAGAATCGCGCACGCAGTGACTGTATAGGTACAAGACGAACATACAACTCGATTGATGCGCGTCTGCCTTGATTACACAACATATAGTCTTCAGTTAGGCTAAGTGATCATAAACAAACAACCAGTACTCAGCAGGCTACACACTGGTAGGACAGATGCTGCATGGACGCTATTTTGTACCGCACAACGTTACTACGAGACTACTAGATCTGGGCCTTGAGGGAAGTTAACGTTCAAAGAATGACGGATACAAGGAAGTGCCAGAGTGTAATACTACGAAGTAAGTAAAGTAGAGAGAAAAAGAAAGTGAACGTGAATGGTTTTGGAAATCCGCGGATGACTTCCTTGTTAAAATCTCTAGATGTCATTAAAGTCTTCTAAACGCGAATGGTCCTTGGCACATGCTTTCGTCTTTTGTTTATCATATTGAGTAAGGGGACGCGTGTATCGAACTTTTTTGAACCATCGAAATACTAACACAAAAGATAGTCTCTGGCCACATTCTTTGGCAGTTTGAACCGTCTTCATTGTTTCACTTCACAATGTCGGTAAGAGTGATCTTGTTGTAGCCAGTGATCTGCTGACAAGTAGCTACACAGTAAATTGTGTTGCAGTTCGTGACCACGCCTAGCTAGGTAGGTTGAGGAATCTGAACGCCGATTCATCAGCGTGTGACATCATTACCCAGTTTTTCTTCTTCCAGACCGTAGTCATCATGTATGATCGCATCTACAACACCAAAGCGGTCCACCCAAGAATACCAGCAACGACGACCGGCACTCTAAGCGAATCAGCAGCATCAGTAGATGCCGGTAGGTTTGAAGACATAGATGAGGTGGCAACATCATTACTGGCCGTTGTGGCGGTGGTTGAAGCATTCGTGCTTGCAGAGGAGTTGATAGTCGTGGAAGGGGTGGTGGTAGCGGTTGCCGAAGTGGTCATTGTAGACGTCGCGGTAGCCATGGAAGTGGTAGTCGTATTTAGATCGTCAGTGTTGGTGCCGACCACGCAGTACAGACCGTCATAGTCTAGATCGGGACAATTGATGCCGGGGTTCAATCGCTCGAGCTCGTCGACGGACAGGCGCCAGGTAGATGCAAAGCTCTCACAAGTCGTACCAATATCGGCTATAGCCTTAACATAGGTGTGCGAAGTCAGTGTATGTCTCATATGCAGTTTGTACAGAGAGATTTACAACGGAGAATTCACAATCAACAGCTCGACGAAGGCGAGAGGGCCATGCTGAGGCCGATGCTACAAGAAACCCAGCGGCGAAGAAGTGTGTCAACTGCATCTTGAGGGGTTTGAAAGTTCGCAATATTGCAAAGAAGGGAATTTGTCGAAACGATTTGGGGGAATATAAGTCCGGCGTTTTGACAACGAGATGCATACTCAATTACGCTTTAAGCCATAGCTCTTATACTCTTCGCGGGAGTTTGTCGCTCGCTTACTTGTGTTATCCTGCTATAGCGTTCGCAAAGCTAGGTGCTGGGCCATTGCCCCTGACCGCAGCCAGCATAGATAATTGTGGGAAAGGCTGACCTGAGCCTGTCAAGGTAACTCACTAGCTGGTAGTGGAGCCACAATCATGCCGTCCGCGGAACGATAGCTTGCTTGTCTCTGCATCGGGGCAATAGTCACAACGCTTGGGAATGGTGCGTGAGTGGGGATGTCAGGAACAAGAAGGTTGGCTCGGCTCTGGTGGAAGTGGCACGGATGCTAAGCGGGCGCGGTTCAGCCGCAAGCGCTGTTGCAACGTAGCTCTATTGGCCACCAGCCGCTATCAAGCATGGTACCTTGCATCAGTACTGAGCATTATGTTGATCCTTCACGTGGAGTTTGAATCCTTCCTCTCTTGTTTTTCCGTCCTAAGATTTCTACAACCTTCCTAATATTAAAACACGCATCGCTTCATCTCGCTACCTGTCTTTTGCCGTCCCTGTCAACAGGCTGGCCGCCTGGCATCTCATCGCTCGCGCAGGGGCTGCCGAGCTTGACGGAGGTAGACCTCGTTTTCACTTGTAACGACCTCGGGAGATTTACGCTTCCCACGTAAATCCCTTCAAATATTTTTGCTACCACAAGTTTTGAGCTAACTCTGTACATGGACTCTTCGCTGGATGTCAACCTTACCACCTTGGACGCATAGATTCTGTGATGTGGGAACCTTTCCTGCAACGGCCCTTGTCAGAAACTCAGAACTTTCTAGAAACTCGTCGATAAGGGTAAGATTTAGCTTCAATACTAGGTGGGCTGGGACATTCCCTCCAAAAACTCACTCAATTCGTCGAAAGCGGCATCACCCCAATGCGACGACGCATGCTACATCCTTCACTGTCAAGAACTCTGCACAACAAGTAGATTCTGTCACTTTTACATTAATCAAAATTGCACAGAGGATAAAAGTGATTGCTATCAGCATTGATGGCCCACTAATCATATTACTCGGGAGGATCATGGAAGATAAACTTGTACACCAATGGCGTCCATAACGCTATCCCCAACTCCTTCCGAGCTCAAGATCGATTCAGCCGCTGCTTCAAGATTTCCCCCATCTTATGACTTCCCTTCATTGTGAGGCGACTCGAGTACTTGGGTCCTCTTGTCCGATTGATGACAAGAGTGCTATTCAAGGGAGATGCGCGGTTACGTACCCTTGACAAGCTAACTCCAATATCGTGAAGCGCTCAACCTGCCCACCTACCCGCCCGCGATCCTCACCCTTCACCACGCGGCTGAAACGGCATCAACCCCTGCTACGTAGCTTACCCTTTTCGATCTCGCCTACAGGCTCTTGCCCCTTGGCGGCGACATCTACCATAGTTCAGACTACCTACCTTGCTCGTCTGTTTCTTTTGGTTCACGTTGAGCATCCTCCGCATTGTCCGCTCAGCCACAAGTCCTTCCAACACAGAGTCCGCTCCGCCAAACCAGTTTCTTTAATCGCGTTGTGACTCCCAGAATTTTTCGATTTATCCAACCTCACACCGCCATTACCTCCCCAGCACCCTCTCCTTCGCGACCTTAACACGCTCCTACATGTAGATTATCTTTTGAATTTGTCAATTGTTTATGACCTATATATGAGCTATAGACGCGGCCGTCAGCGACTCCTCGGGCGTTGTGAAGTAGACCTGGTTTTCCCGCGCAACGACACAGATGCGCCAGCGCCATTTGTACCTATCGTCTTTGGTTTTCACAACGTCGACCTCGACACCAACGGTAAAAAATTCGAGAAAAGAGGGCAATAGAGTAGTTGTCTGTTCATTCCTGGCACAGCTGGCGCCTCACGCGTGCCGACCCTGCTATCCATGCATTTTGACTTTGCATATATTACAGTCTGCATAATAACAGTCTGTTGTTACCGTACTTTGCATATTCCATGAGCAAATTCTGGCTGCATTGTAGATACTCCAGTATCACGAGCATACAACCCACAGACCTCAAAGAGAACTAAATAGGTTGTGAATCAAATTGCTACGTCGGTCGTGGGGAAAGACGTCAAGCTCTTTTTTTGATCAGGCCACCTCGTAATTCATTCCAAGGAAGGCGCATTGTTCTTGTTTGCTGACGATGCGAGCCCCACAGAGGCTCAGCCTCTGAGGCTGAGTTCATATTCAGCTACCTTCAGCTCTGCCTTCGATCACCGCCATTCCATTTCTCACATCAATTTTCCGCTATCGATATTGCCCCAGAGTTCTTATCTTTTGTAAGAAACTTCCATGCGTATATTCCACCAAGTAAACCCAATAAGCGCTCTGAAAAATCTCCACTGTGACCATGGGAGTCCTACCCTAAGACTGTGCCACACGCCGACCTTGACTAAGACAGATGCCCATCGAACCTCACATGATATTTTATGCGCGAAAATATGAGGTTCCAAGCCAATTTGGTGGTCACTTTGTGATGTAGCTGAGAAAAGGCGGTCGTCGAGCGAGCTACTCGCTGACGATGTATACGAACAGCTCAGCGGACGGCGTCACGATCGGCTCCTATTTGGGAGTATAGAGAATCTGAAGACAAATTATGTAGTATATAAAGCAGGACATCATCTCTTTCTAGTAGCCCTTCACCAACAGCATCATCAATCTACACCACAATCCAGACTTCTCTACAACCACCAACGTTCTTCAACAAGACATTCCAATATCATCAACCCATCAACAAATCTATCAAGATGCAGCTCACTACTACTATCGCGGCCACCCTTCTCGCCTTTACCACGGTGGTGACTGCGATCCCATCTCCCATTCCTCAAATTACCCTCCGTATCTACAACGACCAAAGCGGTGCCAATGCAGAAGCCACCATACCCGCCGACGGCACCCCATACTACATATCTTCTCTTTTCGCCGGCAAGGCTGTCGATAAGGGTGCCGGTAACATCGTCGGTACATCAGCCCAACTCACCAAGTTCCAAGATACGACCAAGTGCCAGCTTGTCAACCTTAATATCCCTGGCTGGATCTTTGACATCGACGGTCGTGCCAAGAACTTTATCGATCTGGATGACGACATTACGAAGCCGATCGAGACTTGGCTGAGTGGTTTCACTTTCCATTGCGAGAAGGCTTACTAGAGGTCGAGATATTAATCCAACGCTAGAGGCATGGATGCGCTGAGTTTGGGGGGATTTCGAGGTTGTAATTATCAGAGAGGGTTCTCTTGAGTCATTCGTTTGCTTGTTCTCTTGGTTTGAGCATTTCAGTAACGAAGCATAGCGTAGGATGAAGTTGAGTTTTGGCATATCGCATAGGCTTTCACGTTCGTTACAATAGACAGTAGAGTACCAGATATAGAAGTAATTCGATTGATTTAGCTTCATGCACGTTAGCGATTTACATCTGGTACTCGATGTGACACTTGCGATACTACCTTTCATACTAACCTGATGCTCCACAGTCTCTGCGTAATCATCCTAGATTCGTCATAATGTTCGAGAGCGTTTCGCTATTTTGACGCAATGCCAACTCAATGCCGATGGGTGAAACCAATCTAAAGTGGAAGAGAATTAGATAGTCATTTCGTCTTATTATAACACTGTAGTACATGGGGTATATGTGATGTACAAAGGGAATAGCTATACAGCACTTTCGGGAGTTGGTTTGTACGTAGCGAATGGCTTTTTCTAACTGTCATCCCCAAGCGTATGTGTTGAATACCGATGAAGTCCTAGAATCACTCTAGATCTAGATACGAATATAGCATCCAATTCATATAGTGAAAATCCATTCTGGTCTCTTCAATCACTAAGGTTCCTTCACACCAAACACCGTCACAGATCAAGATCTATGTGCATATTGACTATCACCATGATAACAATTCAGCTCTCTTTCTATAAAACGACCTACTCCCTAGCCCAACAAGGTCTAACTGACCTACACAAACAAAATGTCAACCAACTCGCGTCTCGCAGCACTAGAGGCTCTCGCCCGCAAAAACGAGGAGAAGATTGAAGAATTAGGGCACACAAATTGGCTGCTCAACAATCACAATGTCCAAACGCAGAATGAAATCTCCAAGTTTGAGAAAGACTTCAGCAAGGAATACCCCAACTTTGACGTAAAACATGCCAATCCCACAGTCTTACGGCCAGATCCACCATCACCTCCTCGCGAGTCACCAGTCGCAAGACATGTCCTCCTCGCTCGCCCGCGGTCGGACACGCGTCCACAACCGCCAGGCCCATTTCCAACGCCATTCTACCTTGCTGCTCGCGAGGCTCCACAGCTAGACTTGGATTTTGTGATACCAGGCTTTCAGGGTGAGACACTGGAAGTAGCTATAAACAATGTGGACATGCGTTCGTTCTACAGCAGACCCTGCGAAGGAGAGGGTGGGGCGAAGAGATGACGAAGAAAGGGGTCGAAGACTTCCTAGCACAACCTATGGTGAAGGTAGTGTGGAAGGGCAGGGAGGGTGAGTTTGGGAGCCTGTCATAGTGCTTTTACAAGGAACGAGTTGTAACATAATTTCGATTCGGGAAATGCACTCTACAACTAAACAGAGTTTGGTATCTTGACGCCGGTCTATACATGCTAAAGTTGTTCAAAGTCCTTTCAATCATCTGTGTGCTGTTCATCAAAAGCCAGCATGAGCCCCATGGCCCGCTCGTATGTCCACATAGTGACGGCGCTGGCTGGCGCAGCCTTCAGTAAACTGACGGTCAAGCCGCGGTACATGCCTCGTCTACCTTCGTGCTTCCAAATATGCGCTATAGTGCTGATGACACCGCTATAGGTTGGTATGTTCCGATGAACGTATCGATCGCGCATGGGCCCTTGAACTTGTAGTCGCTTGCGTGTAGTGTCGAGCGGGTAGACGGCGGTCTTGGAAAGAACGCTCGCGATAATACCGGCGACGGCATCTGAGCTTCCGAGTGGTAACGGTATAGGAGAGGAGGCAGTAACGGGCTTCAAACTTTCGTAGCTGGCGAAGAAGAGGCCCATGTAGGGCACAATCTGGCTCACGCCTGCGCCGAGGCCGCGAAAGAAACCCCTAGGTCCTTCATGCTGCGCGATATGCTTCACCGACGCTATGATGGAGGTATAGACGCGATCTCTTCCTTGAGCAGCAAAGCGGGTGCGCAGAAGATCGAGCGGATAGGTGGCTGTTGTAGCAGCAGCACCCGCACTCGCACCACTGAGGAAGCTTGTGACAGAACTAGGAAGCGTATATGGTGCAGGTATAGTCTCCAGCCAGTGTGACACGTACGTATAGGCAGAGAACTGGGCGCTGCCGTACGTCAAGTACATCAGCTCCGCAGGAATGTTGCCCTTCCATAGTCCTGTGACACCCTCCTCATGGAGGATCTGCTTGAGGGTGCCTATTGTTCCTTTGTAGACAGGTCCCTGGACATGTCGAACGCTGAGAGGGTCGGAGAGGGAGTGGATCTGGAGTTGCAGGCGGATCTTTATGACATCGAGAGGAGCTATCACGAAGCTGTGTCTATGTCAGCACTATACACAAACAAGAGGAGGCCAACATACCGCGATACCAGGCCGGCAACCGCGCCTGCGACGACAACCTGTCGCTGGGAGCCCTATTAACTACGTCAGCCTGCGCCTGCATGCCTGCCTGCCACGTCGCGAAATAGTGAAGATAGACAAGCTCCTACCTCATGCTTCAGCTGTGCGACACCCTCAGACATGCGCCCTGCGCGTCAAGCGACACACGTGCTGTTTTCGCACGCGTTATTAGCTACCAACTGCCGATTATCGGTACGACGCCTTTAATTGCAAACGTGCCGGGCAAAGGGTGGGTAGAGACCTCGGTTTACGGGTTGATTGTTTCCACCAAGCTCCCTGATTCTGAAAAGCAAGCCACCCCGCCCAACTTCCTCACTGGAAACAGCTGCGACCGACCATGTCTTCGACCGTTACCACCAAGTTACCACTACGAAGTCTAAGATTGCAGGTTACGGCTTCTTCTCGCGCGACTCCATTCGCTGCTCAGAGACGGCGCTTCTTCTTCAATTCCTTTTGGCGATCACCTAAGCCGGCCGAGCATGCTGATTGGAGCCCCGCTACTCATGGTCCCTTCCGACCAACCAAACACCAGGAACAGCTGCAGCAAGAACAAGACTCGAAACTGTCAAAAGAGCAAGAACCTCTCATTCACAATGACCCGAGCATCGGTCAACTTGACGGTAGCCCAGCGAAGAAGATTGCTGTGAATATCGATGGAGATCCCAAGGTCTTCGATGCTGTATTTCTCCGTGACAGCTGCACATGTACACAATGCATGGACCCTGACAGCAAGAACAAGCGCTTCCAGACTTCAGATATTCCGGAACATCTCGAGGGCAGCTGCAAGACAGTCGTTGACGAGGACAAGGGGACTTGTATCGAGCTCTCGTGGAAGACAGATGTCAAAGGCTTTGGTCCGGAGCATCGCACACGGCACTCTATCGACTGGCTACGGCGTGCATTCAATACTGAAATCGAGTTGCGTGGTGGGGTACGACACGATGACAGAGTGTTCTGGGACAACAAAAGGATCGTACAAGACAACAAATGGATTGACTACGACAGCTACATGTCCCAAGACGAAACACTCTTCAAAGCACTCACTCACCTCAATAGATACGGTCTTCTCTTCATTAAGAATGTACCAGAATCTGAGGAATCCGTAGTCTCACTTGCGTCCCGTATCGGTACACTAAAAGACACATTCTACGGCCGTACATGGGACGTTCGCTCGAAACCCAAAGCCGAGAACATAGCTTACACTCCCGATTACCTCGGTCTCCACATGGATCTTCTCTATACATCCAACCCGCCTCATCTGCAATTCCTGCACTCCCTCCGAGCCCGCACACCAGGCGGTGAATCCTTTTTCTCCGACTCCTTCGCCGCAGCACACCAACTCCGCCAACAATCCGAAGGCCACTTCAGAACTCTATGTACCTTCCCCGTGACATACCATTACCACCACCCAAAGTACCACTACCACTTCACGCGACCGGTAATTGAGACATTCTCCTACTCCAACTACAGTGATCCCACCAATCTCGCCATTCGCCGCATAAATTGGTCTCCACCTTTTCAGGCACCATTCGAGGCACGTATCGGCAGCGGCAGTTCTACGTCGCTTCGCTCATTCATTGCTGCTTCGCACGCATACGAGAAATTACTCAGTGCTGAAGAGAATCTGTACGAGTACAGGTTGAATGAGGGCGAGTGTGTTATCTTCGATAATAGGAGGGTGTTGCATGCTAGGAAGGCTTTCGATGCTTCAAAGGGTGAGCGGTGGCTCAAGGGCGCGTATGTTGACGACGATGTCTTCTTCAGCAAATTGAGGGTGCTCGAGGAGAAGTTTGAGGGCAAATGGGTCGCTGAGGGTGTAGTTCGACATGCTGTAAAATAGAGGACGGAACTGTGTATGTTGCGTACCATGGATATGAGTTTGCTTCAGAAGTTGCCTTTACCGCATACACAGGTAGTGGTCAATATCAGTGAGAGTACCTGCTCTCAATGTAAATTTTCGGCGATGTCTATACAAAACTTTTGCATTATGATGCAGAGATGACTCTTGATATGTGGAAAGTCTCGGCTGGAACACAGATAATGAGAAATAGATACCTCCAGTACAAAGACCATCTTTTCTCTCCGTTGAGTAGCAGAACCCACGGTGACGCAACCATGCACAAGCACATCCATTTAACTCTTCGTTGGTCTGACTTTGGTTACAACCAGTCATAAACCTCCCACACAAGGCCCGATCATTCATCTCTGTACCAGATATTCATTTCCACGCGCTCGTCCAGACCGCATCGCAGCCACTGGTCAATCTTCTGTCGTTCACGACGCGTGACCTTAGGGTAACAGTCCACACCGCCTTTAACTACGTTGACGGATTGCAGTCCCGGAAGTACGTCGGATAACGAGTACATCTGGCGGGCTTCGAAGTCTTTGATGCCACCGATGCAGCATTCAGTGCAGAGGTCTAGGTGTAGTGCGCGAATGGCTTGACGTTGCTTTGTCGTAGTAAACTTCGCCGTAGTAAATTTGACGATGAACTTGTGGAAGACTTCGAAACTGCCGAAGTAGAATGTGTTAAGAGAGAATGGAAGTAGCCTCGTTTCGTTGTAAATCTCGCGGCAGACTCGGAGGAGGGTAAATCGCTCTCCATATCCGGTAGTGCGCAGTACGACGTCATTTTCGAATTCGAAGACGCCTTTATTGAGGACGTGTCGGTAGATCTCATTCCTGATTTCTCCAGGAAGACGTAGAAGCGGTGACATATCTGAGTTGCGTGGAGTCCTAGGAGACGTGGTCAGCCATAAAACGAGCAAGTGTGGGGAGTTTAGTACATCTCGGAGATACGCCTGGTGTGTTTCGCCATTCTGACTTCAAGTTGTGGTCTCGAGATATATGGAGAGTAGTCGCAGGTATGACTGAAGTCAGCGTCTTGGAGCGACGATGATGGTAGGGTTCAAAGACGCAGCCAGTGGATTGGTTTTGACGTGAACATAAACGGTGACCAGCGCTTTTGACCGTGAAGGTGAGATAGCAAACAAGAAAGGTTAGGTGAGAGAAATATATGTTCTAGATCTTCTAAGTTCACATCACAGGGTATGTGACAGGCGGTGTATGAGCGGTCCCATAAATTGTGGGTATACTCTGACTTCACCTACGGATATACAGTATGTACTTGCCTCTAATGCTAGAAGTCCATTATGACCGACTCCCCCTTATCTTCTCACAAAGCTAGATGAAATTCACTGTATCTCGAAGTCCACGTGGCTCTTGAGATCCTTCCACAGCCATCCTACTTGTGCCATACTCCAATAACGATACAATGAATCATGGCCATCTTCAGAGTCTAGATCAGCTGTGCCAAAACAAGATCTTCATGCCTCTACGTGTACATGTCGCATATTAAGCAGGAGAATCGAGAGCGAGACATAACCACGCTCTTCAAAATTTCGCACAAGGACGATAGCTTGGTCCATCTCAGCTTCGTTTACATGAATCTTGAAGTAGTCTGGAATCTTGTAGAAGTCAGAGCAAGACAGAAGGCGCGAAATTGCCATCGGGCGAACCTAACGGTGAGCATCTGATGTGGCAACAAAATATTCTTCTGTCGTATCCAGCGACATGATGCAGTGAGGATGAGACGGTTCTTGCACCCCTTTGTACTGTGGCGGCTTACAAGATAAGCCCCGATATATACTTTCCTTTCTAGGGCAGAGGAGGCAGCCAAGTACGCCTAGCGGCAGTTACTCCCCTCATTGTAGGCCAGGCGTATATTGTCCGCCTTGGAGACTCCCGCCTTCGGATGTTCAGTCTCTTGTGTAAGCTCTTTTACGGATTCATCTTTGATCTTTCACGCAGCAGCTTGTTGTTTCTTCTTCTTCGAGTACAACACGGCTTTATGTCGCTTCTCCTCGAAGCCAGCAGACTCCCCTCGATGGCCTTCCATCCAACAGTTCTGGCAATATAAATCGCCGTCACAACCCAGGCACTTCAGAGTCGCGTCGTCCTGGCAGATGATACACCATGTATCAACCTCATCATCAATCTTCTTCTGTATATTCACAGACACGGGGGGTTTGTTCCTGGGTGCAAATGATGGAGCAGAGGGGAGACCAAGAGGATCCGCCTGTGATGGAGAAGGGGCAGCTAGGGCGGCCAGGCGTGCGGTAAAAGCATCCTCGATAGCTTGACTGCGTGCGAAGTCGTCTTCGGGCAGGGTGCTCGGAGCGGAAGGAAGTGTAAAGCCGTCGTCCGTTTTGTTCTCTTCCGGTTTGCTTTTTTGGCCTCCGGAGTCCGACCTGTCATCTCCAGACGGAGGAGAAGGAGGATCGTACTTGTTGCTAATCTCTAGTTCCGCCATAACCCTCGCTATTACATCATCTGCCTCATCATCCTCGGTCCTCGTTTTCTTGTCTTCGTTGCCTTCTTCTTCTTCTTCTTCTTCGTTTTCCATGTCTTCCTGAGCCCTACCGACCTCTCCACTTCCAACATTGATCTCGATGCTCTCCCAGTCTGTAAGCTCCTCCTTCGATGGTTGGTTGCGTTTCCCATTTCCGCTCGGCGACTCTTGTGCTCGGCTGTTCACTACTTCTGGTAGTATCTTGCGCATGTCTTTCAGTAGCTTTCCGACATCTTGTTGCTCCTCTTTGGACACGTCCCATTCTTTTCGGTCACCTACGGCACCCTTCAGCTCGCCAAGCAACTCCTCCAGACTCTTTTCGTCTTCCTCATTAAACTCTACATTCGACTCTCCTATACCCTGGGCTATGCCTTGCAGGTAGCTGGGTGCCCCTGGCGCTACGACTGGTGCGCCCGCATTGTTGGTGGACGTTGTACGTGACGGCTGTGGCGAGCCCGAGGGAGACGCGCTGCCAAGACGTGCGAAGCGGGCAGCGAGGTCATCAGTAGGTTTAGGGGGGTTCGTAGGCGTTGTTGACGCGCCGTAATTTGTGTCTAGGCTGACAGAGGACTTTTTGAGCGCGTTGAGGCGGGCGAGGAGGTCATTGTCTGTCGAGCTCGGGTCGGACATTGCTGGGAAGCAGACGGTTACTAACAAGATGTGTGAGTAGAGACAGTGAATGCCTAGCTTGAAGCGCCCACTATAGGCTGCTTATGACGAGGTGCTGCATGGAGCTTGAAGCTCGGGAGTGAGCGGAGTTGGCGGTGGGGGAGGGGCGAGCTATCCTTGACCATAGTTCATCTCTCGCACATCCTACACTTTGTACCATACAAACGCTGTGGTTAATTATTTGTGAGAACGCATAGGTACAATCCGAAATCGTACCAGTACAATACTTTATGCTCGGGCTGGCGTCCCTAGAGACCGGTGTCATGGACCCCATGTCTTCACATGCCAGATCCGGCCCCGCTTTCGTCATACACGAAGCACCGAGACCATGCATACACCTCGCCATTGCGTGCTCTCACACCATCTCTAACTCACAGTATAACCGTTGCTTTTGTCTTGTAGTCTGTGCACCTACATAAGTTTTGCAGTCCCAACTTCAGACCATAGACACATTAAAACTCTCAAACCCGCCTGTCCTAGAGCCACAGCAACAACAGTCATGGCCCTTGCACCCAAGTTCGCCGGCCAGAAGCTCGCTTCCAATGCCATCCAGCCAAAAGCTGTTCATACTCTCGAGCTCTGTACGTCTTCGATGCTCTTGTCTCTCTCCTCAAGCACATGATCTGCATTTTCCAATCCCGATGAAGCACACCAAGCAAACTAACATCTACACGTAGACCTTGACTATGTCTGTCCCTTCTCCGCTAAGATGTTCAAAACAATTTACGGTACTTCGCTCCGTAGAACACTCTTAGAGAAGTACTCCGACCGCGTCGTAACTATCTTCCGGCAGCAAATCCAACCCTGGCACCCCTCCTCTACACTCGTCCATGAAGCCGGCTACGCCGTCCAAAAGATTGACTCGTCCAAATTCTGGGATTTCTCCGAGAAGCTGTTCGACCAGCAGAAAGACTTCTTCGATGTCAGCCTGGTAAATGAAACGAGGAATGCTACATATAAGAGGCTTGCTAAGATTGCTGGGTCTGTGGGTGTCGATGAGAGCAGGGTTTACGGATTGTTGGAGATTAGTGATAAGCCTGGTGAGGACGGAAGTTTGAACTCGGGCAATGGGGTCACGGATGATGTCAAGGTGCAGGTCAAGGCGAATCGACTGACCGGTGTGCATGTAACTCCCACGGTCGTGTTCGACGGTGTTGTGAACAACGAAATTAGCAGCTCTTGGACAGCGGAGCAGTGGGAGGAATGGTTGGAGAAGAATGTCAAGTGACTGCATGAACATGGAGCTGCCAAGGGAAAATTGTAATGTAGAAGACGCAGCAAGATACAAGAAGACGAAAATGACATTCAATCCTAAAAACACAAGTGGATATAGATGAAGAGTCGAGTCGGGTTATCATCCTTGAAAACGCCGTCAGCGCCGTCTCGGAAGAAAACCATGTCGTGCTGTGCAAGGCACGCCGTTTGCTGCACTCCTCTGGACGCGCAACGCGAGCATGTTGATATCAAAACGCAAGAAATCGTAGACACCAGCCCTTCATCGCACTGTGACATCAAGGTCCACACAACGCCAAAGATACAACGATGGGCGTCACTACCCAACCTTCTCTTCGCAAACCAAGTGACGAGGAAGTTAATCGAAACCGTCCGCGCCATCCATGTCCACATCCTCATTATCAGCCACCTTCCTAGGCTCCTCGAGATCCTTCTTGAAAGCGGCCTTCTTAGCATCTACATCGTCGCGGCTAAGATCCTTCATCCAGCTGTTGTTCCTGACAAGGATCTCCTGGACCCTCTCCCTCCGTTCATCGTTGAGCTTCTTGTACTCTTCAGTCGGCTTCGGTACAGCCTCACTCAGGCCCGCGCGTACGGCGTCTGGCTGCACAAAGTACTGAACGCCACCAGTGCCGAAGGGTTCGCTGTTGATGAAGGTCATGATGTAAGCAGAGGGGCTGATGGAGACTGTGATCTTGTCGCTATGCTTGACGTGATCAAATCGTTCTTCCTCTGAGAGGTCGTCGGTTCTGGCCAGGCGCTTCTTAAGGTAAGGGTAGTGTACGCGAGACAGGTCAACTTCCTCAGTGGGTTCCACAGCCATGTAGGAGGCGACGTATGCTCGCCAGCGCTTCACTCGGTCGAGCGTGTTGAACTCAAAGGTTGGGTCATCCTTCTTGAAGAGGCGTACGTGTGCTTCCATCTTGGTGGGGTTCTGGAGACGTGTTAATATATAGTCGTTGATATGGGCGAGGCGATGACTTACGTATGTGATACGGTAGGTGTCAGCATCCTTGGCAAACTTCTCGACCGCCTTTCTATAGCTAATCTCGTTCTTGTGAGTTGTAGTATCGTTGACGCGGTCCTTCCTGAAGAGGTTGTAGATATCAAGGCTCTTATCCTTGTTATCGTGACTCACTACAGCGAGCGCAAACCGGACAAGCGAGCTGAGCAGCCTGTCGAACGAGTATAGCTGCCATCCAATCTGAAGATAATACCTGCGTAGGGTCTCCTCGATGAAGTTCATGTCCACGTCGCCAGATATCTGTTCTGTGAACATGTCGAGCAGCTGTTGATAGTAGTTCGCTGATGACGATGTGTCCTTGAAGAAGTCTTCAGGCTGCTTGTCAAGCATCTTCAACTTCTGCGCTGCTTTGGGCTCTTTGGCCCGATTGATGACCTTTCGGACCTCCTCCTCACTCTCTTTGAGCTTCAACAACCTTTCGTAGAGCATGACGAACATGCGGAAGAAGCAGTAGATGGAAGCATTCGAGTACATGTTGAACTCTACGCGTTGGTATGGTTCTTCATGTTCGAACTCCTTATCGCCAAAAGCCGTGGGGGTAGTAACATATTCTATCCATTCACGTTTTGGTTGATCCGCATGAGGGTTGGAGTTCGAGCTGTCGCCAGCAGCCTCATCGTCCATGCCGGATGTATCTGGAGTACTGTCCCGACTCGCCGACGCAACGCTGTCTTCCTTGTCCTTGCGTGGCTTGTTGTTGGGGTCGAGAATGGTGCGGCGGAGGTCGCCTTTCTTTCCTTTCTGCGAGCGCTGAGAGACATCGTCGTCGGGAGAAGGTGTGTCCTCGCCAGAATCGTTTGGTGTATCGCGTCCCGACGTCTGTACCCGTTGCTCGAATTTGGCGGTATCTATGCCAAAGAATAGAGGAACGAACTCTTTGATAAAAGGCACAACTTTGGCAAAGTCGGCACTGTTGTTGTTGTCGGCGAAGGTGAGCATCAATCGAGCTACGTCGAAGAGTACCTCCTCGTCTCTGAAGGAAAAGGCAAATTGGTAGTCCGGCTGCGATATCTCTTGAATCTGCTGAAGTCGCTTCTGTTCTTCGTACCGGACTTGGATCTCGTTTGTGAGTGACTTGGGCTGGAACTGTCGCTTGTCGGCCTGCTTGACTGTAATGCTCTGATGGTCCAGGGATTTCCAGAAAATCTTCTGCGTTTGATCGCGCCAGACCTTCTCCCACTCGCGCTGAGCGGCCTTCCAATCCTCAAGCTTAGTCTTCAGCCTGTGAAGAAGTACAGGAACAACGCTCCAGGGCATAGCGAAGAGCTCCTTAATCACGTCCTTTCCTCTGTCGCGGCCGTAGATCTTCATGATAACCCGCTTGTAGATTGTTTCGCTCTGTCCACCAAGTCCAGGCGGTAGCGTGAATCCATTCCTATCCTCCGGCTTCATCGTAAGAAGCTGATTGGCGATTGGTTCAAGCTGTTGAATCGTGCGGCTGCATGCCTCGATATTGAAATCGTAGTCATGGCGCTCCTCTTCGATTCGGTGCAAGCCCTCTTCAAACGTGTTCTTGCGATGGGCGACAAAACCAGAATCTTCGGAAGCCCATGTCGGATGGGACGCCCACTCGTCATTTAGGACCGATCGGCACAGTTCGTCGCGCCCGCTACATACACGCTCGCGCTCACGCCTAGGGAGCAGGCGATAGCTGGGACCGAGGCTGCGACAATTCGATAGCGAGACACGAGAGTTTACAGTCTTTGGACGGGTCTTCTGTTGCTCTTCATCTTCGCCCATGAACTTCTTGAACCAGGCATACAGTTCCTGGTTTCCTCCGATGAATGATGCCGCGCGGTAAATCAGCAATTGCTTGTCGATCAGATCTTGCGAGTAAAGATTGCAGAGCTTCAAGAACTCATTCATCGTGTTCTTGTTTCCGATAAATTTCTTGACGCGGTCAAAGAATGCAAGCTCATCTTGGTTGGGTGACGTAGTAGTCGTCGGTGGCATCGGCTCAGGCAGCGCAGGTGTCAGAGTAGGTGACACTGGTGGACCATCGGGAATTGCCTGCTTTGCGCCATGTCCGGTTTTCGCGCGCTTTAACATGTTAGCTGATGATCCCATTATGTTGTCTTCTACTTAATCCGAAGAGACCCAAATTTCAACTCGGTTTGAGATGAGCGCAGAATTTTGCCCCACCATCAAGCATAGTGATGGTGGTCTTGATGACAATGTTTGTGATGTGGTAGCGTTGGAATGAAAATAAGGTATGACCATGGAAAGGGAAGGAAAAGGTAGAGTTTATGGGCAATGCACGTGCCGCATAGAGAAAAACAATGCCATGACCTAACCCTGCCCATAATAGTGGAAGATCTTTCACATACCTTGTTGACGCTTCCCTGGTTGTTGTAACCGCCGCGAACGTTCGAGGTCGGTAGTTCCTGTGGCATGGACGGGGGCATGGGCGCAGCCACAGGCCCCTGTCGGTCGCGCTTCCTCTTGTTGTCGCGATTCGCGGTAGGTGTAGGCGCAAAGTTGCCCATCGGTGGCAGTCGAGATGTATCCGCACGACCAGGAGTTTGTTGGTTCGCGGCCGCGCCATAACCTGATTCGCCTCGTACGTTGCTGAGCATGACTGCGTCTTCGGCAGCATTCTTGGCAGCCTGCTGTTGCGCCCTGTGCTGAGCAGCCGATTCCGGAAGGAATTGCTTGAAGTCCTCAAGTAGATCGGGCGCGCCGCCGAACAGGTGGGTCACTTGGGCGTATACGTCCTGGATGGGTTTCGATTCTCGCTGATAGGTCTGTAGTATCTCCAAAAAGTTTTTGTAGATGTCAGGATGAGCTGCGAATCGATTCTAGGTGACTGTTAGTACATCAATGTCTAGGTCCATAGAGCGTAGTTACCTTGATTTTGTTCACATAGCTGATGGCATGGTTGAACTCAACAGGCCCTCTCTTCTCAGCTGCCGCCCCACCCATCTGTGGGAGCTGAGCAGCACCATTCATGGCTTGTCCTTGCAATGAGGTACTTGGATCAACACTCGGTGACATCATTGAGCGACCAGTCGCAGCCGATACTGCGTTCTGTAATTGAGAAACTCCTCTCTGCTCTTGCTGGTGGGCTAGCGCAGCGGCTGATCCGGCAGGGTCAGGATGAGGACGTGAGGTAGCCTCTGGCGAATGCGGTGCCGGGCCCTGCTGCGGCCCATACAGAGGTTGTCCGAGAGTGCGGTTGCTTGGTGAAAACATTGATTCCTGTCCTTCAGGTCCCTGAACTCTCTGTTGCTGGGGCCAAGGGCGTCCCTGAGCAGTCTCGTAGTAAGTACCTTCGTGTTGGGGACCGTTGCTACCGTTGACGGCGCTGCTGCGTGGCGGTGAAAGCGGCCTTGGAGCAGGCATAGTCGATACCATGGTACCCATTGGCGTCGTCACTCTAATGGCATTTGGGTCACCGTTAGTGCCACACTCAATCTTGTAACCGGGTGGCAGAAACGTGTTGAAGCCTTGGATCAAGGCCGGATTGCCCGCGAAAAGAGTTGATACCCTCTCAATGACCCCCGGAGTGTCAATCGCACCACTCTTGAAGTCTTTCATGATGTCAAGGAATCGGTTGTATACATCGGGGTGGTCTGCGAACTGAACCTTGACCTGGTCCAAATAGCTCAAGGCATCGTTGAGGATTGGCTGCTGTCCCTGACCCATGGCCATAGATCCAGGAGGGCCGGCGAAAGGCATCAACATCTGAGCCTGGGTAGGTGCCTGCACCGCGTGCTGCATGCGTGGTGTAGTCTGCTCATGTTGCGCGGGCGCATTCCCATACATGGGGCCACTCGGGTTGGGACCACCCATGGGTGGCGCGAGGGGTCCGTTCATGGGTCCCGATTGACCCAACAGACCGTTCGGACCGTGTATCGTTCGCGTCGATGGTGCTACTGCCACGGGCTGGTGTATTTGGATTGGCGCTGAGTGGTTTTGATGCGCAGCGTGCTCGCGCTGCTGTCGCTCATGGATCTCTCGATCCCGCTGTTCCGTCTCGCGCTTGACAATCTCTTCTTGCTGGTGCAGTGCGTGCGAATCCATCTCTCTGTCTCTGGTCTCGCGTTCGCGCATCTCGCGCTCTCTGTCGGCACTGGCCTGCTCCGAAGTCGGCAAGTGTTGTTGCTGCTGCTGCTGCTGGAGAGTTTGCGATATGCCCGGTAACGAGTATGGAGGGGCTTGGGGGCCTTGTTGAGCCTGCGCTCCCGCGTCTGAAGATGGCGGTCGTTGGGCGGACATGTGAGGTGATGAGTGCTGAGGTTGCGCCGTCAGCCCTGGAAGTGTGGGGAGGTTCTGGTTGTGGGCCGTCGCGGCGTTTGACGAGTAATACCCGCCACCTGTGATGGAGTTAGCAATGCGAACTGGCGCGTCGATTGCCTGTGCGACATACCAGATGGTGGTGGGAGTACTGGTCCAGAACCCTGTGCGGGTGACGCATGTGGAGGACCCTGTGGAGTCGCGTTGTTTGGCCTGTCATCGCTCGCAAAGTCAGCTTGAATACAATCAAATAGTGGTGCGAAGAGGAGCTCAGAAGCATCTTCGCCCATCGTGTCTGTTATGGAGGAGAGAGCGGGAGGCGAGTACGCACCCATAGGGACCCAGAGGTCGCGACGCCTGTCCTTGGCCCTGCTCTGTTTGCTGCTGACCCTGTCCACCTGCGGCCGCCTGCGACGGCGGCCACCCGTCACGATGCGCTGGATTCATGTCCTCGGCTTTACCAGGCTCGCCGGCGATAAGGAAGCTTACGTGACCGATTCGGGGGTCGCGTCGTCGTGTTTTGAGCGGATCAAAGGCTGCTGGAGCTCATGGACGGCTTGTGGTAATGTGCGAAGCTTGATAGATGTGGTGTGGTTCGATTCCAGAAGTTGGTCGCCCGCTGTTGATCAGGAGCAAAAGCGCGGCTGTAGCTGGCACGGTTGCCGAAGTCGCGTGAGCCGAACGCCGAAAGGGGATTACACGGAGCTGGAGATGTACGCGACAGTCTCGGTTGCTTCGAAAAGCGCAATAGCCTAGGGACAGTCTGGGGATGATGCGTTCTGATCAACCAAGGCCTTGTTCAGGGACCGTGTGGATTATCGTCGGCCCGCAAGGCGGTGGCAGAAATTCAGAAACTCAGCGCGTCATATTGCCGAGCCACTCGGCCGTCAGCCTTGTCAAAAAAGGTGCCGTCTGCCGAAGTCGCCCAGCTTGACGTCTTTGGCTTGTCGCATATTATCAGACTGGCGAATTCACAATATTTACCTATGAATTCAGTTCAAAGCATGCAAATATGTGTATTCAATGCACGAGACTTCACTCGCTGAACTCAGTGTAATGACCATCATCCATTCCTACCAGAGACGCCTCAGAACAACCAACATAAGAAGACTCGTGGTATTCGTTGACAGATATTCTCTAATGCTACGCCACAATTGCATCAAAAGATCCACTGAAAACTCTCCTTAACCTCGAAGTTCAGTTTCGACCTGTAGCATGTGTTAGTGAATTCCCATTTGTATTTATCGAGCGAGTGGCAATGTTACCTGATATCAGCACTGCTGGCACCAATCAACACTTCAAATTCTCCTTCCTCTGCAATCCAAGCACCTGTCTGGCCGAGACTTGTGTCGAAGTATCCGACGGAGTACTTGTTGAGCGTCAAGATTACGTCTTTCGTTTCGCCAGGCTGCAAGAATACCTTGCCGAAAGCCTGAAGTTCTTTCTCGGGACGTGGGAGTGTCGACTTGACGTCTTTTACGTATGCCTGAACAATCTCATGCGCCGCTACTGAGCCGCTGTTGGTGACTGGTACCGTGATAATGATCTCTCCGTCCTCTTGAAGCACAGTATCGCTAGCGCTTGGTGTTTTGTATTCGAAAGTGGTGTATGTAAGACCGTGTCCAAAGGCAAAGAGTGGTGCGATCTTGGAACGCTCATAATGCCTGTAGCCCACGTAAATCCCCTCGCCATAGACGGTCTTCAAGTTCTCGCCAGGCCAGTTGTGGTACGCAGGATTGTCTTCAATCCGAACAGGGAAAGTCGTTGGCAGTTTCCCACTAGGGCTACTTTTGCCCAGTAGTACATCCGCAAGAGCATTTCCGGCTTCCTGTCCTTGGTACCATGCCTGGAGGATGGCTGGTGCCTTCTGTACCCATGGCATGGTAATAGGTGTTCCGGATTGATTGACGACGACGGTGCGTGGGTTGGCAGCTAGAACAGCTTCGATCAGGCGATCTTGCGAGCCGTTCTTCGGAAGATCCATCGTTTGTCTGTCGTAACCCTCTGATTCCCACTCGGCGTCAAGCCCAACAACAACTACAGCGACATCTGCGTCGCGCGCTGTATCAGCAGCTTCTTGCAAACGATCTATCTTGTCCTCCTCTTGGTAGCCAATCCGACAGCCACCATAGTCGTGGCGACGACCGATGACCGAAACTTTCGATGCAGGCCGTACTTCGTTGGTGCTTTCAATCAGAATTTCCACTGACTTGCCTGCCTCCAGGTGGATTGACTTGAGTACATCCTCTGAAGCAGAGAACATAGCCTCACCCTCTTGAGTCCAATCCCAGTTGTCAATGAAAATGTCGCCATTGATGAACATGCGCCCTGGTCCAACTGAAGCAAAGCTAAAACTGTGGTTACCGGTCGACTTGGGAGTGAGTGTAGTCTTGACTTTAAAGGAGAAGTCTGGAAGAAGTTCCATTGGCGCAGAGTCCCACAGCCACAAATCTGTGCTGACTTTGTGCTGAATGACCGCTGGCTCACCCCCGAATCTGTCGCCCTTGTAGTACTCTAGTTGCACACCGGTTTCGCCATTGGATTGGCAGTACGGGGAGGCGAGCGGTAGCCATTTGGAGCTGTCGCAGCCTTGGGCAAACGTAATCTCGCCGTCGAATCGATTTTGAAGGCCTTGCCAAGGGGTAACGTTGTAATAGGGATTGAGACCTGCACTTCCCCCTCCACTGGCGATAGCTCGCTTGACATTCGGCCCGATCATCGCAATCTTCTTCGCGTTCTTGATGGGAAGCACATTGTTCTCGTTCTTCAGAAGCGTCAATCCCTCAATACCAGCTTGAAGAATAAGGTTCCGTGTCTCAACGTTGTCGATAGACTGCTCTGGCTCTTCGGGTGTCATGTTGTTTAGCCCCTTGACACGATCCACGAGATATAAAACTCTGGCGGCCGATTCTTCAATATCACCATGAGTTAGCTCGCCATTCTCTAAACACTCCTTAACTTGCTCGACTTTGCGCCACTTTGATGGTCCTGGCATCTCAATGTCAACACCAGCTCTTATTGACGGTGCAGTCGCATATGTGCCGGTCCAATCAGAAATGATTGCACCATTCCACTTCCACTCCCCTCGAAGGACCTCCTTGATCGAATGCTCATACTCGTCAGCGTGAATACCATTGATCATGTTGTAAGCACTCATGAGCGCCCATGGTGATGCGTCTCGAACAGCTATCTCGAAGGGTTTCAGGTAGATTTCACGCAAAGGCCTCTCAGCAATGATGGCATCGTATGCCTGTCGCTCAGTTTCTTGCTCGTTGCCAAGGAAATGTTTAATCGTAGCGGCGACACCTTTGCTCTGGAGACCGCGAACATACGATGCAGCAAGCTTTCCGGTAAGGAAAGGATCTTCAGAATACGACTCGAAGTTGCGGCCACCGAGAGGGGATCGGTGCATGCACACCGTGGGTGCAAGCAATACGTGAGCGCCACGTGCCTTCGATTCTTCTCCCAGATGACGGCCGATCTCCTCGATCATATCCACGTTCCACGTGGAAGCCATGGATATGCCGCAAGGGAACAGGGCAGCCTAGCTTTGTCAGCGTGAAACAAGCAGTGCCAAGCCGGAGTGCGTACAGGTGTGCCGTTGGTGAAGAACTCTCCTCGAGCGCCATTGGGCCCGTCAGATGTCTTGATTGACGGTATGCCCTTCTCGGGTATGGCTACTGTCCGCCAGAAGTCCGCTCCTGCAAGCAGTGAGATCTGGAATGGTCAGCTCGACTCAATCCCGAGGCTGCTTCGGCTTTTGAAATAGATTAACGAGGTCAGGTGGGGTCTTAAGCGAATAGAAAAAGCCATTGATTCTGAAAGTCAATCTTCGGAAGCCAATCTCGCTAGGCTTTCTGCCGCAGATATAATTCAAGTCGGAATGTTGCTGCTGGCGAATGATTTGACTCCTGGAAAGACATCCAAAAAAAATCCTTGAAGGAAGCTTGCATGAATTCTCATTGTGCTTGTCCGTGTAGAACGCTAAAGTCTCAAGGATCTCTTTTATCAGAGTGAGGAAGAACGTACCTGTTCTTCTAAAGTCAGCTTCGCCGCGAGTTGTCTTGCCCTGTCGTCCGGTCGCTCCATCGAGTATATCTTCTTGCCCGCCATTGTTTCTTCTGCCGGTGAAGCGTCCTCTGGTGTTGCGGCAGGTGTCAATGTTGGCGTATCGAGAGTCACCGGTTGGATGTGGATAGCGGCGTGTTTTATGTCGTACTGTCTGATATCTTCTGTCGGGCTAGCGTTTCCTATGTTGATGGTAGCCATTGCAGATCAACCAGAATTAAGCATCCAATACGCGGAGTAGTAGAGCGAATTACCGCGCTTCTTGCCACTGCAGCCGACGCGGTAACGAAAGATGGGTTGAAAGAAGACGTAAGCGAGAGAAGGATGACAAGCCCGAGATGCAGCAGACTCAGAGGAAGTCAATCGAAGTAGATTGTCATCCTTTAGTACTTGCGCAGCGCTGGTAACGATTGTCTCTCTTGACGCATGGACCCAGACAAAGCGCTGGAGTACCGGATCTATTGGAAACAAGCCTTATCCTAGCCACGGCTCGCAGGCACGTCGTCTCAGATCTACAAGGTAAGTGTTATTGGTCGGCGGGGGCAATCAACCGAAGTTAACGCGCCCGTCTCGATCTGTCGCCAGGAAGGAGGCTCATGTGTGATTTCAATCTAGATCCGTCATGACGGCTCCTTGTGGCGAAATCCGAGAGTAACGCGAAGAGTATGATAGCAATGCCTGCTTCTCCACCATGCTGCAGACTATGAGCAGGTAAGAGCCAGACACATCGTGCAAGTACAATGACAAAACAGCTGACACGTAGACCAGGCATGCAAGTTGATGCCGCTCAGCGAGACATTCTTTTCTTGGGGTAAGCAGCGTGGGGCCTGATTCGTCGCCTTCTTTGTTGGACAGTAGACACGGCGGACCTGAACATCCGAGGCTAGTCTAAGTGGCAGTTGAGCAGATTCCGAAGGGCAAATTAGGCAGTCAAAGGATGATAGAGAGCAGTTGCATACCAATCAGTGGTGGGAAATTTCGTAGTGAGGTTGTAGCGGCCCGAGAGGCGGGTATGTTAGCGGGAACCCGGGCCAGTGAACCGTCTGCATCCTGGCGTGCATATCACGCTGACCAAGTGTCCTCCGGGGGCCAAGCGTCCGTTGATTGTGGTTGATCGAAGGAATCGGACGTTGAGAGCGACTACCAGACCAGAGAGTCGGAATGGAAACGTCTGGATGTTGATGGTTCTTACCCCACCAACACAGCACGTGCGCAAGATGCTGTGATTGAACTCCAAGCGACCATGATCGTCGCGAAGCCTGGATATCTTGACCGCACTTTCATATGCGAATTCGTATTCCGTTAAAGCTTCGAATCTATTCAGAAACTACTGTCAAGGTCGGCTATCGACTCACGCACCGCCTGATAACATTCTACCATCACGATATCTGGCACACGGCACATGAACGAATCAGTCGGAACATCGTTGGAAGGCCAGCAAATGAAAAGGCACTAAAGCAATTTATTGTAATCACTTCGCATTCTTACAAGTACCAAAAGCTGGTACTAGCAAGTACTTCGTTGAGATGCAAAGCGCTGTATTCTGTTGGTGTTGAAAAGACCACCTGTGGCAGGTGACTCCGGAAGCGTGATCCGCATCACCTTCCGACTCCTCAATCGCAGTAATTTTGAGCTTCCCTAGACCCGAGATCACATGTAATCTTGCCCTGCGATACGATGAAGGTATCATGGTGTACCAATATAACTGGGCAATGATGTTAGAGCATATTGGCCAGTATACACGTTATTAGTGAGATCCTAGAGGGTACTGGGCCGAATATTGAAGCGCATCAATGTATGCAACAAGACTCGTGTAGTGCACTTTGAGGTCTCTTGTATGAGACAGTGCATAACCAAAACTATCACTTTGATGCTCATGCCGCAATTACAATATGAACACAAGTAAACAATGACTATACACTGTTGTTCTATATGATTGCTCATTCATCGATCAAGTGGTTTTTCAACGTAGTCCTCTATTCTCCACATTAGCATCTCTGGTGATGCATTGAATTTGAATCTACCAATCATCCTGTTTCCTTCCATGCATAGCGGCCTGTCGCTGTCTAAGTGCCTCTGCTAGTCCACCAGCGATGCTGCCACTACTATCTCTCGCACTCTCCATGGTGCTACCTCCACTACCACTGTACCCACTGTCCCGCCCAGAGTCACCGTTGACAGCCTTTCTAGCGGCAGGACGTTTGGCAGGCGGAGCCGGAGGCTTGGGCTTGCCGTTCGCTGGGCGGGCAGGTGGCGCTGGAGGTGGAGGCGGAGCGGCAGCACGTTGGACAACTTCCTCAAGGTACGCAGAAGGTGCCCAACCGGAAGCGGACTTGTCAAGACGGGATGCTAGCCACCAACCTGTCACATGTTCGTTAGTATGTCAATTCATCCGTAGATCAGGGTATACGCACCATTGCCCTCCTTCTGGGTGACCAGGATGATCTCGTCTTTCCCGAGACTCAGCTCTCCAGCACTCTGACCTGCAAAGTCATACAGCGCCTTGTACCGAGGCTCTTTTGGTTGAGCTGGCGCTGGTGGCGGCGGAGGAGGCGGAGGGGGCGTGCGCGATGAACCGGCTGACGCGGTACGCGCGTGAGAGCCCATGCCATTTGACAAGGCAGCGACCGGTGCAGGAACGGGTCTGGCTTGCGACACTTCTGGCTGAGGTACAGCTCTCGGTTGCGCAGCGGCAGGCGTGGGCACAGCTCTCGGTTGTGCTGGACGAGAGGCAAGCTTTGAGGGGCCTCCACCAGGGCCACCGGGCCGCAACAACTTACCCTTTGTGATGGGCTTTGCAGCGATCTGCTTGCCTTTTGGTGTGGGTTTAGAGACAGAGTTGGGTGGCTCTCCTGGTCCAGTGTGGATGGTGCCACTTTTGTACAGGTCGTCTCTTGGCACTGCGGGATCTTTGACGACCTTGACTTGGGCCGGCTTGCCAGGCTTCTTATTGTACTGAATCCTACTTTGTGTCAGCAACTTTCAGATGCAAATGAACTGTTTTACCTACGTCTCGCCTATCTGAAGTGTCAGTGAGCCCCGCAACACGTTCGTCAGCTGAGTGAAGAACTCTGTCTTAAAAACGCAGTTCACGAGCGGATCAGGTTCAGTGGGTGACCCAGCACCGATCGAGAACCAGTCGTCCTTGAGTGTAGAACAACTAATCATCTTGATCGCGCCCACAGGTATCGTCCTCTCGGCCTGAATCTGAACTTGGCGATTCACCATGACCTGCTTGACGAGGTAGACGTTCTTCTTCGTGAGGATCAGCGAGCGAGCTTCTGGTTTACTCGATCGACCAAGTTTCGAGACAAGCACCTCCGCTCTACATGAGAATGGTACCTCCTCATTCGAGGATATACCAATAGCACCAGCAATGACCTCACCAGGGCCACCTTTGTTGCCAATACCGAGATAGTCGCCCATGAATCTTCGGGAACCAATCAAACTATACCTCCTGCGCTCTTTACGGCCTTGGAGGATCTTGTGCCCTTGGTCTCGCCATTCGATGAATTCTTTGCCTCCGTTGAGCTTTCGCCAGAACCGCTGGATCCGTACTGCACACTCTGTTCGGTATCGCAGGTAGTTTCTCCATGCACGCTGAATGCGAATAGCCATGTTATGCCAGTATTTGTCGCGCATTGTCTCCAAGGCGAACAGCGTCTCAGGTGTCTTGATGAACACCTTTGTTGTACCGATCTGGAATTCCTCCGCTGGAATATTGGTATCTTTCAAGATCTGTTTCGCTCCGGTCTCGTAATCCCCAGTCCAAGTGTACTCTCCGGCATACGAACACTTGGGTGACAACAAGAAGAACCGTTCCACAAACTTATCGAAGGTTTGACGTGATGCGAATCCGGCTCTTCGAATGCGCACGTTCTCTTGAAGACCCAAGTATTTGACCTGATGAAGTACGTTGGCATCGGTGAATTCCTTGGGCGACTTGTTTTCGTTGGGCTTGATGGTACGGATGTAGGACGGACGAGCTTGCATCAAAGTCGTTACTAGGTCGTTCGCAGAGGCCTTGATCTTATCTCCAGCCGTCGGGGGTCGCCGCCTGTTGTCCTGGTCTACCTGGTTCGGGAAGAGCGTATGTACAAAAGTGTTGCTACTCTGTCCGAGCAGGTTTAGCAGGTCCTTTAGTAGCTGGTCTTTGTTCTTGTCGGTCATGCCATCAATCGCGTACGAGACTTCACCAGCATAGTGCTTGATGACGAACTGACCCTGACGAGGCGTGAAGTTGGGGTTCGACGATAGAGCGTTTAGTCTCTGGACGAAAGTTTGATCCGCGGCGGTTGGGTCGGCATGGGCTGTTGCACAGGCGTCGTTCAGGGCAGCAAAGACACCTGGTGGCCGCTTCTCCTCGATCAAATCGCACACAATCTTGTTGTCAAAATACTTGATGGGCGTCCACTTGATCTGCTCGCGCTCGTACTCTTCTTGCTCCGCCTTGAGCGTCAATTGGATGAAGATCTGTTGTAGTTTCTCGTTGACGTAGTTGATGCACAATTGCTCGAAGCTGTTCTTTTCGAAGATCTCGAAACCGTAAATGTCCAAGATACCAATGGATTGGGCGGTCGCGCCTCGGGCCTTCAAGGAAACATTGACGCGTTCCACGATCCAGTCGAAAAGGTTAAAGTATATTCCCTTTGAAAGCGCGTCTCGGACTGCGCCCGCTTGCGCGCAGTTCAGAGGTACGTCATATACGGAACCCCGTCGTCCTCCTCGACTCGTCTCCATAACACGAATGGTAAGGGCTTTGTTGACATGCGCCGAGTCTACTTCGAGGAGATAAGCCACGAAATCTACGACTGACTGGTCCACAATGGCTGCGTTGCCAGAATCATCCTCGCGGAACGTTACGTTTCCTAGCCACAGAATTGCTGCAAGCATTCGGAAGATGTTGTCCTGCTCGGCTTGTGGTAGTCCAATGACCTTCATGGCATTCAGGGTGTCGTCGAACTCGGCATGATCGTCGATTCCTGGGACGTCGAAGCATTTAGATTTACTCGTGTACAGGTAGGCTTGCGGTTGTTGTAGGCCGAAGATTTCTGTTCGTGTCAGGACAGGTTAATGGTCTACGGAGGTGTACTATACCTCTGTATTGCGAGGATGCGGCTTTTGTGAACTGGTAGAAGATATGGAAGTTGCGCTCGTTTGTGATCTGACCAGTCACCCGCGTCTTCTCAAGTAGGTAGTTGTTGATGTTTGCTCCCACTGGCTCTCCTTGCGCATTGAAGTGGATCTCGAGGTATTTTCCGAAGCGCGACGAGTTGTTGTTTCTCAGCGTCTTTGCGTTTCCGAAGGATTCGAGTAAAGGGTTGGTGGCCAGCACCATGTCTTTGATCTCCTGGATAGACGAGTTGCTGCCTCCCGAGACGTTGGCGATGTACTGCATAAGTCGCTTCGCTGCTTCTGTCTTTCCTGCTCCTGATTCGCCAGAAATGATGACACATTGATTCTCCTTGTATGCGTTCATATTGTAGTAGGCGGACTCGGCGATTGCGAAGACGTGAGGGGGCACCTGTGTCTCGTTAGCTCTGCGTGCCGGTGGAGGGACACACACCGCACCTCCAGCCTGTTCTTGCCCTTGTAGCTCTCCAGCACTTGGTCGGTGTATATGCCCACTGCCACTTGTCAGCATGCCTCTCGCAAGCGCAAATCCTCGTACGTACAGTCGCGGAACGGGTTGACCGAGACCAACACATGTCCAATGTATGTCTGCGCCCATAGTCAGTCGTTGTCCTTGTCTATCGCTGCACATGTGTGCGACGCGGGGCTGGCGCAAGCGGGTCGACGCACGTATATCTCGCCATTTTCGAAGCGCTTCTTCAGGTTCTCATTGATGGCCTCATTGGAGACCTTGCTAATCAAGGTGAGATCCGACACACCGACTTCCTTCTTCTTGGTGGTCTCGAAGACGGCCTTGGTTGCGAACTGGGCCTTTGGCTGGGCGCCTCCTCCGGCTTTGCGCGCGGCGCGGTTGGTTTTCCCCTACACCAGGAATGTGTGAGCAGATATTCCTCCATCCACGTCCTTGTGCCTCTTACCATGATTGGTGCCCGACGTCGAGCTGGGACCTGTAGCTTAAGCCGGCCAGTGGGGTAGTAAGTGTGCTGCTGAGTCCAGGGTGCAGCAAATATTCAAACAATAGACGGCAAAGCCAGGTAGGGTCGCTATGGAGAGAGCAGCCGCTCCAAGGTGTGGGTGTCTAAAGATGGCTGCAATGCGGTTGTTGGAGACAGGCCAACGTCAGAGCCCTGGACGTGGAATCGGGCGCTTCGGAATGGGTACTCGCCCCATTCCGCACAGCCACAGTTATTCCAGTACGGAGTACGCGTACGCTGCCGCGGCGGCTGGAATATCTTCGTAATCTTGCCTCACCTCCATGTCCTGCCGGCCTGCACAGGTGAGACTGTTATTCATCATGGTTGCTTTGCTTCCACCATCACCGCCGACGCTCACGTTGCTGCACCATTCAATCACCGTCGGTGTGACCCATCCAGGCTCGGCCCAGCTTCCGCATCAATCACTGTCGCAGCAGAAGCGCAACACAAGGACAGCCCGAGTCTGCCGCGTACGCTTAATTTCTCGTGACGTGTCACAGTTTTAGGCATTAGGCACCAATATCTTGGTGTTCGTGACCAGATGCGTGTTCAGTCGTATTCAAGGTTACCGCTACGAGGAAACGCCCCAACGTGCAATCCGTCAGGAATGAGTGTTCGAACGAAAGCGAACAGCACTGCTCAATAGCACAGACGCCATGGAAATGCCCAGTGCCTAATAAAAATGTCCCAAATCCCACAAACGCCATCGCTTTAGCCTTGAAGCTGGTCATTCAATCATCATGAGAAAACATCACCACCAAAACGCCCTACACTCGCCCAGTCCAAACGCTTGGACTCTTCCAGCTGGGGACCCCCCCAGGAGTACACCTTGGGATCCACGAGGCAGCCTAATCCTCCCTCTTGACACCACTCCGAGACTACAGCATAGATGAATTCGATCTTTGCGCGGAGGAGATTGCCCTCTGTAAGCTCTTTGTAACTGTCCTCCTTGTCGGCTGAGCCGTATAGAAGCTGTTGCAATGAGCCTCGCAGATGTGCTCGAGCTTTAACGTGCTTCCATGGCACATTTCCAGTCTCTTCGAGGAGAGACGTTGCATCAAGTGGTAGGCAAAGGAAATGTCCATAGCCTGCGTCCGACGATAGAACGAGCTTCGTGTGATCAGGAAAGTTGAACTGGGAAATTGTTAGATGAGCTTTGGTGTACGTATCAGAAGCACTTACTTGGAAAGAGCCATCGTCGAAACCCCAGATCCCGACGTTACCCAGACGTTGATAAAATCGAACAAAGTTTACGCGGGGATCTTTCCTGAGCGGCTTTTCTTCATCACCAAACGTCGCACACATGTACTTTCCAAACTTGTGCCAAACAGTCCGAATCTCCTCAACTCGCCGCGATTCTAGTACCTCAATCTGCGATAGTCCTCGATCCTTCTTGACGGTCGTGTAGTAATTCAGTGCAACGCTTTTGGCGAGCTCTCGGTTGCCGCCGGCCTTCCGTAGATGGTTGTATCCGTCTGTCGCAAAAGCGATGGTAACGGGGTACTGCTCCTCTGCTGAGAGGAGAGTTCCAATACTACCATCATTGAGGACGTATCCAACTCCATACCTGCGGCTGTAGTCTACCCATTTTGCAACAAATGGCAACTGCGGTGGCTGATCTCTTCTCGACTTCGTAGGCTTCTTGTCGAGAGCTCGTTCAAGATTATCTCGGAACGTCATCAAGCGCGCCAAAACAGTCACCGGATCGGTGGCAGGCATGTCATTGCTGACGGTTCGATAACGAGCGGCACTTTTCGTCGACGTTGCTTGAGCCGCTGATTCCGGCTTGTCGCTCTCTCCAACACTCGTCTTGGTGACTCGCAAAGGTGGGAGATCAGGCAGTCCGTTTGATGTCGTCTTTGGTGCTTCTTTTGCGCTCTCCTTCGCTGTCCGTGCTCGCGTGGATGTTCTTGCCTCTCGAGGGACGCGTAGGGGAGCTGGCGCGGAAGCCGTATTCGCAGTGACACGGCCAGGGTTCGAGATCTTGCGCGCTGCCCTCAATCGGGTCGGCTGTTTGTCCAGTATTCTGTGCGCAGGCTCAGGCTCCTGTACCGGCTCCACGTTTTCTTTTAATGTCTGCATCGGCTGTTGCTCTCGTCTCGGAGCCCTAACCACACGACTCTTTGTCCGCTCATTTCCGGTAGTTTCTGAGAGAGCTTGACTTTCTAGTGACGATTCTTTCTCCTCCGATATTTCACTGAGTCCTCCTGTTGGCAGATGCGGCCATTGCACACGGGCGGGGAAAGGTACATATACGACGTCTTTGGAGAAGGGTATGTTTGGCTGTTTGCCAGCTTCGATCTCCTTTTGGCAGTCCCTCGCGACAGTCTTGTTCGTCCTGCGACCGTAGGTTCCAAATGCTTTTCCTTGTTCGTACTCGCCGACGGACGAGGACTTGCAAAGCTGCCACCATTCCTCGGTATATCCACGTCTGATTGTCGATGCTGTCGGCGGGCGGTTCTTCGGCCACTTCGGTACGCGGGAGGTGCATCCGCTGTCTAGTTCCAACGGAATGTAGCCCAGTTTGAAGAATGGGTGCGCTACGATCTGGTCGGGAGTCGGTCGCTCGTCTTCGTGCACCAACAATAACGAAACGATGTCGCGGAGGTCGTCGGTGATTTCATTGGCAAACCTGGCCAGGTCTGGCCAAGTGTATTCGCGAGCCTTCAACTTCCGGTAAATGTCCTCGCGCTTGGCGGCATGGAATGGCGCTCTTCCGACCGCCAGTGTGTACATCATGATTCCAATAGCCCATAGGTCCACCTTCTCGTCATGACCTTTGCCTGTCTTCTCCAAGACCTCTGGGGCAAGGTAGTTGGGTGTGCCGCACATGGTTGTCCGACGGATCGCCCCATAGTCGCTCTGTGACACCAATAGCGCAGCAAGACCAAAGTCGCCGACTTTGACGTTCATGTCGCGGTCGAGGAAGAGGTTGCCTGTCTTGAGATCGCGGTGTACGATGTTCCGTTGGTGTAGGTATTTGATTGCGCCGCATGTCTGGATCATGAATCGCCTAATCTCAGGCATGGTGAAATATTTGCGCTTCTTGATCGCATCGGCTAGGGAACCGTTTTCGCATAGCTCCAAGACAACATAGGTGCTTGATTCGAAAGAAAAGGCGCGGAAGAACTCGACGATGTTGGGATGGGATAGCTTCGAGTGGATCTGTAATTCAGTAACAAACTGAGGCGCGTCAGCAAACATGCGTCCACCGTGTCCAGGCTCTCTGTACCTTTTGCGCCAGCTTGGGAGGCTCCATTTTGGATTTGACAATCTTCAGAGCGACTGTAGAGCTGCCGAGATGCTCATGACCCAGCAGCTTCGCGCGATGGCAGATAGCGAAGCCGCCTTTGCCGAGCTGTGCTCCCGTTTCATATTGGAGTCCCTCTGGATCCTGGACCACGGCCGGCGGGGCATCTGCGTGTATCGACGAGGCAGACATTGGCGTGGTGGTGGTAGTTGGAGAGATGATGGAATCGAGAACAAGGTCGCAGAGTGTTGATGGCATGTAAACAAGGGCCCGCTTAGCGTCGTTGCTAGGGCTGTCGGCCAATCGGTGCCCGGCACTGTCCGCTCGATGCACGCGGCCTTGCACAAACTTGCACTTGAGATGGTGCAGGGCAAACCAAGACTGTTTTGAATTAGTACTGTGAGCTGTCCATGCATCTCGTCATGCATCCCGCGTTGTCGCTGAGATGCTAGTCCCACTCTCAAAAGCCATTGCCGTCGGTGGATCTCCGGCCAGCCCAAGGCAGCATCGATTCGAACATCGAACCTGCAGCCATGTTCAACACCACCGTTGATTTAACCACGAACCGCTATCCAGCTCTCTACATGTGTCTGTTCGTATGAGGCTTGAAATGAAAAACCGCTCGCCGGTCAATTACCCCCATACCTCCCCACAGCCTTCCGAAACGCTCTCGTAACCGATTATGTCTCTCACGCTCAAAGTTACGTCGCTGTTCGTCCGGACTCTCGCAAAGCCCGTAGCAGTACGTTTGTTAGCTTCTGACATGTATAGCCTTAGCTGATGTCGTCCAGAACGCCATCAAACGCAATGCCCACGAACACGACCGATTTCGTCGAATATGCGTCAAATTCGCCCAAGGCCTGCATCGCGTGGATATGCGCATGCGCCTCGGCCTGCTGCAGGACCCCGCTGTCATAGACAGGCAAATCAAGAAAGAAGTCGCCCTAGCAGAGGCTGCGCGCAAAAAAGCAGCGGCACCCACGGTCCTCACCGAAGAGGAAATGAAGGCAGAGGAAGCTCTCACAGAGAAAGAGCGAGATGCGATCAAGAAAAAGGCTGAGGAGAGGATCAAGCCACGCATACGACCTCTGTCCGAACAAAAGGCCATCGAGATGGGTGCCAACTTCGCTGCTGAAACCTTCATATTCGCCGTCGGTATTGCTGTGATTCTTGTTGAGCAATGGCGGCAAAGAAGAAAGGCCAAGAATGCCAGAGACGATATAAGAGAAGATTTGGAGGAGGTGCAGGCTGAGCTCAAGGCGGTCAAGGCCGAGTTTGAGGAGTTTAAAGCAAAACATCCAGAGCCAGTGTCGTCAAAGCTACTGGGATTTTGGAAGGGTACTGGGAAGAAGGAAGACGACAAGATTGAAGCTGTGAGCACCGAGGCGAAGCCGGTGCCCGTCGAGACTCAAGGAGATGCTGCGCAAACTGCGAATGGGACACCTACAACGCAACCAACCCAGCATAAGGATTTGGGAATGTATACCCGGGAAGCGTAAATAATCGCAGGCTGGCGATCCTGTACCTCTCAGGTCGAGCTTAGAGGCCCACACTGTTGTGGTTTATCAAAGACTTCGTTACGATCATCTCCTCTCATGATACCCTTTCGGCATAATAGACGCATTTGGCTCACAGTCCCCTCCCCGGTTTGTAATTCATGACGCATATTGTGCATGTATCCAGTTGCTTCTAGGATATTGTTGTCTACATCGATGTATCAAGCATGTATCAGATCCAAAAGAGACGCCTCAAATGGTCTTCTTTCTTTGATGAGCTGTCTCTATTATGGCCCGTTCATGCCCCCTTAGTCGCTCTGTCTCTCTCTGTCTACGTGCCTTCCACAACAACATGCTCAGCTCCACAGCATCAGGGACGATCACATATACAACAAGCGCACATATCTCTCACCTCTCACCTCTGACGACCACGCGAACTGATTTGTTGTAACGTCACGTTCATAGCGATCAATATCGAAGACATTTCACGCCTGCGCTCATCATGAACGTTTCACACTATACCAACAAGACCAAACCTATCTCAAATGAGAAGGAGCGCTCCGCAGTTCCAAACACGTATCCACCAGACGTTACTACCCATCCTGTCAACGTTGTCGTCTCCACCCAATTAGACGGTGCAAATGACCAATATTCTCGTATAACCAACAGCGCAATAGGCCACATTCAGGACAGTACCCAGCTCTACTTTCAGCAACAACACCAGGCCCGGATCCCGCTTCCATCTCACAACGTAGCTTCTGTGCCGCCACCTCGCCAACCAGCGCGTGTCGTCAATGCAGTCAATGGTCTACTCCCCCACTGCACGACTGAGCCGCCACTGGACGAAGCACAGGTCATTGCTCTAAGTGACGTTGTGGGTAGTGTGAGGGAGCTTGCGATGCTAGCTCTGGGTGCTGCATCTGGTGCGGCCGGCTGTATGAAGAAACTGGAAGGCGCAGTGGGTCCACGGGCAGCGGGAAACATTGCAGAGTTCTTTGCCGACGAATGGGAAATTGAAGGTTGAGAGAATTCATAGATCCGGACTGGGGAGTGAGACGATGGTTGGCTCCTGCATCATGGAATTGACAGTTAGGGGGTGGTCGGGTGGAGTAATGAAAGCAGTCACTGGAAACCAGGTGGAAGATGTGAGCTGCTGGCGATGAGTTGTCTCATTCGTCGTCAAGGACAACCCTTGCGCTCGCTACTAAATCATTTATCAGATTTGCAGAGTACACAAAAGCCTCGCTCCCACCCGCCTCTTCCATGTCTCTCACCTTCAAGTCAACTCACCGATCGTATTCAAATAACACTCTTGACCAATAATGATAACAGATCAGTGTACTTTTGACATCGCAAGTCCGGACACTGTTGTGCGTGAAGTTCAAAGGAGAACCGGAGGACTAGCGCAGAGTGGTAGCCCATCTCTCACATCCGCGTTAGCCAAAGCTAAGCGCGTTGATCTCTTTTCTCACGAATGCCTCCTACCAGTGCGCCACATCACGAACGTCATGTAGTAGCGACATTGGCAAAGTTCCGAAGTCTTCCCGTGAGTGAAGAAGTAGCAGCTGGTTGGTATGAGCATTCTGAGAGAGGGCTCTTAACGGATGCGGCAGATCCAATGCAAGAACTACGTGAATCTGCGGAACACCTACCTTGACTACGACTGGGTTCTATCGAGGGTGAATCATGCCGATCTCAATGACTTGACTGAGAGAAATGTGCGAAAGTAACATGTTAGACCAATCACTCGCTCGTTCCTACTCATACAACACTACGGTATAAATGTCAGTAGTTCTTCAATTCGTTTCTCTGAGCTTTAGTATGTGTCTCCATCTGATGATGATCAAGACATTGTATCGCTATCTCAAACCATCGATGGAAGAGACAGCATACTTCATATCCAGAAGATACTAACAGACCTCTTTGCGTAACTTGACGAATATTATTTACTGCAACGACAAGGTATCATACATTATCCACTACACCGCCCACGAACACAGACTTTTCGAGCTCTGCTGTTAGACCAGCCGCTCCCCCCAACATTTCCCCAACTTATCCCAGATGGCATTGGGAAGCGACGTCCCAAAAATATTGCAAAGACTTTGAGTAATCTACGAAGACCCAAAGCTGGTGATGTTGATTCCAATACCAGCCAACGCCGGCCCAGCGTCCAGATCTAGTTTGATCGTGTTACTCTTAATCGCGTCTTCGTAGTACGTAAGATGCTGGTCACCCTTTACGCTTGAGTTGCCCACGATCTGAAGCGGCAAGATTCCGTTCTTGTATTTGCCTTGGATTAAGCCCAGAAGAGTGAGCTGTTCGACGTGGCTTTGTAGAGGGAATTTGTTCTCCCCAGGCGTGAGGAAGACATTCGGAATAAGAGCATAACCAATCGGAGTGCCATCGACGGCGAGGTTCATGGTGACGTTGCCCAGGTCAAGTGTCATGACAGACGGGTTGGGAATGGTGACGTTGGCAATAAGGTTGGAGCCATCTGACAAAATCTCGTCTTTACCGGAGAGAAGGCGAACGTCGATTATGTTAAGCCCGGAAAGTTTATTTAATCCTGTAAACATGTTAAGACTATGTTCCAACATGGGTCCAAGGGGCGCATACCTTTCATCGTAACGACCTTGTTGTAATCGACATCCATAGATGGTAGACCAGAGAGGTGAATAGTCGTCTTGCCATCAAGGTGGATTTCAAATGTCTCGGCATCCAGAACAGCTCGAGTGTAGTTTGAAAATGCATCTGCGTTCGCGAACTTGACATCTTGATCAACAGTAATACGCGTTTCTGCCTCAGATTTGGACTCCGGTATCTCAATGTAAACGAAAGGCTCCTGGCCTTCGAGCGATAAACCGGCACGGAAGGCATCGATCTTAGGGTGGTAACTACTATCACTCCTGATGACAGTATCGAACTTTAAATGTATCCCATCTGCTTGCGGATCCGTCACCTCTTGGGAAGTAACTTCGATTGTCGAGCGATTGATCTCATGCTGTGCCTTCTTTGGCACACCGACGAATATGATTGGCAAAACAATGACCAAAACAATGATCACGAGTACCAGACAATCTGAAGTAGTGTAAACAGAAAGTAAGTTGATGGCACTAGAACACACTTACCACACCACCAAAATTTTCTGCAGTGGTTCTTCATGCGTCCTTTTGCGCCTGGCGTTGGCCCTGGTGGATACAGCTTGTTGATGACGCCGCCTCTCTTCTGGGGCGTAGTATACACATCTTCTGCCCGTGCCTGTCCGGCGGTCTTGTCGTCCATACTGAAGGCCTTCTGTTAGGTGTAAAGATGATGTAGAGTAAAGTTCGACAAATCTGCCATCCGCCGGTTGATGGCGATTCAGGCCACCTGTGGATTCTCTAGGGGACCCGCAGGGCTTAACACGCGAAATAAGTAGAAGGATGAAGAGATACCAAGAATAACCCAAACAAGGTATAAAGGCGGAGGACGCGGGGAAAGCACACGTTGAAGTCGTCAAAAGCTGGGGAATGCTCAGAAGATTTGGCACATGCACACAAAAACACCGAGACCCCTCTTGCGCCAGATTATCATTGGCGATGGGCCGACAGCACGACGGGTGTCAAAAGGGTGAGATCAGTGACAGGCGTCTTAGTGATGGTCATCAAGGCGACGGTTTGCCCGAGACCGTAGCCTGTTATGGAGATTGCCCGAAATACTCACCACCTATCTGGTAAGGATACGAAGCCGAGGCAATCCAAAGAACGAAGGATCAACTTGCACATGCGCGACGAATCTTTGGAGCAGTGGCCAAGTTATGTAACCTATGGCGCCGAAAAAGCCGTGAGTGGTCGGTTCAGCAAGCAAAGCCAAGCTACTTAACCATGTCGAACTATTTAGATTGGCTGTGCCGACTACAGCCAAAGGCGAAAAGGCGTGGAGTGGAATGACACGCGATCATATCGAATAACCCTGGCTAGTCCGGATAGCGACAGATCATTGCTTACCCCGGACGGTAGCGCGGGCCCTGTGCCTTTTGGGGTTAGAAGTAGACAAAACCCCCCTGAAGCGGCGACCAATGTAAGCGATTGCTTGTCGGTCGTCGATCTGTATTCGGGATCCGCGCCTCGTTGTTGCAGACGAAGAAACAGTCCAAAGGAGCAGGTGGACAGCGGTATATTGCATCAAGTAACGGATTCACCAGCCCCGCCCCTTCACATGAAAAACGGGATCCGAGACGAATTGCACAAGGCCGAATCGACCCAGGACCTAACAAGCGGTTGCTTCTCCACGACTCGACATACATGGAACGACAAGGGGTGCCAATGAATGATTTCCTCGCCCACAATCGTGCGTCGCCGTAGGATCCGACGCTTCAGCGATACGCGGTTCATGCCGTCTACAAACCCTTGGGTGTCTGTCACGCAGGGCCAGACCAGCCCAATCCACATTCCCGAGTGCCGTAAGTGGCGTTGACCGTTGCTAGAGCCTCTTTGGGTCTATGGCGGGAGATTCAACCGTTTGGGCGGCCTAAGATATGCCTGAACCAGATGTGCTCGATGCATGACTACGGCGCTGGTTGAGAAATATTAGTAGTGGTAGATTGGGCAAGGAGATGCAGTCGAAAGAAGCGTCTGGGGGATCGCCCTGCCCTGGCATATGCCAAGGGAACGCCATGTTGTGGGTCACTGCAGCTGCGGGCAGCCTGCGAGTCGTGGCTGGCGAGGTGAGCGACAACACATTTTTTTTAGCAGCGCAAGGCTCAACAGCACAAGATGGCACAATCAGACGAGGAAGATGACTACATGAATATGGTGTTCGACGATGCGCCAAAAGGACCAAAGTTTGAGACTTCACTGCAGCGCGCAGCGCGCAAGCGCAAAGAGGTACGTCTGGTGGCATTGCCGGATTTTGCTACACTAACACGTTGACAGGGTGAAGCTAGAGCGCGACAGAAGACCAAGGCCGAAAAACAAGAAGAAGCCGAAGCTGCACGGGAAGCTGCCCTCGCTACCGCCCTGCCCGAGACCAATAAGGGATTCAAGATGATGGCCAAATTCGGTTTCAAGCAAGGCGATACTTTGGGCAAGTCCGAAGACGCACGCAAAGAGCCTATCCGAGTCAATCCTAAAGACGACAGAGGAGGCATCGGTCTGGAGTCGGAGAAGAAGCGCAAGTTCAGGGAGCAGTTCGAGGAAGCAGACCGACTAGCAAAGCGCGCAAAAGAAGAGGAGGGTGACTATCTCGAGGTATTGCGCCAAGAACAGAAGGAAAAGAAGGCAGAACGGGACCTGGATAACGCGCAGAGGACAGCCGAGCGCTTGTCCGACAAGAACGCTGAAGCGGAAGGCGCGACAGACCCAAGTGAGAAACCACTGAAGGACATCAATGTCCTCTGGCGTGTTCGTGCGCGTCGCAGGATGGAGGGTAAGCGCGACAAGCAACAACGCCGAGAACTGAACAACAGTATTTTTTCACGATTACCCACATTAGCCGCCGAAGACGACGATGACGACGATTCAAAGATAGCGCAAGGTCGAGACCTTGCGCCATTCTACACTACTCTTGAGAACGAGCTTGAAGATGAGGACCCACAATTGGCGGAATTTGAGGCCTTGCCTGTAGCGGAGCGCTTGCAAAAGGTTCTGGTGTTTCTGCGTGAAGAATACCGATACTGTCTCTACTGTGGCTACGAATACCCAGACGCAGAAATGGAAGGATGCCCTGGAGTTACTGAAGAGGACCATGACTGAAAGATGAAAGCCTCCATTATGCGAAGAAATCTTAGTAAAGGAAGCTGCAAACACGACTACTACTCGACCTAGGGCCTAGAGTAGGCAGGGACGCGTATTGGTACGTCTGGAAATCGCGCAATCTTGTGACTGTTATACTCGGAGTCGCTTTTACCGTGTGACAATGACTTCCGGAAGATGTAACTGTCAAGGACCTCTAGTCCAAACAAGGAACCTAATTTCTTCACGTCCACAATATGTAGTCTAACATTAGACAAAGGTGAGGCGCCTTATAGGTGCACTCTGGGCCTCAGCCGCAATAGCTCTCAGTCAATGAATTGCTGAGCATGCGAAGATGAATGAGGATTCTCGAAAATACTCAAGTAGAGATAACGTGTAAGCAAAATACAAACAAGCTATGGTGGTCCAATTTCCAGAACATCGGCATTCGTGCGACAGTGGTGCGCTGGTATCCAGTTTCTCAAGAGAGAGCAGGCTGTGAGCTTTGACCAAATCACCAAGTCCCGTGCTCACGCGATTCGCGATTCGTCGCGCCTTCCCCTTAGCCCTTGCACATCAACAACATCGAACAGGTAGAGTAGTCATCACGCCAGACAACAAACGAAGATGGAGCATCAGAAATGCTATATATATGAACCGCCAGAGTCAGAAGAGCGATCGCCAAAGCGACAGCGAACCAGTAAATTCGATCCACAAGCGCAGCTACCAGAACGGCTAGCCACGTATCGGGAGTTGTGGGCACAACAAGAAGAGCGCATTCAAGTGAGCCGCATTTGCGCATATCTAAAACAGCCGCTAATGTTGTTAGAGTACGTTGGAGGGTGCAGATAGTGCCACCCAAGAAAAGATTGTGAACTTCGTCTCGGCTTCCAGTGCATCACCACACGAGCCCAAATTTGCCATACCGACAGCGCTTATCGTGGCTGGTCCCAGTATTGCATCCCATGGCCCCTTTTTTCAACGCTTGGGACGCGGTATCAGAGGCGTCAACTGCGCCTATGTCGTGTTAACGTCCGGTGAATGTCCGAATTTGAAGACGTTCCTCAAAACGCTCATTAAGAAGGTTACTTCACGCGTGGAAGATGAGGACGAGGATGACCTAGGTCGGCCCGCCGCATCTTCAAAGCATGGCCCTAAGTTACTCAACTACGATCTCGGTTATGTTCAAGAATGGAACAGACAGAATCGCGCTTCTAGCATTGTTGTTGCTCTACAAGATAGCGAAGCTTTCGACGTTGGACTGCTCGCCGATGTAGTTGACCTGCTTCAGTAAGTTTGTTGTGTTTGGTGATGGTATACGCTGACTTCTATAGCTCATGGCTCGACCGTCTGCCTTTTGCCCTACTCTTCGGCATTGCGACTTCAGCAGAGAGCTTCGAGGAGCGCCTGGCAGGGAACTCACTCCGCTACCTTGACGGCCAGAAGTTTGACGTTACCCAATCTGATGAAATCATCGAAAAGTTATTCCGCGCAACTATCGCTGGCACAGATGCTCGACTTCACGTTGGCGCCAATCTCTGCCGCCGTATGCTGGATCGGCAAAAGGATCATGTTCAGAACACACAGGATTTCTGCGATGGGCTGAAGTACGCCTACATGTCGCATTTCTATGCCAGTGTGCCTAGTGTCTTTGTCAAGCATGATATTGCTTTCGAACAAGTATCAGCGGATGCGTTTGAGGCTGTCCGTACTTTGCCCTCCTTCCGTCATTGGGTAGAAAACATGCTAGAGGGTGGTCAAGCGCAAGACGTACGAGGGATACTTGAAGAGAACAAACTTTTATTCGCTCAGATCACAAAACATCTGCAATCTGGGCAACACTCCATGACTACACTAAGTCATGCTGCAAAAGTATTGGCAAACATCCGGGAGTCTCTTCAAATGTCACCCAGCGTCCGCCTGTCCTCTATCTGGACTCGAGCAGCTGCTGGTGAACTCATTGGATCTCCTCTAATCCGCGAAACGATGCTGTCCATCAAGAAGATTCCATCCGATAAACTGGTACTTCTACTATCATCACTACGAAATCTCGAGGGGGACTATTTCGCCCTGGATACTGCTTCTGCTCAGGACAAGCTCGAGAGTTTGATACGAAATGCCGATGCGCCTCTCCGAACACAACACGATGTTCGCAATGATAGTGTACGAACCACCGTCGTAGCACAAAAAGTACTTCTCAGTAAGCACAAAGCTGCACTGTCAGAACAAGACAAGGCGTATTCGGAATTAGTTACACAATTCCACGACCAGCTCGAAGCGTACTTTACCTCTTCACTAATCGACCCAAAAACATTGGTTCTTTCAGAAATCTTCGTGTTTGACCTAAAGTCACCACACACAGAAGTCTTCCAACCCAGGCCTCGCTTCGCGGTTGAACGCGCACTTGCTTCTCCTCATGATTATCTGAGCTGCGACTGCTGTAGTGGAGTGGACGGAAACCCTGCAGCTCTTTCTGCCACCCAACCTGCGACAGCGATTGTATATCAGATGTACCTTGAGTCCGGTACGTTGATCAACGTCACAGATCTGTGGTCGGCGTTCAATGCCATTGCAGGAGATGGAACGGAGGAGAACGAGCCCAAGACCATGTAAGTCCAGGTTCATATACCACAAACAAAGTATTCTAACAGGTTACAGGGCACTCTTCCAGCGAGCGCTAGCTGAGCTCAGGCACCTCGGTCTAGTAAAACCCAGTCGAAAGAAGACGGATCACATTTCGAAGATCATGTGGAAAGGCCTCTAGACAAGACTACCAATCTCCATTGCATTACCGTACATATCATACATACTCTTCATTCAGTCCTGTTTTTTTCAGGCCTTCTTTGGCTGCGGCGCAGTATCACAAAGTGTTCCGCAGCTCTTACATGTTCTCTTCTCCGTATCCGCCTTGAAAGCATTCACCGCGTCCTTGATCTGCGTGCCGAGATCCGTACAATGGAATGCTGCTTCGTACACTTTGTCACCACAATTCTGACAATACCACCTCAGCCTATCCAGGCTACCCTCCGGCCTTTTCTGCTCCAGCACCACACCTACCGTATCTTTGAAGCGCACGGGATTATGCGGAGTATTTGGGGGCAGCAAAAACATGTCTCCTTCATTTATATGTATGTCTTTGAACTGCTGACCCGGTGGTAACGAGGTATCGACAACTTTGAGGAGCATGGAACCTTTGTGTTGGTAGAACCATTCTGCAGTTTCGTTGATGTGGTAGTCGGTTCGTTCGTTAGGGCCGCCGACTATCATTACGGTTACGGGGTCGGAGTAGACGCAATAGTTGTTGATTGGAGGTTTGAGCATGTGGGAGTTTTCGGAGACCCTGGGATAACGGGTTAGCTGTGTTGCTTCGTGCTGAATGAAGGGGATGGAATTCCGTAGGAAAGTCGGTGCATGTACCATTTTGGTATGTTCAACGGTGGGCCTAGTTCCCGATGTGATTGTGACTGCGAGAAGTGGCGTTGTGAGAGTGCTGCGGGAATACGCGATAGCGGTCGCGAGGCGCTTTGCGCGAGTCTAATGGCTGGTCGTAATGATCGCATTGTGTTCATGGTGGTGTGTTGCGCATGTGACGTTGGAACCTCACTTTGTAAAGTCAGTGCAATAAATTTGCCTGACGTGCTTTGAAATGTACAAAGTCATCGATATAATCAATCAAGGGTCCAAACACAAGTGGGGAGCTTCTCGCCCCCGCGTAGCCGCGGCTCGTGCGTGCATGCGTCGATCACTGGTGCGACGCGTGCCATCACATGTCGCTCCTAGACCCGCCTATCTTGAGACACAAGTCCATCGTCCATATCTCCTTCCTCCCAGCAGCACAATACCTTAACCAATTCCAAAAGCAAAGCACAGCAGAAAGATGGACCATTCGCACATGGACCACGGCGGCCACATGGGCCACGACATGCCTGGCATGGGCGGCGACGGGCCCAAGTGCAACATGAACGTACGATTGCACCCTTCTCTCCTCATATCGATGCTCAAACGAACACACGCTGACTTTCGATGATGTGATAGATGTTGTTTACGTGGGATACGACCGACCTCTGCATTGTCTTCCCCTCGTGGCATATCTCGGGCACTGGCTCACTCATCTTTTCGCTACTCGCCGTAGTCCTGCTCACAGCTGGGTACGAAGCTATCCGAGAAATATCAAGGCGCTATGAGGCGTACTCAAAGGGTATCATGGAGGGACCCAGAGGTGAGTGCACTTTTTCTATACAAGTACTACCGGGGTAGTGGAAAGACTCTAAGAGGCAGGCGTGGAAGTAGGAGATTAGGGAGGTCTCTTTTCTTCACTTCAATCACCACCTTGAGGAACACTCGCTGAGTAAACTTTACGCGTACAAAGACGACGCAGATGAATCTAGCTCATTACTTGGCCCAGGGAGAAACGGAGGCGTTGGGCGTAGTGCCGAGCAGCAGATGAAGATCATCAAGGCTGTCTTGTATGCTGTGCAGGTTTTCTATTCGTTCTTCATCATGTAAGTGTTTTCGCAATGAAGGCGGAGTCGGGGGCTGTGGCTGATGTGCATAGGCTGCTTTTCATGACGTACAACGGTTGGATTATGCTTGCTGTCGCAGTGGGTGCCTTTGTCGGATACCTGATGTTCAGCCAGTCTTCGTCCACCAAGTCGGTCGCCTGTCACTAAGGGGACCGGCAACGGAAAACATCTGGCATAAGGCTGTTCAGAGGACTGGAGAGTAGTACAAGGCCAGGAAGGCAAACAAGTGGTTACACAGTGTTTTGCTTGCCCTCGGTCGGAGCTACGGATTTGCATGTCCTGAAATATCCGGGCCTAGGATCCTGCAGCGCTGACGGGTCGGACCCGCTATTCTCTTGAGCTTGGCTTTGGATACCCCAGATATAGAGTAAATAGGCAGTTCGCAATACATTGTTGACACAGTTGGAGTTCTGTTCGGTGTCCAGGGTCGACCTCGCGCGAGAACATACCGAGCCAGGTCTGGCGGCGTCGACAACAGCTACCCCGAAACGTTTTGTACGCATAGAGTGAAGTTGAAATAACGCAACCTTGGTCTTGAACGCGAAGTTTGATACCTTGACGTCGGAGCGACTTGAAAAGTCGGTATAAGATGATACTCCGATATGAGTTCATAGACTTGTTGAAATTCCGAAGACGGCAATATCGCCCGCTGAGTGTTGCGCTCGTGCGAGCAAACACCGATCGGGCTTTGATGCCTGTGCGGAAGGATTTGCCATTACGAGCATCGTGAAGCTCAAGCATCAACAAACATCGTAACAATTCAACTCAAAGAACAACGAGCAGCGAATGCATTGCGTCGACGATGTTCCAGAGTTATGGTTGTGGCTAGCTAGGCCTAGTATCACATGTGCTCTAGCCTTCACATGCCAACGGCGAGTTGCGTGTTCCCACGCGTGACTTGCCCCAGGTTCTCCAAGCCCCAGCTCCTCGGCGTTCCGTCCGAAGGAGAGGTCAGCGTTGCGCATGGGGCCAACCACGCCTCGCATACCCAAGTCATGTGTATAGTGATGGAGACGAGCGTCTTCACATGCGACAGCTGAGCAGTTGCTTGATATCTCCATCAGCAGCGCAATCCAGGCACGTCTGGGTGAATCTCACATCTCTGGCGTACAAACAGCCGCCACATGATTGGGCCCGCCCGGCGACAGGTGCATGCGGGTTAGCGCATTCTCCACTTCCGAGGCACAAGTTGCGACGATTCAAGTGCTAGCTGGAAGCCGAGCATCCTATCCGTTGCATCCATACAAAGCAGAAGCCGATCCCCAGACTTTTCGTCCTCATCTGCTCTCTCGATACCCCGTCTTTTACTTTCATTCCCTCTTCGTCTGCATTCATCATCATGCCTGAGAGAGTTATTGTTGTTGGCGCTGGCTGTAAGCATCACTGCATCGTATGCCGTCACGCGCATAGCTAACCACGACGACAGTGTCCGGCTTGAGCGCTGCTCATACCATCTACCTTGCTGGTGGAAATGTCGTCCTTTTGGACAAGAACAACTTCATGGGAGGCAACTCCACCAAGGCCACATCCGGAATCAACGGTGCCCTTACAAGGACACAAGTAGATGAGAAGATTGGCGACAGCGTCAAGCAGTTCTATGATGACACACTCAAGTCTGCGCGAGACAAGGCGCGACCAGACCTGATCAAGGTTCTGACCTACAAGTCCGCTGCTGCCGTCGAGTGGTTGATGGACGTTTTCAACCTCGATCTGACTCTCGTTTCGCGGTTGGGGTACGTTTGACGTTATTCCCGCATCTCACACACGTACTGACTTTGACAGTGGTCACTCCCAACCTCGTACCCACCGTGGCCACGATGCCAAGTTCCCCGGAATGGCCATCACATACGCCCTGATGCAACGATTCGAAGAGTTGGCCGAGCAGGAGCCAGAGCGCGTCCAGCTCGTCAAGAAGGCCAAGGTCTCCAAGATCAACACCGAAGGCAACCGTGCTACCGGTGTCACCTACACATTCAACGGCGAGGAGACAACACTTGAGGGACCTGTCATCCTGGCCACTGGTGGTTATGCCGCCGACTTTACAGAGGACTCTCTTCTGAAGAAGTGGAGGCCAGACACCTACGACCTCTCCACTACCAACGGTGCTCACGCCACCGGTGATGGACACAAGATGCTGATGAAGATTGGCGCCAACGGCATCGACATGGACAAGGTTCAGGTTCATCCCACCGGTCTGGTAGACCCTAAGGACCCTACGGCGAAGACTAAGTTCTTGGCCGCTGAAGGTTTGTACACTACTACCGAGTTCGTTGTTCCACGCTGACAGTTCCCAGCTCTCCGTGGTGAGGGTGGTATTCTTCTCAACAACAAGGGCAAGCGCTTCTGCGACGACCTCGGTCACCGCGACTACGTCTCCGGTATGATGTGGGGCGAGAAGGACAAGGGCAACTGGCCCATTCGCCTCGTCCTTAACTCGAAAGCATCCAACATCCTCGATTTCCACACAAGACATTACTCTGGCCGTGGCTTGATGAAGAAGATGACTGGTGCAGAGCTCGCCAAGGAGATTGGTGTCAGCGACAAGGACCTCCAAGCAGAGTTCCAAAGCTACAACGCGATTGCAAAGGGTGAGAAGAAGGACGAGTGGAACAAAAAGTACTTCCACAACCTGCCCTTTGACATCAATGACACCTTCCACGTTGCGCAAATGGAGCCTGTACTCCACTTCACCATGGGTGGTATCGAGATCAACGACCAAGCACAGTGCTTGAACTCCGAGGGCAAGCCATTCGATGGTCTGTACGTCTGTGGTGAGCTTGCTGGTGGTGTCCATGGTGCCAACCGCCTCGGTGGCTCATCACTTCTTGGCTGCGTTGTCTACGGTCGTGTAGCAGGAGAGTCTGCTTCCAAGTACCTCTTCCAACAAGCGCTCAACAAGTCTGGTGGTGCCGCTGTAAACCGCCTCGGTCAAATCTCGCTACACATCGACCCATCACAACCGGGCAAGGTATCCGTCGAGTGGGGCAACGGTGTCAGTGGAAACGCTCAAGCCGGCGCCAGCTCGTCGTCGGACCCCGTTCAGCATCAAAAGCAGGAATCCGCCGCTCCGGTCATGTCTTCAAACGGCGACTCAAGTGACCCCGGCAAGGTTTCCAAGCCCAACGCACCCAAGAAGTTCAGCATTCCAGACAAGGAATTCTCGCTCGAGGAGGTTGCGAAGCATAACAAAAAGGATGATCTATGGATCGCCGTAAAGGGTATCGTCATGGACGTGACCAACTGGACAGATGAGCACCCAGGAGGTCCTCAGGCGCTCTTTAGCCATATGGGCAAAGATGCATCAGAGGAGTTTGAGATGCTGCACGACGATGAAGTTATTCCCAAGTACGCGCCTGAGATCGTTATTGGTCGGGTCAAGGGTCAAGAGGTGACACTTGAGTACTAGAGGGGAAGGGAAAATGTTGTTTGTACTTTTAGCATGTTCCAAATGATATCACTTGCATATGTTTGAGAATGTTACTCAAATGACGCAGTCTGGATTGTGCAGCATCATGTCATGTGTTTGGGTGACGCGCAGAGTTACACTGCAGACGCTCGCGTCGGGTCCCTCGTAGCGGCAGATCAGCCTCGCCTGGGCGGACCCTGGCCGCATTTTCCCCAGACCATTAACACGACGCAACTGGTGCCCCTTTGAGCAGTACGCAGGCGACATGCTCACGACTGCGTAACGATCCCTTCGACGTTAACTTGTTTCCAAAATGCTGCACCAGCAACTCTTTCATTTCTTTGATAGACAATGACAACCTACGACGAGTATGGCGTTCCCGTCGGCGCATACTCAGAACCTGAGAGCTTAACCCACCAAGCATGGCGGCTGGTGCGGGCTTTCTTCCTATATCGCATACGGCCTGCTGTGCAGGAGAAGAGAAATGAATTGCAAAGTGGAAGTTGGAGCTTCAAGCGGCTGTTTACGCTTGTGAGAGCGCTGGTGGTGCTGTGGTGGGTAGCTTTGTACTGGGGCGAAAGAGGTGTCTTCAACAGCGCTGTGGAGAGCTGCAATTGGGATAACTGGGAAAACTGGGTACGAGCATACCACCCGATATCTGTACATGTGCGCAAGACTAACTACGTGTCTAGGAAGCTGGCGCAAATCCCCACAGACTCGTCTTCGTCGCCGACCCGCAACTCATAGATCCGCACACGTATCCAGGTCGTCCGTGGCCTCTCAACCCTCTTGCCTACAAGTACACGGATCTCTACCTTCGCCGCACCTACTCTCGCCTTCAGACTATCCTATACCCTGACACTATATTCTTCCTCGGCGATCTATTTGATGGTGGCCGCGAATGGTCTACGCGCACCACTACTTCGCCCGAAAAACAATATCGCAAGTATGGCAACGACTTTTGGATGAACGAGTACAGAAGGTTCGGGGACATATTTTTCAAGCACTGGGGTGACGGGGGTATGCAGCCAAGACCTGGACAACCTGGAAGGAAGCTCATAAGCAGTTTACCTGGCAACCATGACCTGGGATTTGCCAGAGGAGTGCAAGAAGGCGTCCGAGACAGGTTCAATGCATACTTTGGGGACGGAAGCAGAATCGACATAATTGCAAATCACACTTTCGTCTCAATCGACAGCGTCTCCCTAAGCGCACTCGGTCAAGAATCGCCAGAACAGGTGGAGAAGCTATGGCGACCTACAAAAGACTTTCTCGAAGACGCGAAAAAGCGTAAAAGGCGTCTGATACAGCGCGAGCTACGTACCCAGCAGGGCCTCAGACCCTACCCTGGTATGCCTCACCACGCAATTGAGAAGAAAGACCTAGCGACATCCGAACTTCCACACGCCAATGACGAAATCACCGAATTCCCTACGATCCTCCTCACCCACGTCCCTCTCTACCGCGCACCAGGTACACCCTGCGGACCTCTTCGCGAACACTGGCCCCCAACCCCTCCACCAGCTGGGCAACCACCCCTCGAACACGACGACCGCAACGCCATCTCCGTGCGCGGCGGATACCAATACCAAAATGTGCTCAACCGTGAGATCACTGCCGACATAGCCGAGAAAGTGGGAGACATACGATACGCCTTCTCAGGCGACGACCACGATTACTGCGAGGTTCTTCACAAAGCATATACAAGCGCCGGTGGCGGCATACGAGAAATCACTGTCAAGAGCACTAGCTGGGCCATGGGCGTTAGACTTCCTGGTGTACAACTCGTCAGCTTATGGAATCCTGTCGACGTACATGGCAACCCCAGAAACGGCGATGCGAGCAAGACAATTCAAACAAAGCTATGTCTACTTCCAGATCAAATCGGCACATTCCTCAAATACGGGTTGCTATTTGGCCTTACGTTGATGGTTCTGATACTCCGCGCGGCTCTCGTTACTCTCGGTGTCGTCTCCTCAAGCCAAGCAGATATGACCACTGAGAGTCCTCTCCTACCTACAACAAATACAAGCACGTTCCCTGCTACGATAGCAGCGGAGAAGGAATCACATTCGTCAAATTCCTCAACGTCTTCTGAACGCACAGGGAACCTATCCGTCCGCACAACCACCCAAACACGCAACATGCAGCAACAACAAAGTCAACAATCCAGATATAATCTCCCGTTGGTACAACATGCAGGCTACGACCCTACCAAGGACTACGATGACGACGATCATGATAGGGATAAAAAGGTCAGAGTCTATGGTGTAAGCACCAAGGCTGCTAGGAAGCCAAGGAAACGGAGAAAAGGACTGGCCTTGTCCTGGTGGGAGTTCAGCACAAGCCTGAAGACTGTGATTGTTCTTGGCGGGGCTTGGTATGTGTTTTTGGTTTGGAGGGGGTAAAGAAGTGTAATTTATATCTTTAGAATTACAAATCCTTCACTGCTTGTTATGGATACGCTATCATCAAGTTCCAAAGCTGCAATATGTTTTCATATGCAAGAGGCTGGTGACGCGAATCACAATGACTGTGCCCTAGACTTTGCGTGGTCATGACAAGAGATATCTGTTTGGACATGGCGGTACATTTTCATGCATATGCATTGGGTCTTGCGTATCTAAGATTCTCTCGTTCTGTCTAATATACCAAGACAGGATCTTACATGCTCGCATCTCAGCACCTCAAAATACCACCTCAGAGTTTGAGATTCTCGATCCACTTTGTTGCCTCCTCAACACCTTGATCAACCTTATCCGCGTTCGTACCCTGGCCAATAGCAGTAGGAGCGCCTGGCTTTCCACCCGCCTTGCCACCAATGATTGGCGTGACAGCAGCAGCCCACTTGGGTCCATCGGCACCTGCGTTCTTGAATGGCTACATGGAAACGTTAGCACTGCTGTCGAGAGAGTCAGGGTTTGCAAGAAGAACATACCTCGCTCACATAACACCCATGCACAACCTTTCCCTCTTCAGGCGATGCGGAGAAGAGATACAACGACCGATCCTTGAGCGCACTCTTAGGCCCAGAGATAGTCTTGATAACTTCGCTGATAGCCTTGTTGACAGTACTTGACCATTCCAACTTCTTGACCATGAATTTCTTGCTATCGTCTTCGAAGAACTTGGTCACCTCATCAAGTACGCGCTTGTTATCGGCTTTGGCAGCGGCCTTTTGCTCGTCGAGAATGCTCTTTTGAATCTTGGCAAATTCCTCCCGGAGTTTGCTCTTCGCAATAGCAGAGACGGTGAGGTTGTTAAGATCGACACCGATCTTCTTGGCTTCAGCTTCCTTTTGGGGCCCGAAAGCCATCTTGCCCATGTTTTGGACGCGTTCTTGGAACTCACGGGCGATACGCTGCACGTTGTAGGCTTCTTGACCTGTTACAGCGACAATGCGGCGAATGCCCTTGGCGATACCGGATTCCTCGAGAATGACGAGTTCCTTGATTTCGCCTGTCTTGAGGACATGCGTACCACCGCAGAACTCGATGGAGAGCTTTTCCCACTTCTCGTTCTTGACATCCTTGAGGAGCTCTTCGACTGGTACTCCGACAGAGACGACACGCACCGGGTCGGGGTATGTCTCACCGAAGACGGCACGGACACCGCGAATTTCCTTTGCGGATGCGAGAGGTACCTCCTTGGCGTATACTTGCGAGTCCTGCTTGATGTACTCGGATGAGATCTTCTCAACCTTGTCCAGTTCCGCGTCTGACAGACCCGCCTTGTGTGAGAAGTCGAAACGCAGCTTCTCCGGTGCGACGAGCGAACCCTTCTGGTCGACCTCGTTACCGAGGACTTCTCGGAGAGCGTAGTTGAGAACGTGGGTACCGGTGTGGTTGTTACGGATGGGATGTCTTCGGAGCTCGTCGAACTCGGCAATGACGTCGCTGCCCACGCTCAGCTCACCGTACTTGATGTAACCAGTGTGTAGTACGTAGCCGGCGTAGACCTGGACGTTCTCAATACTGATTTCAGCCTCGCCGTCTACCAACAACCTTCCGGTGTCGAATTCCTGGCCACCCTGTTCGGCATAGAAGTTTGTCTTGTCAAGCAAGACTCCAAATTGCTCACCCTCGGGTACTTCTGTCGTGCTCTTAAGGAACTTCTTGTTGTGGTATATCGCCTTGATGGTGGCGGTGATGTTCTCGCGACCAAACTTGGCGGAGTCGTCGGTCTTGGGAACTTCGGGCATGTTCTCCAACGCACCAAGGTCGTGTACGTCGAACTTGACAACTACCGCGCCGGCCTTCTTGTCGCCCTTGCTAGCTTCGCGAGCTCTTTCTTGTGCGGCCTCGACCTCTTCATCCTTAATCTTCAAGCCTCGCTCTTCAGCCATGAGCTTTGTCAGATCAACGGGGAAACCGTAGGTGTCGTATAACCGCCAGACGTCATCTCCAGGCAAGTCGTCTGAGCCCTTGGCCTTGGCCTTCTGCGCGTACTTTTCGAAGATGACCTCGCCACGATCCAGCGACTTGGCGAATGCCTTTTCTTCCTCGTCCAGAATCTCCACGATGTCCTGCTGCTTCTTCTTGATCTCTGGGAACATGTCGCCCATCTGATCGACCAGCGTGGGGACAATCTTGGAGAAGAAGTCACCAATGTCCGTCTCAAAGTATTTGCGCGCATATCGTGCACCTCGTCGTAGCACTCGGCGGACGACGTAGCCTCGGCCGACATTGTTGGGTACACCACCGTCGGCAATGGCAAAGCTCATCATGCGAACGTGATCGGCGACAACTCGGTATGCGGTATCGATACCATCCGGGTCTTGGTCGCCGAATTGTCCCCTGTACTCGCGCGCTCCAGTGATATCTTGTATCCTCTTGAACAGTGGTGTGAAGACATCGGTGTCATAGTTTGACTTTTTGTGTTGTAGCACCGAAACCAGACGCTCGTAGCCCATACCGGTATCGATGTGCTTGTTCGGTAGGGGTCGTAGTGATCGGTCGGGTTCGCGGTTGTACTGCATGAAGACGTTGTTCCAGATTTCGATGACCTCGGGGTCGTCCATGTTGACGAGCGAGGCAGCGTTCCTGTACTCCCCGTTGACTGGCTCTCTCAGATCGTAGTGTACCTCTGAGCAAGGTCCGCATGGCCCCTGGTCACCCATCTCCCAGAAGTTGTCCTTCATGTCTCCAGGCAAAATGTGGTCCTCTGGCACGCCCACGCTCTTCCACAGCTCCTTGGCTTCCAGGTCTGGCTCCAGCTCATCTGTTCCCTCAAAGTAGGTCACGTACAACCTTTTGGGATCTATGCCGTAGACTTTTGTGAGAAGCTCCCAGGTGAAGGCTACGGCCTCGGTCTTGAAGTAGTCGCCGAAACTCCAGTTTCCCAGCATCTCGAAGAAGGTGTGGTGATAGCTGTCCTTGCCAACATCGTCGAGGTCATTGTGCTTTCCACCAGCGCGAATGCACTTTTGCGAGTTGGCGGCGCGCTTGAGCTGTGCGAAGTCGGACGAGGGGTCAATGGTGCCTTGGAAGATGGCCTTGTACTGGTTCATGCCCGCATTGGTGAAGAGAAGGGTGGGGTCGGAGAGGGGGACGACGGATGAGGAAGGCACTGTTTTTGTTGTTGTCAATTGACATGCATGTGGAAGGTGACGGGGGAAGCGCACCAAAGGTGTGTCCACGCTGCTTGAAGTAGTCGAGAAAGGTCTGGCGCACGCGGAGGGCGCTCCATTCGTGCTTCTCGTCTACGAGCGACATGTTTGCGGCCTGCGCGTTGCCGTCGTGGTGGAGGAGGGGCAGCGAAAGATGTCGTGTGCGGGTGAAGAGTCTGGTATGGTGGAGAGAGCTGTGGTTTGATTGACTGAGACAGCTAAGCCGTGGTTGACTGGCAAGTCTAACCCTTTGGTGACTCAGAGGGGCTCTAATCAGTAGTTGGCGCATTCACGAAAACATGTGGGTGCGGGCGCCGAGCTGCAGGCCAGTGCAGCGATTGCGGGGCTGACTGGGCGGCGGGCGGCGGGCGGCGGGCGTAGGAGCTTCGGAGGACCGACGGTGGCCTCAGCCCTTCTGGAAGCTTCACGTAACTGCGCCTAGACTACACGTCCATTATAACAACCCCAGCCAGCACCATGCCCCGATCGCACCACCGTAACAGCACCACTATCGCCAGATAACCACCCCCCGCTCTACCAATCGGCTGTCTCGGACTCGCACTGCAACCTGACCTCGACTCCCGTGAAACAGATTCACCCCCAAAGCTGCGATGCATGGCGCAAGTCGCTAGCAACCCTCCTCCCTATGCGCAACAGAATGCGCCCCACGGCACCAAGAGAGCCGCAGAGAGTTCCCTCGAGAACGAACAGCGGCTGAGTAAGCGATTCGACTTGCTCAACTTGGGTATGCTCAGTCCCCCCGCAGACGCTAGACTGCCAGCCATGCTAACCGTACCATCGCAGTAGACAACAATGGCACACGCCTCTACATCCCTGTTCCGGGCTCAACAGATGCCACGCTCCCACGCGTATCCCAATCGCCCACCTCATATGGCGACCCTCTGGCCTTTGTAGCCTCGAGGCGGAAACAGCCTCGCAAGCCACGCTTCCCCCGCGCCCAAGAAGAAGAGACCAGCATGCAGGTAGAAGACACCCCTCACAGAGTCTACATCTCCGACCTAAGCGCCGAGCTCTCCGACATCGAGTCCGACGAAGAGAATCCCATTTTCCTTTCCGATATCGAAAAGCATCTCTCCAAAATACCAAAGCACATCTTACTGGGCCCGGAGCCCAAGCCCACGGACAAGAATCAGTTGGTCCTGTACAATGTACCTGCAAGTCTGACAGTACCCGAGGCCCAAGACAACGTGCGCAAGGCCATTGTAGAGGCAAGACAGCGCATCAGGGACAAGCAGGTGAACCCAGTAACGGAACCTGAAAATGTACATTTGGCAAGGAATAACTACCACAGCAGTGGTCCTATCACTAGAGAAGACAGGATGATGGATGCGATACCCCAATCTACGGCAACACCTGCAGACGAAGACGGCGATGCCATGGACATTGATTGATTGATTGCTTGATTATTGAGTGAATGAATATTACGTCTGCTTGGTCATCAAATTATTATAGAGATATGGTTCAACAGCTTGTTAATACACGAATGCAATAAGCGTGATCCAGTCACGTATTCTTCCTAGCGCTTGCGCCATCTTCTTATGCATTCTGTCTACCGTCTAAAGCGATCCAATACACCCATAATCTTCGCCTTTGCCGGTCGAGGCGGTAGCTCCTGTGTTTGACCCTGTTCCACATCCGCACCAATGACACCGCTCTGCTGAGGTCCCGTCTGCTGAGGTACTCCTTGTGGTGGTGCACCGTACAACGGCATCTCCATAGCCTGCGCCCCTTGGTTAGGGTTCGCCTTGGTGGCACCGGGCGGCGGTGGCGCAAAATATTGTGGTGGCGCATCTGTGTTCTGGTACAACGGCGGGGGTTCCGCCCATGTGCCGTCCTGCCTCTGTGTGTACTGTGGGTTGGGGGCGTAGGGGTTTTGTGTTTGGTAAAAGGTGAAGTGGTTCTGGGGGACTTGGCCATGGCGGCGACGTTCCGAGTAGGATATCAGAAACTGTTGCACTTCTTGTTAGTATTTGATGGCGTCGTCGACACTGAGGGGGGAAGAGGGCAAGACGTACGCGATGGTATCCGAGCAGTGGAAGGCCCTTTCTTAACCTTTGCTTTGCGTGGATACGACCTCCTACGAACCATCCGAAGAAGATGACAAAGAACGATGCAAGTATTATCCATTTCACGATTATGCCTTTCTGTTGCGTTGTTAGTTTAATGTCTCGTGAGCACGAGGTAAAAAGTAGACATACATCTGTGTACCAAAAACCATCATCACCTTCATAGCATTCCCTTCCTCCAGCAAAGTCGTCGACACAGTAGTATCTCTTTGTTAATGATAATAAAGGCATGGCTGTGATGTGGTGTATGTTTGTGTGTGTCCAACTCTCGGGAAATGGCGAGTCGTGGATGTATGTGTTCAGAGCGTAGGAGGGAGGATCGACTGGTATAAGCCCAGTACGTGCCGCAGTTCAGGGAGATAATATGCTCGATATGAGCGGTTAATGGATAGACTGCGCCACTTCTACGTCGTTCGTTCCTTCGGTCGACTAGCTTCCCGAGAGGGAGGTGTGTCGCGTGTGGAGAGAGTTGGCAACGGGTCTTGTTTCAGATGTGTAAGGCGTGGATGTGTTAGGTTTCAAGATGGGATGGATGGAAGGGCGGCTAATGGGAGGTGGCTGAACCTCGACGGTATATACTCAAGGAAGTGGCTTGATGGAAAATAAATGGAAACTTATGAAAACAGAGATTCGATAAACGAGTGACGCAAAAGAAAGAATCAAAAGAAAAGCAGCGACTATTGTGGCTGGGGTAAATCCAGAATTCGAGGTTGGGGAGGTCGGGATGAGGTATGCAAGGGACGCGTGGATAGGAGTGGATCGCGACCCGTGCCCTGCAGGGCTGGAAAGCTTGTTCCTTGCAGGCCTGGCTGGCTGTGGCGGACCTCACTCCGCGACGTCGACTGCCAAAAATGTGGCTGTAGCATTTATCGCTTTGGAAGCTGCGCGTGAGCTATGATGCAACAGTCGGTGAGGTTCATTCTACTGTGTTGAAACCTGTGTTTTCTAGTACATGTATCGGGCATACTCGAGCACGTGCGCTACCGTCAGACAGCCATGGCCCCCCGCTGCAGCCGCCGCAGAAGCCTTTTTTTCCTTTTTCGTGTATACCAAGATATTGGTAGATCAAACTTTAAACAAGTTGAGGAGAACTTCACGGCACAACAGACCGCACAATGGAGACGAAATAATGACAAGTTGAAAATGTATTCAGTACTGTCGGGAGCCAGCATCGCTGACTCTAAAGCTGAGAAAATGATAAAACACAGAGCAAACGTTGTGGTATAATGCCACCAGACGCCAAATTACATGCCCAGTAACGGATTCACTGCCATACTCTATACTTCCACCGTGTTCCCCGTATGTTTCGCAATATGGCGTCCTGTGAGGTCATATTCCTGCAACCAACACTGAAAACGCCCAAAGGCATCAACTCCGATCCCATGCTTCAAATTCAGATGAAACGGATTACACAGATAGAAAGGAGAAGGAGCGAAAGGAAAGTCTAATGTAACAAGTTGCGGAGAGATGGGCTAGCACTTGCCCCGGTATTGGCGCGTTCGGTGGGCGCCGACGTCACTGCTGGAGCATCGCGCATCACCGTGTCCATGGGTGTTGCCGGTCTTCCAGGGGCAGGGCTACCGTGGTGCAGTACGGGGTACTGCGCGACTGCTGGAGGAGCAGTGAATGGGCTTTCACGCGAGGCCGGATGGGCATGGGGATGAGTTGGCGAATACGGAATTGTCCGCGGGGATTGCATAGCACCGTTGACCATCATTGCGCCGTTGTTATGATGTAGCTGGGGAGGTCCACTAATAGGCGGTCCTGAGTACGGTGGCCGAAGCCCTGCGGCTGCTATCGCAGAGTGCATTGGTGCACCTGAGAAAGCCGCGTAGCCATTCGGCTGAGGTGGGTACGGCGCATGGAACGAAGGGATATGACCAACAGGCGGGCCCTGTAGTGGTGGTGGTCCGTATCCATTGCCGTTGGGTAGATGGTGCGGGGGATGTCCAGGTCCCGGAGGGACACCGCTATGCCAGGAGGGTAGCGGAGGGGGCTGGCCTGGTGCGGGACCACCTGGTAATGTCCATCCTCCTGCTAAGGAGGGAGGTGGAGGTGGATATGGTGGTATCTGAGTTGCCGGCAAAGGGTATGTCTGCGGTGGCTCTTTGAAGATCGATACCGACCTCGCTCGCTCTTCCTCGTCGTCAGTCGTACCATTCTGTTTCTTCCAATGACACTTCTGGCATATATACGAAGCTGAGGAGGCAGCGTCCACATCAGTATTCAACCGCAAAGTGTTATGCGCAGGTGGAGCGACAGCTGGCGCATCCGTCATTGGCCGATCGTCTTGGCCATTGCCATTGACGATTCGACCCTCTTCGACAACAGGCTTCTTCTCAACGTGGCCGTTCTGGTCTGTCGGTCCATCACGGTCAATTGGTCCATCTACCACACGAGGCGCTTGTGTTGCTGGCATATCTGCGTCAACTTTCCACCATCGCGGACTAGCTTCAATCTTGCAGCGCACACATTTACGCTCAGGCTTGGGCGCAGGAGGTTCGGCTGATTCTTCTTTGACTGGTATGCCAGCGTTCGATTGTCGACCACGGGCTGATGTGGGCGTTGGCGCGGTGACTGCGGATGCTCTGCGATTGACTGGGGTCGGTGCAATTTGGGGCACGATGCGCGTCGACTGGTCTACCAAGTTGGCTTTGCGCGCAGTGCCTGTCAAGGTAAGATCGGCCTGCTTGAATTCGCGCGCAAACAATTGCAATGCGATCAGCTCCGTCCCTTCCACTTCCTCGTTCATGGGGTGAACAACAGTCTTGGGAGTATGTTCTTTGCACCAGATCGCCGCGATCAATGTACCCGTTTCTCCGTTCATGGTAACCGTTGGCACTGCATCCCTCCGAGAAACCTTGACTGGTGTCATGTCGAACCCGAACGTGTAGCCGTTGCTGTGGGCACAACCAACGTGAAAAGTCGCATGGCATTGCAAGCAAGATGCACAGGCGCCCTCAGTCGTCTTGCACAGCTTGCAGACTGCGTCGTATCGAAGTGTTGGTGCTCCTATCCCCTCCACCATGTCAAGACGCGTTGCGCTGCTGAACTTGATCTCTGGATGCCAGATTGCACAGTACACATGTACCCAGTTATTGTCGGCAGTGCGCTTGAGTGGCTCCCGGGGCACAAGCGGCCGGCCCTTTTCCTGCTGCCGGAGGCGATACTCGTCCTTGGCTCGGTCAACAAGTTCCTTCTCTAGGCGCTCCTTTTCGCGATCGCGATCAGTCTTTTTCTTGTGGGTAATCTTCGGCTGTTCATAGAACTCTTGCTCGGTGTCCTGCTGTGGGCAGAGGACACACTCGTACGTCTGACTAATCAGCAGTGTTTCGACAATACTCAGCATGTAACTTACATATGACACGCTCTCTTTCTTATCGTTCTTGCATGTATCACAGTACCATTTGTTCGCCTGTCGTGTTTCCTCAACACCGTAACATCGTTTGTGGATAGTCAACCGACAGGCCGCACACTCTAGACGGGAACCTTCTGAAGATCGACAGACGGCGCAGGGCAAAGGCCTTAGTTTCGGAGGCGAAGGAACTGGTGGGGGTGTAGGAGCCTTGGGGGCTGCAGTAGACTTTTCCTTTTCTTTCTTCTTCGAGACAGGCTCATTGACTGGAGTGGTCGTTCCGCTGTCTCCGTTGGTCATAGCAGCAGTCTTCTGTTTTTTCTTGGGCGGCTCTGCAGTCGCCTGGGCCGTGGCAGTCGGAGCTTCGGCATACTCAGGGGTACCGTTCTTGGAGCTTGGGTCTGACTGCGCCGCGTAGACCTCCCGTAGGAGCTCCTCATCGATGCGTCGCTTCCATGCCTTTCCTCCACCTTGCGCGACTTTCTTCGCAATCTCGTCGACGTTTTCCCATGTTACTGCATACTTGCGCCATAGGTTCGCACAGCGTAGGCAAAGCGCGATAAGGAACCCGGTCTTGTCCTTGGACCGACCATCAGGGGGTATCATCTGGCCAGGTGTCACACCAGGCGCACGTCTCCATTGGCGAGAATGGCGGACCGTGCAGAACTTGCACTGGAAGAGACGTTTGCGCTGTATGGCCTTTGCACTGTCAAAGGCGGAGTCGTCTGCGTTGTCCGCAACATCGTCAACAAGTCGGGACTGTGCATCAGGCTCCACCTTTTTGGTACGCCCTTTTCGGCTGCTGTAGGAGCCCCAAATCTCCCTTCCTTTGGGTGTCTTCTTCCACATGTAGTAGTATCGTACGGCATCGCCGTAGAACATAGTTTTGCTGGTGTGTAGGCGGACGAGCCTGATCTCCGAACCGTATTTTGCGACACCCTCATTCCACTTCTTTTCTTCTTCCTTGGTCAGCTCAGGCTCTTTCAGGTCTTTCCGCTTGTCGATCTTTTTGACATGCTTCAACGCTGCATCTGCGTCGTACTGGTGCTTGGTAAAGAGCGCCAAACACCGATCCAAAAAGTTCGTGTTGTATGGTTCTACGCCAACGTGCGATTTAGCCAAGGCTTTCGCTCGGTCCATATAAGCCTTGACTTGGTCCTCCGTGACGGTCGGCGCATTATCTTCTCCTCGCGTAGAGTGTACTCCTAACGGTGGCATCTTGAACATCAATTCCGCGGTACATTCCTTGTCCTTGTTCGGGAGATCTTGACCACGGCGAACGTATCCAGGCGGCTCGTCCATCACCCACTTAGGGCGCTTAGCCTTCTCCGCCTTGTCTGCTTCGATCGCAGCCACCGTCTCTTTCGAAAGCTTGCCTTCCTTCTTGTTACCGGCAGCCTTGACGTAGCGTTTCTTGATCTCCGCCGGTTTGACCAACTCCACAGGATGACCATGCCAGACGTTGACGTTAGCTTGGTGTCGAGGTCCTAACCTAGAACTCGCGCGAGGGTAGATGGCTCGATCGTCGTACTGCAGTGCGTCCTCTACTCGGCAATGTATGCCAAGGTACCGCATGGGCCACATCTTAGCCAAGGCTATCTCTGCCTGTGTAGCAGGATGTGTGTCGATTTGGGAATCCAGATCCGGCGTGGTCGCATTGGTGTCGCCGCTGGCCTCCTCCTCTTCTTCATCTATGATTTCTTCTTCCTCTGCATCCTCGTGGGTGGTACCCAACCGAGCCTCCAACTTCTTCTCTTGAGCTCTACTACACGGACCGCAAGCCCAAGCGAAACCACGAGATGGTTTCTTCAGAAGTGGCGGACGTACGCAGTTCATGTGATATGTGTTGTGGCACACAGCACATTCTACGGAGTCGTTCCTGTTTGGGTTAGCCTTGTCACGTGTGGAAACAGATGAGAACTTACGCAGCGCAATATCCGACACAACGCTTGCAGCTCTTGACGGCGCTAGTCAGTTCCTTCACCCGACTGGTCTCGAGACAGATGTACTTCCATCGCTCATCCAGTGCTTTCTTGACCTTGTCGGGTACATTGATGACTGCTGAGACTGGAATAACGTCGTACCAGCGGTGGATGAAGCGATCGAAAACCTGGTTGAACCAGAAGCTGTCTTTGGTTTTGCGGTACTCGTCCAGATCGCCGATCTCGCTCCGATGCAAGATTTGGCACTTTCCTCGTAGAGATGCAAGGGGACAAAGATCTGAGTGCATGGTCGCATAGACCAGACGAGTGTCATTGTTGTAGCGCTGGACATCTCGTGGGCGGTAGAACCAATTAACTCGCATGGACTCTATCCGCTTCTTGGGGTCGTTGTCGATGTGGATAAACTCCATAACCCGGCAGAGGTAGTAGGGCTCGCCGGGCGGCTCGCACACGAGGTACACTTGATCTGCACATCCAATTAGAAAACGGAAAACAAGCCGCAAGACGTGGCTGGCGTAACGGAGCGACCGTCAGCTGCAGCCAAAGCAAATCAAAACTTACCATTAACGGAAACAACCTGACCATCGTCTGCTTCCAAGTGACCATCGACGAGGAAAGCGCCAGTGTTTTCGAAAGTCATCATGTTGGACTCCCGCGCGCTGTTGGCGGCTACCATGGCGCTGGCATGGCTTCCGCGCTTCGCCCCTGCTTGGCTTGGCGCAGCGGCGCTCGCGTGACTACCATTTGCGCCGTTGGCAGCAGCATTTTTGCGCCGTTTGGTTGCGGGTTGCGGCTGTGGTGTGCTGGACTGAGTTGTTGCAGCGGTTGTTGATGTGCCGGAAATATTGGGATTCGGCGCGTTTTCTTTAGTGTTGGATCCGGAATTACCCCACGATGCATTGCCTTGTGCAGAGGCGGAACCTTTCTTCCCACTCACACTGGGAACATGGCCGTTTTCGAGAGCCACAGAATTACGCGACGGCGGATCAGATACGTTGCCATTCGCGGCTACAGCTCCCACTTCAAAGTCCATTTCGGTGTCTTCAGCATAATTAGGTCGCGACCTGCCAGGACGGCCGCGCGATCGCGTACCGTACGACGATGGCGCCTCACCATTTTGATCTGGCTCCTTTGATGATGCTTTGGACTGATTTGAAGTACCGTTGGTGGCCTCCAGTGATGGTTGCACGTCTTCCATGGCAGAAGACGCGTCGTCGGGATCCTGTGCAGGGTGTGGTACCTCCAAAGAAGCAGCAGGTGTCGAATTTCTAGTGGAAGAAGCCTTGCTAGTTGATTTTGAAGGTGCTGTTTCTGATGCAGCGTTGGATTGATGCTGTTGATTGCTTTGCACATCCTCTTCGTTGCGCGGCGATGGTGCATTGGACTGGTCCCCAGCCGTCGAAGACGGAGCCTCGCCTTCGCCGTTCTTCGTATCTGCCATATCGAATTCTAAAGGGAAGGCAGGATCAATAGAAGGGCCAGGCCAAAGAACGTTGAAGAACCCTCTCAAGGCAGGCGCGGGCTGTCGCCAGGGTTGTCGCTAGGAAGAAGCCCGTCAAGTGCGGATATCAACGCAGCATGAGAAGGCCCATCAGCGCATACACGCGATTTTGGGATCAGCAAGTCAAAGTTAGATATTTGTGAGTTTTTGGGCCGTTGGCTTGATGGAGCCGATGGCGAAACCGGTGATTGTTTCGCCGTCAGACGAGATAAAGCGTGGTGTGGGGGAGAATTAGTGAAGAAGGGAGCAGTGGTTGAAGGAATCGAAGATGGCGGACTCGCTGTAGTATGGGTCTAACGGTGCCAAGCTAGGCCCAAGGCTACGTCCGTGGGACCTAGTTCTTTCTTACGCATATCTCATCTTTCTCATCGGTGCTGCTAACAACAGCACCCTGACGACCAGGCCCGCATCCACCCACGTCGTATGGATGCGCCGTTCCGTCACGGATGGGGGCGCTGATGGATCTCTCGTCACGATGCGTTCTTTTGATGGTTTTTGCACGTTCATGTTCACACGCTTCGTCCATGAACGATCTCCACCACCCCTGTCCAACATACACCGGCAACGCGCCCATCATGCGGCGACTATCTCTGTTATTCGCAGTTGCTCCGCCTGTCTCAGCCATGCCGATGGTAATACACCACTGGCGTGCGAGTATCGGCAGAGTTGCTACTAAGTCTCATCAAATTGAAGCACCACAATCATCACATATCAACAAGAGCATGCGCCCCATCAGACGACAGTGCCTGTTCATCTGGTATCAAGTGCTGCGATGATGGTGTGGGCGCGGCGAGGAAGTCTCGAGGAGGCGATGTATGGTGCAAGTGGTTCGTTGTCTAACTCGATTTAGCGCCGACAAGGGTCGACTTCCTTCGTTAGACCTCGCTGCTCGTTTGGCAGACCCGTGGATGGATGGGCTTGATGCCGAATCTTCCACAGCACACATTGCGTCACACAAGTTAGCAAAGTCTGAACAGGCGCCTCTTGCCCGCGCACCTGTGCGGAGACGCAAAGCGCCTTGGTCCTTTATTGTTATTCCTTTCCGCGGCCCTGCCTCCACTAGGCCCGTTCGCGTCTGACTCTCTTACACATCCACCTGTTTCCGGCCACATCAGCCTGGTCTCAGACGGCCCGACCACCTCTATCGTCGACCCCCGCCTGGTGGTGAAGGTCGAATAACGCCCATGGTTGTGTCGCATATCTGCCTGCAATTGCAGTGATGCACCCATTCGGTTCGCGGGATTACCCAGCGGCATTACTAGGTCCGCAGACAGGGGCGCTAGCAGACGCATTCAATCATCTCGTGTCCTGCCCCCCTTCGAAACACCCAGCCGCACCTAGCCAACCCTCATCGGCCGCATATTGCCCGCTTCTTATTCGCCGTATCCGGCCTTCGCTAACGTGATCGCTGGCGCACATCAGCTTGCGCATCACTGCAGCGACGTTGGGGACCATGCAAACTCTTTCAGCGAGCTTTCCATCAAGACTGTCTCCATTCAACAATGCGGCAAGACAGCTATCTAGTGGTTGCTGATGTTGATATGCCCTTCAACCCGTGTTGACTATTGCAACGAAGCTACACCTAGTGACCTACTGAAAGGATCGGTTCTGTGCGGAACGCAGCATATGTTCCTTCGCTGGGCATCCCCGAAGCTGGAAGCATTTGGAATGTATTGCCAATTCAGAAGCCGGCCAAGCGACCGAAACTCAGCTTACGATCTTTTATCATGTACCATGCTACTGTGCCAAGAATATCCCAAGAAGATTATGGGAACTTATTGTCGAAATGTGTCTTGCAGATCAATTGATGCTAGCAGCAGCAGAAGATACGATGGTTAACTACGATTTCGACATGGCTCTCCAACCATGAGCAGATCGTTGCTTCAAAGATTGTTTACTTTGACCCTAGGGGTTGCGACACTGCCTGGCTCATCCGCGTGCCTGTTTACCGACAAACACACAGTAGTAATGAAGATTCTTCTTCGTTGTTGGTGATGCCTACACGTCGCTGCAGGCCTCTATCGTTGGAGTACTATATAGGTTCCAACCCTCAATCTTTATCGCATCTAAATTCGTGACTGCTCATATCTGCTTTAAGACACACCAGTCCCTGATGCACATCCTCAGCCACGTGGACTCTGCTTCACGGTGTGTCCCTGTCACTCTTCTCCAACTGCGCATGCCCGAACGGAGAACAAGGCTCCTTGGGAGATTACTCAAGCCCATGAGACCCTCTGGCTCAACTTTGCGACTGGGTTTTCTATTGGCTTTGGCTTGTTTGGAACAGCCGTCATTTAGTTCCCTGACTCACACAACCACTGACCAACAACACCGCGCAACCTATCGCACTACACTACTATCGAGAGCATTGTGTTCTCAGAAAAAATTCATGATATATAAGTCAGCTGTGGTTTATAGGAAAAGCGAAACCAATGCTATCTTGTCAGACAACAACGTTGCATCTATATACATCGCGAAGTGAATCGCGTAAACATGTGATGCGATTTTATCATGCAGAAGGAATAAAACAGTGCCATTTAGTAAAAAATCATTAATGCAATTTGAAATGTCCACATGCGTCCGTACTTGCAGCAGGCAAAGGGACAGTCGGGTAGGACGTCTGCTGCGATTACCCGGTTCTTAAAAGACAACTGACGCCCAACAGGAAACAGACAGCAACACGCTGGCAATACAATACTACTCAAAATACTGTCGCAAGCACCGGTAAATTCACCAGGATGTCATACTGCCACAACAGAGTATAGCGATGCGAGTACCGGCGATACCTTCCTGAAACTTCCATCTAGATTCAGTGAATTTGAGAGCAACAGGCACTTGCATATTAACCAAAAGGCTTTTACCAATGCCGCTACCCAGCTATTGTCCTGCGCATCAACGACGCGCGTGACCCCTATTCTCCTCTACCACTCGAGCAGAATTGTCAACAACTACAATCAAACTTTCGGTCCGAGGTCGAATATAACCACCTGCACAGCCGTATCTGCGCCATGCTGCCAGCCGCGGCGTCGTCAACTTTGGGAGGCGTTGGGCTTTGTTCGTGTTGTCCATAATTGCCTAGAAGGGGCTAGTCCCCTCTAATACTGCCATTTTGACAAGATGAATTCGAACATTATTCTTTTCTGTTTCGACCGAACAAATTCCCATGATGAATGACCCCGATTTCTTCATGGTGTGCGGGCACTTGTCATGGTCTGGGCGGGGCCTTGATGACATCTACCTAGGTAGATGCCGAGGTCATGCCGCTGACCTGCATGAGGTGCACGAGCCAGCGCCATCATTAGCTCATCAGCTGCGCTAGCATTCCCAGTGCTGATCCCCCTCCTCAACGACTTCAATTCACAGCACATAGCTCACACAGATCTGGGTACACTTGTTCGGCGACAAGCAAAATATGCTGCTTGAAACAGCAGTGCAACTGTGAGGTTTTCATTCAATCAAATTGAAACCTTACCACCAAGAACATTCTTCCAACATGGGCCAGTATCCAATGCACGATAGATTCAACACGGCGACCATCATATAACAAAAACTCTCGCATCAGCCACTATTTCAATGACTCTCAAACTCTCCCAAGCTCTCCAGCCATCAGGACCACGAAGTACACCCCAGATCGGAATTTACGAGATTTACAAGGCGAAAATGGCCAAAAGACCAGCAAGACCAGCACCAGCGAGACGAGCTGAAGTCTTGTCAGCAGCACCAGTCGCAGCGGGTTCAGCTGCAGAGCCAGACTCGGATCCAGAAGCAGAGGCAGATCCTCCTACATTTGCATTAGTACAAACATGACCAACATATAATGCTAATAGTAAACGTACCCGAGGTAGCCGTAGGATTGGCGGAACCAGTAGCTGAAGCAGCAGCACTTGCAGCGCTACCAGCAGAGCCGGAAGCAACAGCGTTCGCAGCGCCGCCAGCGCCGAAAGCGGTCTGGCTGCTAGGGAAAAGGCTGTTGATGCAGCTGTCTCTGCACTTGGCGTAGGCGTTGGAGTCCTCAGTAGAGCCATCACCCTGATCGCACTTGGCGACACATTCATTCGTATCGATAACCTGGGAGGCGTTGGGTCGTGCGTTGCCCAGGCATGCGGCCTTGCAGGTCACATCGCTGTCGTCGCACGACATGGCGCAGCTGATGGCGGGAGAAAGACCAGTCGGGATGGCGGCAGGGGTCTTGGGGGCGGAGGTAACAGACGCGTCTTGCGGAATAGCGAATGCGCCAATGGCAAAGAGGAGAACGGCAGAGTACTTCATCTTGATGTCGGTTTGCGTTTTGATATTACGGGACTATTGGAAGTAGTGGTTCGGCGTTGCGTAGATTAATACGGGTATACTGAAGGCAGGGCAAGTGAGTGTGGGAAGTACGAGTACTTGAAGGCTGAATCAGAACAAAGAATGAACGTTGGCGCACACACAAAGAAAGAATCTGGGGGAGACCATCTCGTTTTTATTACCCTGACACCGTGCTAGTCATTACATAGGGGTTTGGCGAGTAGCGGCTCGTTGCGCTTATATTGGGTTTCGACTAAGCTTTGTGTGGTAAGCTCGTCGGGCCGGCAGCGTCGTTTCAATGCATGTCGGCTTGAACCTTACGAGTGGGAGCCTGGGCTGCAGGGGTCCACCTGCCCCATCTATCCACGCGATCGGGCAAAACGCGCTAGAATACGACGCGTCGTGACATTTACCTCACCACGCCACCATCGGAAGTATTGCCGCCTCTCAACCACAACGCAATGGATGACAGTGACGAGTACGGCGACGAGTTCGACGACACCGAGTTTCTCGATGCCGCAACACAAGCTGAAAAAGAGAACACGCCTGCATTCCTGCCTTCTCCAAGGCCAGCCAAGCGACGGAGGATCAGCAAAGTAAATGAGCGTACAGAGTCCGTTTCGCGCAAGACACGCCATGGACGTCGCCGAGGTCCTTTTGTTTCGTCTGACGAAGATGAAGACGTTGTTGATGAAACCGATCGGACGTTGTCAGATACAGGCAGCAAAAGTGTCTCATCTCCAAACAGCGCACCTGCAAGTCGTAAGAAGAGGGCTCAGTCGAACAATTACGATGACGAAGATGCGTCGCCTATCAAAGAGTCCGCTGCAGATAAGCGGAAAGAGCGCATCCATGTGTCGACCACCAACGTGGAGATGCCAGACATGTTTCTAACACAACCACCTCAGACGTATTCCCCACCGTGGAAGCCGAGAGGAGCGATTTGGGCAAAGCCTACTACCACAATCGGTGTGCACAAGCCATCCGAATCTAAGAAGTTGGCTGGATCGAACACCACGAGTAATATCTCTTTACCGGGTAGACAGTCAACATCTTCTCGTCCTGCGCCATACGCGCCCTCGTCTCCAATCCTTCCAGACTCGCCTATTGAAATCGAAGAATCCCCCAGACTACCGGTTCGCACTGCAACTGCGACTGCATCAGGTGACTACGACTATGCCCAAGACCTCGCAGATCTCCCGTCCGATGCTTTTGCCTCGTCCTCTTCGTCGCCACGAAAACAGGGAGATGTGGAGGTCATCAGTGCTCGAAAGCGTGTCGTTGCACCTCTGACCGGCCTACGACAGACCACTTTATTTGGTCGTGCTGGTATCGATGGCACAATACCTGCTACTCAAGTAAACAAGCGTTACAACTTTGTTGTCGATCAGAAGGCCGAGCCACCCACTCACCACAAGCTAGATTCAGAAGCAATCAAAACTTGGGTCTATCCAACAAATCTGGGAACTATCCGAGACTATCAGTTTAACATCGTCCAAAGAGGTCTTTTCAATAATCTGCTTGTGGCTCTTCCAACTGGTCTTGGTAAAACATTCATTGCAGCCACCATCATACTCAATTGGTTTCGATGGACCACCGACGCACAGATTGTCTTCGTTGCACCGACGAAGCCGCTCGTTGCACAACAAGTGGAGGCTTGCTTCAACATTGCAGGCATACCACGCTCATACACCACAATGCTTACTGGGGGCGTGTCGACAGGACTACGAGCGGAGGAGTGGAAGGATAAGAGAGTCTTTTTTATGACGCCTCAAACACTTTTGAACGACTTGAAGTCTGGGTATGCAGATCCCAAGAGGATAGTATTGTTAGTCGTTGATGAGGCCCACCGAGCAACCGGCGCTTACGCATACGTGGAAGTTGTTAGCTTCCTTCGCCGATTCAATTCGAGTTTCCGGGTATTAGCACTAACAGCCACACCTGGTGCTGATGTAGAGGCCGTCCAGAAGGTCATCGATGGCCTCGATATTTCCAAGGTTGAGATCCGAACGGAGAATTCTATGGATATATGCAGTTATGTGCATCAGCGCAAGATCGACAAGCAAGTCTTCCAGAATACAGATGAGATGGAAATGTGCATGGACTTGTACAGCGAAGCTTTGCAGCCCTTAGTAAACACTATCGCAGGACTCAACGCTTACTGGAGCAAGAACCCCCGCGATCTGACGCCTTTTGGCTGTCAGCAAGCCAAGAAGAAGTGGTTTCTAGAAGTCGGTCGCAATGCCAACCGTGGCCTTCAGAGTACAGTTCACACTATCTTCGCTATCCTGGCATCAATCTCACACGGAATGGATTTGCTGAAATACCACGGCATGGGTCCTTTCTATATCAAAATGAAGGAATTCCAGGACGAAGCTGCTAAAACGAAGTCTAAGTATAAGAAGCAGGTCCTCGACAGTGACGCTTGGAAGAAGCTGATGGTGCGTCTCCAAGGGTGGATCACGGATGATAATTTTGTTGGGCATCCGAAGCTAGAGTATCTGCAGCAAGTCATTCTGGATCACTTTGTGAATGCAGGTGATGGCGGCAACGTTGATGGTGCGTCTTCATCACAAACGAGAATTATGGTATTCGCCCACTTTCGTGATAGTGCCGAAGAGATCGCACGCATCCTTAAGAGACATCATCCGATGATCCGCCCACGCATCTTCGTTGGACAAGCACACGGGAAGAACTCAGAAGGCATGTCGCAAAAAGACCAGCTGGAGGCTATCGAGAAGTTTAAGAACGGTGAATTCAATACGTTGATTGCGACATCAATTGGTGAAGAAGGACTGGATATTGGTGAGGTTGATCTCATTATCTGTTACGATTCGAAAGCATCACCAATTCGCATGCTGCAGCGTATGGGTCGTACAGGTCGAAAACGTCAGGGACGAATTGTGATGCTCCAGATGCAAGGCAAAGAAGAGAACGACGCAAACAAGGCAAATGATAGCTACCTCAAGATGCAGGAACTCATCGCGGATGGAGGGCACTTCAATTTCCATGACGACGTCTCTCGTAGAATCTTACCACCAGATGTCAAGCCGGTTGTTGAGCGCCGCGTGGTGGATATCCCAACCGAAAATACTCAGAAAGACTGGCTACCGGAACCGAAGAAGGGAAGGCGGACCAAGAAGCCCCCCAAGAAGTTTCATATGCCCGACGATGTGATTACCGGCTTCGTTACTGCAGGCCGTATGGGTGAAGAAATCGTGCCAAAAGCCCGAGGGAAGAAAGCTGCAGCACCCGTTTATCCAAGCGAGACAGCATTCGAGATGCCACCACTGGACTCGGTGCTACTAGACGCTGTAGCGGCTCAAGATCTCGAGAGACGGTACCAGACTGTTTTTGACGACGATGACGCCCCCATGGTGGGTGTACTAGACCTGAGTAAATTTCCCGAGCGGCAGCGCGTCCTGCCTTACATGAATGGACGAATCGGACCAGGTCGCGTGACACGGGTTTTTGCCGGTACTATGCAGCGCATGTACGACATGGAAACTGACCGCCTGGAAAAGTTTCAGCGGGACCTGCACTATTCGGATTGCGAATCAGATGCAGATGACGGTCTCGTCGTGTCGAATACGGAAGTAGCGTCCGCGATTCCGGAAGACATTCAGGAGGACATGTGGGAAGACGATCAACCTGCATCACAAGGCCTTCCGACTACCAAAGCAAAAGCAAAGCCTGGTCCGAAGCCCAAAGCAAAGGCGCCGGTGAAACTGAAGGAGAAAGCACCGCAAAAAGAGAAGACGCCGCCGAAACCAAAAGAAAAGTCAGCGCCAAAACCCAAAGAGAAGCCGGCCCCGAAGACCCCTAAGACTCCAGCACCTCGTGCTCGAACCCGAACAGAGAAACCGGCTGCAGAGACGCCAATCTCATACCCCGAAACAGCGGATGAAACACCAATAACAAAGACGCCCAACTGGCGCGTGTCTAATCTTGCTCAGGAAGGCGACGAATCATCCCCGCCACCGACAGATCCCCGTTTCCACCTACCATCTCAAGCTGACACAATCGGATCTGACGACACGATGGGGGCGGACGAACCGGAGGATCCACTGGCCTGGCAGAACGTGTCGGAGCTGGCTAGTTTCATCGTCGAAGAAGATGAAGAAGAGGTGGTTCCAACCTCTAGTCTACCTAGTATTGACATGTTTGGCGTTGGGGCGGGAACTCAAGCAGTCGTCAAAGCTGCCAGACCGAAGAGGACACCCAGGCGTGAAAAGCTGTTTACCAGCGACATCACTGATGACGACGCAATTGTCAGTAGTGACAGTGATGATGACGCACCGGTCATCAGACGTGGTGCCGGCGCGAGTAAGAAGGAAGCAGTCGTTGTCGATTCTGATTCCGAGGCGGAAGAAGACGAGCCTATTGTTCCCAGGAAGAGAGGCAGGCGAATCATTGTCGATGACTCAGATGAGTGATGTATCATGTTCAGTAACCCTTTCCGGAACTTTGGGCGAGGATATGAACGCATCTTGCGACTATACGTATGTAGATAATGTGGCGAGCTTGAGATACCACGTATGTTGCTGTGTATTTAATGCATCAAGCACGCGTCTAATCAAACTGTTTCCAATACTCGGGCTCAAAGCCATCCATCTGCTGTGTGTAAGGCTCTCCAGCCTTGACCCAGCCCTTGATGCCGCCACCAAGTGTCAATGATGTAATCTGATCATCGCCCTGGTCCGCAATGTAGTCTGCAAACCAGCCAGAACATCTCGGACCTCTTCCATTTGACGCGCCTATCATGTGTCAATATTGTGGTAAAGCCACATGGTTCGTGTTTGGACCGGTCACAGTACCTCGTGGTACGCATCTCACACCACCAGCGCACGAGTATGGCCGCCATGCTGCGTTCAAGACTAGCATGGTAATGGGATGACAGACTTACCACAATAAAATGCGACTTGCTTGACGCCCGCTCTCTTACACAGGTCATACAAGGCGCCGCGATTCATGTAGAAGGAGTGTGCAGGAAGATTCAGACTACCTCGAATGGTTCCACCTTCATAGTCGGTGCGTCGGACATCTACGATGAGCAAGTCTGGAGACGAGAGATTCGACAGGGCCTCTTCGCGGGAGAGGATCGGGGCGATGCACCGTGGGGCGGGAAAGGCGTCAGACCAGCTGCCAGTTGCTTTGGACGATTCTGCCATGTCGATGAACTAGCGGCCGTTGTCAGGGGCTATTCTTAGGATGCGCTGTGCGACTGCTCGTATGTTTTACCACGCGCAAGTGGATTTGCAGAGCCGCACGAAAGGGTGGTCCGTTGAGCCTCCCGCTAGCGCGACATGTCAGGGTCCATTGGCATGTCACCGCCACAATTATCAGTACTGGCCACATTGCTGCAAGTCTGTGGCCCCATGAACGTCTGATTACATTTCCCCGGCATGCCACGGGAGCAATCTAATACATGACACCCGCTCCTTCTACGTTTTGTCTCTTTCGGTCTCTGTTGATTTGTAACAGGCATTGTCCTTCATTTACCTTAATTTGTCTCGAGTCGGAACTTCCTACTCCAACTAGCACCATCACGGCCCGAGACAGTTTCAATACCTACACGCTGGCCTCTTTGCCTACCCCACACGTACTCTCGGCGTCTAATCTACCGGAACGATTCATATAGCCAGGCTACGAGTAACTGTATGTCCTCGAACTTGTTGCTCGCTTTGCAAACACTTTGTCGCGGACGTTTGCTGACGGGAAGACTCAAGTAGCCAGATAATACCATCATCACAATGCGCTCAGCCGCGCACGTGTTCTACCTCGCAGTCTTCTCGCTGCTGGGTAGCTCACACGCTGCAAGCCATGCTACCAAATCGAGTAGTCCTCCGCCAAACGTCTGCGATGTAAGCCACAAGTCGTCTGCTCCACCAGCGCAGCCTGGGGACGCGAATACTAAGACCCTTTTCCAGATATCGCCTGGAGCGATAGTATCCGACGCGTGCGCAAGCTACAACACCCTCGAACAGCTCAACGATGCCATCCACCCTTACCTCGAATCCATCACGCAGAATACCGACTTCTTTTCGCATTACCGATTAAGCCTGTACAGCAAGAAATGTCCTTTCTGGGACGACGAGAATGGCATGTGCGGGAACGTGGCGTGTGCGGTGAACACACTGGACAACGAAGAGGACATACCACTGGTCTGGCGCGCGAAGGAACTAGGCAAGCTCGAGGGGCCCACAGCACAGCATCCTGGCAAGAAGCAACAGAGGGAAGAGAGGAAACGACCGCTCCATGGCAGTCTGGGTGACAATGTTGACGAGAGCTGTGTGGTGGAATACGATGACGAATGCGACGAGCGCGACTACTGCGTACCGGAGGACGAATCGGCATCGGCAAAGGGAGACTACGTATCGCTTGTCGACAACCCAGAACGCTTCACTGGATACGCTGGCGTTGGGGCTCAGCAGGTCTGGGAGGCTATCTACCGGGAGAACTGCTTCAGCAAGCCCCCAAAGAACGCGCCCGCGACTGGCAGTTCCTCAACGTCTGGAGGATCACCTTTTGGCGGTTTCGGAAACCAGCAACAACTACATGCTGCGAATCAGCTGAAGAACGTCATGCAGGAGCAGGGCAAGAAGCAGAAGGTTCAGTCTGCCATTGCTCACGGCTCTCCTGTAGACAGCCTCGATCCTGTCGAATTTGACGACACCTGTCTGGAGAAGCGCGTCTTCCATCGTGTCATCTCCGGCATGCACGCCTCTATTTCCACGCATCTCTGCTACGACTACCTCAACCAGACAACAGGAGAGTGGGGACCTAACCTAGCCTGCTACGAGGAACGCCTACATAACCACCCTGAGCGCATCAGCAATGTCTACTTCAACTACGCCCTTGTCATGCGAGCTGTTGGCAAAATCACGCGACACATCTCCGATTACTCCTTCTGCTCCGAAGACCCCGAACAAGACCACAGCACTAGAAACTCCCTCCTGCGCCTCACGTCTGCTCTTCCCTCTGGTCCCGAGATCTTCGATGAAACCGTCATGTTCAAGGACCCGGACACAATGGTGTTGAAGGAAGATTTCCGGAACCGCTTCAGGAATGTTAGTCGCATCATGGATTGCGTAGGATGCGACAAGTGTCGACTCTGGGGTAAGTTGCAAACAAATGGCTACGGAACTGCACTCAAGGTGCTCTTCGAATTCGACGAGAACGACTCCTCAAGAGACCCGCCCCTCCGCCGTACTGAACTTGTTGCGCTCATCAACACCTTGAACCGTCTCTCCCACTCACTGTCCGCGATCAAGGACTTCCGTCGCATGCTCGATGAGCGAGAGGGTTTGCCAAAAGATGTCGCCTCTACACTCCCAGAGACTGACAAGGGAGTGTTGAAGACAATACTAGCGCTCGGGGACTCTGACGTCGAAGGGCCGATCGATGTCCTGACTGGCGGGGAAGACGTGCCAGATTTCAAGAGGGACTGGGACGCGAACGAAATGACAATGTGGGAGGAGGTCAAAGCCGAGTACAATTTGGTCAAGAGGACGTTCTTTTACGTTCTGTACCAGTGGTCGCAGCTTCCTGGGCGATTGTAAGTCTCAAAAATCCTTCTCACCGGACATCTTAAACAACATGGGCGTTGCAGTAGAACACTGGCTAATGGCACAAATAGTACCAAGATCTTCATCCTCGAAATGAGGAGAGTGTACAACTGGTGGATGGGTTTCGTGCCCGGGCCGAGAAGTTGGGAGATCCGTATCCCAAGGCGAGATGAGCTATAAAGCAATTTCCAAATCGATGAACAGAGACGAACATAGGATCTAGATCGTATACCTTTTTGATGCATAGCATGGGTGTTTGGGGGGGATAGCTGTATTGATGTATATCAGGGCATTAGATGGCGTTGCTTTTGAACATGGGAAAAGCGAGACATGTCATCGGGAATGCATTCGTTTCATCCCAACACAACTTCCTTCGTGTATCTCAATACCTTGAGCGATGCGACCGTCTACAACGCTTCCGAGGCCCCCAGTGCCGAGACCCCTTTTCGTGTTCGTTCCGCGCGCCATGACATATCCCCAACCTCGCGATCTGTACCTCTCAAGTCTCAACTACGTCATCATACATCCACGGACCTTCTTGGCCCGCTCGGCCGACCTTCGTCATTTCACTCCCTGCTTCATAATCACGACGCATTACCATCCGCGGCCTTCCGAGAGGAAAACAAGCTATGCTAAGCATTGAGGAGAAGCTATACGCCTGTTTTCCACGATTACCCAGAGTGGAAAGCGGAGAAGAGGAGATGGGAGGGGAGAAGGAACATTAAGCTATACCAAGATATACGCCTATTTCCTATGGTTGCCAGATTCGATGTGCATATTGGAGATCAACGTTAGACACCGAGGCATCTGCTGTTTCCGTCATGCTTACTGATGTCCACTACGCCCTGGTATGACGATGGCTCTAATCTCTCTTTTGCCGGATTTACACTACCAAGCTTTCAGTTAAGCTACACGCCTATCTTCCACAACTGCCTATGGAGGTAACCTGGGAAGAGGGGGGACGCGAGGGGCTTGTGAGGGGTTTGCAGTCTTCGGTCATTTGTTTGTCTCTTGGGACCCCAAAAACCATTGGTGAAGGAAGGCTACCCGAACATGGCATGAGCCAAGGTGAGGAGAAGATAACGCCTATTTTCTACACTGTTGATAGAGTTACTCAACACGGTAGTCGAATGCGAAACGTTGCGTGATGTGAATTACGAAATTGCGGAATTGCGGCTCCGTTATTGCTTCTTTCTCGTCATACCTACGGTTTCTGTACGTTTCATCGATGTTGGCCGCGGAAGGATGGATAACCCAGAAAGTAGTATGTAGTACCAAAATTGTTAACCGACCGCCTCGTTCGCAACTCGCTCTAACCTTACTCGACGAGTACTTCTTTTCGAGATGCTGTAGTGTGCAGTAAATTTCCACAGATTTGCAAGATAAAGCGAAGGAATGCGCCTGTTTTCAACAGTTACCCTTCTGGGTATTTAAAACAGATATTTAGTTACGGGAGGACGCGCTTGTAAAGTGCTGATTGCTTTTCTCCATGTCTAACAGACAGTACCAAGATCTAAGCAGATGCAAGATGAAGCGAAGGAATACGCCTGTTTTCTACAACTGCCTGTCTGGGTAGGCCAAGTGATACACCGATGTTTGTAGTTGCTTTTTACGGTGTTGAAACTTGGAATGCTTGCGGAGGCGTGTTTAGCAGCTCGAAGGAACGCGATGCAGGGTGCCGATGGCGATCATTTTGTCGCACCGATGGAGGATACAACCTCGAAATCTTTGCGTGGCTGGAGCTCACTTGGAGGACGATGAGACGCAGATGTATTGCGAGCTCAACGGAAGTTGTATGTATTGCGTTTCTGGACTCGACAGATTCCATCATCGTGCTTCGATGCGACTTCTCAATACATAAACATTTGAACAAGCACATACGCATAAGAACATTACTCAGGCGACCAGCACAATAGAATTCAGCGCACGTGACGTTATGTCTGGAAAATGAGGCTCTTATACGCCTACTATCTACACCTGCCCAACACCGTAAACTCATCTGCTTTTCAAGAGAACGACCAAGCTACACCAAGTCTGACAAGCCCTACGCCTATTTTCCATGCCTACCTCTTTCAGTAGTTTGATCGTTCGAGGGGAAAAGTCGACGTGTCGTTTTCGCGTCATCGAGAACAGAATTTTTGCTTATTCCCGCGTAACCTTCCCAACGTACGTACGTGTCGGTGAGCAAGCGACAAGCAATTTTTTCTCTCATTCTCGGCTGGCATTACCAAGCCTTAGCATCTACAATCAACAGAATGCTGTAATGGGTAACTTCGAAGTGGCCAAGCTTTAGAGCCTACAATCAACGGTTACTGTTTAAAGAAATATCGGTGAGGACGAGTCTGTTTCACCGTTGTTGCCGGATTGAGCGCGTTGGTCAATGCTGTAATCTATAGATGGGCAACGATGAGAAAAATGTTATTTCCGACGTATTGCCGAAGCATGTGCATGCGGCTTGGGAAGGTTTTAATATAACCGTTTGGCGCCTGCTTTCGATGGCTACTATATGCGGTAGGTAAGAAGGGTTGAATACGAGACAGAGAGGCAATATGTGGAGGAGAACGTGGTGTTGGATTGGTGGATATAGTCCACTAGTCCTAGTCCGTTCTCAAAATTGCCAACACAAGACATGCAGTCTGCAAATATGTACGAGAAGCTGTTGGTGATATATATAGCTATGCTGGAGTACTACCACGGTTGACACAAGACAACAACAACAACAACAACAACAACAACAACAACAACAACAACAACAACAACAACAACAACAACAACAACCAAAAGCTTACATCTGGATCTGCTCACAAGTAGATGTAGCACAAGGGACTGCCGCCTAAGGTATTCAACATATCCCGAATCTTTAGTGTCTCGCCATTGACTCCCATATTCAACGGCTCATCGATAGTAGCGTCGCGCGTTGGGGGCCTGTTCTGCAACGTCAGAGTACCTGTTACTTTATTCGCCTCTGCTGGGTGGAGCGTCTGCCAGATCCAGTAGATGCGGTCAAGCATAGCGTGGTGAAGGAAAAATGCAGGATCGTTGACGGAAGAGTAGAGATCCGTCGCGTCGCCGCCCATGGTGTAGTGACCTGACGTGTGAAGACCGAGAAAGCCATCTGGGTATCGTCCTTGGATTTCGACCCAGAAATCGCGATGGGTTCGCGAGCCCGCACCGATGGTTACGTTCAGAAGATTCGCAGTAGTGAACCATTTCTTGGGTATATAAGGACTGATGTCTCGGCGCAGACAGCGGGGGTTGGAATCATTGCTATCGACTCCCAGATCAGTGAAGCCTTGCATACCAGGCGAGATTGGGCCAATATTCGCTTGCGTACTAGAATTTGTGTTATCTTCCTGGGACCGTAAATGTGTGCGATAGTCTCACTTCTTGAAAGGGCCACTCTCAATGCATCCACCTCCCTTTCCGGAGGGAATCACAATTGTTCGGGCGCCCGCTAAGCTTCCGTTGTGTGCAAAGTATGCTCCGTCGCCACCCAAGCTGGTATCACTCCCGTCAAAAACAGGAGATTTATAGATGTTATCGGTATTTGCGAACCAATTCCAGTACTAGCAAAGTCAGATATGTCAGAGCCTATTGCATTTTTGAAAACTCACAGGTTGGTATCCCTTGTAGCCACATTCATTTCGGAGAGCTTGCTCGTATGCCCACACAAAGTAGCGATGCCAGGTAAGAAAGAGACCATTGCCATGTATGTACATAGTCTGGTTGACATGGATAGCGACAAAGTCATCAAAGCGCGTCTTGGCTGCTGCAGCCCATGACTTGTCAGACTTAGCCGGTAATGTTCGGAGACATTGAACAGCTTTGATATATGCTCTCCGATCTGGCTTGCTCATATAATCCCTTTTAAGTCAGTAAGTACAACCTCATAAGCGTGGTGGGCTTACCAGTCCCTCCGGATGGCAGTGTTTGCCAAGGAACAGCCTTTTGGAGCCCTCTTTGACACGGCATCACCCTGTTCAAGCGTCTCGTACGTATGCTGTTGCAGTTGAGCGAGAGCCTCGAGTGGGTCGACTGCTGGGTCTATATCGATGACTGGAGTCGAGTCGAGGGGAATAGCAGCCACGAGATGTCCAGCCAGTAGCTGCACGATAGCTATAGCTTGAAAAAGGCGCATATCGACGAGTTAGCACTTGCTGTGTGCAAGATCTGGCAGCGTAAGGTGAGATCTGGTGATCCAAGTCGCCGGTTATATTCATCGCAAAGTCATCCCTGAATCATACAAGGGCCATACCGCAAGCGTGCTTCCGATTTCCAAGAACTGTCAACGGAGAAAACGGTTCTTAGGCGAGTCCAGATGGCTGGGTTAGATGAACGCGGGCTAGAGTATGGGGACGCCTAATCAAGGCTTGCATCCTTCATCCTTTAGTTCGAGATTATCCTGCACTGGAGCCTCGGGTGTTGTAACTTATACGGAAGGCGTCTTGCAGGCGAACCGAAGTAACGTCCAGTTGTACGGTCATCTTTGTAGTCGGAGTCCCGATTGAATGGGCCGTCAGCACTCTATCGCGTAGCCAGTGTATTGTCATGAACGCGTTCACGCTTCCAAAAGCATCCTGTGTAGGAACACTGGAACAATATGCTTTTAGGGCATGATTTCAGTATTTGTTGATGTTGTTCGGTTAATGTGGCGACTGGCAGCCGCGATCAGGGCCTGTTTCGGCAGTGATAGTCTTACGCGAAGCGAAGAATGTGCAACGAAATTATTTGTCGACCCTCATAAATCGGTAAGTGAGGTGACATTGATGGGGGTCGCCAAGATGTAGGATTCACAGGATTGTGTTGGATTTGAACGTGCACCCATGGCCAGTCGGACATCTTCCCGCATCGTGCAGTTGTATCCGGATGTAGCATAAGATCGCCAAAGGATCCGGCTGCTGCTTCTCCCCCTGGTAGTGGACGAGGGACGGGACGGACACGGGAAGACCCTGGCCTCATATTGAATAACAGCATCCAGAAAAGATGGGTACATACCTAGGTACTGAACAAAAACTTCGAAGCTGGTGAACCTTTTTAAGGGTTACGGTGCATAGATGTGTGCTGCTTGAATACTTGAGATATCTTGAGAAATACAATAAAAGTCTGGCTTCTCCATTTGAAGTATAATACAGCTATATCGGCTCATGAATTAAATTGAAATTTGCCACCTGGAGAGACCAATCCATAATGGAGTGACGGATTTCCGGGACTTGTTGTGTTCCACCGTCCCGAGGCCTGGTTAGCCCAGACCCACCCTTCCTGTAACCTCACATCCAGGAGTTAGCCCGTTCCTGTCTGTCATCGAAGCGAGCTTAGCCATCGATACTTGTTGAGACGACTCATGGTTCCGGTAGACCCTCATCCACTCGTCGACCTATTACGCTGGGCCGACCCTTCCCTAGTACCTCCTGGTTGGCCTGATGAGCTAGTCTGTAAATGTGATCTCTGCCGATGCTTACTATATGCAGACGGAGGTGCAGGTCGCATGTTTCCCATGCGTTGTGAACAACCCAGCTCATTTTAAAAAAGCAAAGCCTTTGAATGGTCTTCCAAGAAATCTCCGCACAGTGGATGCCCCGTCTCGTGGTGGACAGGTCAAAGGACCAATGAACGAACTCCTACACAACCTTCTAGAACACTGCTACCGTGCTTGACACTTGATGGAAGAGATACCTTGTCATGCTGGGCGTGAGGAACAGGAAGGCAACATGTATCATAACGCATCCTTCTATTGGAAACTGTGCATATGATATTGTCGTTTGTTCGCCTTAAACTCACTTTACAAAACTCTTGTTCTTTTTGTAGCCATGGCGCCTCAGAACACTGACCCAGCAAGAGCCGCAGAAAGTAACTTGGGCTACCTCCTCGGCGTCACGGCAACCTTCCATGTTGTAGCCCTGGTCTTCGTTGCAATGCGATTGTACGCACGTGTCATCATCGTGAAGGCATTTGGCAAAGACGACGCCCTTATAATAGCGTCAACGGTGAGATGATATAACCGATCATGCTCGACTGCTTTCCTGACTATGTTCGATAGGTCTGTGTCTCTCTCGGCGGTATGGTGACCTACATCTTGGCCGCCCAACACGGCCTGGGACGCCATACCGATACTCTCGAGAAGGAAGACCATCATGAGTACCTGAAGTTGACCTTCATACAAGCGATAGTATCTACTATTGGTGGGATGGCTTTCCTCAAACTCTCCGTTGGGTTCTCACTCCTTCGTCTCAAAGTTCCCACCTTGTACACCAGAATGCTCTGGTCGCTTATCGGTAAGTCTCCTCACCTACAATAACCCCAGAACTACTTCCAAGAGAGCAAATACTGAGCTTCGAAGCCTTCGTTTGTCTTTATACGGTTGTTTCGTGGGGTGAGTGGGCTGCTGTTTGCAAGCCCATAGCCGGCTTTTGGAACAAAGACCTCAAGCCAACATGCTTGGCCGTGAACATCCACAAAGGCTTCGCACTAATGAACACAAGTAAGCATGTGTTTACTCCTCAAAAAAATGTTTTCGATGACTGACTAGGCCAAATGAAGCGTGCAATATCTTAACTGATATCTGTTTCGCATCTATTCCTGTCCCCATAATATTAGGGTTGCAGATGAAACAAAGGACTCGCATCTACCTTATCCTCGTTCTAAGCTTGGGCTACATGTAAGACTACGCGATCTCAACGCTAATGACTTTCGAGGTCCATGTGTAAGAGCTGACCATAGTCAAGAGCGGTAATCATGGGTATCGTTAAGACGGTCGTCCAAAACACAAAGAGGGGTGATCCTGATCAGTCATTGTTCGTCTTAACTTCTACGTTTGCGTCAGTATTATGTTCACTAAGACCCGGGCAGCACGAACGATATACAGTTTTGGGGTTTCCTCCAGGTAAACATCGGTATTATAGCCGCATGTGCGCCTTCACTCAAGCCCATCGTCGGTGGCATCCTCCATCTCCCGTCAACTCAGCAGTCCAAATCTCGAAGTAATTTTGCTACGGGCTCCAACAGCCATCCCAACAAATCCAGAATACAGAGCCGGATACGGGTCAGTACTCGGATTCAGAGCAAGGGATGGATGCGGACAGATAGCGAGATCGAGCTCGATGGAGCAGAGTCCTTCGGCAGCGAGACACATATAACGAGCAATAAGGATGATCGCTCTGGTAGCCACTGAGATGATAACTCCCCAGTAAGGAACCACGAGGCCAAAGAGGCGGTGTTTCTTGCAGTCAATACAACAAAGCAATGCTAATAGATAACAAAGACGCTGAGTTCCCATGACTTATGTAGGAAATCGAGCTGTTTCGTAGTCGGCGAACAGCGGGTGCGTGCCACTGATCGTGAAAATAGAACACCTCGGGCCGGAGCTCAATCGCAGTACTCGATGTCATTGTTTGAAAGTTATGTGAGAAGGCATGTTCGATGTAAGAAGATTACACAGGTTTGCGATTTCGATGCAAATGTCTTGCTTGGGTTGCCCGAGGCAGGAGCGACGTCGTTGGGGTTTGCAAAGTTGAGGGTTGGGAAAACGCCCGCGTCGAGCGAGACAGCTGTCACGCAGCGTGATGCGGCTTCCGAGTTGCATGCACAAGCTACAAACAGCCTTGCGCATCCTATGCCAGCTATGTGATTTGCGAATACCGAGCAGTCTAGCAGTGGATATCGAGGAGATCGCCGATGCAACGCTGGGAAGAGCGATACCTAGGTAGCCTCGGGAACATGCGGGCACCAGCGGCATCTCACCCGCCCGTCGTTTCCCCACCCATGCTCTCTCTGCACGAGTCCAATCCGCCACCTCAGGGCATCGCGTACCTTAGTTCAAAGAGACAGCGATACCGCTACATATGTGTTGGCGATGTTAGATTCATTATCACGGCGCGCTCCGGGTCATAATAGCAGGGTTTAGGCTATGCTATGCCGTCTATATACGCGGAGGCATCACCACGAAAAGCATGAAAAGGGGAGTAAGAAGCAAGCAGGTTCAGTTTGTCCTGTCTGGGTTGTTCAAATATGGCCAAACTGCTCCCTCCGCGTTCTGCCGACAGCGCGCAGTCAATAGATGAAGGTCTCCACCGAGCTTATAGCCATGCCCGACAAGACGTCCGTACTCTATTTGCCAGGATTGTACGTTGAGCCACCCCTGCCATCGTTATAGTAAGTCGAGCCCTAACATTACGTCAACAAAAGCTTTTTTGTCTGGCACAATCTCGACATACATTAGGGTTGCTGTAGTAGTACGAGCCGTCGGTGTTGGAGTAGTGGTAAGAGTTGGAGTTTGAGGCGCCAGAGCCGTAGTCGCGGGAGCAGTAGTGGTTTCCCTACAAAAGATCTTAAACACACATGTAGGAGGGCGGCGAAAGCATGAGAGCCTACCTGGTTGTTGGTACCGGAGCTGGTGATAGTGTAGCCTCCACTGCCGCTGTTACCCGCGGAAGTCGAGCCGGAGCTTGCAGAGTTGGAAGTGTTCTGGGAAGACATGATTATGTTCTAAGCGTTGTCTACTGTTGATGCTTTCAGGTCCAAGTAATGGTCGAGCTCGATTCTGGTCGTGCAGGAAAGAGAAAACAAAGAGTGTCATCCGGTATCTCCGGGTGAAGCGGGGTAGACCTTCTAGGTAGCAACTACTGTTGAACAAGAAGAGAGTATGGAGTTGATTGTTCTATGTACGAAGGAGAAGTCCCTTGTTTATATAGGGACGAGAGAGTACGCTAGTGAGTGAATGTAAGTGGATCACGTGAGAGGATGCAAACCAACAACTACCAGAGGTCGTCGACGCTTTCCCTGTTCTAATCTCATGAGCTTCGCCACACCGAACGCGCTACCACCGGTACCAACGCTCGAATCCTATCGCGCCATCACAAGTTGCCAGGAGAAACCTGTTATTACCACAGTCGCAGAGTGATGATATGGCAATCAGACTGCGCGACTAACATTACGGTGCACGTCTAATTGACATACGGTACCAAGAGTCATTCTCACTCGGAACGAAGCAGAAGATTCCAGTTGGGATATCATGTTAATGGCCACTATGAGTGATTCGTTGAGATCAGCTCGAAAGTTGATAACGGTTTGATCATTCAGCTCTCAATTCTCCTTCTTTATACTCCATACGCATTGTATTCCTTCGACGCCAACACTGACCCCGTGTAATCTACATGCGAGGAAGAGGGAAAGACATTGCTACTGTTTTATGCGTGGTCGAGCAAACGAGAGCACAGGTTTTCTAAGATAACGTACAAAGCAGACGCCGAAAGGTGTTCGTCAGTGCACCCCGCCCACCTCTTACCGCTGTTGTGATGGCGACATCTGTAATGAATCTCCAATCCGAGAAAGCTCCACCAGCTCGACGGCTGCCTCATGTTGTTCTCTTTTCCTCTTTATCCTGTACCACACACCAAACACGACGAACCCTATAACGATCGACAGGCCCACTGCGGAGATGACGATGAAGGAGACGATGGCGGCGGTTGTGGATGGATGTTGTTCGGTGAGTTGCGTTGGTTCGGGGCCGAAGACACTCATCGTTGTCTGTTGGTAATTGTTCAGAAAGTGACGTAGCGCCGGTATGGACGCTTTGGTTCAAAGCAGATACAGTAAGTCACTGAGACACTTGTTCGTTTGATATCTGAAGCTTATGCCGTAAGTTGTATGTCGAGACTGTCGGTGCAGGCGGTATCGTGTCCCTCCAGATGAGCGAAGGACCGTCGAGGATGGCAATGCCACGGTTTCGCAGATCTCTCCACCGCGCCTTGCTGCGCAAGTTCGCCCAACGAATAAGGGCAACCACGATGAAGATCTGAAAGAGAACGATGCTGATGACACCGACTATGACCCAGAGGAGCGGCCAGTCAGTACCGTGGTGCGCTGCTGTTGCGTGAGTGGATGTTGGGAGCGCCGGCATTGTTGAGAATGTGTTGCAATGAGAGCAGTCATGTGATGGTGAGGACTGAAAGGAGGGGATACGAGGTTATCGGTGATGTGAGGAAACCCTGCGCATGTATGAAATGTGATCGAGTGAAGGTGAGTGGGCTGAAATGACGAGATTATGAATCTCTCGTCGTTCGTCGGAGTGACCAGACACAGATGTATCGATGCGCCAGGTATAGGAGCATCAGATTTATTCACGGGGCGACATCGAGTCCACCATTTCCTCCATGCTCGTTTGCTAGTCGCGACGTCAGCTGCAAACGAGTTTGTCGTGCGTTTGCTCTCCTTCCCCTAATCATACCACCTCTGTGTCTGCAATGATGACTTATCATAATCATCTTGTTGTAGTCCCTCAGTACGATACATGAAGAAGAAGCGGCAGACAAGATGTTTGCCGCACTAATCATAGCCACAGCAGTACTCTCTTCTGAATAAGCGTAGGAGTGGCTGCAAGTACTTGTGCCGAACGTGCTGAACGTCACACTGGAAATGAGAATCTTGGGCGCCAGAATCTAAGACTACCGAGCAAATACACCGAAGTCCTGTATGTGGTTGCTGGACCGATTGATATTCCCCTGCCATAGGACTGCCCAACCTCTAGGGTATCTTCGTATATGTGACTCTTTGCAATGCATATAGAGCCCTTGGTGACTTTCGTCGCACTTTGCATCGGCAATATCACATCTTCTCCTTCTCCTTCACAGGACTCAATATTGGACGAAACGCCTTGATCTGCTACAAAGGTTGTCAGCGTCTTCTACCACAAGCTCAGACTAGTATTCGAATACACCAAGACATACCTTACCAACCCAACCCCCCTCACCACGCTCCAATCTGTCCACACTTCTCCAATCCATCGCCTTGTCTCGAGTTCTCGTATTTTTCCTTGCGAATGCTCTCCAACATACGATCTTTCCCAGGATAGCGAAGACCGCATACAAGGCTAGAACGGCGACCATATAGTTTACGACAAGAAGAAGTACGTAGCTCACACCGAACAAGTTGTCGCGCGTACAAAAGCCAGGACCTAGGTTCCAGGAGCGGATTGCAGGGTCGATCAGCTGAGCTATGTTCATTGGACATCTGTGGAGTGTTGGGTAGTCGGGGAAAGGTGTTGAAGACGACATGTTCTAGTTGGTGGCTCTAGAAACTGGCGGATGAGATGTTGGAGACTACAATTTATGTTGTTGCTGTGAGGTAGATAGTGAGTTTGATTTGGTTGTTCCGGAGTTTGTTTGACATGACTGCGGCTATGTTGGCCGGTGCGGTAATTTGAGTTCTTGGGTTGGTGTTACACTGTAGCCACCGGGTCGTTTACTGTGCCACTTCCCTGCCTTACTCATTATAAGGTTTGTGTGGCGCCACTCTATCTGTCGTGTTGCGAAACGCGTGTCTTTGTTTCACGTAGATGACGTATGCTTTGCGCATCGGCATCTAGAAGGAACGTAGATGCTAAAGCGCTGATATGTAACAAATCATTTGAGAGGCCTTGGAATGCATGGGAAAAACATTGGCGCAGTTCTATTAGCAAGAGTGCTCGACGTGCAGTTTACTCATTCAGTCTTTCCATCTCCCACTCCACCCGTTCCTTATCGCCATCCCTTCCCTGTCCTCATCCCCGCCATCCACATATCCGAAGTATTTCCTTGGCCATATGTTCAGCCCAATCTTCTCTCCTCCATTCACCGGAAGTCCGGCATGCACTACCCTCCGATCGCCCTTTCCGTCTTTATCCAGATTAACCCAAAACACCGCGTTCCCCCGCATCGGTTTGAATCTGATGCCCTTGGCTTCTCCATTCATCTCACCTTGCGCTATCTTGTCATCGTATGTACCATGCAGGATGTTGGGCAACGAAGGTTCGACAAGAGGAAAGTACGTATAACCCTCTGTGCAATTGTCGCGTAGGAAAACGAAAAATGAAGCGATGCGATTGAAGTATACCTGCTTGCCATCTTCGAGACTAGTGATCTGGTGTTCGGGCCAGAAGTCTGTATGTAGGTCGTACTTTTGGCTAGGGAAGTAGCGTACGAGTTGCGGAATACTGAAGGGTTCCGAGGGAAGGAGCATAGAGCCCATGAACTTTCGTGCGCGGCTCAGAAGACACAATACTAGCGGATCGTCCATAGAGAGGGGCGCAGACTGAGAGGTGCGACCTGTGACGCGTTGGGTACTGCCTCGTGAACGGCTGATGAAGGATTCGGCGAATTCGGGGGAGCTGGAGAAATATTAGCTGCAGTCGTGAATGAACTCTTGCTTGTGACAGCGAGGCGAGGATACCTACCCAAGTTGGATGAGCTCTTCTGCTTCCTGCGCAGACGTGAAGTTGTTGATGTATATCAGGAGAGGATCGAGAGATATGATCTCGGTCGTGTATTGGTGGCTTTCGCACGCTTTCAGTAAATCCCCTGGGCCTAAAGTTCCGTCTGAGTTGACTGCTGCCGTAGCCTCCCACAACCTAGCAGGAAGATACACATCGAGTCGCCTGGGCAAGTATGAACGTAGTACAGGAAGGAGTGGCTGCTGAAAACCCAAGTACAAAGCGAAAACAGCTAAAAGAGGGGTGGAGAACAAGATTAAAGCATTTGTGGTATAATTGCCACCCTTCAAGTTCATGTCAGCTAGATTTGGGTACGAAGAACAAGTGTGTCTTACAAGTCTTGACTTGTTTTCCATCAACGACGGCATTGCGTTATCTATGAGTCTCTTCGCTTCTCGATTGCGTCGCGCCATATTGTGGTTGTGGAATGAGCTGTTTGAGTTGTAATGACTGTTTTAAATCGTTCGACAGAGGTGTAGTGAATGGTTGCGTACATACTATGCGTAGATGAGCTGCGTCGGACTGGAGAATTTGGGTAATATCCGGCTAGACGACCCCGAACCAGGGTGTATGTGTATCCGCACGCGTACAGTGCTTGATGGATGTCGAACAAGAATAAAAGACTGCAAAGTATCCATATTTTTTCTTTCAAGAGACTACATTTCGGCATGAAGAAATGCATTGGAGGTGCGCAATGTGCGGTTGCGATCGCTAACATGCGAATGATGCAACTGCCTTACGCCGTTTGTGAAAACCATTCCCTAACACACCATAATGCCATGCTGAGATGAGAATGAATCTTTTCATTACACGAGCCCTTGAGAACCAGTCCTTTTCGCCATTGTGCGCTACGTCACTCGAAGAAGACATCGCGCAACGCCTTCTCGCAGCCGTGGTCAGAAAGGAACATGGCTTGATCAAAGAAAAGTAACAGTAGCCCAACCCGAGAGGAAACCTAGACGACATCGTCCACAATCTCCTCCTTAGGCTCGGTGGGGTCGATCTTCATCGGCGAACCGTCAGGGTTGAGGTCCTCGTCAGACTCCTCCTTAACAGCTATGGTGTGTTAACTTTGCACTACATCTGTTCTTACCCGGAGGTGGACTTACTATCGGCACTCAAGTTCTTCTTGCCACGGGTAGCCTTCTTCTTGGGTGAAGACTCGCCGTCAACATCCTGCTTCTTAGAGGCGCGCTTGCGGGGGGTCTTCTTAGGAGTCGCAGCGTCCGCACCCTCTTCGCCGTCATCGTTCTGCTTGGTGGCAGTAGCCTTCTTGCGAGGGTTCTTCTTTGGAGTGACTGGGGCGGTGTCATCGGCAGAGGGGGCCAACAACTTGAGCTTGATCTTGGCCCAGGCATTGCTAGCAGAGCGCGGGTTGCTCATACCAGCATAGCCAGCGAGCTTCTCGTAGTCAATCTGTGATGACTGTAAGTATTGCACCAGAAGAGGAGGCAGACTAGACACATACCTCTGGAGGACCAGACTTGAGGGACTGCATAGCCCAGCCGAGGAGCTGTAGCTCGCGCTCGGTGAACTGGGGAGAAGAGCCATTGGCGGCGGCGTTGTCGTTGTCAGACATTCTCAACTGTTGGTTTCTGTTTGGCTGGTCGAAATATTTGGCTGTCACAGATAAATCGTAGAAGATACAAAAGAGGCGTAAAGGTAGACTATGTTTCCAAGAGAAGCTCACTAGCGCGACGATGAGGATGGCGGCCAGGTGAAGGTGAGAGGTTATCGAAAATGGCCGCACACAGATACAGAATGCAGCCTCACCTACATTGCCATGATGAGATTTCCGAAACGAGCACATGCTATTGGTCACGCACCAGCAAATGCGTGCATGTGCGTGATATCGAGGCGAGGCGAGGCGAGGGTGAATTGTGATGGTCTCGCATCAGGCTTGGGCAGGGGGCAATATCACTAGGGACGATGCCGTACTAGCCGTATGGGGTTCATGCTTTGGCATGTTTGATGGTCAGAGTTGGTGGAGGTGAGCCCAGTGTGGTGATAGTTAGAGGGAAACCACCAGGCTGCTCTGCTCTTTCTCGATGGAGACAGCCGCAATTGCTGGGTGAAGGAGAAAGCAGCAAGCCGCCACTAGCACAAACTGTGAACAAGATTCTTTATAAGACAAAAGCCGGCGACGACCAAAAAGAGAGTAACAGTGAGGTTGAGTGGAGTGACGCGCTACCAAGATGGGCCGCCGGGTGAGCTACTACACGCATGACTCGTGGGACCCGGACGCAGTGCCAACACCCGAATCGCCGACAGAGGAGCCGCTGGAGATTGAGGGGCCAGGCCTGGGAGCTAAACGATACTCGAGCAACCCGACCCTGATCACGCCCGACGGCTACCTTCCCAAGACACGGATCAGAATCATGGCGGACCCTATCGACAGTGCCCTGTGGGTCGCATTGCACCCCGCATTCCCCATGTTTGTAGCTAACAGCTCGTCCTAGCGACCTCCTGCGCCGACTGAACCCAAAGGACGTCAAGCGCAATGTCGACCACATTATCCAGCTCAACCCTTCGCTCGAAGAAGACCTGCTCGAATCCGTCGACATTCCGCTTACCGTGAAGAAGTGCTCCAAGACGAAGCGCGACTTCCTGTGCTGCGACTACAACCGCGACGGCGACAGCTGGAGGAGTCCATGGAGCAATGAGTTCGAGCCGCCCATTGAGGAAGGTGTCACGCCTAGTGATCGTGTCCGTAAGATGGAGGTCAAGGCGAACGAGGCCTTTGACGTGTACAGGGAGCTGTGAGTCTATGCAGAGTAAAGGCGTGGCCGGTGGAGCGTGGCTGATACCGACAGGTACTTCGAGGGCGGCATATCGAGTGTCTACCTGTGGGACATGGACGATGGCTTCGCAGGCTGTGTGCTGCTGAAGAAGGGTATGCAATCTTTCCCGTGTGCCCCCGTCACATGCTAATGCAGGCAGCCGTCAACCCTACCCCCAAGAGCTCTGGCAGCTGGGACAGCATCCACGTATTCGACGCCCAAGACCGCGCACGCACCTCCCACTACAAGCTCACCTCTACTGTCATCCTCTCCCTCGGCACCGACAGCGAAACACTCGGCGGTCTTGACCTATCCGGTAATATGGTGCGCCAAGTCGAAGCCGACATGGCCGTTGAGGATGACATCTCGCACGTCGCCAACATTGGCAAAATGGTCGAGGATATGGAGCTCAAGATGCGCAATCTGCTGCAGGAGGTGTACTTTGGAAAGGCCAAGGACGTTGTCGGAGATCTGAGGAGCATTCCATCGCTCAGCCAGACGAACCGCGACCGCGCGACACAGAGGGAGATGATCAACAGCATGGGTCGGTAGGATGAGCATGGCTTTCACATGGAGATGAACGGTGTGGCATAGATAATATCGAATCAATTCTAGCTCCAGCTGTATACCCACGAGGACTGGACTGTCTCAATCATCAAATGGGCATCAACTTTCTTCTCTGACAAAGGCAGTATATGGTCTAGTGGAGCCACTACGCTCCAATACCCAAGCAACGATTACACCTTCCCCAGGCCAATGCACGGCACTGCGTCACGCTCGATCCTCCAAGTACCGCCTTTCTATAGAAACATGACGACAGACCCTACATCCATGTGTGCACTACTTTCCTAAAGCGCAGCGCCGCCAGGTGACCAAGTTGCGTAAGAGAGGATAAGACAGCCAGAATGCCGTTTGTCAACCCAAATACCGCAGGATGACTTCCACCTTTCTTCCGTCCGCTTTAGTGAGTTTTGCTTCAAGATTCTTAATGACCGCAGTCGAGTGGGGCCCCCGGAAACGGAGCTCGTTCCATACAACGAGTTGAACCCACTCCAACCCTTGTAGTAACTCACAGGCCTCCACGAATTCGTCTAGCTCGTAGACGTTCTCCAGATTACGGTCGAAGAGTAAGCCACCACGCTTTTCAGAACACCAAGTATAGCTTGCCCGGAAAGATATTTCCTTCACATGCGCCAACATGTGCGGCGGTGAGGTCTTTGTCCAGTCAGTGAGTTCTGCTAGATGGATGAACTCGTAGAGGACAGAGCGATGGCTCAGTATCGTTGTCTCCGCGTACAGTTGACGGCACGTAGTTGGCATACCAAACCGGACCTTGACCTCGTAGCTTGTGATAAGGCTGTGTTGTGGAAAAACAAAACCGGTAACGTCGGTGGTCACATAGACCTTGAATCGCACAGCGTCGAAAACATAGCTGTAGATTCGATTGCGGAGCTCAGCAGGTAGTCGCAGTAGCGGTGAGTCTCGGGCGTTCGTCTCAGTGCTAGAACAGGAAGTCAGTCGCCCATCTCATCTCACCTAGTTGACACCAGTCTTACATGTGGTCTTGATATGCCGTTGACGTAGGACGAAATGAGTCGTTCATCTTTGATAGTCTCCGCCTTCGCAGATGTAGGGTGGCGTATAGGTGAGTGAATTGGATTGAATCGAATATGGCTTGACGCCCTATTTGAATTATAGGTGAGTGAGTGCATAGGAAAGATTAAATAGGTAATCTGGAGGTTTTTTGAGTCAAAGCTTTATAAAGCGCACTCGCATTTTCTGTTTGCAATGGAATTTATACCGCGCACGTCATCGCTTTCCTCGGACTACGATCCCTTTGACTGAAGCGCTCCAACTACACTGGTCATATCAACTCGACTTCTCTATTTCTCGACTCACCAAGCAACCCATCGAGATGGCGCCCACGACACGCTCCCAATCTACCAAGGTGAAGAAGCCAGCCTCGAGTATACTTCAGCCCTCAAAGGTCAACAAACGCTCGCGTCCAGGTACAAAGGTCGCGGCTAGGAGGCCTACAAAGTCGAAGAACCTTCATGTGTCGCAACAAATTAGTAGACTAAAGCCTCCACTAGGTCGCACTTACCCCGTGAAGCATCTCGAGAATGGACTTGTCAGTATGGAAACGCCTCCTGACTACCTAGTTGAAACGTGGGGATGGTATTCCTTCGCTAGTAATTCCTCTGCTGACTTGCTCAGGATCCAAAAGAACGCCACAGACTCCCCTCTACTTCGACTACCTGCAGAGATCAGAAACACGATCTTCCGTCACGCAGTTGGCGGAAACAAGATACGAATTGAGCGCGCAGTCAACTTTCGAGCATCGAAAAAATGGCGCGAAAACTCCAACTCACTATGGCACGGCCGAGCGGATCACTTAGACGATCGCCGATTCAAGGCTCAAGGCACTGCATTTCACCTCCCAGAAGTCTGCCGTCAGATCTATGCAGAGACTGCTACACTAGGTTACGCTACCAATATCTTCATACTTCCTTGCACGCAAGGTCTACATCAACGTTTCAATGATAGTGGACCGAATGGTAGGTAATTTCCTGATACGGTGTCTTTGTGATACATGTACTGATTTCCCACGCCCATACAGGCATACTTGTTGAATGGCTTACTCAGCGCAATGCCGCCCAGCGCTCTGCGATTCGATCCATAGAGCCAAACTTTGGCGACATTTATCATTACCTTCAAGGAACATATCACGGGTCATTCGGGCGTGACTTACCTGCGCTCGAAGAGATCTATGTTTGGATTGTTGCATTTAATCGGCCAGAGTTACGTACTCGCATCACCGACAAGATTAGGCAAAAGGATGGTCAAGGTGTACGAATTATTTTCGGGACAGAGAACTGTTAGACAGATGCCGAACGCTCCCTGGAGGGTCTCAATAGCCTAGAAATCATGCTGGGCAGTTACAAAACACCAGCAAGGGCTTGGTGAGCTTGTCTGACAGAGCCCGGAATATCTCATGAAGTTCATCGATTGGTCGATGTAGTAACGATTTGAGTTCTGAGCTGCATGCACGGACAATCTTTGTGAACCATCCCAATTCCGTTTGGTAGAACAGGAGAATGCAACAGTAGATTCACAAGTTCCTTGTCGGTGACTATGCGTAGCAGTGCGCGAGTGGTTTGAACACCCCGCCGCACCGCTCATGCATTAGCGTCGCCGCCAGCCCGCCTTGTTACCAACCCTTGGTGCCCATGGAGACCGTCACAATATGTCCGAACCCGCCGCTGCCCGCCAGACCATGATGTGATTGCGCGGTGAGGCAAGGGCTTCTCACGTCTTCTGCGCCGCTAGTAGATGTGAGACCCGCCGCTGGACTGATACTACTATATATAAAAGTGACGGCCATGTCCATGTTTAAAGTCCATCACAGACTTACCATCTTCAATCCTAACTAAACATCAATTAAACTTTCCACAAGACTTCTTATTACTTTACAATGGCGCACCAGAACCGTCTCGCAAACGCCCACGTCCTTGTCTTTGGCGGCACTTCCGGGATCGGATATGCCGTTGCCAACATGGCCCTCTCAAATGGTGCATTTGTAACCATATCTGGGTCTACCCAAGCAAAGGTTGATACCAGAGTCGAAATGCTACGATCCCTGTACCCAGACTACTCAGCCTCGAATGTAGCAGGCTTCGCTGCTGACCTTCTCGATAAGGAGAACCTGGAATCCAATCTGGAAGCTATACTCGATAAGGCGACCCAAGGCGGCAAGAAGCAGATCGATCATATTGTATTCACAGCAGGCGATGCACTTCAACTGCCTAAAGTTGCGGAAATGAACATCAAAACGGTGATGGACGGCTTCACAGTCCGCCTTCTCGCTCCTTGTGCGCTGGCCAAACTTATTGCAACTGGCGGATACATGCCAAAGTCTTCCAACAGCTCCATCACGCTCACAGGAGGCACGAATACGCACCGTCCGATGCCAAACTGGACTCTAGGAGCAGCAATCGGTGGCTCGATTGAAGGCTTAATCCGCGGTCTTGCAGTAGATCTTGCTCCCATTCGCACAAACATCGTTCATCCCGGCGCAATTCATACGGAACTCTTCCAAGGGCTGATAGAAAGTTCTTCTCCCGAAGCTATAGAGAAATTCAAGAGAGGAGCTAGTCTGCTGAGAGAGTTTGGAAAACCAGAAGATATCGCAGAGGCGTATGGTTGGATCATGAAGGACAGATTCGCGAACGGGACATTGGTAAACAGTGACGGCGGACGTATGCTGGTTGGTCCAGAGTGAGAAGTGCCGAGATTGGACTACTGCGATACAGACATATAGCATCCTATCTCCTTCGGAGACGTCATTTGTTACCAACTGAACCATAAATATTTCCCTCGTTACTGACGCCTTTTATGAAAGATCGACTTCGATACCTCTTCTCTCAACCTCTTGTTTGACGTGATTCCACCTGGTACAATCAGCCAACATACCCTTGAATCCACGCTCTCGTAGACTCTGAAGGTCTTCTACGCTCCTTTGCAAGTCATGCTCTAGCGCTATCTTGAGCTTCAAGCCTAGAAAGCTGAAGACCTCGTTCATGCGTTCGAATACGAGCATGAACAAGTCAATGTCTTCTTTGAAGCTACTGTCGTCAGTCAGGCGCCACTGGATAACAAGGACAATGGCTGCCGCATAGAGCGACGATCCGATATGCGCAGAGAGCAAAATGTCGATGGATATGCGTGACGTATCTTTGACGAGCTGCGCAATATTGCGAGCCGCTGTTACAGCCAATGTAAACTTTGAAGCTGCCTCCTGCATCGAAAAAGCTGTGTTACTTTGGTAATGGAGTAGAATGGCCATGGTATTGAGAATGACATGCAGCCAAACGACATGACCGCGGTCAGCTGGGGGCACTTCTAGGACCGAACTTGCTGAGCGCGGAAGACTTAGTCGAAATTTCACAATCATATTGTCCAGTGCAGTACAGTCTTCAGCGTATTCGAGGCTGTCCGAAGCGTTGTGTAGGGAATACAGTAGTTCAGAAACTCGACCGAGTAAGACATGTGCAACGATCACATAGTGGAAGACGTTCAGTGGTCCTTCTGCAGCCTTTACCGAGTCTATGAGACGCGAGAGGTTCCTGGTAAATGGCAGGTTGTTGAAAGAGCTGACTTTCAAGTCTGGATCCATGTTCTGAAATAGCGTATCAGCGATCGGTATATCGACCTTGAACTGCATCTCCGGTATCGCGTTTGGCCATCCTGTTGGCCATGAATTCATCCGATCCATTATGAACAGCAACCAAAGTGATCTTCGGTACTCTTCTCGCTCAACTGTCGAGTGAGGTTCTGTTTTGCCAAAAACAGATGAGTTCTCATTGTCAATCCTCGCATTCAATGAATGGTCGTTAGCATCCATACAGTTTAGGCCGAGCACGACGGCCTGTCTCCAAACTTTTCCCAAGAAAAGCCAGCTAGCAGAGTAGTCACCGATAGTCCAAGCATGGAACACAAGAAGTAACACGGCCTGAACTGTGTGCAGAGGATGCTCCGGTATTCGCCTGGTGAGTTCGTAAGAGAAGCGTGCTTGCTCGTACCAGTCTCTCGAGCGCTTCTGAATGGACTGTCCAGGGTGGTGTCTGGCCGCTACACAGCAGATGGCATACAGAAGGAGTGGTGCGTCTTTCTCCAAGTCGCCACGTTCCAACTTCGCCAGGAAACTCTTCCTATGGAAACAAGGAAAAGTGTGGTACATGTGCTCGAAAAAGAGCTCGACGAGCTGGAAAATGACATTATGTGGCGGTAGCTGGAAGCTGTCTATTGTTTGGAAGTCCAGCGTATCGTCCAACTGCTCCACAGCAGATGCCGATGTAGGGTATGGTATACTGAGAGCTACGGATGTTGAAAGGCGAGCACCGGGAAACTGGATGACGTCTTGTGATTCCAGCTGTATTGGACCGAAGCCAAAAGTAGATGCTGGTGATGCTGGTGCATGATGCTCTAAACGACTTGTAGGTGGTATGTAGTTGTCTCGATTTAGCTTCGGCAACGAGTACTCGCACTTGAGATTCCATCTCCTACACAAGGAGCAACTCGGGTGTTCTGCCTACAGTAAGCGACTTATCGTCAGCTCTCACCCAACGTGCGACGATGGTGTGGACTTACATCGCATCTCTTTTTACGCTGCCGACAGCTTTTACAGGCCTGCTTGCGTTTACTGACAGAAGCAGGTATGGTTAGTGTCTGCATTGCGCCAAGGGATGACGTTGATGCTGAATAGATTCAGCGTGCATGTAGGTGCGTACGTGGAATAAACGGAACGGAGTGGGCGCCACGCACTAATCGTTTCCGGGCTTAAGTGGATTCTGGCGGATTTAGCTCAAACTCAAGCCCTAAATGTATGTGAGGATACAAGCTTGATGCTTGGGTGATGCAAAGCTTGGAAATTATCTTGCAGATTCTCGTCGGTAATTATATATAACACATTACTTCTTGACGTGTGTACTGATCTCTAAGCCTTGTAGCTCGTGCTTCTATCTTCGTCGCCAGGAACATCTCCCAATCGCATACCCCACGACTTCGTATAGCCTGCTATTGATGCCGGCTCCACCAGGCCAAGTACTTTAATACTTTGCTTGATCTTTTCATGTCTGACCTCCCTTTGATGCCTCCGCCAGGCGTCGCGCATATCCCGTGCTCTATCCATGAGGCCACGACTTACAGTCTCTTCGTCTGGTAGTATACTGTTACATTTCTCTTCAGTCCACATTTCGCTAGCCTGCGATGCTGAACGAATTAGTCGAGACTTCGACATATTCACTAAATTGACCGGAAGCGGCGGTGGGATGTCGTAAGGGAAAGGAGAAGACGGTGGAGACGAATTGTAGAAAGATGACCTCCGCCACGGGTAATCAGACACTGCACTGGACTTCTGTCGGTGATCGTCATGCGTGGTAGCATCGTAGTCGTACGTTGCCTCAGAGTGTGATGTGGTAGCTCGAGACAGGCGCACCAAGGCAAATCCTCTCGGAAGTCGGATCAGAAGACTGCCATTTCCCTGTGAAGACGAACCTGAAGCCAGTCTTCGGGATGCTTGGGAAAGGTCTCTGCGCTCAGACAGTTCCGTAGACCCAGCACGTCGTTTGCTCCCTCTCAGAACTTTTGTATGAGACATTATGTCAGGAATGCGCTTTCGACGTCGATATGTCGATCCCTCTGTAGCACGCGGCGGTAGGTTTTCGTCAACAGATCGTCGTCTACCCTCTCCATCAATTTGACGTAGTGATGTCCAGCGGTTTGATTGCTTGTGCTTTGATCGCCAGCCGGAGCCTTTTCCCCATGCTAAGGGCTCTGGTATCAGCTCATGTGTTCTCGATCGGAAGATTGGAAGGGATATGCAGCCGCAGGTAAAGAATCCCGATGAAGTTGCACTCAACGAGCTGCTTCGAGGCCGTGGAGCCCTACACTCATGGTACTGATCCGCCAGCACGTCATGATAATCTTGCGAGAAGCTCAAAAGCTGCATTCTATCACTCAGCTCCTCATCTTCACATTCATCGTCCATGAAGGGGCTTGTGCGATATAATGGTGGGATCGTCTTGCCTTGCAATGATCGGGATATTTCTGCAGTATTGTCGACGTGCGGGGTGGAAGACCAGTATTGCCATCCAGTTCTAGTATCACTTGGCAGCATTATTCCCAGTGATACATATGCTTTCGCTCTTCTCGATGCATCCGATAATTGATATATTGTATCTGCAGAAGGATTTTCCCAGATCTGAAGTCCTGGCTCCAAAGGGGAGTGTGAAACCAGATGTGCAGCCTCAGTATTAGTTGAAGAACACACAAGTTGATTGTCTCTGATAGGCGAAAGAAGAAACTTCGAGTCTCCCTCAAGTGAGGGTGTCTGGATAGGCGGTCTTGTCGAGCGTGGTGGTGGTTCTGGTCTGCATTCGGGAATCGAATGTATTTGCTGCAGTCGCGGAGGTTCAAAGGTTCTCGTCTCGAGTGGCCAGGATCCAGACTCTGCCCTTGAACTGCAGGTACTGGGAGAAGGCTCTGGGATCAGTGGAGAGAATCTACGAGCTGTAGAGACTGGATTCTTCGGAGAGGGCTGACTAGGAGAGCTTAGGTTCCAATCAGTAGGCGCTCTCCAGGACGTGACATGAACAGCGCTATCTTTCGGCTTCGGATTCGGTGGCACAAACAATGGTGGTAATGTCTGGTCATTTGGAGACAACGGTGAAATGTCGCTCCATGTGTTTGGATTTGGTGGTACTGTTTGGATGAAGGATTTGAAGGATCCTACGGTTCTGTCCATGCTTTTGGGCAGTGATGATTTCGAAACGCGATGACTGACAAGGAACGATAGATGCTCTCGCTTTTCCTCGGTCTTCGTGAGCAATTACAAATTGATAAAACACAGTACTCGATCTAAAAGCCTTCCAGAAGACTTCCAAACAAAGAAGAAGGTATGGAGCATCACGCGTGTTGATTTACAGAAGCGGATTCGCTTAGGGGTGCCCTATCGCAAAACAAAGGTCAATAGCAATTCCAATTTGGAGATTGCGGGACGAACGCAGCCACGCTTTGGCCCAAGCAAGACCTGTACATGGTCGCTCTGTTGCCAGTCCGTCGTAATTATCAACATTGCTTCTCAATCGGTGAGGCACCACGGCGTCCGGAGCGCGGACTTGTGGTCCCCAAGCACATCTGGGCAGCACCCTACTGGCTTCTTGTGGTCACATCTAAATTCAGCCATCGCCGAACGCTAATTTCCAAAGGTGAGGGTGCGTTGTTCAGTACTAACTCGTGGTTGTAGGTGGTATACTGGCCAGTCTGACATGTTCACCGTTGTTGGCTGAAGTTGGTGGGAACAATGCACACGTCACTTTGCTCATCTCAGCAATGCCAAGCCTATGCGCCGGATCTGTGACTAGCGCTCAACCAGGGCCGAGGACCGCCCTTCGACGACCATGATCTGCACTGCTCCTTGCGTACATCGATATGCTACACATTTTAGTTTGTTCATTCTCACCAACGCCATGATTGATAAGATGGACATCTGTCTTCCTAGGCAACAACATTTTTGTGATTTGATCGGGGAGACTCGAAAGTCCGCCTGTTTAGGTTGGCCTAAGTCGGGTGAATAACTCCCCGCCTCAGCACTGGGTGTGGTTCGTCATTAGGCATCGCATGTGCACTGCACGTCTTTGCGCCATAACGCCATATCGCATTTTGAGCCCGATACGAGCCATTCTAGACTGCTTGCTATTGGTTCGGACGACGAGTCTACAGATTCTGGCCGTGTCGTTGGGATGACTGTAAGCCAAAGTCTTGCTGCACTGTCCACCTCTTCGCTTATCGCGACGTAATGAAGCAAAGGGGTTAGTGCGAAGAACTGAGGCTGAAGTAAGATGCCAGGTAGGAAAATGCTACACTCAACGTTGTCCCGAGGTGCGTGTGTGTATGAAATCTTAGCGCGCTGACTTTATGCCGACGAAGTGATGTCTTCGTCCGTCATGTCTCGCAGTCCTGATATGCCACAAATATATCTAGACTGATAGTTGCGCCATGGAGAATAATCAGCTGAACAACCACAGCTTCAGCATTTGCATAGCAAGCCTCTTGGACTTCAGCTGTGTCAGCCTCGTATCCACCTTACATACTTGAACTCGCCTTTTCCGCAACTTATTCAATAACCACCATACCATGGCCAACCCTTCTTCGCAATCCCTTGGGGATGAACTAAAGCCCGAGATACCTCAATCAGATCCTCTAAGTGATTCAGCGTCTCGAGAATTGAGGGCGCAGGAGCCCGATAAGTTTCAGCCTGGATGGCGTTTCCTGGCTGCTTTTGGTAGTCTCTGTATCATCACACTCATGGCCGCATTGGATGCAACTTCGATATCGGTTGCGCTGCCAGTAAGTTGGTCAGACTAACTATTCCTCGCCATGCTAAAGTTCTTAGATTATGGCTAAAGCATTGGGCGGATCTGCTATTGAAGCCTTCTGGAGCGGAACTTCTTTCCTGTTGACATCGACTGTCTTTCAGCCTGTCCTCGGATCGTTCTCACACATCTTTGGGCGCAAAGCACTTATTTATGTCAGTCTGGGCTTCTTCCTAGCTGGTTCCATCATCCCCGCCGTGGCCAATAACTTTACCGTTATCCTGGTTGGTCGATCAATTCAAGGAATTGGTGGCGGTGGCATTATCTGCTTGACCGAAATGGTCGTAGTTGACACCGTACCACTTCGAGAGCGAGGAAAGTGGTTCAGCTTCTTCGGGGCTATGTGGTCAATCGGCACAGTGGCAGGGCCTCTACTAGGTGAGTCACACATGCTAAATCTCAAGATCTGTTCTAACATTACACAGGAGGTGGGTTTTCCCAGAACGTGTCTTGGCGCTGGATCTTCTGGATCAACTTGCCATTCCTTGGTCTCGGTGCTGCCTTGATCACTGTCTTCCTCAAGCTCAACCAGAAGCATGGCTCCTTCCTTGTCAAGCTTCGAGAAGTTGACTGGATTGGCATGGTGCTGTTTCTCGCCTCCACGACCGGCTTCTTGATTCCTGTCACCTGGGGTGGAGTACAGTATCCCTGGGACTCGTGGCGTACGCTTGTACCACTCATCGTTTGCGCCGCGGGTATGGTCGCATTCGTTGTGTATATCGAGTTCTTTGCCGTCAATCCCCTCATCCGCACTTCGGTGTTCAAGAACATGTCAGCCGCCATACTTTACGTCTCTACGGTTATTCATGGAATCATACTGTGGGCTATCCTCTACTACATGCCACTCTACTTCGAAGCAGTGAGAGGTTTTGGTCCGATACTTGCTGGAGTTGCAATGTTCCCTTGGACCTTCACCGTGGCCCCAGCGTCAGTCGCAACTGGTATCGCCATTGCAGTTACGGGACATTACCGATGGGCAAACCGCGCCGGATGGTTTCTCGCTACACTCGGTATGGGTCTCCTCATCATTCTCAAGCCCAACACGTCGACAGTCTCTTGGATCTTCCTGAACCTCGTTGGTGGTGTGGGAACGGGTATTCTGTTCCCTGCCATGGCTTTGGCCGTACAGGCTTCAGCAACTGCCAAAGACCAAGCCTATGCCGCAAACATGTTCTCCTTCTTCCGCGCTTTTGGACAAACGCTTGGCGTTGCCATTGGCGGCGTCATCTTTCAAAACCAGATGAAAAAGAAGATGCTCACGTACCCTCTTCTTGCTGACCTGGCAGTCGAGTACTCTCGAGACGCAGCAGGCCTGGTCCAAATCATCAAGGAAATGCCTGCTGGCGACATGAAGAATCAGCTCAGGGAAAGTTACACGGATGCCCTAAAATACATCTGGATTGTCATGTTGGTATTCAGTGCGGTGGCCTTCCTTGGCAGTTGGTTCATCAGAGCCTACGACATGAATGGTGCTATGGACACTGAGAGGGGATTTGTAGACAAGGACAAGGTTGGGGATGTCGAGAAGGAGCAGCCGATGATGTAAGAAGGCAGAGTGCCGGCATGGAGCAGTTGTTGTTTCTATAAGCATCAGCGCGGCGTTTGGGTTGTTCTAATAGACGGACACATGACGACAATATCTCTCAGTACGATAATGTATAGTTTACCTTGCTACAAACGTTGTCATTGCCTCGCATCGAAACGCGTTCCATGGTCCAGATCCAAGAAGGCCTTGGGTGTATTTTTGGTACGGACGGGTCGGACTTTGCTCGACCGGGTCAAGCATAACGGTTGGGTCTCAGGAGCGGCCGGGATATGTTGGTGAAACACGCCGTCGTGGCCGTTGACAGCGATATGGACCAGGGTAAAAGAGGCGGCCGTGCGTCACGATCAAGAAAATACATGGCGATCACATCATCAGCCTATCTTATCAAACGAGTTTGAGTGATGTGGCAAAAGTGATGCACGAGTACATGACAATGACCTTGTGCCATGATGGAATTTGAATTGCAATTGTCGCTGCATTCACGATGTTCAAGGTGGAGTTGTGGGCGCCTGAGGCATCAATGCCAAACGCCTAGGAGTCTCGGGTGTAAGAAGAAAAGGCGCCGAAGAGCAATGTTAGTGAACAACGCGGTTGGTCGATGAAGGGTGAAAGCAGTGGAAAGCATGTGCGACCATGGTCACACAAAGACGATTGATGATTTGGATACTGCACAAGATCATGGTACTACCCCAGCCACGATGACGGGATGGTGCGTCGTCAACTTGTTAGTCGCACCGCCCTGCAGCGGCTATATAGCGGGCATTACGAGGTACTCGTACTGGGATAAAGGGGCGAGTTTGGATGACGACGGCGCAAGAATCGACGCGTCCTGGTCTGCTGCTCCCAACAACGGCCGTCGTCGAGGAGACTCGAGAAGACGTTACCGCGAATACCCTGCATGCTTGAATTGAACGTGTCTGTTTTATCGAATCGATATTCAATCGTCGCAGTTCGCACATGCACGCTACTGCAAGCTCAATCTTAGGATCCACTAGCCCACTGTCTCCACCAATCACGTCAGCACTTGGCAACTTCCTCATCAGCGCACAGCTCCAGCCCCGGGCGCCCCTTCCCTTGGACGCGATTGACGGCTCTTCTGACAACCCTTCCCAAAAAGCAGTGCCACAGCGGGAAGCCGGCTCCCAGACACCCTCACGCACACGTATCCCTCACCTCAGTCATTCGTTTCAGAAAGAATCCAGCAAAGAAAGCAGCAATCCAGCAGACTGCACCTAATACAACCCCCCGGTACCATCACCGTCACCGTCACATTCACTTGCGCGCCAAGCAAAGCTCCTTCCGGCAGCTCCTCACCCGTGAACGCCTCCATCGCAGCAACGACCGACTCTCGCCATTCTCGCACCTGCCGTGTACAATCGACTCGAGAGGCAATCGCGCGCCTTCCCCTAGGCTAATTGGCAGCGATACCGCGACCTGCAGATCCTCCAACCTGCCCGATACAGCGATCGCGACGACCCTGAGCAAACCGTACCTGCCTCCCCACCCACCGACACCCGTTCCCATGCCTGCCGTGGCTACCTCTTCATAATAGTCGCCCTCGACACTCTCTTGACACACATTATTCTTCACGGCGACCTCGCTGCCCATCGCTGCCATGAAGGAGTCATTCGCTGACCTTCTGCGCACGGCGGCCGGCAAGCTCACCCTTTCGCTGCTCGTGGCATCGCAAGCTACCGCATATAGTTTCAAGCCTGTTCCGAGCCCCAACCTCAACCTTGACGATCTAGGCCGGATAGCCTTCGCTGGAGACTTTGACTCAATATCATTATACCAGTATGAAGGCCAAAATCAGAATACTCCTGGCCACTCCGGAGCCCTACTTACACGCTATCCCAATGGCGTATTCGCGACTATCAACAGCACAGATGGCGACATCAAGGCCATGTGCTCCCTCCAGGTAAATGGTGCAGAGCGAATTATGTTTGCAGGCAACTTCACCGGTGTCGACGACCTGAGTACCCCTGGAGGCATTGCGCTGCTCAATCCTGCCAACGGCAACATAGAGGCACTGGAAGGCCTCACCGGATCCGTCAACGCACTCTACTGCGATAGAGCTGGTAGTCAAGTCTATGTAGGAGGCAGTCTGGAAGGCGCAAACTCATCAAACGCACTCATCTGGAAGAACGGCTGGGAAGACCTGTCATTCAACGGCTTCAACGGCCCCATCAACTCGATTATCCAATCTAATGACAACATAATATTCGGAGGAGAGTTCAACGGCCTGGGCGGCATGAATGCATCGACTGTGACCAGCGAGAACAACACCCAAATCATCCCCATTGGAAACGCAGACATCTCCGCGCAGACGAGCTCTGGCCAGCCCGGATTCTCGGATCCCAAGAGCATCGCATGCAAACCCGACTTCTCCACACAGGGCGCCGATTCGACATGGCTGCTCTCCGACGGAGCACCCGGATTCTGGAAGGCCGACTTTGGCTTCGGTTTCGAGCCAACGAGCATGAAGCTCTACAACACGGACTATCAGGGCCGTGGTAGCAAGACTTTCCGCTTCACAGCTCTCCCAGACGGTGGAATCCTGAACCTGACTTACACCGACCCCGAGAGCGGACGACCGGCCTTCTGCGACGCTAGATGCCCCTTACCCGAGGGCAACACCACTGCGCAAGAGTTCACTTTTGTCAACGTCGTGGGCATGAATGCCTTCAGGATTGACATCTCGGACTGGTGGGGCCAAGGTGGCGGTCTAAACGGCATCCAGCTCTTCCAAGACGCCATGTACTCCTATGCAGTTAACGACTTCAATGAGCCTGAAAACTGCGGTCCTACTACGTCCAGGTCGGAATCGACCACGACTGGATCATGGCAGGTTTCCCCATCGCACGACAGTTCTTCCGAGTATCTCACCACAACTCTACAGGGCTCACCTATCAACCCTGATGCTGCAAGCGTTACTTTCTTGCCCGATATCAAACAATCTGGCAACTACTCAGTGACCATCTACACGCCTGGATGCCAGGGCGACGGCACCTGTGGCACCCGTGGTCGAGTCAATGTTACGACAACAATGGACGGGCAGAGTGATCCCGGCCATGAGCTGTGGCAGACGAACAACTTCGACAAGTACGATGAAGTCTACAACGGATACATCGATGCCACCGATGGTACCCGTCCACAAGTGATCCTTCGGCCCGCAAGCAACCAAGGTCCTGGTCCCTTGACTGTTGTCGCACAGAGGGTGCGTTTCACGCTTTTGAAGGCCACATCCGGTAACTTAAACGGCCTTTTCGAATACAAACCTGGTCAGACTGTAGATGCAGATGACCTTGCGGATTCGGTCATCAACGCTGCCGGCGCCAGCCTTGCTCCACGCGAGAAGGCTCTTATTACCACTGTCACCACGGGTGGCCAGACCTTGTATGTCGGCGGATCGTTCAACAGCAGTGATGACCGCAACAACATCTTCGCAATTCCACAGGGATCAGCGCAACCCAAAGCACTTCCTGGTAAGGGACTCAACAACCAGGTCATGACAATGTTCCACAACGCTAGTACGCTTTACGTTGGTGGCAACTTCACCAACACTGCAGAGAACAACGTAGCAGGCCTGGGTGGAGTCGCTGCTTTGACCAACGACGAGTGGCAACCCCTTGGAGCCGGTGTTGACGGTGTCGTTCTGTACTTGGTACCATTCTCGCTCAACGTCACGGTTAACACTCCTGAGGAGGTCCTCGCTGTCAGCGGCTTCTTCAGTCAGGTCAATGGCTTTGGCGATAACCCCAGCACCAGCGTTAATGACTTCGCCATCTGGGTGCCTTCTCGTAGCAACTGGCTGCACAACCTCGATTTCCACTCTCTCGCCATGTCCGGCAGATTGATGACATTCGCTGATGTCCCCGGAAGCGAACGTTGGTTTGGCGGATCGGTATCATCTGGCGCCCTCCTTGCAAGTGGTACTGCTGAGCTAGAAACTGGAGATGACTTGTCACTCCAGGCCTTCCCCATCAAAATTCAAGCGCAACAACAACAACAACAGCAGCAGCAGACTCCTTCTCGCAAGCGAGCCATTGTTCAGGGACAAAACCTGAACACGACCGGAGTTCGTACCGGTACTTTCTACAAGGAGAATGGCATGAACAAGACTATCCTTGCCGGTCACTTTGCAACCACGGGCGCAGATGATCGTAACATCACTAATCTCATCATCATCGATGGCAACGACTCCGACAAGGTGACCGGCTTTGACAACGAGCTCGATGCTAACTCTACCTTTGCAGCTGTCGCTGTACTTGACAATGTCTTGTATGCCGGCGGTATGATCAGCGGTCAACTTGACAACGATCGCATTGCTGGAATTGTCGCCTACGACCTCAATAACAACGCATTCGCCAGTATCCAGCCGCCGCCGCTTCAGGGTGTCAATGTCACCGTAAACGCCATTGCCCCACGACCGAAGTCCAAAGATATTTTTGTCGCAGGTCAGTTCCAGTCAGCTGGAGCTTTAAGCTGTGCTGCTGTGTGTATTTGGAACACCGAGCGTAGCCAATGGACCGCACCCGGCAACGGTCTTGCTGGCGACGTCTCAACTCTCACTTGGGTTGGCGACAACAGCCTCCTCATCGCTGGTAACCTCACCTCAGGCACCAACGAGACCAAGATCCTTACCTACGACTCATCAAGCAGGCAATTTGCTGTTGTCCCTGGTGCCAATGACCTTCCTGGTCCGGTCACTGCGCTCACCATCGCCAACAGCGACGGAGACCAATTCTGGGCCGCTGGTACCGGAAGCGACGGCACTGCTTACTTGCAGCGATTCGATGGTACCAAGTGGGTGCCTGCTGATGGGTCCATGTTCGGCGAAACGACAGACATCCGCGGCATTCAGGTCCTCACTCTGTCTGAAGACCATGGCAACTCCGACATTATCGACCGCAATCAAGATCTCCTCCTTATGGGTCGGATCAATGTTACTACATTCGGAACAGCATCTGCTGTGCTCTTTAATGGCACTACGCTCACTCCTTTTCTTCTCGCTACTAAGGGCCAGGATGGTTCGACAGAGCCTGGAAGCCTATCCTCTGTGTTTGTGGAGAACCCCAACTCGTTCTTTACACAATCCAGTGAGTCATTCAAGCCAATCCTGTGCATACCTGGTATACTAACGAGTTTTAGACAAGCACCTCGCACTATGGGCCATTGTCCTCATTGGCCTCGCCATCGCCCTAGTCCTTACCTTCCTTCTCGTGGTCATCGGCATAGTAATCGAATGGTTCCGCAAGAAGCGACTGGGTTATTCCCCAGCCCCGACATCATATCCAGACCGGCTAGGCAACGTAGGAAGGCTACCGCCGGAGCAATTGTTCGGAACCCTGTCGGGACCCAAGGCTCCAGCAATTTAAACACCTCTAGACCTCCTGACACGTCAAGGAATACCGATGGAGAGACATGGCAAGGCACATCCAGTGGCCTTGTAGTTGCCGAAGCTGATGTTTCGGCACCTCAGGACACGGACAATGGCTGTATGGTCGCTACGACTGATAGTAGACCTGTACAATCTGTTGACAATCGCGTAGGTCAGTCACTACTGCTGAGGCTGGATCCTACAGAGGAAATGGTTTTCCAGGATCATGTCCATGAGGTTGATCGCTTCCACGCCAACGGGCTACCCCGTGTTTACTTTACAGGTGTTCCCATCCGCTGAGCTTGTCAACTCGACTACTGCCTGCATCGCTCTCGTTCGGTCGCTTGCGATGGACTGAATGGATGGACTCGCGCGTACTGTTTGCGATTATCGATGGGTATTTAGTTGTTTTTTGGCTCTATGTCGACCGCTACACGGTCGCTGCATCTTTTCTCTTCCAGTGTGTTTGATACCACGCGGCTAGCGCTTTACGCAGCCCACCATTATTTCATTGCCTTTTTCCTGTCTCCACTTTCCCTTGCATCGGTGTTTGCTCTGGGTGTCTGCAGATGACACTGAGAGCATCCATTTTCTTTACGTGTTAGTGAGCTTGTGCGTGCGTTGAAGATATACGGTTCAGTAATGTGTACTTCGTCAGTGGGTCGAATCGTAATTAGAAGGGAAATGATGGTGGAAGGAAGATGTTGGATGCGTGCTAACTCACGCTTGGAGTGAGTTGAGGGTGGGAGGACTGGAGGATGAGGCAGAGGTGGAGAAGTTTACTGAGGTGCATGTACCCTAGTGTCCATAATATACTCTAGGAGTACTTACTGGGTTTTGTGCTTTTGGTGCGGCAACATGGAATGCAACGATGAGCTTCAGGAGTACGTTTGTGAGATATCGAACCTTCCAATATATTTCCTACATACACCGACGCATGGATAACAAGTATACATTATGGTACGCAGTCTTGTGCCTTGATCGCAGCATACTCAAAGTAAAAGTATACACAGTCTTCCATCATCTTAGCCTACCAACAGGAGACATAGCAGGTACCTTTAGGATGTGTTTTACTCTAGACCTCAACAGTCATGCGACACTGACTCTTGCCACTGAGATGGAAGACCTACGACATAGAGAATACGACGAACTTCAAAGACGATAAGAGCTCTTTTGAAGCTCAACACGGCGTCCGGGAGCTTGAGTTGTGTGTCTAGATAGGTACAATGAGGCTAGCATGAATGCGGGAGCATAGGAACTGACCCTGAAATGTACTGGAAAGCGTGGAGGACACTATTGACTTGTGGATGCCCTGGTCTAATAGCGTAACTAAGAGACCGTCATACTTTCTCTCCGTCGTCTTACATGTTCCTTAACCAACTGGGCACTTTCCACATGGCGTCCGCTCGAATTTCCTCCTCCAAGTTGAGAACTCTCAGGGATAGCAAATCGATGTAAAGTTTTGTCGAAGAAGAACTCATTTCCCCCATAGCCTCCAAAGCGCTGGTATGTAGTGTTTGGAGCCGAGCGTGAACTTGGGCGATGTAGTCGTGTATGGTGACGAAACGATGCGTGGTAGGTAGCACCTTGAGGGACGGTAGAACTTGTGGACGAGCCATGCCGCAGCAGCGCACAAGCTTCCGACCTTCATCATCTTTGTCTTCGATCCACTTTTGACCATCCTCATCGTCATCTTGATGCTCTGTTTCTCATTCGTATTCCCATTCTTCAAATACATCGACATCGACATCGACGTCGGTAGACGAGACTGGTGGGTCTGTTGCGGAAAATGTCGACATTGGGTGGAAACGACCGTCAGTAATGTATGGCTGACATTCGAAGCCCGGCTCGAGGGTATTCGCAACATCGACTGAAGATTGTAGAGGTCCAAATAGCGATCAGTGCACTCGCAGCATATCCATAGAGGCCTGCACGCCAATGTCAGAAGACCGGAGGCTGTCAAAGCTTGCAAGATCTCCAGAAGCTGGCATCTTGGAAAGTGATTAGAATGTGCGGCGAAAACTGTGCAAGGCTTAAAAGAGCATATGCTTTGTCATAAACAGAACGTGCTCTGTATTTACATAATCAATTGATTGTTTGTGGAGGGAAGTGAAAACGTAGGTGCCATGTAAGAGCGTGCACGAGACAGGGCTTTGGCGCATTTTCTCGCTCAGCCCCCAGTCCGTTGCTCCCGAGACACAAGAAGCCTAGAGTGATGGAACTTGATTTTGGGATGGTTGACGTAACATATGTGACAAATGTCATTTTTTGTTCTATAGATGCCTGAGAATTACCGCTCTCTGTCTCGTTGTGAACAATGGCCAGGCGCATGATCCGAGCCCAGTTCAACAGAGCACCAGATTCCTTTGCTTACTACTTGTATAAATTACCTCGAGTCTTCAAGATAACTTCCATCTCGCGACCAAAAAGCTGGAATAATTCCCGTTTTATTTTGTCAATGTTCACTGCATCGCCTCCCAGGTTTGTATTATACAGACCTGCAGTAGCCACCAGTGTAATCCGCTCCAGTCCACCGAACGTGTTAGCGATAGTTATATCACTGCCCTTGAAGTGTCTGAAGCAACATATCGTAACACTGATGTTACGTATTGCATTGCGCTGGCTCGGCGTGAACAATTCGCATCTCTGAACTTCGAACATAGACCAAAAATAGCTAAAGAATTCGTTAAGACTGAAGAGCAAGACCGCAGACTCCGAGTGAATCTGTTGGCAAGTGTAGCCAAGTGCGAAGAGGTCATCCTTGGATATTCGTTTTCCATCAACACCTCGGATAACAATCTTCTTGAAATTGTGATAGTGCTCGTTCAGATAGATGTGGTGACTGCCAAGAGCGTATCGGTAGATTTTGTTGCGGATTTCTCCAGGTAGTTGCAGCAGTGGTGAAGCTTCTTGGTTCCGTAGGAATCTAGGATGGTGAGCCAAGGGCCCGATGGGAAGGGCAGAATGACTTACATGGCATCTGCCTCCTCCTGCGAATCTCGTGAAACATGATCCCCTGCGCGAAGCGTCTTGCCATCTGGAAGTTTCATGTCTTATGTCGAGAGGGCGCTAGAGATCAACTATGGTAAATCGTTGCTCACGGGAACTGGAATAGGGAGTGCGACCCTAGTACCCTTTTATACTGCAGTTTGTGCGATAACGATAGAGAAATATGGTTACCTGGGTCAGGTGAATAGGCGAGTGTTTCCTACGTCACGCCGTAGAACGAGAGATACCCTCCATGTAAGTAAGCTTTGGCCCCAACACACAGGAGTGAACTAGTCATGATGAGATCGGAAAAATGCTGCTCATACTCAGATGCATTTTCATCATAGCTTTGAATCGCCAGAGGAACTAAGGTACTGTTCTTCTTCTTCCTGACGCACACCTTGCCACATTTCTGCGACACGCCATAACTTTTGCATCCCAATACTCTCCAGTAATGCTCCTCTTCCACTGCGATACATCTCGTCGTATCTATCGTCGTCTACTTCAACTGAACCGTCTTTGTCGAATACTACCATCTTACCCTTCTCAACCCACCCTTCGCCATGAACATATTTGATGAACTGGTCTTGTATGGCTCGTGCTATCTTTCGATCTTTATCACTGAAGTGGGGGTCAAAGTTCTGCAGGAGATACGCGACGTCGAGCTCGTGAGCTGCAAGGCCTTTGTGGGGGCCCTCTATTGGGTTAGGGACGTGGAAGTGGTATCGTGAAGCAGGTCTTGGTGGTGAGCAAGCTTTCCATCCTCGGTACGCAGCCAACGCAGGCAGATAGAAGCGTAATTCAGATCCAAGTATTAACATGCGGTCCTCTTTGTCTTTCCTGGGAAACTCGCCATCAAGACGATATGCCTTCAACAGTTCGTGCGTCTCAGCCGCTGACAGATGAGTTTGACATGCCTTCCTAAGACGCCCATGGCTATCGGGTTGAGCAAGGAGTCGCCCGATAACGATGAGGCCATCGTGCTCTGTGTCCCCTATTACGAATTCTTTGCACCAGGCTGGCTTATGTATAGCGCTTGATCCATCCATTATCGTCTCGATCGTGACTTCACGCTTTATGAATCGGCCGTCGACTGTCGCAGCGAATTGCTGAGCTAAGGGTAGCTTCTGAGCCAACTGTTCCGCATCGGTGTCCAATAGGATCTTTTTTCTGCTCTCGGTGTCCTTGACATCCAATTTAAGATAGGTAGACTGATCCTCGTACATCTTCTGTTGCCACCATCTGTTCCTCCATTTACGCAATGTGGCTTCCCCACTCATGATGATAACCCGGTCAAAGAGTCCCTCTTGCCCGACATTGGCGCAGAGTAGAGTCGATAGTGATATCGCTCCCGCCGACTCGCCTGCAGCAGTGATGTTGTTGGAATCCCCTCCGAACCCAGCAATGTGCTTTTTCACCCATCTGAAAGCTAGTACCTGATCTTTGTAGCCCATATTGCCGGCTGCGCCAATCTCATCGCTAGCGAGGAAGCCGAAGATGTTTAGTCGATAGTCCATCGAGACACCAATGAAGGGTTTGTCAGTTTCTGCACCTCGCTCGACCAAACGGCGTAGATCATACTGTGGCCAGCTGTTCGATCCGATGCTGAGACCGCCTCCATGTACCCACACAAATACTGGTAGCCCTCGTCTTCTGCTCTGTTCATTGCTCTGAATACCCTTTGGAACTGTGACAATCACATTCAAGCAATCAAATTCGTTCATACTTTCTGTTTTCCCTTGACCATGGCCGCAAGGTAAGACAGCGTCTCCGATCAAGGTCAAATCCCATGCTTGAGCTCCATGCAATTGTGGACATGACGAACCGAACTGGGTAGCATCGTAGACTCCGTCCTTCCCAACCTCTAGTTTATCATCAGGAATCGGTTCTTGATATCTTGCTGGTATTGATGCGTATTTGAGGTTGCGAAACTGGATTGTCGATGCTGAAGGTTCACCACGCAAGGTCCGCCTTAGTGTAGGATGGTGTAGGTTATTCTCGTCGGCTGACATTGCTCTTTGTTACTCCGCGTCGTCTTCCGAGACTGCTAATCAAGATCTTGGGAGGTACGCCAATTTACGTATCACCCAACATCTGCCGTCGTTGGCCACCCCGCGTCATTCCCCAGAGCGATAGCATGGATGTGGGGAGATGTGGGGCTGGACCTCGGCAACGGGACGGAGGCATCTTACGGACGCAAACTCGATGCTGTTGAGCAGGAGGTTTTACTGCATGGACTGAATTGTGGCGTTGAGGTTGAGGAAGGATGGAAGAGGCACGTAGTCGTCCGTAGACGCACTCGTTGCAGTCTGACGCGCTAGGCATGCGGATGTCGGGCATCTTCGGCGCAGTCGCGTTCGCATCAGGCCAAATTCTTATGCCAACATTCGCTGATTCAGTCGATGGTTTTTGGTTTGGATCATCTCATTTCCCACGAAGCAACTGACTCAAAAACGCTAGCAGGAGCGATAGTGCTAGCTAAATAGCAGACAACAGCAGCTACTGATGAGAGTAATAACCATTTACACAAGCATAGCTGGAGACTACTACGATACAATAATGACGTTACTCTCTGGAGAGGTTCAGTGCAGAACAATTGTCTCTGCATTTACCTGTTTACGCCCGTGGACCGATCAAAGCCTTATGACGACCTTCGTCTCCTCACGCCTGCTGAACCGCGCGTAGTATTCTGGCGCATCTTCAATGTCAATGATGCTGCTGACAATGAACGAAGGATGAGCCCGACCAGAAGTAATGAGAGGTACCAGTTCCGATGCAACACCCTGTAGGGGAAGCACAATACCGCCGTTGATAGCAATTTGCTTCGTATAAGCCGTGCCAATACTGAAGTCATTCAATGTGTCGTTGAACAGACCGACGATACCCATACCACCTCCGGGTGCCGTTACCTGAACCATTTCGCGTAGGGTGATGGAAGAGTCAACCGTGCCGTTTGCGGTCTCAGCTTCGAAGCCTACACACTCAACGCTTCTCCGGACACCTCCAGGTTCCCTCTGCATGATCTGACGGACTGCAGATGAGTTGCGGTAGTTAATTGGTATAGCACCGATGGATGCAGCAAGGTCCAAGCGGTCTTGCACGTGGTCGACACTGTAGACGCGCGAAGCACCACGAATAACAGCCGAATACGCGGCCAGGAGACCGACTGGCCCGGCTCCAAAGACAACAACGGAGTCTCCCGGTGTGAATCCGGACCAAGTGACACCAGACCAAGCAGTGGAAAAGATATCGGAAACAAACAGATAATCGATGAGTGTCAATTCACTTGTGGATGCGTTGACAGGGACTGGAATCAACGAGTTGCCGGCGAACGGGATTCTGGCATACTCCGCTGTTGTCTGAGTCAGCATATTGTTCTGAAGGTTAATAAGAGGGGTTTGAGGGAGACTCACTTTGCACACCAGGAAGTACCTCCCCCACTAGGCCGCCAAAGCCCAGCGGCGGATCATATACATCAGGCTCCTGAGTCCAGTGTCCGTTGTCTAGATTGTCTGGAATGACTACGTAGTCACCCACGCTCAGAAATTGGACGGCATCCCCTATCTCTGTGACGTAGCCGATAGCTTCGTGACCGTAAAAGTATGGTTGCTCAGGCGAGCCTGATTCCACGTGATAGGTGTGCATATCGCTCCCGCAGATGGCTGTCATGTTTATCTTGACGATGACATCCATGGCATTAAGGATGGTCGGAACGGGGACGTCGACGACAGAGACATTGAGGGCTTGACCGAATTGTGCGACTGCGCGCATCATAGCTGTAATATTCGAAGCCATGTTACCGACAAAGTTGTGATGACAATCGAAGATGGAGTGTGTGATAGTGTTGTGGCAGACACATTACAGCCATCTCTCTTATACAGATCTCTTCTGTCATGACGAAATCAATCAGGACATCATCGTCAAGCCAAGATCCCATGAGTTTGGATGTTATCTGGGAATTGTGGCCCTCAGCTAGCATGCCAACGGTCGGAGATAATGGAAGGATGACTAGGCTGTGCTACATACCTCTCTTCCCTATCAAGGTTGAAGTTGAGGTTGCGTTCCACTTAGTACCTCTACTTGCTATTGATTCGTAGATCGCGATGTCTAATGTTGGGCGCTCACTGTCTACTCTTTTGGCAGACGGGACATAACATAGGGTCTCGCATGGTGATAAAACTGGTGTCTTCTTGTCCCTGATTCCTTCAGATCTGGCTGCTTGATCAAACCATATTGATTGGTATCACCAAGTTCTTCCTGTACTATGTCCATTCGAAATCCATAAACAGAATGATTCAGCGGGCAATGCATGCCGCACGGCACTCCCGAAACCAGTACACAACCTAGGTACCCGTGGCGATCGTTATTCCGATGGCAGTATGTCATCGTGCTTGCTTGGCTGCGCTAGTTGTGCGATGATGGGAATGAAATGGGCATGGTTATTCCCTTCTGTCGCCTGAGCGTGTCAATTGCATCAGGCAACTACCTTTCGGTTGAGGATGAAGGTGATTGTGGATAACACATTCGGGGTTTGCCTAAGCGTGTAAGCAGGTTGCATTAGCGTCTTGGCAGGTTGCTCCTCCCTGAAGTCTGCTGTGCCATCCCAACGCCAATCATGACCTCATATCCGACATCTCTTCCTTGGTAGTTTATATGCTGCTATCTCCAGGCGATAGTGGTACTTCGCGATTTGGATGGTCGTCTTGCTAAACCTGTCAGCTACGTGCATGGTCCGGGCCCATAACTCCATGAGTTCCTGGCTGACTGAACTTGTGTGAAATGTATGTACGCCAGCTTTATTGACACATGGGCGGTAGGCCTTTAAAGGCGCTAGAGTTGGTCTTGAAAGAAGCAACTGCTCATTCTGCCATTCAATCCAATCCCCTCCGAATTGTTCACCAAGATGCCTGGCTCTTCACCTGCGAAGCCCGTCGACTGTATGACTGATTTTGATGCCAGTCATCTAGTAGGAAAGACCGCTGTCGTTACCGGAGGTACGCATCACTCTTCAATCTGCTGGTGCAAATACAACAGCTTTTTCAAGTACAATCATCGGAAGAGATAGCTAAAACAATAAACAGGAGGCAGTGGTCTTGGGGAAGCCTATGTTCGAGCACTGGTCAATTCAGGGCAGGTCCTTCTTATCATTCTTCTCATCACGAAAACCTTGAGTGACTAACAGAAAGACAGATTGAAGGTATGCTTCGGAGATCGTGATGCCCACCGAGGAGAGCAGCTCGCTTTTGAACTCAAAGACTGTCGCTTTGTGCACTGCGACGTAACAAACTGGGACAACCAACTTCGGCTGTTCAGCGAAGCTGCCTCGTTATCTTCCTCTGGGAAAATTGACTATGTAGTCGCCAACGCGGGTATCATACATGCAGACGACGTATTCACATTCGAAGGTAAATCCACCATCTCGCAAACTCAGTCGGACTCATACGTCGAGCTAACTGCCCACAGGTCCCAACCAAATACCCAAGAAGCCAAATCTCGACATCATCGACGTAAACCTCAATGGCGCGCTCTACACCTGTAAACTCGCAATGCACTATTTCATGACCCAAAACGGCACATCACCGAATTCCTCCCAAACAGACACCTGCCTGATCCTCATTGGCTCAGGAGCCGCTTACCTCGACTGTCCACGCGGACCCCAATACAGTGCCTCCAAATATGCGATGCGTGGTATCATGCACTCCCTGCGTCGTACAGCGTACTACTACGGTTCTCGCATCAATATGATTTCGCCATGGTATGTGCGCACGAAAATTCTGACGGATAACGACTTTGATGCGGTGGAGAAGGCAGGTGTACAGCTTGCTACTACAGAAGATGCAGGGCAGTGTTTGTTGAGGATCTTGAGCGATGGTAGTATCAATGGGCGGTCACTTTTTATCTCAGCAAGGAAGTGGGCACCGAGGGGTTATATTGATCTGGATTTGGATGAGTATCCTGGAAATGATCTGTTGGAGGAGATTCAGGCTGATCAAGTCAAGTTTGCGCCTGTAGAGGCGGGCTTGTTCGTCTGATCATGCGTTTGGTACCATAGAACCTTCCTCTCTGCGTAACTCAGCAAAGCATGGAATTTTGACAATATAGTCGGAGCATGATACGCGTCTCGCCGCGTCTCATGCCGAGAACGCAAGCATGTTTCATGGTATCGTTACGTTAAGCGCGCGTATTCACAGACACGTACCTACTCGTCATCCTCATCATCCTCGTCCTCCCCAAACTCAACACCATATTCGGCACACACATCCCATCGATCTCCCTTAGCACTCTTGCTAACGTATTTGGTAAACCTCAAAACACCACGGTCCCTCAATACAATAGCCAAATTGTTCCACGCAGCCGGCTGGCTAAACAGAATACCATCGTCCTCATCATCCGCTGCAGACTTGTAGATTGCAGGATCAGCTTTCGCTTTGCGACGCTGACCAGCACCGGTGGAGGTCGAGGCCTCAGACGTAGGAATATTAGGGTGGTCGTTGTCTTCGTCGCCAGCCATGTACATTTCGTATCCCCCAACTTCTTCTTCAGGCTTGGGCTCTGGCTCCTTTGCTTTACCATTCTTCTTGCTCTTTTTACTGCTGCTGCCGTTTTTCTTGGGTTCTTCAGGCGCTTCTTCAGGCTCTTCATCTTCATCACCCCAGCCGCGGGAGGGTGTGATGCCCAGGCATACTTCGAGCTGCGGGTCTTCTTCTTCGTATGCGGTCGCGAGGGTGTAGTCGAGACCTCTTCGGAAACGGCGCGCAAAGATGTTGCTCTTAGTCAGTGTGATACCAGTCACAAGCGAGATCCACTTCATGAACGCTGGATGTGGGAAGAGGATGTCCACGAGGTCGTCGTAAGGTGTCATGCCGTCGTTCTCAGGATACGGTGTCGTTGGTATCGGTTGGATTGCTTTCCGGTAGAGATAGCGCTGCTTATGCGGTGGTCTTGCGACACCAACCATCGACTCTTTTGAGTGTGGGTTGTTGGGTAAGCTTGGGTTTGCCTCATGGTCTTTTGACTCGAGGTACTCCCGCAACCGCGCAGAGAATTTGTTGGATAAGAATTGCGCAAGTCTTAACGAAGACTCGTCGCCGAACATATTAGACAACTCCTCTACTGTATCCGGTACCAGATAGTTTGGATTCATGAACTTGATCAAGAAATCGATGTCGTTCTCAGTCAGCTCATCATCTTCCTGTTTCGCCTGCTCTTGCCAGTCTGGGTTGTCTACCCAATGCGATTTTGGTTCATCGAAGATGTCTGCCTTGCCTCCTTGCAGTTGAGCAAGCGAACTCTTCTCTGCCAGCTTCTCCTCAAGACCTTCCTCGTAGCCTTCCTCGCCCTCTTGGGGAATGTGGAACCATCCGCTGATGGCCATGCGGATACGTCCACCATCCTCCCCTGCCTTTTCTTCCAGGCCTCTCCTGTAGACCTCCTCGACATCGTGGAAACTCTCTCCGGGTTGAACAGTGAAGAAAGAGAGCTGATTCCAGGCCGGCGGTATCGACAGGGAAAAGTCTGGTTGCGGTACCCTGACTTTGTCGCCTTCTGGTGTTTCAAGATGCTCCGTTGGGTACAGTCGTAATGCGCCTCCCCATTCAGGCTTCCATGGGATATCGGGATCTAGCAAGTATAGAATCCAGCTTACGCGCCGACTTCCAATGACGTCGTCGTGGCATAACAAATGACACCCTGGTGTGTAAACATTCTGCGCTGCGGTCAATGCAATGCCTTGTATCGTGAGTCACAAAACCTACCACTGCCATATCCGTCTTCACGCCGCTCAACGGCCCAGATGCTGTTATCGAAGACAGATACTTGCGAAAGGCAGACGAGTACAGCGAGTCGCGGAGGGTGAGCAGGGAAGGCAAGCGCTTGAGCGCACTGTCGTGGAGACCATCGAGGTTTGCGAGATCGCCAGATTGGTGGATCTTGTAGATGTCTGTCTCTTTGGGCGTGAAATGGATGTGCTCGCGAATTTCGTTGCGGACATTGCGGAGGAGCGTATCGTCGACGAGATTGTGAATTACGGCGTGTTTGTAGCTATGACTTGAATTAGCGCTATCCAGCTCAAGGAGGTGGAGATTGGCACATACGGCTGGGAACCGGCGTACTCGCTCGTATATGTCTCGAGTACCTTGCCGTCGAAGAGACCGTCGCGGAAATTCTTATGCGCTTCGTCATCGGAGATAGCTCTCTTCTTTTTCACCTTGCCATTGGCAGGCGCCTCATTCTTGCGCTTAGCCATTGCAGAAGTTTAGCGACAATCTCAGTTTTGCGGGGAAAAGGTTCAGTTGTCGCGCAGGAGCAATCAAGGGAAACTTGAGCATAAATTTAGTCGGCATTAAGCTTTGAACATCGCCGATGCTATCGCCTCCCTCACACCACAATCTCTCCACCTAACCCACTACAGCATAACCACGAAGATTAATGCCCAGCGTGGACGCCTTCTCCTCATGTTCACCGATAACAGACCAGCCGGATCGCGGGCAGTGCTTGCAGAACTATAATCAAGAGTCCACGACCTCAGTCACGACTGGTAGGATGGGTATTCGCTAATGTGCGGAGTGCCAGCCACTCCGGTTGGTCGACACCCGGAGACCACACGTCCGGTGGCGTCGATCGCGTTAAACTTTACTATTATGGGAGATCAACTTGGGTCATCATGCTTTCACATGATGAGAAGTATAGACAAACAGGATATCTGTTTAGGTGGTCATGAATAGCAACTGTCTATTGGGTATCTCAAAATCGATCGACGTGCTACGACTAGGGACGTTTATCGAAAGCGCTACGCGTCTCGATACAGGACTGTTACGAGCGCTTGGTGTGGTGTTGATCTCCGCATGAGTTCAGTACAGCTGAGTAGGTTGCGTGGCAGTGGTGACCACGAAGCCACAGTCTGCGACGGCACATCTTACTCCTCGTGGCCTCCTGCAAGCAGCCTAGCCATCTTCTCCTCCAGCATCTTGACATCATTCCCAACAGTCTTGACGTTGTTGACCATGGCCGTTTCGGCCGTCTTCATCTTCTTCTCCAGAACCTCAAGTTGGCGCTCCCACTTTTTGATTTCTTGTTCTTGCGTCGACTGCCTGCTCTCTAGCTCTGTTAACACTGTATCGGCTTGCCAAGCGCTTGTATGCACGAGTCGCAGTGTGCGCAGACGCTCTAGGACCAAAGGCAGAATGGGCGATAGCTTGTCGACAGAAGGCAGGGTGCCATATAGCGCATTGATCTTGGCATCCTGGTCTGGATATATGGGAGCCTTGTTGTCGCCAGAAGTCGAACCAGCTTGTGCAGCTTCCTGTCGGACCTCCTTCAGATGCTCCGCTTCTGCTGTGAGCTTCTTGACGTTCTGCGTAACAGCATCCATATTGTTGGCAGAGGCGTCTCCAATCAAGCTGAGCGTCTGTTCCAACCTCGTCAGGGTAGTGGCGACGGGGAAAGGCGTATGGTCGCTTAGATCCGGCATTGTGTTTCCGTTTAGGCCCAAGTTGTTTTCCATCTGAGTGATTCGCTTGTCAAACTCGGCCGCTTGGTTCAGCACAAACTCCAGTTGGCTCTTTTGTATCTGGGTGCCAGGTAGTGGCGGCTTCTTTGCAATGGCATCGCTGATCTTGGGGCTGGGTTCAAAGGGCTTGTAGCTCTCAAACTTTTGTACCGTCCGATCCAGTATCGCCTGTGCACCCCGAGCACCGCCCTTGTGTGCTGTGTATATCGTGTCGACTTTGCTCGCTATCAACTCCATCATCTCCTTGGGGTCTTGCTCCTCGATCTTCGACTTGTCCCCGCTCTGCACCCCGCGCTCGTACTCCTCTTCCAGCCCAGCTAGCTCCCTCTTGATCCGCAGCAGCTTCTTTGCAAAGCTTTCCTCTTCTTCGTCGCTATCATCTCCTATTATCTCGCCTCGCCGTCGCTGGCGCTGTGTCGATGTGCGGTAGGATTGGCGTTGTGCGGTGATGTTGTCCGAGAAATCGACCCCGCGGGCGTCTATTCGTGAGGGCTGGAAGCGGCTGCGGGCTTGGTCTGGCTGGAGCCGCTGGTGACGGACTGCCGAGTCCCTGGGGTCGTCATCGTCGCCTTCGCCATCGGATTCGGAAACAGCGGTGGAGGCTTGTATTGTAGACACGTCTTCGGTGAGTTCGGGCGTCTCGTATATGTCCGGGGCGGTGTCAATGCCTGGGAGATTGTCGTACTTGGGCCGTGTTCCTTCAGACATGGCGGGTGAGTGCGCAAGAGGGCTATCGCTTGTTTGGCCCAAGTTGGGTGAGTTCGAGGGGACGCGTCCAAAGTGGCAGTCGCGACTCACGCTAGTCTCCACATGGCATAGTTGGCATGTGTTGTACACGGAACAAGTGGGTGAAGATATGATGAATGGTTTGCTCTTGCCTGCATTTCAGGCAGGTTTCAATCGCTATCTACATGGTCTGCACTCAGCGATACTAGACCTCACACCGGATACAAATGACTCTGCTCGAATGACTAGACCCACGCACGTCATGTTTGAAAACAACTGCTTGACCTTGTCTATGCTTGAACCTTGAAAGTACGACCGCTGGCTGTCTTGCGCTCCTTCTCCTCTGCCTCGGGTCGGGCTCTGCGAAGAACTATATTTTGTCAGTACAAACATGACACAAGTAGGACGATGTAGAATACCTTGGAGGAAGTCTGCAGTCCGCTTGCGCATCCTCGTGTGGATGAAAGCCTTTGAAGCCTTGATGTGGTAGTGAAAGTAGTCTCGGAAAGTTTGGATATGCGAGATAACATCCTCACGCCGTTGCTTGGCAAGATGGCGAGGGAAGAGCACTGCCAGAGTTAGCCGGGAGTACAGCAAGTGGGCTTGGAATGCGTACCAAATGTGATGTAGCCGATCTCAGCTGAGCCAGAGTTATCGACTCCTGGGATGCCTTGCAGCTCTAAGGGTGGGTCGTTCCTGAAGAGTACTTGTGGTGCGTTCTGAATAGCTCTCCGTCTGGCGTCGACGAACTCCTGGAGGAACACCTTTCCGAATATCCTGTCTGTCTCTTCCCGGAACACAGTGGAGAAGATGACGGTGACACGGTCGTGGCTGGCCTTGATGTAGATGGCCTCCTCCTCTCTGTAGTGGATCGCGCGCACGGCACCTCCTTCTGCTACACCCTGCGGCGCCGACTCCGATGTGTATTTGGAAGCTTCTTCCTGCAATTCATGGAATTCGTCAAAGGCCTGCTCGAAGGGCGCAGCCATGGCGTTCCGCTTTAGGAGGGACACACGTCGGACCAGGTCTTCTTTGGCCTCTGCACAAGGTCAGCATCTTGCTCCACCAGTCTGGTCATGCACCGTACCCTGCTCTTCCGGTAGGTTCTCCAAGTCAACCAGCACCGAGAAGTCGTAGCCAGACTCGGGTTCCACGATGTAAGGCCCATACTCTCGCTCCAGCACTGCCTGCGCGCCATACTGGACCAGCTCCTTAAAGCACTTGATGTGCAACGACACTAGTATCTTTGTCTTGCTCTCCGGTGTCGAGATGTGGAAGGTGACACCGTCAAAGTCGGAGACGACCTGGTCAATGTTGGCGGTAGCTCCTCTATGTGCTGTTAGCTACCTGGCTGCTGCTGCTGCGGAGCGGAAGGCAGCGGGGTATTGCGCACCCATTGATTCGTTCCCTGAGTAGGGACTCGATAAGCACGTTTTGGTAGTCGAGAAGAAGCATGTTGGCGGTTCAGCTTCTGGTAGGCGGGTTGGCTTGGTCGGGCGGGCAGCTATCGAGGGCGGTGATGCGGAGGACGGAGGTGTGCTGTGATGCTGGAAGGTGGGCCTAGCGCAATTCGTGGGGTTGGCCCTTGTATAAAAAGTTTCGAGAAAGTAACCAACTTCCAACCCGACCGTTTCTAGTGGCGCATACCCGTCAACTTTGTATACGGAGCGCAATGACCTGAAGATAGTGCTTCTGAGCTTCTTCCAATACTCCCGTCACGCGATATCCGATTTTTCTCTAGAGGCGGCGCAAAATGGTCAAATCCTACAGGTAATGCGCACATGCAGCGCAAATGAAACAGAGCTCGTGCTGACTGCCATGTAGCAAATATGAGCAGACCGATGCTTTTGGCGTGGTCGCGACTGCCACTTCCAACATCATTTGGACCCCAGAAGGCCTCACCCAGCCCGGTTCGACTCGATCCGCAGGCGCCGGACGCGCATACGCCGCCGCCAACGAAGAAGTGCTATGTTGGGATGTAAAGAAGGGTGAGCTCATGAGCAGGTGGCGCGACAACACCTGCACCGAGGAAGTAACGGTCATTTGCCGGAGCGAAGTCGATCCAGACGTTTTTGCCGTGGGTTACGCCGACGGAAGCATACGCATTTGGGATGCGCGAACGTCGACCGTCATCATCAGTTTCAATGGACACAAGTCTGCAGTTACCGTCCTGACTTTTGACCAAAGTGGAGTACGCTTGGCGAGTGGTTCCAAGGATACAGATATTGTGGTTTGGGACCTGGTGTCGGAAACCGGCTTGTTCAAGCTGAGAGGGCACAAGGGCCAAATTACTGGTCTACAGTTCCTCCACCCCAGCAGTGCTTCGCAAGAAGATGGCGCAGAGGACGAAGATATGGACACGGACGCAGACCAAGCCTTCTTACTATCTACCAGCAAGGACGCTTTGATCAAGATTTGGGATGTTACCACTCAACACTGCATCGAGACCCATATTGCACAAACCAACGGAGAATGCTGGGCACTCGGCGTTTCGCCCGATGGCAGCGGTTGCATAACGGCAGGCAACGACGGCGAGCTCAAAGTGTGGGCTATTGACCTGCGGGGTCTTCGAAGAGCAGGCTCAACTATTGGCGAAGGACCAGAACAAGAATTTCTCACGCCCAGAGGCATACTATACCGGACAGGCAAGGATAGGACACAAGGCATCTCTTTCTATGCCAAGGCTGATTACATTGCCGTACATGGCGCAGAGAAGGCTGTTGAAATATGGCGGATAAAGACACCAGAAGAAGTGCGGAAAAGCTTAATCAGGAAGAGGAAGAGAAGGCGGGAAAAGGCCAAGACTGAGACAAACGGGGACGACGACGCTGATGCTGATGACAAGGTCAACCCCGCCGATGCTGAGATAGGCGACGTCTTCGTACCTTACGTTACCGTACGGACAGCTGGAAAAGTTAGATCGGTCGCATGGATGCACATCAAAGGAACGAAGAAGCTGCAGCTACTGATCGGTACGAACAACAACCTTGTTGACGTTTACGAGATACCCCAACGAAGCAAGACAAAAAGCGAGGAAGCACCCGAGTACAGCCGCACACTATCCGTCGAACTCTCCGGTCACAGAAACGATGTACGGGCGCTCGCACTCAGCTCCGATGATCGCATGCTGGCATCCGCGTCGAGTGGTGGACTCAAGATCTGGAACGTCAAGACGCAAAATTGCTTGCGTACCCTTGAATGTGGCTATGCACTTTGCTGCGCTTTCTTGCCTGGTGACAAGATTGTTGTTGTCGGAACGAAAGACGGAGACATTGAGCTGTACGACATAGCGGCATCCACGTTACTAGACAAAATCGACGCACACGAAGGAGCCGTTTGGACTATGCAGGTACACCCTGACGGAAAGTCTCTCATTACTGGCAGCGCCGACAAGTCCATCAAGTTCTGGAACTTCGAGATCGTCCAAGAAGAAATTCCAGGAACGAAACGCACGACACCTCGCCTCAAGCTCGTCGAATCGCGCATACTGAAGGTCAACGATGATGTTTTGAGCGTGCAAGTTTCGCCCGACTCTAAACTCCTCGCCGTAGCAACGCTCGACAACACTGTCAAGGTCTTTTTCGTTGACTCGCTGAAGCTCTTCCTCAACCTCTACGGCCACAAGCTGCCTGTGCTCAACATGTCGATCTCCAGCGACAGCAAACTCATCGCGACCTGTTCTGCGGACAAGAACGTCCGTATCTGGGGTCTCGACTTTGGCGACTGTCACAAAGCGCTCTTTGGTCACGAAGACAGTATCATGCAAATATCCTTCATCCCCCACCCCGTCGATAACGATGAACGCCACATCTTCTTCAGTGCCTCCAAGGACCGCACAATTAAGAGCTGGGACGGCGACAAGTTCCAACAAATCCAGAAGTTCAAGGGTCACCACGGTGAAATCTGGGCCATGACTGTCGCTCGAACAGGCGATTTCATCGTCACAGCGAGCCACGACAAGAGCATACGCGTCTGGACCCGGTCTGAAGAGCCCATTTTCCTCGAAGAAGAACGCGAACGGGAACTAGAAGAAATGTACGAAAAGACACTAGCCACCAACCTCGAAGACGATGAGGACATGACTGGCGAACGCGCCGAGGCAGTCGACGCCAGCAAACAAACAATCACCACACTCACAGCCGGAGAACGGATCCAAGAAGCCCTCGACCTGGGAATCGCCGACCTAGACGTTGTCCGAGACTGGGAAACACAACGCAAAACCAATCCCAAAATTGCCCCGCCACAGCGTAACCCCCTGTTTCTTGCTCTAGGCAACATATCCGCTGAACGCCACGTCCTCAACACCATGTCCAAAATTCCTGCTGCTCAGCTGCACGACGCGTTACTCGTTCTACCCTTCTCATCTCTACCCGCTCTCTTCACTTTCCTGGCTATCTGGGTGCGCAAACAGTGGAACGTAACACTGACTTGCCGCGTCCTCTTCTTCATGCTCAAAACGCACCAGAAGCAAATTGTCGCCAGCAGGGAACTCAAGACGGTGCTTGAGCTTATGCGAAATGACCTCAGGAAGACGCTGGTAGGTAACAAGGATTTGATTGGGTTCAATGTTGCGGCGTTGAGATTTGTGGGGGAGAGGGTGGATGAGGCGCAGTTGGTTAGGTGGGAGGATGTTGACAAGCTGGACGAGGAGAAGAACAGGAAGAAGAGAGGGTTTGTGGATGTTGCGTAGGTCGGTGGATGAGGTTGCATTTCGAGGCGTTTTTTCTCTCTTAAACATTTGGGTGTCAAAAGTAGTTATTCGGTGTAAAGATCTACGTTGCAAATACTCATTCATCGTGCTTGAAATGGTCTACACTTTCTTGAGACTGATTTGAGTCAGACGTAATGCTTCGTGCCGACCGGCCTTGGTTCACTTTCGTAGTGAACATGTCTAATCCCACAGGTGATTGTACAAGTCTTTCCAGACGTGCTGCCCAGTGTCCACACACACACACACACACACACACACACACACACACACACACACACAGCATATTTCCGCTCTCTTCTACTACCAAAGCTGTTTCCAATCCAACGTCTATCCCATGGCCTTCAGGAAGTTAGCCTCCTTGATGCTAGCTCTCCTCTTATTCCTCATCGCCTTTGTCAACTCCTCTCGCGCATCCTGCGCCTTGATCGACCCCTCCAGACTACCGTCTCCAGCCGGTAAGTCAATAGTTTGCTCGTACAACGGCACTTTTGGTACCATCATCTCCGGGTTCATGGCTTGTTCCTTACGGAGGCGCTTCGCAGCTAAACGACGTTGTTTTTTTGATTTTGCTGTACGCTAGTTAGCAAAGTCGGTCCTTTCCACATAATATAGATACGGGTAAGCAGATTCAAGAGAAGACGTACAGAACAAATCTCCCGCTCCAGCCTCGGCCTTCTTCTCCTGTCGGTCCAATATCGTCCACAGCCAACTCGGGTACTCGTCATCAGCCAACGCAACAGGATCCTGTCTATCTTTCAAGAAATTCAATCCCTTGAGTGGTTGTCCAGCCGGTATACTGCTCTTTACCAGCGGCGCAGCCTTCTTCTTTGCAGCCTCCGCAGCCGTGGCCTTGAGATCCGGACTCGCAGCTGGCGTTAACGGCTCGCTAAAAGGCTGTGCGGCGGACGTAGAAGTTGCGGTTGGCGGTGTGTGCGAGGATGTCGAGTCGCCTTGGCGGCCTGCGGATTGCGTTGCGGTGCTTGCGGAGATTGGTGTTGCATTGCGGAGGGGCGTTGTGGTGGTGAGGAAGCGTGAGGCTTGTTGTGGGCGTGGGAATGGAGTTGTTTGTGCACGCGAGGCGGCCCGGAGACAGGTTCGACATATCATCTTGGATGTGTGTGTATGTGTGGGCGTGGCTTTCAATTGGATCCCTCCTTCGTTGTACTGGTCAAAAGTTTGAGATGCAAAGGGAAGGATGCCGAGGTGTTTCGCCGATTCCGGATCACGCTAGAGCCATCCTTGTCTCCATGCCTGCCTCCCGCAGTGTGCTCGATCTCGGGAGCGCGATGCATGGTGCATAAACGCCATCCCATGCTTCGTCGTTGTTGCCTGTGTTTGAGTCTCGCATGTGGCTATCGCTATTGTGATTTTGGCAGGTGCCATACTTCAAATGGCACCTTCCGGATCCAGCACGTCCCATGGACAGTGTATGATAACAAGATAGCGGAAGGACATCACCGATTAGGCAAACACAACCAAGTGCACAAGGGATGGATAGGTGTATGTGTACATTTTGATTCCGAAGCATGGTCGTCTGTGTCAGACATGAACGCAGTGTAACCACCACGTCCAGCAGACCCAGACGCATGCATCATGTTCCTCCGATTCCGCCTGCGGCTGACCGCCTCAATAACATCGTACAAGACAAACGTGAAAGATTCGTTAGAGATAGTGTGGGATTAGTGCCCAAGCTTGACGCTGGTATTCCGGAACGCCTTAGTGTGTTCCTTCCAACCATGCTAGCAGATCAAATATGAGACAAAGAAAAACTAGAATTAGACCAAGGAGTGGTGGGATCAAAGTCCGCAAGTATGTACACGGAAGCGAGAGCATAAGACATCGTCTAAGGTATAGTGTCCAGAGCAAAAGAGGCCGTCCAGGAAGCACGGTAAAGAAACTTCTCAGATCCAAGCCATGGGAGGAGCTTGGTGCGGGACGCCGAACCGATGGCTGAAAAGTGGTCGGATCTCTGAGAGGTAGTCGGCAGCACAGAAAGACGCGAGGTTCTTTGAGCGCATAACCGAAAAGTCAGCCTCGGCCTCTGCATCTCGTACTACGCCGCCGAATTCCTCAACAACCTCGTTGAGTTGCTCCAGTTCGCGGCCAAAGGGGTGACTCTCTTCTTCAATCGTGCCTTTGAACATGTCAAGTGAAGATCGCTGCTCGCGAGAGTGACGTGCAGAACCAACGCTTCCACGCGAGTTCACACTGCCACGGGTACCGACGTTCTGGAGAGATCGCTTGTGCGCCAGTCGCTCGTGTGCGCGTTTGCTGTGCGAGAGAGCCCTTTGAGGAATAGCAGGCACAGCCTCTACTGGCTCCTCCTTGACTTGCTTGAGACTGGTGGTTGACGCAGACTTCTTGAGTTGCTTGCCAGCGGCGGAAAAGTAGCCAGAAAGGTGGTTGGGCGCAGGCGAGCTGGGCGAAGACTCCACGGAAGAGGCATCCGTAAGGGTAGTGTCCCTTGATCCATGGGAAGAGGCTCGGGAGCGTGTTGACACACTGTGGTCCGAGTCGTCTGCCGAAGAGTGGCTCAGAGAGGTTGATGAAGAAACATTCCTTAGGGTCGAGATGTCGGGGGCGTTGTACGAAAGCATGTTGGTAGTGGATACCAGGGCGATAGGAAGAGATATTTTCGAACGGTCAAAGTTGTTGGGGACTTTGACGCTCTGGCTACGAGTTGGTGATACCGGAGACTCCTTCGGGTCGTCAGTCCGCTTAATGCGCCTGGTCATGGCACGAGCAAGAGACATATTGATGGATTAATTCAAAGTAGATGTGCGATATTGCAAATAAGGGTCCAGCTGTCGGTCCTGGGGCCGGTAATTCAGGCGGTGACTATAGTTGGTCGCTATCTAGGTGAGCTGCAGATATGCGGGGTATTGCCGGATGTAAATTGCGCTTGGTGGTGGCACGAGGTCCAAACAGTCGCGAGCTAGAGTAGCACTAATGCGTTTGCTACGTTGTTCTAGAAAGAATCTGGAAAAGATCACGCTGTGCTTTCGGTGGTGTATTTGAGACGCGTGCCCTTATCAGTGTAACAGTGCACTGGACTTGGGAGTCGTATCTGTTGTACGGATGCCGCTAAGATGTTGGCTTGGGGTCCGGTGCAGTTGATTCCAAGGACCCGATCGAGTTTTTGGGTTCCTTTGATGGTCTTTTGGGTTTTCTAAATGTTGGCTCCGTGGCGCGTAGTGATGAAGTGAAGAGTGAATCGTGGATATGAAGAAGGATAGTCTGTCAAAGAGCGTAGAGACCAGCTGTGTCGTAAGGAGCGAACACCGGGCCGCGAAATGAGGGAGTGAAAGCTGCTGTGGAAGGCAACGATCGCGTAAGGCAAAGGAAGGGAGAAGGCCTGAAGAAGAGGGCGCGCGATAGAGCGACTGAATGGGTTGAAAAACCAGCATCCCCGGGGCGGCAGGCTAACCAAGCCGCGTCGACATGTCTCTCGAAGATTGGTAGGAGTGACCGGGGCAAGGCCAGAACCAAGCAAAAAGCAGCAAATCAGAGTGTATTGGTTCCTGGGATGCTGAGTTAGTGGCGTCGACACAGCCCGGCTAAGTTTAGCGGGCACTATGTTTTCTATAGCTGGCGAATGGGATTGCCTCGCAGAGAGTGCATCTGCCGCCCATGCGTCTCAGATTGAGCCGGGGCTCGTTGGCCTGTTTAGTTGATCCGCACGCTTTCGTTGGGGCTCCAAAGGCCCGCTGTTTCAACGCTGCCCACAATCAGAGATCCACTACCGAGCTGAATGAAGGGCTTTCCCTATCTTGTCGCACGGCATTGACATGGGAGATGATTTGGGTGCATGGCGGATAGGTGAATAAAAATTGCAGTCGAAGGCCGGTGGCACAGCTGTCATTCTGCCTAGACAGCTCACCACGCATAGCATGAGATATGGATAAGCTCCGATGCCAGCGAAAACGGTACCGTGGTTGTGTTGGCGACGGCGCAATCTGTCAATCCGCTCCTCGTCCGGTCATCTGGCACTCTAAAACTTTGTGCAGAGGCGCCAAAAGCAGGCCTCTCACTCGGTGCCACAATTGTACCTCAGAGGGACGCACGAATGACAGTCATCATCAAAGGGACCGATGGCATGATGATGGTTTTGACCCTCCGAGGTTTCTGCCTTGCGTGGCCTTGGTGGTTTCGAAACTGATAAGGGCCGAGACGAGGGAACCTTGGGAATGACGATCTGGCCGTCATCTTGCGAGATCGAGACTCTGAAGCAGCGTCGTCGTCGGGCCCACATTGTGGAGATGTTGGTGCCCTAAGCTGCAAACGCAGGCAGATCAGCCGGTCGCTTGTCGGCTGCGTGGTGTGAGTTCGCCCGCTCGTTCACTTTGCTTCGTCACGCTCGGGCGCTGGCACTGAAAACGAATTTGAGTTCATCGTTTACCGTTGCTCGTGGTGATGGTGATGTCATTACAACGTTCATTGATGAATCGTGCTGCGACACGATGAGGCTATCCGATTCAGACGAGATGAAAGGAGCTGAAAAGCAAGGGCGAGCTATCCAGGTCGTCGGGCAATTTTTGAAACGCGTGCGGGACCCGACTCGCGAATGCGACCCGCGAAACACCACTGTACAAGGGTCTCTCGAGCGTTGCGGGGTCAAGCTTCACAAATAGCTTGATTGTGCAACATGTAGATAATGGTGCAAATGGTATCAGATCTTGGTACATTCGCCACGTTTTGTAGGTCCTATATGCCCAGGGTATCATCGTCTACTCCTCCATCGACTCCCAGCCCTTCTCGGCACCCTCCTCCTCGCCCTCGTCGTCGCTCTCGCCTTCCTCGCTATCTGAGTCTGTGTCCTGCTCCTCAAGACCCACGAGCCTCTCCTTGCCATCTCCTCTAATCGCAGGCACCTTGCTGGCAAAGGCTGCGCGTACGGCTGCGTTTGTGCTCGTGTCCCAGATCTGTACTGCACCTTTGCTTCCTGCGACTGCCAGCCGGAAACCGACTTCTTTATCGGGTGCAAAGGAGGTTGAGAAGACGCGCCCAACACCAAGATCCCGTGAAACGACCATGCTTGGTCCGTTGTCCTGGATGTTCCACAGTTTTACTTGCTTGTCTGTTGAGCCTGTGACCAGGTAGCCGGGTATCACTGGGTTTATGTCGAATGAAGAGATGGATTCGTCATGTGCTTGCAATACCCATACCGGCTTTGAGGCAGAGGGGTCTTTTGGCGCATTACGAACGTCGTGGTAGTGTATCATACCATTCTCAGTAGAGACCTGGGATTGTCAGTACGACGTGATGGAACTCGTGTTACAAGACTTACGTAGAAGTAGTTGGGGTCGTGAGGATTCCACCGCACAGTCTCGACGTCACTCTCAACACCCCATCGTGGCGCCTTTGCGTCGGGTGCACGCACGTCGGCTGCCACAACAGTTCTGTCGTAGCTACCACTGAGCAATGCAGTGGCCTCGACGGGATGCCAGGCTACGGAGCAGACCTTGTCTGTGTGGTACGTGTATGACTTGGCACACTTTGTCGTGTTCAGGTCCCACAGCTTGATGGTCTTGTCTGCGGATGACGAAGCGAGGAAATTCCGATGTTGTCGGTTTGCTGCAAGCGAGAGGACCGAGTCGACGTGGAACTCGTCGTTGGCCTTCTTCGACTTCTTTTTCTTCTTTTTAGGCTTGTCCATCTTGTCCTCGGCGCCTTGTCCCAGCACTGCGTCTGGATACATGCTGTCTACCACGTCCAGATTCCAGATCTCAATATCGGGGTCCATGGTTCCAATCGCCACATAGTTGCCCCTGCCTTCACTCGTGCCTACAGACTTGCCCACAGGCAGATCTAACCATTCGACGGCAAGAGGGATGGCAGGCAGCATGATGTCGTGGTGCACGTAGAGATTGTCGTCCTCGTCCTCGTATACGTAAACTTCGAGGTGGGCGACTTCGTCCTCTATGCGACCAGCCAAAACTAGGTTGTCTGTAGCCAAGATTTGAAGCTCTTCGCGCTCTTCCTCGTCCTCTTCCTCTCCGCCCTGCATGGTGATGTACGGATCGTCCTCGTCATTCTCGTGGAAAACCAGGTTCTTTGCGTTTCCGAACATGGCCATGGTGTCGCCCTGGTCTTCGGCAACATCGTCGTCGTAGTGCTCGAGGTCGTATTCCTTGAGGTCGTCATCATCGTCCCTTGAGACTTGTCAGCATGGAAGAAATAGATTTTCCGGGTGCACGCACTCATTGTCCTTCTTGGACGCCTTGGACGAGGTGCCGTTCTTGACCTTGTCCTCAGCCTGGGCCTCCTCGAGCTCCTCCTTGGCGTCCTCGAGTTGCAGGTTGGCCAGCTTGGAGATGCGCTCGTATTCGTCCTCGTCGAATTGGTATCTTGAGGGGAAGGGCGCCGCAAAGCCACGCGGCACCCATGTTGTCGCCGTGATCATAGACATTGCGCTGGTGGTGTCAAGTGAAATGCGCAGTGAGGGCGCAAGTGCAAGGCGCGTGGGGGACTTTTTCAAGAGTTGGAAATAATTTTGGGCGCCCCGCAACGATTGGCCGAAGCTCCTGGCCCGCCTATCGATACTGCGGACCTCCGAGCATCAACTTTCTCGACATGCCCACACCGCCCCCTCTACAGCACGCCATGGACCGCGGCCACAGCCCAAAGCGGCGCAAGCTCGACCCGGAAGAGTACTCCATCGCGCCCCGCCCCAAGTTCCGCAAGCCGAACCACGCAGCATCCTCGAGGGCGCACCCGCCCAAGTCGCACGACAATGGCGCAGACCCGTCGCAGAAATCCTTCGACGGCCCAGAGCCGCTGGTCCAAGACTTCGACTCCATGGCCCTGGATCGCGACTGGTACGGCGGCGAAGAGAATGGACACACGTTCGGAGACGACACCCACAACCCGTTTGGCGGTGCTGAGAGCACATGGCTCGATGCCCAACGCGAGGCTGCTCTTACCGAGAAGAAACTGAACAACCGGGCCAGTATGAGGGCGCAACAGAAGCAGAAGGACGTGGACGCTTGGGAGACGAATCGCATGCTGCAGTCCGGAGTCGCCCAGAGAAGGACGTTTGACGACGACTTCAACGACGACGAGGATGCCATGCGCGTCCATATCCTCGTCCACGATCTGAAGCCCCCGTTCCTGGACGGCAAAACCGTCTTCACAAAGCAAATCGACCCTGTTCCAGCAGTTCGCGATCCACAGAGCGACATGGCTGTCTTCAGTAGGCGCGGCAGTCGTGTTGTCAAGGAGAAACGGCAGCAGAAAGAGCGTGCCAAACAGACCCAGGAGGCGACAAGTGCCAAGGGAACCACATTAGGAAACATCATGGGCGTCAAGGAGGAAGACACGGATAGTGCCGCCCCAGGGCCCGAAGACGAGGAGAAGCAGGGCGGTAGCAAGTTTGCTCAACATCTCAGCAAGCAAGAGGGTGCGAGCGCTTTCAGTAAGAGCAAAACACTGCGGGAACAGAGACAATATCTTCCCGCCTTTGCAGTCCGCGAAGATCTCCTGCGCGTCATTCGAGACAACCAAGTCGTCATCGTCGTCGGTCAGACGGGCTCGGGAAAGACGACTCAACTGACCCAGTTTCTGTATGAGGATGGCTACGCAAAGCAAGGACTTATTGGGTGTACACAACCTCGTCGCGTTGCAGCTATGAGTGTTGCAAAGCGCGTCAGCGAAGAGATGGAGGTCAAGTTGGGCGGTCAGGTCGGATATGCCATTCGTTTCGAGGACTGCACCAGCAAGGAGACCAAGATCAAATACATGACGGATGGTGTGTTGCTCCGAGAGTCGCTGGTAGAACCAGACCTGGACAAATACTCCTGTATCATCATGGACGAGGCCCACGAAAGAGCTTTGAACACCGATGTGTTGATGGGTCTGCTCAAGAAGGTGCTGGCGCGGAGAAGAGACCTGAAGTTGATCGTCACATCAGCTACCATGAACTCGGAACGCTTCTCGCGCTTCTACGGAGGAGCTCCTGAATTCATAATTCCAGGGCGAACATTCCCCGTTGACATTCAATATTCGCGATCGCCATGCGACGACTATGTCGACGCTGCGGTCAAACAGGTTCTTGCCATACATGTCTCCCAGGGACCTGGCGACATCCTCGTCTTCATGACGGGCCAGGAAGACATTGAAATCACATGTGAGCTTGTAGCTGAAAGGCTCAAGCTTCTCAACGATCCGCCAAAACTTAGCATTCTCCCCATCTACAGTCAGATGCCTGCTGATCTGCAAGCAAAGATCTTCGACAGAGCAGCACCAGGTGTACGCAAGGTCATTGTGGCTACCAACATTGCAGAGACTAGTTTGACAGTAGATGGCATCATGTACGTTGTTGACGCCGGATTTTCCAAGCTCAAAGTCTACAATCCAAAGATGGGCATGGACACACTTCAGATTACCCCCATTTCGCAGGCCAACGCCTCTCAGCGTGCTGGACGCGCTGGACGTACCGGGCCAGGAAAGTGCTTCCATCTATATACCGAGCGAGCCTTCCGAGACGAATTCTACATTCAAACCATCCCAGAAATCCAACGAACAAACCTCGCCAACACCGTCCTCCTTCTCAAATCACTTGGCGTCCGCGACCTACTAGACTTCGACTTCATGGACCCGCCACCCCAAGACACCATAACAACCTCGCTATTCGATCTATGGGCTCTCGGTGCCTTGGACAACATCGGCAATCTCACCGACCTCGGCCGCACCATGACAGCCTTCCCCATGGATCCGTCTCTCGCCAAACTCATCATCACAGCCACGGAATATGAATGCAGCGAAGAAATGCTCACGATCGTTGCCATGCTCTCCGTCCCTTCGGTCTTCTACCGCCCCAAAGAACGTCAGGAAGAATCAGACGCTGCGCGCGAGAAGTTTTTTGTCCCAGAGTCCGATCACCTCACCCTGCTTCACGTCTACACACAGTGGAAAGTCAACGGCTACTCCGATGGCTGGTGTGTCCGCCATTTCTTACATCCGAAAGCGCTACGTCGTGCCAAGGAAATCCGCGATCAGATCTACGACATCATGTCCAAGCAGAAGATGAAGCTCGTCTCCTGCGGTACCGACTGGGATGTAATTCGTAAATGCATTTGCTCGGGCTACTACCACCAGGCTGCCAAGGTGAAGGGTATAGGCGAGTACATTAACCTTCGTACCAGTGTTACTATTCAGCTCCATCCTACTTCTGCTCTGTATGGCTTAGGTTACTTGCCTGATTACGTCGTGTATCATGAGTTGATTCTCACGAGCAAAGAATACATGTCGTGTGTTACTTCTGTTGATCCGCATTGGCTGGCAGACATGGGTGCTGTCTTTTATAGTATCAAGGAAAAAGGCTACTCTGCCAGAGACAAACGTATCATGGAGACCGAGTTTAATAGGAAAGCTGAGTTGGAGGCGCAGATGGCGGTCGATAAGGCAAATGAAGATCGTAGGATTGCAGAGGAGGAAAACGGACCTGTAGTCAAGAAGGTAGGGGTGGTAAAGAAGAAGGATGTGGACGAGGATGCTGTGGTCAAGAAACCGGTCGTTGGAAAATCCAAGTTCAGACGCAGGTGAAGGGGATCAATCGCCTGTGTAATTCATATAGACAGCCTCAAGAAGTCCTGAACAGGCATATATATGCCTCCAAGAAAACTCTCACTCTCGAATGATCATGAACGTGAGGCTGGTAGGCATTCAAAATGATGGAGAATACCCAGAAGACCTGATGTGTAAGGCTGGTAAAGATTACTACACTTTGCATGGTGTTAATGGAGACTTGTATAACGTCAAGGCAGTCGAACATGGTCTTAAACATTAGACTAGTATCTGGTATGTGCTCATGCTACATAAAAGGAAACAAAACAACTCAGTATGCAACGCCTAAGGGTATGCGTAGGAAAACCTGATGACAAGAAACAAAGATCAACTTTGGAAAAGAAGGATTTTCCGCAATTGCATCTCTACTACACGGTGGTGCGTCCACTATGTTGTAAAACATAACCTCCGCTGTAGAAAGATACTCCTACTGCTCCTTCTCGGATTCAGTCTCGCTCTTGATCTTGTGCGCAGCCTTGACGAGCTGCTTGAGGCGCTTCTCCATGACGGTGCGTCCATCGAGTGTGTTCCAAACCTGGTGAGGCGCCTTGTTGACAACATCCCAGCTGACTAGGTTGTCTGTCAGAGTAGTGAGGTCTTTTTGCTTTCGCTCCCACTCGCTGTCCCTCCTGACTTCGATGCCACTAGACACGACGACAAGTGGAGTGTTGGCGCTCTGAATGTTCCTAGCAGACGAGACCTCGTTCTTGGAAAGGCTGTCTGCGACGAGGTTCTCTTGCAGCTGCGCCTTGATGTATTTGCCTGACTGGTATGCGTTGCGACCATAGACACGGTCCTCACGTGTGCGACCTTTGAAGAGTGCGCCTGCAAGACGGACAGTACCGAGGGGCGAAATGATACCCCAGGCCCAAAGGATGAAGCCACGTCCTGCGCCGCCGTACCGATGAAGAAGGTCCTCGTGGAGGGGGTCGACCATCATGATACCAACAACCTGCTTCATGTGGCGCGAACTGAAGATACGGGAAACGATGCTACCAGTACCAGCGGAAACGAGAATCCAAGGTCCCTCTTCTCCAGACTTGGCAAGAGCTTCGGAGAAAGCGTCCGCGGACATGCCAGCTGAGTGTGGGGAGGGTGCGTTGTCGGAGAAGGCGTAGCCGGGACGATCCCAGTAGCAGTAACGGGAGATGGTACCGTTCTTGTAAGCTGCGTAAGCCCAGTGCTCGAAGTCATACTCCAGTGGCTCTTCACCGGCCTCGAGGAGAATAGTAGGGTCCTTGGATCCGCTGGTTTCAGACGCGTTTCCGACACAGGCGAGATGCACGGCGTACTTGTCGCCGTCTACAAGGATTCGGTCGCCATACATCTTGAGTGTTGCGTCGCGGGCACGCATGCCGAGAGTTCCGGTCATTAGGATGACAATGACAATGAAGATGACGGTGAGGATTGTAGCAACAGTGACAGCAAGCCATTCCTTCAGTGTGCGGCGTGTCTCAGCGCGCCCAGTAAGACGTTCCTCTTCTTCATGCTTGCCGTATGCGACGACACGGTCAGTCAAAATGCACCAGACAGCCATGACGAAAGCCCAGACGACACTTGCGATACCAACCCAACCTTCCTCGAGCCTGATGCGTGGTACGGCTAGGATAAGGATCATGTCGATAGCCAAAAGTCCAGCGATGATGGCTGTGGTGATGCGCAGGCCTCTGGCAGGCGTAACGAAGAAGATGGTTGCGACGAGGAGATTGCCGAGAGTTAGACATGTGTAGGCAAAGTCGAAGAAACCGGATCCACGAGTGTGTAGGCCAGGAGGGGAGACGAAGATGGATACCAGCAATAGTACCCACCACAAGAAGGTGATGACGAGGAAGAGGATGGTCAGGTAGCGCATAGCGCGAACCGTCCAAAGGTTGTATGGCGATACCTGGCATGGTTAGATAAACACGTTGTATGAAGACTGGAGAACATACTGCTGGATCGTCCGGGTCAAGGTAGCCGTCTGAATTGGGCGGTGGCCTAGGACGGTCGAGAAGCCGGGTCCTCTCGGTTGGCTCTTCGCTTCTCCTCGATGGCTGATGGCTTCTCCTGGATGATCTCGACGCTCCATCGTCGTTGGGAATTGGATGTGGTTCCTCAGCCCTCAGGCCGTCCTGGTCTCCATTGTCCTTGCCGCTCCACATGCTGGGCATTCCAAGCTATTGCTGAGTTAAAAACAGTTGCAGTAGAAGTCTCAGAGAGTTTTGATAAAATGAGAGCTCTTCGAAGCTCGTGAAGCATTCATGATGCGACTGGGGGCGTGGAGGTTTTACTCGCGGCTGGGACGCTAAGACAAAGATCGACCGACGTCATCATCACATCCATCCGGGTTCGCGACTAGCGGCACATCAAAAGCCTAGATCGTCCCGCGGAAACCTCCAAGCGATCCGTGAATTCGCCAACCAGCTCGACGGTACGCCCAGCCTTGCGCCGTATCTCACTGTCATCTAGACGCCGCTGCGTCATTGGATTGCGAAACGGGGTCCGCGATGCATCGATTCTTCCTTCGAACGGCTGCGTGTTAGGACATTTGGTGTTGATCCCTGCCATCTACCAGATAGAACCCCACCCGTGTCAATTCCCCTCACGCCTCCAGGCCACGACATATCGGAAAGCTGAAGGCACGCTAGCTGTCCAATCACCGATGTGCGGATCTCCACGCTTCACCAAACCCTGATTTCCGACACAAACAGCCTCGTCCAAGCCACACACCATGTCCAGCTTGGCTAGAGAGTTCGCAAAGACCAAACTTTCATCCCTGCCACCGCCAGAGCCCTTGCAGGAGGAGCCTCCCGAGTACGAAGACGACTCGTCCTCGGCATCGTCAATGTCTAGCACCGGTACTGTCAGACCGTCAAATACACTAAGGCCCGCCCCCGCAATACATTGGTCCGACTACTATGCCCAAGAGTTCTATCTTGAACAGGACAGGGATGGGTCAGGACATGCCAAGTTTCATGTCTACCTCACACCACCAGCGACAGCCAAAGCACCCTTGGTAGTACTCCATCATGGCGCGGGAAGCTCGGCAATGACCTTTGCGCTGGCGGCCAAGGAGATTCGCAGGGCTATGCCAGAAATCGGGATACTGGCTGTCGAAGCACGCGACCACGGAAGTGTAGTATGGAACGCCAGTGGGGAGGTGGACAACGACCTCAGCATTGGGCAGCTTAGTGAAGACCTAGTGGACATGCTGTCGCTCACCCAGAGCAAGATGAGCTGGAAAGAACTCCCTCAGGTCGTCCTGATAGGGCACAGTCTGGGCGGTGCTGTTGTTACTGATGCCGCGAACAAAGGCCTACTGGGAAGTAAGTTACTAGGCTTTGGAGTGCTTGATGTCGTCGAAGGATCAGCCATGGAAACGCTGGGACACATGCACACGTACCTTGCGAGCAGGCCCAAGTCGTTTCCTTCGCTTCCTGCTGCTATCGAGTGGCATATACGATCACGGACGATCCGCAACCCACAGTCGGCAAGAGCAAGCGTACCAAGCCTGCTGTTACAGAACTCAGATGGGCGCTGGGCTTGGCGGACAGAGCTTGCGAGCACAGAACCATACTGGGAGAATTGGTTCACTGGCATGAGCAGCAAGTTCCTCAGTGGAAAAGGAGCCAAGCTTTTGCTGCTCGCTGGAACCGACAGGTTGGACAAGGAACTGATGATTGGACAGATGCAGGGTATGCTCTACGGACTTGTTGCTTTTGTGTGTGGTATCTAATATAATGCAGGCAAATTCCAACTCCAAGTCTTTCCCGCCGCTGGTCATTTTCTCCACGAAGACCTCCCTGAAAAGACGGCTGAAGTCGTGGTCGAGTTTGTGAAGCGCAATGACCGCAGTGCGCTTATTCTTCCGCCCAAAGTCTCTGATCTCCTTGCACAGGGCAAAAGAGTATAAGTTCCTTAGGCACATGTTCTTCCTCACCGCGCGCACCTAATTATATTGTAATATAAATGGCATACAACTGGGGTAGGTTGCGCCCTCTCAACTTTTGCTTTCAGATCTGGTCTGACGGTGTCCAGTGGCTCGGGTATCGCATTTTGATCCAGACCTCAACCTAAGCCTTTTGCCAGCTATCATGGCGAAGCTGGCTCTGAAGGCTCTCCTCCATCCGGCGCATCCCCGCCTCCGTCAGCCTTGGACTTGTGCTTCCTTCTCCTCTTGCGAGGCGCAGATTCTTCACGTTCACCTCTCTTCTTATCACCGTCGGTCTCTGATGTGGATGGTCGCGTCTTCTTGGTAGCACTTGGCTGGGCCATCTTCTCCTTCTTCGGCTTCTTGACACTCAGCGGATTAGGTCCCTTGGGCCCCTTGCGCTTCTTCGCCTTGGGCCTCGCGTCTCCAGTAGCCTGATCTTCAATAGATTGATCGCCTTGTCCAGTTTGTCCCTCGTCTTCTCTCTTCCTCTTGGGCGCCTCATCTGGCTTCCGCTGGCCTTTGAGCCCCAATTTGAACTTTGACTTTTCCTCTCGCTCGCGGTGTTGCTCCGTCGCCTCAGCCATAGACTCCATGAGCACTATAGACTTGGATAGGTATATGATTGGTACGCCGGCGATCTGTCGCATTTTTGCGCGCGTGTCCGGGTCGTTGGCCGCAACCACATATCGATGCTTGTTGGTCGCATTGTCCTTGGGGTCCACTACAGAGCTCAGACATTCCAGTGTGCTCAGCGGCTTCTCCAAGTCTTGGTGGTTGCACCGCCGGCGCTCGTACTCTTTGGCTTGTAATATGAGGGTCTCGTTCTTCGGTTCTGCGTTGTAGAGGTGTCGCATGTCGCAAGTCGTGATCATGGGCTTCACTTGCGCGCCAAGCAGTTTTTGCAGTCGCGCGAGGAGGTCGATCTTGCACGAGTAGGCATCTTCGAGGATCTGTGAATCAAGCAGGACTTGATAGGGTTCGCGGAAGCCGAAGTTGAGTTCGTATTGATGGAGCTGCTTCTTGTACGCCTATCCTGGGATGAGTAAATTGTTCAGGTGGCTGTGAGAGACTGGAGTTGGTTACCTTGGCGCGCTTTAACTTCATTGCGACTCTGTGTGTTGGAGCAGTTGATTGTTCGCGGGGAAAAAAGTTGGATGCGGCCAAAAGTTCGAGCCAAGGGCGGAATCTAGCGCACCAGCCACGCGTGCCACGCTACCGTGGTATCCGACATCTGCGGCTTGTACCGCTGCTCTCCGCTTTGGTAAATCCGCCTCTGGGCATTGCACGCCTGCTTGTATATTCTCGGACAGATAGTTGAATTCTTTCCTACGGCGGCTCCCTGCGCGTTTTCCTCTTGATACGACTGCGAACCTGTCTCTCCATGCGTTTCTCACGGTAGTCCCCACCAGTATGAGCGAGAACCCCGCCGAGGCCCCCAAGAATGAGGGAAATAATGCCGAGACCGCGGAGGTGAAGAAGGAGCATAATGAAGCGATTGAGTACGATGATTTTGGTTTGCCGATCAGGAAGCGGAGGCCGCGTACGCCCGTCCAAGACAGTTCGGATTCCGAGGGGGAGCAGTTTGAGGACGCCGTAGCTTCCACGCCCACGAGCCCGGACAAGGTCGCGATTGCGAGCCAGGAAAAGGAACAGGTCAAGGCGGATGATACACAAACAAAGCTTCCAGAGACCGTTCCTGAGGGTGCTGAAACAGAAAGCGATGCGCTGCCACATGTCAATGGGCAGGTAAAGGAGCCCTTGGAGAAGGCCGACCCAAAGCCACCCGAGGACAAGCCAGTAGAGACGAAGCAGGATACACCAGAGACTACAAAGCCTTCCGAAGCCACCGAAACACCCACAAGCATGAATACAGCACCTTCACACCGCCTCCAAACAAGCGTCGCGAGCGTCCCGACTATATCCGAGTATTCACATCAGCATGCAGTCATACAATCGCAGAGGGAAGTCAAGGACAAGAAGGAAGAAGACGACGACGACGGCGAATGGCAGACGATGCCGGCATACGCGCGATACGACATGTACGACGACGACAACAGGCTCATTGCGAGGGAAAACACGGAAGAACTGGAAGACATGCACGGCTATGGCAACGTCGGAGGTGCTGCCAAAGGATACACCAGAGTAATCATGGACGACGATGCCGACTCGCAGACGAGCATGGACGACAACACCGCCTACCTGTTCAAGGAGAGAAGTACTGCACTAGCTGATGAGGACGAGGAGGGTCGGGATCCGCTCTCGCAAATGCAGGCGACAAAGAACCTCCTTACTGAAGGACAGCGCGTCGCATATGTTGGACTGGTACGCTTGGCCATGGTGGAAATGGAACGCAAGTTTTCAAACTTCCAGACAAATAACAAGAAAATGAAAAAGCTGCTTGAGCTACAGTCAGGCACAACAAAGATGTGGGCACAGAAAATCATGGTCAAAATCTATGGCCACATGGATATCAATGCTTCTGAGCAAATCATGATCGAGCAGTTGTCTGAACATGGCGTTGTTCCAGCAGATCTTACGCCAGCATTGATGCAGAATGCTCGAGTGAAGAACCCGGCAGCGGAGGACGCAGAGACGGCAAATGAATCCGACTCTGCCAGGCCGTCTGTATCATCGCCGCGCCCTGAATCGCCCGTAAAGGAGCTACAATCGAAGAGAGTATCGACAACGGATTCGCAAGACGACCTACAAACACCACCCCCGCCGCCATATCAAGAACATCAAGATGACGATTTTGATTATCCAGAAGTTAGATCACCATCCCAACTCCCGACCAGCAAAAATCTAGACATTGATCTGCGATGGACCGTCTTGTGCGACCTGTTTTTGGTGCTCATCGCTGATTCTGTTTACGACTCACGTTCAAGAGAGTTGTTTGAGCAGGTTGGAAAGTATCTCAGTGTAGACTGGCTGGAAAGCTGCCGCTTCGAGAAGCGTGTTACAGACGCTTTGGAGATGCAAGAACAGGCAGATAAGGAGAACTGGAATGAGGATGAGCACATGGTCAACCGAGCTAAGCGGGCGCGCAATAAGCGATTGGCATTCATGGGTCTTGCGACTGTTGGTGGTGGGCTCGTCATCGGTTTATCTGCCGGCCTGTTGGCTCCGGTCATTGGTGCTGGTCTCGCTGCGGGTTTCACGACTATCGGAGTAGCAGGCACGAGTAGTTTCCTGGCAGGTGCCGGAGGTGCCGCTATCATTACATCGACTGGTGTAGTTACAGGCAGTACTGTTGGTGTGCGCGCCATGAACAGACGAACAGGTGCTGTCAAGACGTTCGAGTATCGACCGCTTCACAACAACAAGAGGACCCATCTCATCATTACGTTGGCGGGCTGGATGAACGGCAAGGTGGATGACGTCCGCTTACCGTACAGTACTGTGGACCCCATCATGGGAGACATATATTCCGTGCTGTGGGAGCCAGAGATGCTCAGGAGCATGGGTGACACAATCAACATTCTTGCCACTGAAGTGAGTTTATACATGCAATTCAAAAGGTATTCATTGACCATGCTAGGCTCTCACACAAGGTCTCCAACAAGTACTGGGAAGTACCATCCTCACAGCCCTCATGGCCGCCATGACACTCCCCCTGGCTTTGACTAAGCTCTCTTATCTGATTGATAATCCGTGGATCGTTTCGCAGGCCAGAGCAGATATGGCTGGATTGATTCTTGCAGATTCCCTCATCGATCGCAATCTTGGCACAAGACCTGTCACTCTCGTCGGTTTTTCGCTGGGATCGAGAGTCATTTTCTCATGTCTAAAGGAACTCGCGAACCGAGGAGCTTTCGGAATTGTGCAGAACGTCTACATGTTTGGTACACCAGCCGTAGCCAAGCATGATGAGTACGTTAGGGCAAGATCTGTTGTACCTGGAAGGTTTGTCAATGGGTATGCCACCAACGACTGGATCTTGGGTATGTCATGTACACTGCTACCCCTTTCTACTACTAATACTCTGCATAGGCTACCTTTTCCGCGCAACCAGTGGCGGTGTAATGCGCGTAGCTGGTCTTGCGCCCGTTCAGATACCAACCATTGAAAACGTCAACGTTACCGAATTGGTCCCTGGCCACATGGCCTACCGTGCTGCCATGCCCAAGTTACTGCGCGAAGTCGGGTGGCTAGTTGAGTCCGATGAGTTCGCCGAAATCGAGGACCCTGATCCTGAGAATCACGAAGTGCGGCAGCGCGAACTTATTAACGAAATTGAAGAAGCGCGAAGGGAACTGGAAAAGAAGGCACAAGAGAAGGAGAAGAGAGGCAGTAAACTGAGCTGGTGGTCGAAGAAGAAGAAGGACAAGAAAGACTGGGAAGTCTATGATGAAAATTCGAATGCCGTTCCCCCAGGCCATCGGAAACTAGACCAGGATCAAGACCCGGCGAAACTCGCAGAAAATCAGGTCATGTTCGACATTGATGCCATAAGAAAGGAGGTAGCAACTCTGGCCGCAGAAAGTAAAGAATATAACGCCGAAGCCGAGTTTGAGATCAAGGAAATCAAGAGTACACTCCCGCCTATGAAAATCGACATCGCAACTGTTTCGCCATCGCAGACAACAAGTCCATACTCTACGCTTAGGGAAACGAAGAGTTACAACGACAGTCTAGGCGTTTCAGCCACAGATCCCAGAAAGACGACATCTTCTTCAAACGGCCGATACGAAGAGTACGACGAGTTCGACGATCCCGGCGCGGGTCAGATGGAAATGACATTCGACACTTCTTTCCGCGATCCACCAGCGTCCGCCTCGACCCCCAATAATAAATTACCGTTACCCCTGTCACCTCTACCTGCTCATTCGAGTCGCTCCGGTACCTCTTCGCCTTGGGACTCCGCAACGCCCAGTAAAAACGGGTCGTCTAGCGCTCCTTGGAACCCAGATGCTCAGCCTTCTTGGGATGACCCTACGCCTGCTGAACGCCCGCCTTTGCGCTCTGCTAAAACTGAATCATACGCGGGTAACGTGGGTGGTGCGTCAGGAGACCTAGGTCATAATGCTTGGGCTGATGAGTTTGACGATGATTTTGGGCAAGAGAAGGAAGTCAAGATGAGTTTTATGTGATGGAAAGGAGGCTTCTTTCCTTCACCAGTGACGCGGGCATGTTGTGGCGTATAGGTTGGTACACTTTGTTGTATTGGGGGCTGTCTTTGCTTGACTCGTTCGCTTTTCCATTGCGCTTTGTTGCATATTCCAGCGCGCATTGTGGAGTTTGGTTGTTGTCGGACTTCAATGGCGTTTTGTGGGACGTTCGCTAGGTTTGGGGAGAAATGTCTTTAGCGTAGGCATTTTGATTGGATATGTGGTTGGGTAATTGGATATCACTCATTGTTCGCGCAGGTTGAGGATAGGAGAGAATCATTAAGTACAATATCCATACGTTCAAAACAACTTACCGACTTCAGAGGAAACTAAAATCAAGAGATTGGTGCAAGGTCGTTCTGGGATATGTATCATTATTCGTAATATGTTAGCCACTACTTGTGTTATCGTACACGACTCCGACCATACAGTCGAGTCCATATGCAGCGCAAAATAAAATATACCACTGACGTGAGTCAGGTGTGCGCTAATCTGAACCTAGGGACAAAAAGAAAACAGAGACGCTCAACACGCCCCAGGGAGCGATGCGTATTTGTACAATTTTGGAGAATTACTCAAACGGGATGGGGTATCATGCCGTTGCGTGTGCGTGTGGAACATCGGGGCATCGCTTCGGACGCGGAAACAGGGAAATCCCCTAGACCTCAACCTCTTGCTTGCGACGACGAATGCTGCCAATGCGCTTCCTGATTGCGCCACCAACACTCCTGCCAGTAGTGTTGCTGCGGCCGACGCCGGATGCTTCCGGATCGGCAGCGACGGATGGGACGATACCGGGTGCTTCGGCATGACCTACGCTGCGTGTGCGATGGCTACGGGAGGTCATCTCAGTACCAGTGTCGCCGAGACGCTTGTGGTCCTTCAGGGCCTTTTCGATGGTGAAAGAAGGCTCGCCTTTGCCTTTGAGATCGTCTGGGTGGTATTCCTATGTTTTGTTAGCAAGGCTTTGGGCAAAGAAAACCAGTAAGAGTACGTACGACACCAGGCCAACGACGGTAGTCACCTCCAGGCTCTCGCTGCAGGTCGGCTCCCTCTTCATAATCGAGAACCCTTCCGAAACGATCAGCCATGCCAGGTGGTACTATAGCAACACCCTCCAGAGGACGATGCCTTTGTACAGAATCGATAATGTTCTCTCGTGGGGTAGCCCTCAGGGCCTCCTCGTTCGAGTTCTTAACCGCCGCGAGAGGGCTGTACTTGGTATCCCTGTTGCGAGCGATACTGGCGGCATCGTAGGGGCCCTCGTGGTGGTACCGACCAAAGCTTGCTTTGTCAAGACGGTCGATGACGTCGGCGCCTTGAAAGTTCTTTTTCCTAAGATGGGGAGCACGGTGAGCAACTTTCTCATCATGACGCAGTTGGTCAAGTGGCCTGTGTGACTTGTCTCCAGGATAACGCTCTTTCAGTGAACCTGCACGGGCGCGAGTAGGAAGGCTCTTGTGCATGGCGGATGGCGCATGGTCGCTGGATCGTCGGGGTCGGCGTTCATTCATGGGTCCAAAAATTTCCGCGCGGTGGTTCTCAGAGAAATGGGCGCGTCTAGGGCTGGCAGAGTTGGGAGGGGATGGGTAGTCATACCTCTTACTCTGTGGTGTACTCTGCCCAACCTGCGACACTGATGCCGAAGCACCCTTTGACTCGGACGAGGCCCTGGAATGGCGGCGGAAAGGATTGGTCTCAACTGAACTGCCGGTGTTTTGAACACTAACGGATGGGTGGCCTTTGGATTCTCCAGCGGATCCGGGTGGTGTGATGGGCGCTGCAGGCGCAAATGTCGAACGGAAGTGGCTGTTCAATCCAGTCTCGTCGCTTGGGTCTGGTTCGATCAAAGGATCGATCAGCGCATGTTTGGCCTATCAGGTCAGCTTTTAGATTCAGGAACAGATGGTTGCGCGGAACTGAAGTCAGACGGATTGGGTGAGGCGTGCCGGCGCATGTGCGAGGCACAGTATATGGATCGCCATGCAACCGGATAAGTGAAAGACGAACTTACCGCGTCCATGATGTTTAGGTTCTGTGGTTAATGTTTTGGCAATGCGAGACTGTATGAAGGTTGGAGTGATTGCACAGTGGAAGTTTGATGGTCAGACGAGTGTCAGGTGCTATAGATGGATACGAAGAGTGAACAGGTGACGGGAGGGAGAGCGAACTACATAAAGGCCTGACTTGGCAGGTACCGTGGACGCGTACATGTCATCGGTTCGCAGTCGCGGCCCTGCGTCAGATTTCTTCTTGTCCGCTCTTGTTGAAAAGAGCGGCCCAATCGCAGCCATACGTCATGCGGATGCGCTAGGCTGGGAGTGGGGCGGCCGCTTGGTGCTCTCCACGAGTGACGACAGCTGCGATGATCCCTCACCAACGCGATCCAGCCCACCATGTCCCTGGTGGATTACCCAGATTCCGCCTCGGATGATGATGATAAGAGCCTTAATGTAGATGCCCAGGCGGCACAAGCTGCCGCCAAATCTACGTCGAAGCGCAAGCACAGCGAGTCCAGCAACGCTCTGCCACCCCTTCCGTCAGCCTTCCACGACCTTTACGCGACAAATGCGCGTGTCAGCACTAGCGACAACCCAAGCCTACACGGCGGACGCAAGCGGGCTGTACCTCATGTCGAGGGCAAATGGCCTAGTCATGTTTACTTAGAGTGTAAGGATACCCGGACCAATTCACCATCAACGTGGATAATATAGACTAACGCGTTCGAGGGATACCTACACAGCCTGAATCCGATGCTCTTCACAGCCTGCTACAGCATGTGAGAGAATCGATTGCTCTCCAGAATGCAAAGCGAACAAAGAAGCTACCCGTACCAGACATCATACCGTCTCTTCAGTCAGAGTTGGGTGCATCGCTACCTCTTCATGTGTCCTTGTCGCGAACCCTGCAGATCAACACTGATGACAGGGAACCATTTCTCAAAACAATGAGCGTTGCTGTGCGGCGATGCGCTGTGCGGGCTTTCAACTTTGAGTTTCAGAGTTTGAAGTGGGTACCCAATTTTGAGCGCAATCGATGGTTTCTGGTCCTTGGCATCAAGCAGTCGAAACTGAATGAGCTTAACCGCCTACTGCAGGCATGTAACGACGCGACGCAGTATAGTGGCCATCCAGGTCTGTATACAGGCGGAGTGGGAGACGGTCCGATGGAAAGCCACGACTCTAACGACGGTCCGAAGCGGAGGAAGGTCGACAAGAACGAGGTCGACAAGAATGAGCCTCACAGCCATGATTATTCGCAATATTTCCACGTCAGCATAGCTTGGAACTTGGCTGAGCCCGATACCGAGTGGACGACTCTCGTCCAGAATATCGACACCAGTAAATTCATCCAGGCACCAGAAGCTGCTTTTGATGCCGTCAAAGTAAGGGTTGGAAACACGGTCCATAACATTGCCCTGGCCAACAGGAGACCCGGTTTTGGTAAAGGCGGAGGAGGGCTGGGTTTGGGATGATCATCGCATTGCGATGACGTGCCGGGTTCTGGATTCGCAAGCTGCCAGGGTCTTATCGCACGTTGGGTGTCAAAAATTGTGGTCCCAACAGCACGTTCCAATAACACGACGTGACACACGGCACATGTCACGTGTACCCAGTATGGGCTGGGCGATTTCTACATGTCCAAAACTTAGCTCTGCGGCACCGTCTACCTCTGTGTGATATATGACAGGGTTGTCGCCTCGACTCATCGCGGAACTGGTGCAAGTACTTTCCGGAGTTGTGATGATTGATCAAAAAAAAGTAATACGATCATGTCAGTGGGGAGACGAAAAGCATTTGAGCCTCGTTTGGGTGGGGAAAAAAATAAAGACAGCATGATTTTGATGCCTGATGGTGTACATAGTGTGACGGCTTGTTGCGCCGATCGTATCATTCACTCAACGTCTCTTGGCTCGAAGCTTAATGCAGATAAGGTGTGCTACCATAAACCACTAGGATTTGCGCGAACGAGTATACGAAGGTCAAACCACGTTGATCTCGGCCGACCCTCGCGTCGGTGGTGCAGAGCGCTAGCCTATCCGAAGTTGCACAGCTTGTGCAAATTCGAAAAACATGCATCCGTGTTGTGAAGCCCTATCTGTGGCGTGTGGCTTTCGACGCATCCCTTACGGGTATCTCGGTCTTTTCTTGTGGTGTCGGGCCCGAGATGTCAGATTCATCGCGCCGTAGAAGGGCCCGAGACTGAGTAGGCATCTGGACAACGTGATACTGGCCTAGGCAGCAAAGTTTGAGCAGAAGTACTTATTACAAGACTTGAAGTCGTTATATTGAACATATCAGATCTTGAATTACAAAGTCACCCAGATACTCCTATCCACCTTCCCTGGGCCTCCGATTATTGCCTGCCTCGCTGAACGACAGCTTCTACCAGGAAAACGGCGCGCCTCAGCTCAAAGTTATTGAAATACCATCCAGAAACTTTCAAAGCCCCTGAGCAGCCATGCCGTCAGCCGCTATACCTGACCAACTCAAAATCGGCATTGTGGGTGCTGGTCCTGCGTCTCTAACACTCGCCAACATCCTCCAAAAGCACCTTATCCCCTTCAGCATCTTTGAATCCTCGCCTGAACTCCGCACACAAGGCGGCTCGCTAGACCTCCACCCCGAGTCCGGCCAATTCGCTATCAAAGAAGCAGGGCTATGGGAGCAATTTGCTAAACATGCGCGTCCAGAATGTGACGTGATGAAGATTGTGACTTTGAACGGAGAGGTGCTCTGGGATGAGAACGGAGATGACAAGCAGGACGTCAAGGAAGAAGAAAAGTTTGACGGAAGACCTGAGATTGATCGAATGGCATTGGCGACGTTGATGTTTGGGAATCTGAAGGAGGGGTCTGTGAAGTTTGGAAGGAAGCTAAAAGAGGCTGTGCCGTCTGCTGAAGGAGAAGGGAAGTATGATTTGCATTTCGCAGACGGTACGAAAGAGCTTGGATTCGATCTCGTGGTTGGAGGTGACGGTGCGTGGTCCAGGGTACGAAAGCTTCTCACTGATAAGATGCCGGAGTATTCAGGCATATCGTCTGTGGCATTAACGTGCAACGACGTCAAGGCCAATCCCTGGCTACTAAAATATGCGGGCGAAGGGTCGATGATGGCTTTCGGTAAAGATTGCGCAGTGCAGTCTCAACGGCAAGGTGACGGTAGCTTACGAACCTACGCCTCGTTGCGTGTGCCAGAGGACTTCCTGAAAACCTGCGGCATCGACTGGAATGACCGGGAAAGAGCGCTCAAGACGTACGTTGACCGCTACTTCTCCCACATACACGATGACCTCAAGCGCGTCATCTTTTCCTCTACAGAAAGCCCAGTCGCTCGTGCTTTGTACGAACTACCTGTCGGTTTCCGATGGTCTTTTCGCTCAGGCGTCACCCTCATCGGGGACGCTGCGCATGTTTTTACACCATTTGCCGGCGAAGGAGTTAATGTGGGTATGAAGGATGCGCAGGTTCTGGCTCAAGAGATTGCCAAAGTGTGCCGTAGCGAGAAGAGTCTTGATGACGGTTTGAAGGATTATGAGGAAGAGATGTTCCCACGCTCGACGAAGGCGGCAATCAAGACAGCCAAAGGAAAGAAAGGACACTTCAGTGAATACGGAAGTCAGCATTTTGCGGATATGATGAAGGCGCACTACTACGGGCAACAACAGGATAATAGCCGGTAGAGAAGGTAGGCGGTGTAGAAGTGGTCCAAGACGAATGAGGAGAGATGATCGTTGAAACTAGGGCTGCAATACCTTCTTTGCAATTCATAGCATAACAATGCACACTCACTAGAGACCCCTGGTTGTGGATTTCAAAGGCATGGATGTATCTGTAGCCATCTTAGCTTTCGATGTAGCTTTCAGGAGAGGGAAAAACTGAGCCCACGATGCGAGAGATACAACGTGTTGCTTGCTACACATGCTAGCTTCGTCAATCGCTGATAGGCGAGCACTTCCTTCATGCTAGGGGTCAAATGTGCTCAATCAGCGCGGGTACAGAGTGGTCGCCTGACTTGCTGTTCGCTCCTTCGGCAACCATCTGTGTCGCCAATGCTGACCAGACATCCAAGGTTCTCAGCAGCGCTTGGTAGCGATATTCGACGACGAAATACGCGCTACCGTAATTGCGTCGGAACATGGCACGCAAAGTTGAGATACTCATCGTATTGATGCGTACAAAATCACCGAATTCCTTACACCTAAGTTTAGCAGCTTGCGGATACCTGTCTTCCGATGGTCCGGCATCGTCGAGCGGAGAGTTTAGTGATGTCCATCAATAGCGGTGGAGGCGGTTTTAACACGCCGGCCGTTCTCTTGAATCGTGACAGGATAGGGGCACACACCAACATCCAGCGCCCACCCCAACTCTTCGATGGGTCTTTCGGCCAATTAAAGAACGTCCCGCAGGAATAACCCTGCACAAGTCGTTCTGTACCTGCATGGTGGCGCACGCTGCGGCCATGGCACCGCTGTGAGCTGCACAAAGATTAGCCGTTCGCGATTGTTGGTTGTGATTGCTGATATGCGCGTTGCCGTGGTTTTGATGAAGATGGGAGCATCGGTGGACCGCAATTAGCGACACGAGGTGCGCCTTACCGGAAGTGAGGTCGAGCACATGGCAGCTAAGAAACGCACAGCAAGTGGCATTGCTGCGATAAAGTTCACACGCCTCACGGCACTGCTGATGCGAGGAATTGGCGTGCTGCTTGTCGCTGTGACGCACTCGTTTGCTCGGGACGGCAGTTCAGGGTGAAGAGACGATTAACCTCATCTGACTTTAGACTAGACCCACCTTTGACCTAACACGACAATTATACCCCAGACTCATTTCCGCTCGGAGCACATCACGATCTCAATAGAGCCGTAGGATGGCGTCCATGCCGTTCTTGTACAACAATGATCAGGGCAATTTCCAGGACCCCTAACCTAACGCCTTGGAGGCAGTTCTCCACTAACTGCTGCTCACAGGCCACGGCACATGCATGAAAACCGCTGTGTTCCCCAAGATTTCTTCCTTTTTCTCTTTACGCAAGGCTTTCAAGTTACGCATCACCAGCCTCGTTGACAAGCACCTTCGGCCTTTGTGCCCCGTCACTCATTATCTATTTACTTAATATTACCTGCTTCACTCGTTCAGCAGACGACCCTACTACCCCTAGACACCCCTATACCACGTAAACAAGTTCAAGATGCGTTACTCTTTCGTTGCAGCTGCCCTTGTTGGGTCAGTTGTGGCCGCGCAGCACAAGGCTCACGCTGGATTCCACATGCGCCGCCATGGTGGATACGCCGCTGAGGAGTCTTGCGAGATCATCACCCACACCGTCACTGTGACCGCAAGTATGTGATACCCAACATTGGAAAGAAGCAGTGAACAAGGAGAAGTCTTGATCCTCTGAGTATATTCACTAACAGGACTAAGTGCCCTCCATGGCTCCCAACAGCACCATGGCTGTCCCACCTACTGTCCCAGAGACCTCGTGCACTGAGGAGGGAAAGACTTCAATCGTCGTTCCTACTCCTAACGTCCCGGCTTCGACCGGAGAGGCCCCCAAGCCTTCCAGCCCTGCTCCCGTAGTCCCTGGAACTTCCATGCCCGCCTACCCCGAGGTACCAATGTCTTCTGCCCCTGGCTACCCCGCGGTGCCCGAGTCCACCAAGCCAGCGGTCCCCGCTGTCCCAGAGTCGTCCACCACCTGCACTGAGGAGGAGGGAAAGACTTCTTCCATGGAGGCTCCCAAGCCAACCTACCCTGCCGGTACTCCTGAGGCATCCAAGCCCTCTGTTCCCGAGGTGTCCAAGCCTGCCGTTCCCGAGGTCCCAGAGGCATCTAAGCCTGCTGTTCCAGAGTCCACCACCTGCACTGAGGAGGAGGGCAAGCCCACTGGCCCAGCACCCGTCCCGGAGGAGTCCAAGCCTGCTTACCCTACCGTACCTGAGGTTACTCAGCCCGCATACCCCTCAGTTCCCCAGGAGTCTAAGCCTGCTTACCCTTCCGTCCCTGAATCCTCCAAGCCTGCCGTTCCGGAGGTTCCCGAGGCTTCCAAGCCTGCCTACACTCCCTCTGCACCTGCCTCTTCCGCCGAGAAGCCCAAGCCAACCCCTAGCTCCACCAAGGAGGTAGAGAAGCCCAAGCCCACTGGCAGCTACAACCAGGGTGACCACATCAAGACCAACGGCGACAAGTGGGCCATTACATACACCCCTTACGCTAACTCTGGTGACTGCAAGACCGCCGATGAGATCGCCACCGACATCAAGAAGATCTCAGAGCTCGGATTCACCACTATCCGCTCCTACAGCACTGACTGCGGTGTCTTCGAGCACGTTGTTCCTGAGTGCCAGAAGTACGGATTGAAGGTCATCTACGGTATCTTCCTTGAGGCTGGTGGCAAGGGTGGCAGGGGTCCTTTCTCCAGCTACGCCAACGACCAGCTCAAGGACATCACCGACAACGCCCCCAAGGACTCCGTCGCCATGGTCATTGTCGGAAACGAATGTGTCTTCAACGGTAACTGCGACGTTAACGAGCTTGGTTCTTACATCGACTACGTCCGTGATCAACTCGTCAGCTCCGGCTACGAGGGCGTTGCTGTCACTACCACTGAGACTGTTGGCTCCTGGGAGGAGCACGGTGCTGCTCTCTGCGACCACATCGATGTCTTCACTGTCCAGGTCCACCCTTACTTCACCCAGTCCGTCTCCGCTGAGGAGGCCGGTGACTTCGCTGCCCAACAACTCGAGCAGGCTGCCAAGGTTTGCCCCGAGGCTGCTGCCAAGGGCAAGTACATCACTGAGATCGGCTGGCCCAGCGCTGGTCAGTCTAACGGAAAGGCTGTTGCTGGTGTTGAGCAGCAGAAGACTGCTATGAAGAAGATCATGGAGAAGGTCGGATCCGAGGCTTGCCTGTTCTCTTACCAGAACGACGGCTGGAAGGAGCCTGGCAACCTTGACGTTGAGCAGAACTTCGGCTGCGTTGATGCTATCATCGATGCTTCCTCAGGTCTCTCCCTGTCCGTTGACATCTCTTTGTAGAGTGTCATTGATGTAGTTCGTAGCCCTTTTGTCAATCATGTATAGGCTACGTTACGCGATTATGTCTTGCATCCCTCTTGGTTCTGTCCATACTATGTTTACTGCAAGTCGATAGCGAAGGTGGCTTGGAGGTAGTTTTTAGTGTTTAATCTACTTACAACAAATAGCAATACCATATTGAAACAAGCTTTGGCGTGTGCGCAGTGTGTTGAGCCGTCGAACCGTGGCATGTTGTTGGTCTGTGTAAGCATGTAATCTTCCTTCCGTGGAACGCAATTTCGATGTAGCATGGATGGTGCGGGATGAGAAGCTACCTCGTACAAGAAAAAAAAAACCAGACAGATACAGTAATGACAAGCTCTACCTTGCAGCTTACATTGTATGCTAATAAGACATTTTACAAAGATTAATAACGTTGGGTCTTTTAGGTTTTCAATCTATATCCACACAGCTCTTAATGGACTCTTTTAGAGCAAGAAGAAGTAATTCTCTTAAAAGGGATGTTTATTTCTTCTCTCTGATACAGTGCACAGCAGAACAGGCGGTGCGAAACCCTACAAGCCCTTCTAGTGATACTGAGAATGTAGGAATCACCAGAGGGAGGTTGGAGTGATAACATAGTGTGCAGAAGAGCTGGTGGGCTCTTTGCGGGATGACTACGCCGCGCAGCGCTAACCCCGGACCCTTTCCGCAGCCTAAGATGAAACTTCCTATACTACCCCATCGGACTCTTGTTATCCCAATCGATTCTTCAAGTAGATCCCTCTCGAAACCATTTCCAGATACGAACGACTATTCATGCTTGATTCAGATGTTCGAACATTTAGAACGTCACCAACGATGGCGAACGTCACCACTACCGCCCCTGGCTTTCTCAGACTACCGCTCGAAATCCGCCAGCAGATATATCATTGTATTCTAGTGCAGGACTTCCGAAGCCAAATCATCAAGATGACCGTCCAACAGCAACACAGTGGCGATTATAAGTTATGGGGCCTCAAAAACATCCGAGGCTTGGTGTTCGTCAGCCGTACCTTTCACGCCGAAGTTCTCACATACTGCTTCAGTCGCTTCAACTTCTTTCTTCACAACGATTCAGAATCCATACGCTTTGTTGTACGGGAGTTCTTCCGAAAAATTGGACTCAAGAACAGGAAGCTTGTCAAGCGAATCACTTTACCCTACTTCAGCATTGAGCGCGTACTTTTGCATCCAGCGAATATGGTGGCACTTTTCGCCAGCTCACAAGCGAGGTCTCTGCAGCTCCTTGACGACATGCAGCATTCCCTCCGTCTCTTAGAACAATTCTCTGCCCTGGAAGAGCTTGATCTGGGACTTGATACTGCGGAGGTCCTGGGCCGTCGTGGTAACCGTCTGCGATTTGCGGATAGACATCGCCGTGCACAGGCGCACAGTATGGGTAGGGAGGAGCGCATTGCCCAAGCATATCAGAGGGACTACGAGTCTCACATTATGATGGCTTTGCAAGAAGTGAAGTGGCTGCCAGCAAAAGTAAATGTTGGCATCTGGTGGACTTCAGGTCGTGGTGAAAGTCTAGGTACTGACAAGGAAACTGCGGATGATCTAGATGACTTTGTGTCTCGGTTGAGAAAAGAGATTGCGCCTACACGAGTCACATATAAAGGTGATATGTAATGAACATACATGTTGTGCTGTAAACCAGTCTATATGATCATTGATCTGATAACCCTTGTTTGAAACCATAACGCGACAGTCATCACCGAGACCTAAACTTCCTTTGCCCTGAATAGCCAACTCAAGGGAAAACGTGAGTAACTCATACGCCGTCTGCCACACAATACAGCCAACCAATATACAAGCACCGTGGAAATCTCATGGCAGCGCATGAACCACGATATAGCTGCACTAGAACTGAAGAGTCAGCAAGCCGCCCTAACCACCGATGATGGTAGCCATGACTTTGCACAGTTCTGGTGGGGCAGATTCATACCTCCCTAACGTTTACAAGTGCACTCGCAAGTCTCCCAGGGACCCAAGCACCCTCCACCATCCTGATACCAACCGACTGTTCTCATGCAGCAACGTTTGGATGCGGCAACATTCTTACAACGATTATAACAATCGTTCCCCCAGTCGGTCTCACAACCTCCACCCTGCCAGTGGTAAATTTGCGTACCAGGACAAGCCTGAGCAAAGAGATCAGTGTCAGTCTTGATGGAACTGCTGGTGGTGGTCCCGGCAGGATGATCGGTAGGGGCTGCGATAGAAGTAGTCGTGACGGTGAGCAAAGCAGTGATAAGTTGGGCAGGATGCATGCTTAGGAGACTTCAGACAATTCACTTGGGACTGACAACGATCATTACTGGAGCCATACTAACTGGAGTCTTATATACACTCTCCGAGTCGACAATACACCAGATGTGTAGGACGTTAGCCCGGTTGCGAGATGATTGCCAAGAAGCGTGCTACCTCCATGGTACTACCCATCTTGTGAGCTCTGAGGTGTGGGAACACAGGGCATACCGTATAGACGAATCAATATCTCTTCAATCTTGGGTTGGAGAAACGATGATGTTCATGGTGCACGATTTCCTGAGGCACTGTGCACTCTGCAAGTGAGACTGATCAGTGACTGGCTTTCAAGGCTTCAGAGTTACTGTAGCTGCCAGATACCACCAATGGGCTATTTTTGCATCAACTTAGCTTTAACGTATGCTCGTATCTCGCTTTACTGCACTTTTGTCGTTAGGTAGGACATATATGTCTTGGTTAGTAGATATGCTGATGGCTCGTGGAACTAGGTAAGGGCTACAAGAGGAAGGTCATTTAGAATTAACCAATTAAAGTTCATTTAAACAGATACAGCAGTTACAATATGAACACGAATATGATACCCACACGAAAAGGCTTTACAAATCAACCGGGAACCGTTCCCGAAGCCTCTCGCCAAAGATAAAGAACAAGATTGGAGCGGGTGCAAGAACCAAACTGACAAACGCAAACGTGCTGATGCCCCAACCATATCCTAGCTTCTCGAAGAGCATAGGCGCAAAGATTGGGATGACACCACCGACAACGCTGCGGAAAACGGTACCAGCAGCGATTGCGCTGGCCGCGTACTTCTCGAAGCTGTCGATGAAGTAGTTTTGCGTGCTGTTCAGGATCATGACCTGTCCGATGCCATAGAAGAAGGTTGCTGATATAGATGCGAACCAGTGCGCGTGCTTCTCCACAGTCCAAGCGAACCAAAAGAGCGAAACGGGGATGAAAACAGAGCCAATGTTCGCGAGTGGGAGGCGAAACTCGGGCCGTGCCTTTTCGAGATTCTTGGCCGTGAGATTCTTGTATACGGTATCGATTCGCGGAACCAGAAACCAGACAGCGAAAAGAAAACCAAGGCCGGGACCCAGATATAGCAATCCAACCTTCTCGGTGGAGAAACCGTAATCGTCTTGGTAAATCGGCTGCATATTTGTATAGATGCTGTAGGTTGTACCGAAGATGAGCGCCTGATATACAGCCATGACGGCCACGATGGGTTGAGCGAAGATCTTGGGTGGGCGTTTGAGAGCTTGGGTAAGCTTTTCTTTCAGCGGTCGTGTATCTTCGCCCTCGTAGGAGTATTTCGTGCCGTCGAACTCGGAGCTCTGAGACTCAAACTCGGCCTTCTTGGAATTCAGGATTAACGGCGCATAAGTCTCTCGAAGGAAGAAGTAACCAGCCAAGGTGTTGACGAAGCACACGATGGTCATGATCCAGAAGACCCAGCGCCAGCCCAAGCGCTGTACGATGATGCCACCAAACAATGGTCCTAGGGTAGGTCCAAGTAACGGGCCTAGTAGATACCAGCCAAATACTCCTGCTCGTTCACTTGGTATGAACATATCACTTATGGTGCCTCCGCCATTCGCTATGCCGACGCTCCCAAAGAAACCTGCAATGCTCCGTACTGTGATGAGGAAGGCGATGTTGGGCGCGAGTGCAGCGGGTATCTGTAGCAAAGCGAACACGGAGAAGCACACGAGGTAGATTCTTCTGCGTCCAAACGTCTCGGACAAGGGAGCAAGGATCAAGGGGCCGATTCCGAGCATGACTACGAAGCCAGTTGTTGTTCCAATAACGGCAGTCGTGCTACACTTGAGGTCATCGGCGATTTGCGCAATGCCGGGCGTGAACATGGAGGACACGAGGGGGCTGAGAACTGCCATGGCTGTCAGTAAAGGCATGCATAGATGAATGAGTGTATGTACTGGACATGAGGGCTATGACAGCCACGTTGGCCATCTTCCGCCATCGCGCCCATGTTCGTGGGTTTTCGTCGTTGGAAAGGTCCTCGATGCGAAGATGCTGTCAGTAGTTAGTAAACACTATCGATAGAAAGCGCGTGCAGGATGACTGACTGTTCGCGGCTCGCCTTCTTCACTCCATCGCTGTTGTAGCAACGGTGCGCGCTCGCCCTGTGGAGACATGATCGTGTTGGCACAAGGAGTGAATGTGGTCGTGGTCCGAAAACGCAGCACGCCCAAAGAATTTCCATGATCGCGTCCCAGCCGCCGGGACCACAGTGAGCGTCATCGTCGAGTAAGCAACTATCAACTTTAACCGCGTTCGGTGCGCGTTGTGGACATCGGGTTGTTAGAGCGTCATCGATCGACGCCGCGGAATGCTCGATCGAAGAGCCCCATGTTTCGCTTACCCGCAGGTACAACCAATCATGTCAATGCACAAAAAACGACTTATACCACGAGAGTCGAAACTCAAGCTCCAATCATCAACTCGACTCGATTATGATATACCACTCTTAATTTTGAGTGATTGCAAACAGTGGCTACAGACCAACGCAGTTTACCACAAGGCTGTTCTCCACGTGAAGCGTCCGTAGCTGCGCAATATATTAGGCAGCAGCTGAGAGAGTGTTGAAAGGCTCCAGCTTCTCCCAAATTTATGCTCTTTACGTCTCTTGCATCAGTATGCAACCTCTCTAGTGTACATGTGCTCATTCCAATCTGTTATCCAGAACACAACTTACAAAATATTGATTCGTCTGCGTCATGCTATCTTCTGTCGCTTGTCTGCCAATTCGCCCTCGTGAGGAAGATAAATCAATACTTCATGATACGACCAAGGAGAGTCACATGAAATCACGATGCAGAGCCGAAGCCAAAGAGATGTAAGCATTGACAGCCAAAGGCCTATCAAATTCTCAATTAACGGACGCATCAGTACAACACTGAATAGAGAAAACTCGCCACTCCTACGTCTACCTGGAGAACTTCGAAATCGAATCTATGAGTACGCGCTGTGTCAGGATTGGAGAATGAAATTGAATGCAAATCCATTCCGAAATGACAGTCCAAGGATCCACAAACGTTATTTCAAAGACCTCCAGCGCGTCCTCCAGACCACGGGGGCCTGTAAACAGATGCACAAGGAAATGGCGCTCCTGTACTTCAAATTTGGCACCTTTATCGTCAACGGCTCTCCGTATGCATTCGTCAACCAGTGGCTTATACATCGCTCGCTCCCTCAACAGCAGGCAATCACACGTCTAGTGTTCCCATGCACATATGAGCTGTCGTATTCTGTAAGGGAAAGCTGGATGCGCGGTAACTTCAGAGGAGCAGACTTTCGGCCTCGTGACGTGACAAACCTCAAGTTACCCATAGTACTGCCGGGGTTGAGGAAGATCACCATCTCCATTGATGTCAGGACTCCTGAAAGGCATATAGGGAACGGAACGATGCCTCGACTGTCCATCCTTCAGCTAGAAGAGTGGACGGCATATGATATCGAGGTCTTCAAAGAGGCATGTCTTGGTGTTGCCGTTGCGATCAAGTATCAATTCTGTCGAGCACTGTACTACATGGCATGAGTTCGATCGTATTCATAACGCTGTGGTTTGCACAAAGAGCTGTGTTATTGTTTATCGATTGTTGATGAAGATATTCATGTATGGGGATTGAATGGCTATAGTATCGTTTTAACATATGAATCATCATCCAGTCCTGTGATTACACTTCATTCAAGCCACTTCAAATGCATCCATGTCCCCAGTGGGCAGATCAGGTACACCCACTACACTCTTTGTCACATCAATCATCATCTCTACCACTTCGGGTGGGTGGTACCTCTTGAGCACCACTCTTATGAATTCGCTCAACAAATTCAATCCCATATCCCCAATCTGTTCGTCCGTCAATTTCTCAAAATCGCCTTCCTTCAAACCTGTTCTTGACAATCGTCGCTGCAGGAGAATGTCGTAGACCGCCGCTATACGGTCCGTGTTTTTCTTATTGGAACGACTGTGGAAGTATTGACCACGCACAGCCGCAGACTCATCTGCCAAGTCTACCCAGGCCATCTGTCTTTGCAAAATTTGCGCTGATTCGTCGGTGGGAAAGATGTGGAAGCGATGACGAAGGACGTGCAGAGCGACCAACGAGCCAGCCAGATCTCGATTGTAACTAAAGCAGTGCATGATGAGCGGCGTGATTGCTCCACTGTCTGGGCCTGCGAGACCCATGCGGAAACGATCGGCGTCGTAGCGACTGCGACAGAGCGTCCACCAGTTTACCGTCTCTGCTAGTAGCTCACGAGGGCTAGGCATATCGAGCTTGTTTTGAACGGTAGAGTCGCCGAGTGCTAATCGGAGCGTTTTCCAAAGACAACGTATGCTTTTACCGTCTGGGAAGACGCCGTTGCTTCCTTCTTGCGGCTCAGTGAGAGACTTGTAGATCTTCCATGCTTTGCTGTAGGCACCTTGTCGGCATTTGTTATCCATAAGGACATTCATGATGGTAGCATTGGGCTTGACTTTCGCTGCTTTGAGCTGCCGGGACAAGTAATCGACGTGTTCCCATTGCAGGCTGTTGGCATGGTGTTGCATAATCAAGGCAAACGTTGTTACGTCAGCAACAGGAGCTCGTTGGGTCGTTTCGTCAGATGTAGGAGGAGTCTCGGCAATTTTTTTGTCAATGATGGCTGATATTGTTTCTGGAGTAACGTCATGTTGACCAGCTTCGCAAGCGGCTTCGACCATGCGCCAACCGATACTTTCTGCTTTCAGGATGTTCGCCTCCTCTTTCGTCCGTATCAACGCTCTGAGAAACATGTTGTAGTGGAACGTTTCTGGTCGGTAGCCTCGCTTGAGCATCATCTCCAAGATTTGAGCGGCTGCCTGTGGCGTTTTCTTGACAACGCTAAATTTCAGCCAGTCACCAAACAAATGGCCGTGATAACCACGAGGGAGCACAGATATAGCATCAAGAGCGATACTAGTCATGGACTCGATATTAGTTCCAAGTCGATATATCATGTGCAGTCTCTTCAACACTTGGTTGACTCGTTCTGCAGTTCCGCTGGTAGCCAGATAGCCATCCTTAATCATGTCCCTAAACACTTGCTTGGCATGACTCAAGCTTCGCATTTCTAAGAAGCCCACAAGCCAAGCGTCGTAGTCCTTGATCGAGCGGGTATTGCCTCTCTGGTCCTTCATTCTGACATAGATTTGCTTCGCCATGTCATGGTGCTCTTGTAGTTCTGAGCTCGTATGAGCTCGGAAAACAGTCATCATGACGGAGGTGTTCCAACTCGGATACAGCCTGAACAGCTCATTCATAATGTTCCGACTGTAGTCTACATTCCTGGCAAGTGCATGGAGCTTAGCCCCAATCTCCAGATGCTCCGGATTGTAGTCCATTCGTACACCGCCGAGTCCCAATCTTTGATCCTCTTCCCATCCTCTGAGAGCCTGGTCTACTTTTCCGCGAAGGAAGACCTTCTCTAGACTTTTGGCGCGCTGCCTGGCTATCGTATATCTCCCAGTCTTGTTCATATCCTGGTAGAGCTGTGCCATATTTGCAGTGTGAGTGGACTGCGTGATCGAGAGCAAGTCCCATACTCCATCCGGGATACGTGCTAGGAGTTTCGGATCAGATGCCTTGGCCAAAGAATATGCTCGCCAAAGCGGTGCACGTAGACTGGCATCCTGGCCATTGCAGTCTCTGACTAGCCCCAATACGTGATTCAGTCTTTTGACAACTGTCCGCCTACCATTGTGGTTGGTTCCAGGCATGCCAATCGCGACGGGTTTATCTCTAAACTGCTCGCGCTCTGCACCTCTGTTGAAGTCAAAAGAATGGTTCTCGGCGGCCATTCTCGTCGACTCATTCAGCACCGAAGTGGACTGCGCGGTTCTGTGTAAGGTCGGATCCCATCGTGGAACGTATTCCGGGATTTTTCGTGGAAGTGTTCGCAGAAAGCGTGTTTGAAAGCTTGGAGTGGAGTATGGGAGGCATCGCAGTCGATAGAGCGCAAGCATGAGCAAGCGCCGTCTGAAAGTAAAGAACGAGAGGCGGAGGCAAACTCGCCGCGTCTAAAGCAAATGCGTATAGAAAGACAGGAGTAGGACAAACATGTAGTCGTGGCCAACCATGTTGCACGCTCTATGCATGTCCAAACTTCTCTGTCAGAAGGTTCAGATGGCGCTAGTTTTATCGATAAGGGCGATTTGCATGATATCGCGCGTCATCCCCTCGGGCGCTTTACCCTACCATACGCGTCAACCTCGTGATTATGGTACCATTTTCTTTACATCGCCAACCCCCACCCTTGTTTGATTCGTTATTCTGGTTACCAGACAACCTGTGCCTGTTCTTTTTCCTTGGTCGTAGTCTCAAATCTCTGATTGTATCGCTACATCGCTATATCGCGTCATCCATACATGGGTTCGTCGCAAAATCTATTGCTACTGTACATGAAATCAAAGGCGAACATCGAAGAATGATTCCAACGAAGACAGAATCTCAAGCACTCTTGTTCGGCTTGGACTAGAGAGGAATTTTTCAAATGAAGACTCCGATATTATACCTCATTTACCCGTGTGCCTAGAACTTGCTCATATATGATCAACCAGGGCGCATCTGACCGACACGATCTCGGAGATGAGCCTGAGACTAGAGAAACAAGCTTTCCCCGCAATGCACGAATCTGCCGGATCGCCATACGTTGTGCATGCAGCTGATTCGGCACTCTCCGGTTACGGTTGTCAACTCATACCCCAACATCTCGCACCAGGCGCCACTCGTTCTCAAAGCTTATGGTACGGTATATTTGACGCAAGAAATCGTCCAAGCATGGGCACGCATTTGGTATCGGATTGATACTGCCCAGCTTAGCGATCCGGCGTTGCTACTGGAGCGGCTTACGAAACTCCAGTCCTACCAGATTCCTGTCGTGACAACGTAAACTTGGATGATTGGCTTTTTGTAATGGTGCAATATCCAGGGATATATGATGGCGCCCAACCAGCTCCAGAAGCTACGACACATGGGAGCCGCTGCAGACCGCGTCTCGGCTACAGTCGAGTTGTGACACATTGCTACTACATATCCTAAATGTAGGCTTTCAGGGCTTGGACAGGACTGCCTTAAGAGTATGACTTCTCAGACCTAGGATCCGACACTTTGATCCTATTTCCTTCATAAAGACCAACAAACACACATCAAAGATCTTCCAGCCTTCCAACGTTTTCAAGATGCTTTTGTGGCTAGTGTTGTTGGGATGTTACTTCTCACTCATTTGGGCACAGAATGCTTCGTTTATACAAGGGCAGAAGTTTCAGATCGTACTGCTGGGCATTCCCGACATGTCCAAGATACCTATATCACCTATAGACGTGCCGGTTTGGGATATCGATTTGTTCGACAACCCTGTTACGACAATAGGAACTCTCAAAGCAGCCGGCAAAATCGTCATCTGCTACTTCAGTGCTGGAACAGCGGAAGATTGGAGAGATGATTACGGAAGTTTTGCAGCTGCTGATCTTGGAAAGGTGCTCCCGGAGTGGCCCAATGAGAGATGGTTGCGGACGGGCAGCCAAAGCATTAGAACACTCATGGCCAAGCGCATCAAGTTGGCTGCGGACAAGGGCTGCGATGCTATCGATCCGGACAACACAGATGGATATGTAAGTCCTCGTACTGTTACATGGGTGTGATACGGTGGTAGCACGCAGTCACGACTTCAAGCTCAGGCGTGAGCGAGTTATACATGCTAACCTCTTTTAGCAGAACGACAACGGATTGAACCTTAAGAACACGGACGCTATCGAATACGTGCGATGGATGCAGCAGGAAGCCGCTAAATACGACATGAGAATTGGGCTTAAGAACAGCCTCGATATCCTCAGCGATGTGTCGCCGATCATAGACTTTGCAGTCAACGAGCAATGTGCGCAACACGGCGAGTGTCAAGCCTACGAGAACTTCATCGCTCTCAACAAGCCAGTTTTCCATATCGAGTACCCTCTTCCGCTTAATGCGCAAGCTGTGAATGGCGCATCTTGTAAAGGAACAGGCGTGGCTGGACTCAGTACCATCATGAAGGATCTCCAACTGAACGGCATGTCGTACTATTGTGACGGCAGCTATGTTGATACACCGACGTTAGGAGGTACATCCCCACCAAGACCGTCGCAGCCGCCTAAACCACCGAGCCCGCCAAAGACGAGTTCGAGCCGCACAGCCCCAATGCCAACGCGAACAAGCTCCTCGCGTCCTCAACCTTCGAGCACGAAAACATCTACAATGTTGCCAAGTCGCACTTCGTCAGCGCAAAGACCAACAAGTACATCGGGTGGTGGAGGAGGATGTAGATCGAAGCACTGGGATCAGTGCGGTGGACAGAATTGGAATGGATGTACAATCTGTGAGGTATGTGAATTTGCAGCCATGACAGTGAAACCATCTGACAATGCCAAAGTCGCCGTATACGTGCAAAGGCGTCTCACCACCGTACTACTATCAGTGCTTGTAGTCTGTTCCAGGCTTCATGAAAGGATCTATATACTGCTGTACTCGCGAGCCAGATTGTGACGATGCAATACATCATCGTTGATGGCAGAATTTGTAGAAAACTCACCTAGGTACTATTAGTTGAGAGTAGTCATCTTTCTGCAATCTGTTTACAAGGGTGATATCTTCCGTAGTAGATTGATCAGAAGGTATACTTGCAGGTCATAGTGTCAGAAGGATGAGGCTTAGCATACTTCTTCGATCAGATATTTAACTTACCATGTAATTTTGGTGTCGTGCTGTGCCACCCGGAGTTTATCTCATAGACTAACCTCACTGAAAAAGAGACTAAGCACTGATATTGCAAGATCGTAATTGCCAATAATAAGTGTCCCAGATAACGCCATCCAATCCCTGAATACTCCATGTTTTCGCCTCGGTCGTCTAAATACTCGTACAGCCTCCATTCCATGTTCACAATCCGTCAACGCTATCACTCAAAGACCCAGCGGATTGCTGGCCGTACCGCCACCTTTGCCGGAACCCCCTGAGAGACCAGGTACGCCGGGTCGACTAGCCATGGATGCCATACCTCCCACTCCGCTAGTGCTCAAGCCGAGGGGATTCTTGTTTGTTGTCGATCGACTGCCCGGAGCGCCGGTGATGTCTTTGAGAGAGTTGCCGTACTCGCGGACCATATCGCCCCAGGTGCGAGACGAGTTTGTAATACTAGATAGTATGTTAATCAGAAAAGTCGACTTGGCAAAGTTGCAATATGTACCTTGCTCCGGCGCCTCTCCCTGCTCCAGCGATTCCACTACCTGTCGCGGTCACGACGGCCCCAGCAGCATTGCCAATACCAGTTGTTGCAGCGCCGACAGCACTTCCAATGCCAGACGATGCAGCGCTGAGGCCTTTGTTGATCCAACCCTGTTGTTGTGGCGGCTGGATTGCCTTCTTTGCAGGTGCTGGGGCGGGTTTCTTCTGACCGACGGCTGTCACAGGCTTTTTGGGTGGGACGCTTGTAACGGGCTTCTTAGGGGTTGTTGCCACGGGTTTCTTCTGCATCGCAGTATTGACAGGCTTCTTCGGAGGCTGAACAGCGGGTGCTTTGACAGGCGCCTTCTTCACTGGTGCTTTGACTGGTGTCTTCTTCGCCGTGGACGTGACGGGCGTCTTCTTGGTGCCGATGGGTTGCGCGACCATGGTGAGACGTTGATTCAATGCTTTTGTGGAGTTGTTGTGGTGGATCAAAACATATGTTGTCTAATCAGGCCTTAAGTTGAATGGTGAATATGAATGGAGATATCTAGGGAGCATCTCGACCCAATCTCTCTGGATGCACAGAAAGTTGGCAAGCTGCTATGCCTGTCGCACATGTGGCGCAGATGATGTCAGGCACGGAAACGTGGGGCGCGCTTGCCCCGGATGGATTAAGGTTGTCTTAGCGCGATCAGCGGGCGAAACGTTGAGACCCTGGATCCATGTTTCGCATCTTCAACACTTTGAACGTCTGCCAGATGGCATCGTCGTCCCATCTTTCTATACTGTCCAATCCTTCGCTTCGCTTCCATCTAACATCTCCGCTTACTCTGCTACCTTAATTGTAATTGCATCTCGTTGACAGGTGCTCCTCTCTCCGCAGTGCGGACCTGTGAATGTCAACGAACACGCACGCTCACCGCACGCGACCCTGCCCGCCATGAGCCGCATTCACCTCTGGTGACCAACGTAGAATATCATAACAAACGAGTGAGTGCGATTTCTGTTCAAAACACCACCATGCCGCAATAACACCACGAAACCATGCTCGGCGACGACGCCATCATAAAGCTGAAGCGGTCGATGAGCGAGAGCAATCACCTCATCCCTATGGGTGACGTGACCCCGCCTCGCTCACCAGCCAAACACAAGACGCCAGATTGCAGGACACGGTCCAGTCGCTCCATCTCGTGGTCGAAGCTAACTGAATCAATCAAAGGCAAGAGAGGTCCCTCGTCACGCTCGTCGCGCTCTTCACGCACGCCTTCTGTCGATAAGCGTGATATCTCGAGTCCAATCTTAGACCACAAAAGTCCGCTGTGCCCACCTACACCCAAGCCGAGGCTCGACGCTGTCCTTCCATCAACACCGGGCCCACAACGACCTATAGCACGATCCAGCCCAGGCACCATCAAGCCTAGTCCGCCTAACCCGACCGCAAGACACTCATACTCTGCCTCCGATCCCACAAACTACGTCTCTCCTGGTAGGCGGCCACGTCAACCTGATCGTCCCCCGCCGCCTCTTCCAATTTCAACGAGCTACGAGAGCATCACTGGTACCCTAGAAGACAGCCCCTTGGAGCGCATAGCAGAATCGCCTTTCGAGCCTTCGGAAGACGTCCGAATTGAACCACCAAGGGTTGGCAAGGTTCACAAATATTTAAAAGACATGGAGCCTGCACGACTGCAGCCGCCCAACATGGGTGGTACCAAGGGGCGTGCCATGCAGCAGGCAAAGGACATGGAGCTTCTGGTTGCTGAGAGAGCGAAGCGAGGTGGTGAGGAACCACCGCCATATGACTTCTACGAGCTCATTGGCAAGGGCGCATACGGTCGTGTCTACAAAGGGTGGGTATCACGATGTAAGGCCGAGTACATTCGCTGACATGACAAAGAAAGAGCCGCAATACCGGTGCGCTCGTTGCCATCAAGATTATCGAGATCGACAAGGTGGATTACGAGGAAATGACACACAAGAATCTCCAGGACACACTCAAGGAGATTGACATCCTGCAGCAGCTAAGAGACAGCAAGGCAAGGCCTTACGTCAACATCATCGAGGAGGCTAGACCTGTACACAACGAACTCTGGATCGTCAGCGAATATGCAAGCGGTGGTAGCGTCAATACCCTGATGAAGCCCACAGCCATGACGAAGGACCCGGGTCCTGGACTGGCCGAGAAATTCATCATACCCATCGCTCGTGAGCTGGCCCAAGGTCTCAAGTATATACACGAAGCAGGCGTGCTGCATCGAGATCTGAAGTGTAGGTGATGGTGTCTTTACCATTCCTTCCCTCGGCTAATGCATACAGCCAACAACGTTCTTATCCTCGAAGACGGTCGTGTGCAATTATGCGATTTCGGTGTCTCCAACACCCTGGAACCTGAAAGATCGAAGCGCTCCACTATCGTTGGTACACCTTTCTGGATGGCCCCTGAACTGCAGAAGGAGTGGGTAAAGGATGCAGATCCGCACAGTTTGATGCAGCCTAAGGAGATATCTTACGGCAACGAGGTTGACATCTGGGCATATGCCTGTACTGTCTATGAGATGGCTTGTGGCTACCCACCGCACCACAAGATCGGGCAATTCGATTTGCCAACAGCTGGTGTTCCTGTGCTTGAAGGCGATCGCTTTTCTCAAGAACTGAAAGATTTCCTAGCCTTCGTCTTTCAACCAGAGCCACAAGATCGACCGACGCCTGACCAAATTTTGGAGCACCCCTATCTTGCAGATACCACTAAGATGTACCCGACTGTATCGCTCGTCAAGCTGGTCGAAGACTACTACCTCTGGGAGCAACAAGGTGGTACACGCCAGTCGCTATTCAACCCATACGGTGCTCAAGCGCCAGACCCGCTTGCCCCAGAGGCGGAAGATGACGACGACGATGATTGGTCTTTCAGCACATCAGAAGAATTCGAGCAAGAACATGCAACACAATTTACTGACCCCTTTGCTGGCGGAGCAGGCTTCAATGGAATGGGCCTACCACCTGTCGCGGATATGGGACGATTCGAGCAGCTCCAGGCTAGGTTCAAGGAAGAGTCTATTGTTAGAGGACAGAAACGTCTGAACAAACTATTCGATACAAACACGACGCCATACAGGTATAGTGCCGTCGATATGCCGGACCCGCCGAACGGGCGCCCTCCATCTGACTTGGTTTTACGTGACTTCAACCCTGGCGCGCCCAACCGTGAGACGGTCATTGACTTGGACTTTTCAATGCCGTCAGCAGATGAGATACCAAGTATTGACCTGGGCGAAGTGCCCACCATCCGTGCGAATCGTATGAAGAGCATCATACGGGAGATGGAAGAGGAAGAGGAGCGCCGGGATGCTTTCAACGAGGAGGACGAGATGACGAAACGAGCCACGAAAGACTGGACCTTCCCCAGTATGAATGACGAGAATCGAAAGACGATGGAATGGTCATTCCCGGGAAGCAATGAGCAAACTAACCGCAAGACTATGGAATGGTCATTTCCAGGAGCCACTGAGCAACCTAACCGCAAGACGATGGAGTGGTCCTTCCCACAGCAGCCTCAAAAGCCCAACCGACGTACGGTGGAATGGACATTCGACGCTGCAATGGCAGAAGCCAACAATGAGGCCCCAAGGAACCGCGCTTCGAATCGGATTTCACGGCGACGTGAGACGAAGGAGTGGACGTTTCCCAAGCAGGACGACAATCGCAAAACTCGAGACTTTGCCTTCCCAATGGGTAGTCCGACGGAGCCGTATCGCAGCCAGCACACCAAGACGGACTCTTCTTCGCCAGGCCTTGCATCTGGCTTCCGACCAAACCTGCGCCATGCTCAAACAGCACCACTTCAGCCTGCTGTTGATGACAATGACTATCCTGAGATGATCAGCTCTGCGCCCAATTCTCCGCTGCGCTCGTCCATGATTGATCTGGATATGGCGATGGTAGAAGACTACCGTCCGTCCACTTCTGGCTCTGAGATCCTTACAGCAGGAACAGAGCGTATGAACGATAATCCGTTCAACCTCGAAGACCAGGTACAACTATCACAAAATAACCACCGCGCTTCCTTTCACATGAAGTCGCAATCAGAACCAAACCATGCGGTGCCAGGATTATTGACACCTCAACAATACGATGAACAAGGTCATCCTACAAACCAAGATCCACACCATCCCAGTATGCACGCCCGAGGGGTCAGCTCAGCAAGCCAGGTACAATCACACGCGAAACCAGCACCCACTTCTGGTCAATACCACCGCGGTAATCAGCGCTCTCAGCAAATCTGGGATGGCTGGTCACACAACATGGCATACGGACTCAGCAGCGACGATCAATCTCCTCCCATGAGCGTAACAACCGACACCTCCCTCGAAGAAGAAGATGTCGACGACCTTTGGGACACCTTCGAACGCCTCAACCTTGCAGCGCAACGGCGTCCAATGGGCCAGCCATCAGCCCCTCTCCGTTCCTCACGTAGAAACGACTCTACATCCACAACCCTTACTTCCACGACGTACAATCTCGATTCCGATACCGATGACTCGTCGTACCACCACAGTAACCAGTACTCTTCATCCTCGGATTTCGATCAACACGATACTCCGCGCTACAGCCGAAAATCCACAACCGTTAGCGTCGGTCCAAACGGGAAGCCGCTTGTAGAGTTTCCCATTCCGACCGGTCCTGAGGTAGGGGCGCTGTTAGGCGTGGACATGGACGCCAGGGTTTTGGCGGACATGTTGCTCAAGAGTGCGGTCGAATTGAGGGATGGGACGAGGGCTAGTAGAGATCTGCTGAGGGCAATGCGGTTACAGGATGTTGAGGGCGAAGAAGAAGATGACGAAGGAGCGGATGAGGAGATGAGGGGGGGTACTGTTCGGTTGAGGGGGCCTGGATGATTTATGATCGTGTGATGGCGTTCATGGATTGGGAAGGCTGCACCCTCGGTTTAGGTCAAATGCCGTCGAGCGACTTAGATTGAGCTCTACTGACTTGAATGTCTGATGATTTAGTGTCTACCGAACCACACATACAAGAGCTTAAGGACATGATCCGAACGTAATACGATGAAATACCCCACCTGTCGCCCAGTTATGATCGGGACATGGACTCAGGTGATGGTGATGAGAGCCAACGACAACGAAACGGAAGATAGTTCACTTGCGTTATACGTCTCATGTTCCATACATAGTATTCTTCAATATCGAAAATGGCCGAACACATACTACATAACAACGTGCTGCAAGGCTCCCGTTCGCTCGACGCTATTGCGCCTGCAAAGCTGTAGAACATGACATCTACAATGTAGGTAGTCCCACCCCCTATATAGAACCATGACCATATCGCTATTCGCAACTAATCCGTATATACTCCGTTCCGCTGTCGCCTGCCAAATGCTGTATCGAGAAAACCCTCTCGCTATGCTTTGATAGGTACTGTTGCGAGTGAAATTATTCCGAGGCGAAAAGTGGCTGATGGTATGGATGGAGAAACGCCGAGAATGTTAGGGAAAAGTGAAAAAAAAACATGGTGGCTTTCACTGGGACGCATGAGATAGGGAGCACGGAAAGGTGGGTATGGGTAATCGTAATTGGGCGTGAGAAAGACTTGAGAGATCTGAACAACGGAATGACATCATCTACCGGTTACCGGCCTCGAGTTGTCCTGGAGTTGGTTGCTGTGGGCCAGAAGCGTCCGCAGTGCTAGCAGCGCCACGGTTACGACCAAACCAGCTTGAGAAGGGAGAGCCTTGTGTTCGATTGGGCGTCATCCTGGATAGCCAGCCTTGGTTATGGCCAGTCTGCCCTGTCACTTGCGATGCATCCCCATGTACACGCTCACGGCGAGTAGGCCGATTCAACCGCCCGAACCGGTCAACGCCTTGTCGCTGCTGGTAGTCTGCATTGATGACCATGACGCGAGACCTAGAGAAAGGGTTGCTAGTCGTCCAAACGGCCTGCGGTGGCGACCGAAGACCGGCGACTGAACGGCGACCAGTAACAGGATCGACTTCGCCTTCGGGACGAGGCTTCGGAACATAGTAATCAGCTTTGCAAAGAGGGCAGCAGGCACGGCGGCTCGTCAGCCATGGGTCAACACAGCTGGCGTGGAAGGCGTGGCCACAAGACAGTCCGCGTACATCGTCGTCATCTTCCAAGGTGTCCAGGCAGATGGCGCATGTGTCTCCTGGCTCTGCCAACATTTCTGGTGCAGCAGCAGTGCGTATGGGATCCTCTTCATCGTCATCTGAGTCGTCCTCACGCTCGCGCACGTTTGCTTGTGGAGTAGCACTCTGTCCTTGAGCCTTGTCCGTCTTCTCTGTGCCCAACTTGACCTCGGCTTGCTTCTCAGCGTCCTGCACGTGCTGGCTCTTCTTGCTTTCCATGCTCGTTCTCGGAGAGGCTGCAGGCTGGGTAGAGGAATTTGGGGCGTTGAGATCGTTGCGGGCCATTGAGAGTGCAGTGTCGGTTCTCGGTCCCGGGCCTTCGTCCTGCGCACTAATGACGCCCTCGACATCCTTCAAGCTTGCTGCTCTGCTCTGGGGCGCAGTCGCGATGCCGCCGTTGGCTGGTAAACCCTCGGTCTCGCGACTTGACTTCCATTGCTTATACTTTGTCAATGGGAATCGTTCATTGACCTCGTCCATGGTCATCAGCTTCTTCTCCCTCCTCCTCCTGTGCGGGCGAGGCATGTTGGTCATGTCAATTGGTTCGCCATCTGCGGCAGCCTGGGCCGCGCGACGACGATTATATCGGAAGCAATACTTGACGCCGACGATAATCCTGAAGCAGTCAGTAAGAGGTAGCAGTTGCGAAACCAACTGCCAGCGCCTACCATAAGTTTGTGAAGACGACACCGAAACCCAGGGCAACGAAGAAAAGCAGCGGCGAACTGGTGGGGCCGCTGCTATTATTGTTGTTGTTGTTGTTGTTGCTGTTGGAGCCATCTGTTGGGGCAGGTGCGTTCTGCCTCGGATAGACAAGGACGTTGGACATGATGGATAGCGGCGTCTCTGCTATTCCGTTCACGGACAGGATTGCTCACGCAGCTGCAGAGAGGCGCGAAGCAACGATGCGCGTGTACGTGGGGAGTTGGCCGGATACGGAGAGCCCTGGTACACGTGAAACAAGTAGGGGGGCAACTCGGCACTACGAAGGTACACGCTCTATCGACGGCAGTGGTGGTTGCGATATCGTCGAGGCGGCGGCGGCGGGCTAGGCTGGAAGAAGGGCCGGTGTGGTTGATGGGATCAGTTGATGGTGACGGCAACGACTGCGGCTGTGGCGATGGAGAGTCGGCTTCTTGGAGGCTATGGTCGCTCGCGGTGACTGCCCGTGCCACAATCGCTAGCGGTTAATGACAAGAGCACTGTTATCGGCCATGCGATGCGGACAGTGCAAATGGCTGCGCGACAGACTCTGGACTCGTTGGGGTGGTGAAGGGCAGTGGATGGGTCGCCGAGTGTCAGAACGGGCGAGGTGCCGGTCTTGAGGCGGATAAAGGCCGCAAAGGCGTCGCTAACGTCGACGGCAGGTGCCAAGGATGACCGGCAACCAGGACCATCTATGATAACACTACCCGTCTTACCAAACGCAACTGGGGCGTCTTGCAGTGGCTGGTGGCGAGCAATGGTGAACTGTGAAGTTGGTTGCAAGATGGTGGTGCGCTGGGTGTTGCTTGCTATTGAACCATGCATGTGTCACAGACAGTGTCCACGCAATGCGCCTCCAAGCAGGGTTTCGTCGCCCGCATTGATGCCGTCGCATGCAGGTGCTATCACATCTAAGAAATTGCTGACCCCCCCGGACGCCTGACAGATGAGACTGCGCTCGATGACTACTATCACTACTACTACGACTCGCTCCGAGTCCCATATCTCAGCCGCAGTGTACAATCTCAGATCGAAGCCGGCCGTGTTGCGTAGACATGTCGGATCCCTGCTCTCCGAGTGGAGTCTTCCCCGGCCGCTAACAATCTGCGAGTATCCACATGAACATCGTCCACCACTTGCAGCAGCCCAATTCCCCTGCTTTCTGCATCATTTTCTCTCCTCGGCACATCTTGGGAATTATCTAGACAGATCGCTGTTCTTCGGTTACCGCACGACTCCTTCACCGTCGCTGCAAAAGCCCACCTAACGTCACTAGTTCCAATCTTTAAGCACTGCAACTATGGCGGAGACTGCCGAGCCCAACCCAATCGTCTTCTTCGACATCACCCTAGGAGGTATGCATCCACCCATGTGACCCAGATAGTCTCTTTACCCCTCACCCCGCGCCATTGCTACGCGTCGTTCTTGGCCTAGCCCACAGTCGGACAAACGCCCCGCGACCCGACCATGGTGACTGACATAAGCGAAAACAGGGGAGAAGCTCGGTAGAATCAAGATGGAGTTGTTCAAAGATGTAGTTCCAAAGACGGCTGAGAATTTCCGCCAGTTCTGCACTGGAGAGACGAAGAACAGTCGAGGGCAGCCACAAGGCTACAAAGGCTGCAAGTTCCATCGCGTCGTAAGTGCCATCAAAAGTCGCAGTACTAGAGGTTTTGACTTTGATCATACTGACCATTGTAGATCAAAGGTTTTATGATCCAAGGCGGCGATTTTGTAAACGGCAATGGCACAGGCTCGAGAACCATTTGGGGAACCGAAAAGTTTGCCGACGAGAACTTTACGTTGAAGCACGACAAACCTGGTCTTCTATCTATGGCTGTAGGTTCATGTAAGCCGCCTAGCCAAGCACGTCACTAACAGACCTAGAACTCAGGTCCCAATACCAACGGTTCCCAGTTCTTCATCATCACTGCGAAGAACGGCACCCCTCACCTGAACGGCAAGCACGTTGTCTTCGGAAATGTCATTGAAGGCATGGACGTTGTCACCAAGATTGAGAACACACGGACAGTAGCGAACCCAGAAGGAAAGCCAGTGCAAGATATCGCTATTGCGCAATGCGGTGAGATGTGAACATGGACATGACCGTTCGTGTATTCAGCCAGCATAAGAGCCTGCCACACCCACCTCCGAGAGGCAAGATCGTAGGTGACATTTGGAGAACCCATAGGAAGCCTAGGAAGCATTTGTTTGGCCCAACCGCAGCTCACAGAATGGCAAGACATGGTGGGGCCAGCTCAAGCTGCAAGTCTGCTATCAATTCTTGCGTATCTGTGATTGAGCATTCCAGATGCAAGCCGCTGTAGGATGCGGCGAAGAGACTATATCTTTGTAATCTGACATACAATTAAAGACCAATAAAAGACATGCCTCTTGGATCTTTGCAGTGATATTGGTGGTGGATCGGCGAACCATGGTGAAAAGGTCTGGCTTACCTAAGTGACCCGCTGAAATTCTCTCGGGGCTCAATACTGCAGCACAGTCGCGTGCATTCACCCCCGCCGTCCTCACTTCCAGTTTCACCACCCACCCGACAGACGACGCTTCTCTAGGTTTCACGTGCCTGCTCAAATGTAAACCTTTCGCCATCCATTTCCACTCAACATGGTCGCTATTGCCACGATGAACAGGACTCTCAGCACCGCCGCCCCGAGCGCGGGTGGCAGCCTCAAACGCAAACAAACCGATCACTCGTCCGACGCCGAAAACACTGCCCCAAATCAACTCAAACGCCGCCGAGTCACATTCGATCCCGAAGTCGACGTACGCATACTGAGCGAGCACCATGAGAAGAGTCTGGAGCTAGTGGGGGAGGAGGTACGGCGAGCAATAGAGAAGCATGCGACAGGCGAGAAGGCAGCCTACGACGGTCTCAAGGCCCTCTTCAAGGAACCGCCGACATCAGCAAGTGCACCGCTATCACGACTCTTGCAAAAATACGTCATCGCACTCTCGGAGCACACGCCAAAACTCGACAGTAACTGCAAGGGCCTGGTGCACGCCGTCATCGATTGCAGCTGGATTGCGCGCAATGAAGACTTCCTACGCTCCTACCGAATCTTTCTGCGTAGGCTGCTCTCGGTTCAATCCAGCTACATGTCTACTGTGCTGCAGATGCTTGTCGACATGTTTCTGAACACGCCGTCCGTCAACGCTAGGCAGCAGGACGACCCGCCCATCCAAAGAGTACGCCTACAAGCGCGCATACATGAGACCCTCATGGGATTACTACGTTACAGTCCAATGGCGAGTTCCTTCCTCGCACCCGTCATCTCCAGCACCTTCCCATTTTCCAACGACAGCGCCAAGACACACGTCGAGTATATCCGAAACATCTTCAGGGTCACAGAGTATGCGCCAGAGATCAAGGGCGAGATCTTGGCACTTGTAACTGATAAGCTGTGCAAGATCGATGCGCAGATGCAGGTGGACATGGATGACATGGACGACGACTTGGAGGAGCAACTGGTGGGCGACGCCATCAATGACGAAGAAGACGATGACGACGCGAGCGACGACGGTTCCGTATCAAGCGAGGAAAGTCTGGATCCAGAGGAGCAACGACTCAAGGATATCAAAGACATGATGCTCAAGCTCGATACCGTCATGGACGTACAATTCTCCTACTACGACTCAATCTTCGAACGGAGAGACCTTCAAGAGATGGACCGCACATACCAAACCCTTATCGCCCAATTCCAGTCCATCATCATCCCAACCTACCGCTCACGACATACTCAGTTCGTGCTTTTCCATTTCAGTCAGATGTCAACGGATTTCGTAGTGCGGTTCGTGGATACCTGCTCGCAACTAGCTGTCGACCAAAATCGACCCCCACTAATACGAGCATCCGCATGTGCCTACCTCGCCTCCTACATCGCGCGTGGCGCTCACGTTCCGGGCTTTGTGGTCCGCGACGTTTTTGACACACTTTGCTCGCAATTGGAGCGTCTGCGTGTACTGCACGAACCAAAGTGCATCGGCCCGGATCTACGCCGGTACGGCACTTATTACGCCATCGCACAGGCACTATTGTATGCCTTCTGCTTCCGGTGGCGCGACCTCATTGTCACGCCCGACGGCACCTTGCCTACTGATGCAGACATCATGTACCACGAAGGCGACTTCCAGTGGCACCGGTCAACCCTCGAAATCGTACGGCGTAACATCTTCTGCAAACTCAATCCACTCAGAATCTGCGCACCAGACATTGTCAAGCAGTTCGGCCGCATTGCTAAGCACCTCCGCTTCACTTACGTCGATACTCTGGTAGAGACAAATAAGCGTGTGCGACTCTCTCGCAGTCTGGCCAGTGGTTATCTCAATGGTATTGGCGGCCGAGAGACTGCTCTCACTGGCAAAAAGGGTGAAGAGGCTTTCCTAATGGATGCGTACTTTCCATTCGACCCATATGTGCTTCCGCGCAGTAAGCGCTGGGTCGAGCACGACTACGTGCAATGGCGGCCCGTACCCGGTATGCCAGTAGAAAAAGACGACGAAGATGAGGACGATGAGGATGAAGACGACGACGATGACGAAGATGATGCTGATGACGATGATAGCAGCACTTCGGATGAGGACAACGACGATGACGCTAATGTCGCAAATCCCGAGGACCTCGACGATGGTAGTACGGAGGCTAGTCTATGATCGTTTGCTCATACATTGATTGCATTTATGGCGTATACAGGAGTGGGAAAGCATTGAAATCAGCATTTTGATTCGGCGCTGGTCACAAAAAACGAAAGCAGCTTATGATTGCTTATCTGGTCGCTGAGCTTATTTGATATGGCCTGGTTATATGTTTGTCGATTTTTGCATGAATTAGCGTTCGATTTCTTGCATAGTTGGTTGCATTTTCCGTCAGTTGACTGCCTAGAGTGCGGCACATTTACGTTTGTACCAAAGAGAGAATGAAATGAACAACTTGACAACAAGTTTTGCATCTTTTATAGGTCATCCATCGGCTATGGAAAGGTTCTCGTTACCGAAACTGGCAATGCGGATCTGAACAACGACTATGCATTATATGCAAGGTCCAGACAGCGCGGTGACCAAAGATGGAAAGAATCTGTAGACGCGGTGACCAAGGGGGAAAGAGACTAACGGCTGGCCAATCACAGCAATCGGTATCTACCGTAGTCCCCCAGTATTATATCCTCCAGGCAACCAACCCTGACCATCTTCACTTGACCCAGAAGAAACATGTCCTCTCTGACTCTTACTACAATCCCGATCGAACTCCTCGCATACGTATTTGAGTATTTCATAGACGACGACGACACGCTCAAACATTTGAGCAAAGCCCACTCAAAGTTTGCTCCACCAGCCAATGCAGTGCGCCATAGTATTCGAAGACTTCTTATACGCGGGAACGGTGCACAAGAAGCATGCAAAGAGCTTGTGGACAGCATTCATGGCAGCCAAGATGAGACAGGATCCGGCAACACTCTCGTTGGACCGATACGCTATCTTGAACTTGTCTTTGACAGCCGGGCACAATTTCGTCTAGCAGATGCAACGCAGGAAGTGTTGAACTGCCTGCCGGCAATCCAACACGTCACGCTCAAGATCATCGCTCGCCCCTTTCCTGATAGTCAGCATCAAGACATGATCGAGAATCTCGAGGAAAAGGTCCGGGGAGCCGTCCAGGACTACTCTACGCTCATGGATATGCTCAACACATTGAAGCCACAACGAAAAGTTGGACTGAGTCTAATCCTCAACGACTGCATGCTTCGTTCTTCACCAATCATCGCCCAGCAGTATGCAAACATTGTCTTGCGAGAATTCGACATCAAATACTACTTACTTCATTTTGATACCACGATCACTTTAGCCAAGCGCTTGATTCACGCAACCAAAACCCTAACGGACATGACAATACTTGAAGATCCAGTATGCCAATGGCAGCAGGAACAACTCCCCTGCATGCCCTTCTCAGGTCTCACCGCTCTCAAGCGACTACATATACCCGCTAGCTTGTGGTTCGGCCGCAGCAATGAAGGCCTTCAAGGCTTTTTGTGGAAGCGCGAGGAGATTATGCGTCCGTCCGTCGTCGACTTACTGCCTCCATCTCTATCTTCCCTTCGTATAGACTTCAATAGCACGTCTGCCGTCTTTGCTGTTGGCGTGGGCTACCGCGCAGCATTCTTCCGTATGACCTCCGACGAAGCGAAGATGAGGATGAAACCAGCGTGGAATTGGATATATGAGCTCGTTACTCCTGATACTTCACAACTTCCTCATCTGAAGAATGTCGAGGTACTTGAGGGACTGGTGCCAGCCGATAGAAGACGCATAAGTAGAACAGGTGATCGTTATCATTGTGATTCGGTCCTTGACTGGGACCCGCCGCTGGAATTGAAAAGGGCGTTTGGGGATAGAGGCATCAAGTTGAAGATCCAAATTAGGGCTATCAAGCATGGGAAGTCTTGAGCTGATATAAAGAGGAGGTAAATCCCCGTTTTCGATTGGTTGTACTAAAGCGGTAGAGCCACCATTTGTCTCGGTACGATAGACAGAAATACAACCTTGATACACTTAGAAGCATGGAAGTTCATCATGTGACTTGCGCTACCACTCGCTCGCTAACTCACTTAAAAGCTTTATGACAAGCTTAATCCCAGCATTCTCAAACAATTCCCTCATCACTTCCGGTGGTGAATAGGTATTCGTGGCATACATCTTAGGGCCCCCACCGACGATCGATCCCTTTACCTCGACCAATCTAAGGCATTCCAGTTCTGGCAAAACACCTTTCTTACGTTGCTTCTGCTCCGCGAATTCCTTGATCCATTCAAAACCCTTCAACTGGGTAGCCTGAGGTGTCAAAGGAAACTGTGTGTGATAGCCAAAGCCCGCGGCGAAAAGAGCTTCGGGCCACATGAATTGGATTTCCAATTCGCGGAGCGACGGAGGGAGGAAGTTGTACACGCGAGCAGCACAGCGGTCCTGTTTCTTCCACATCCAGCCGTTCTCGGGTGCGCTGGGTAGGTCGAAATGGCGATTGTACCAAAAGGCTGAGGTGATCTTCAGGATTCGCAGGTGTTTGAGGAACGAGAAATTGGCGTTGATAGTAGGGTGGAGGTGGTCACGAAAGTAACGAGTCCCTGTAAGATATTCGCCCGCCGGTTCTAGCAGTGCTAATTCTTTCAAGGAAGAATTAGGCCCCAGACTCGCTTTTAGAATACCTGGAGTGGATACGATCGAGGTACTATTGGCAACCTCAAAATTCATTGGGCGGACATAGGGCTCATGGGTGGCGATGAGCAGTGACTGGAGGTTTTTGACCTGACTGAGCAGTTTTACCATCTTAGCAGGGTTTATTGTGAAATTCCTAGAATCGAAGGATGTAAGGTTAGGAAGGATAGTAGGCTCAAACTGTAACGGGTGATAATCTTCCTGAGATTTCTTAACGGTGTCGATTGCGAAAGACCGGATGGCGGGTATCTGCATCAGTTTGCTCAGAATCCTGAGCGTTGGTGTCTTCAAAACGATTGTTGGGATTTGGAGGTCTTTAAGCATGTCGAATAGCTGCTGTAGACAAACTTGCTGAATTGGGATCCATTCTCGACCTGCCACCCAGTCTTTGATAACGATTTCGACCCTACGCAATTTCGGTAGTTTGTTGAGTATGGTGCAAGTTTGAGAATTGACAAAGAGTGGTGAGCCCCACTCAGAATCTATCTGAACGTGACGGACGTAGTCTGCCAGGTGCGGTGTCAATGTGATAGCCTGCAGGATCAGAGCACAAGTACGCTGTCGATCCATCAACCTTTTGTAGGCCTTCTCCTGTTTGTAGTCTGGTGGCATCTGAGCATCTGGTATCGGTAGTAAGATCGAGGGCCCTGCGTCAAGATGTCGATTATGATCTGGATCCCGTCGTGTGTATTCCGTGATTTGCGATGCATAGATAATCTCGTTATCATATTTGACAAAAGGTTTGGCCAAGGTAGATTGTGCTGGAAGGTTGATTGTGTGGAACAAGTGCCACTGAGCGGATTCCATGAAAGATCGATGCGTCTTGATAAGGTTTATCAAATCTTCGCGGTCCACATCTGCAAAGATTTGGTCCAAGAGGTCGTTTGGAAGTGTAATGAAGATGCTTTTGGCCATAGTTCGCGGACACTATTGGTTGGTAGCTGTGTCTTTCAATCGAGAGAGTACAACAAAGGTAGGGGTTTTCGTGGCCGTTAGATGATCAAGAAGGAAAGTTGAAGAACAACTCTGACGGAGGCGGAGATGTTGGGGTTGAGTTCAACTTGGTTCTTTCCCTAAAAATAAGGAAGAGGAAGATTTACATAGTTGTCCGAAAGAGGGCCGTGTGATCTTATACATACACACATTGTGACTACTCGTACGTTCACAGTAGAGAATCGGTGAATGTAAGAGCTGAGTACCTCCTTCGAAAAAATTTGAGGTTTCACCTCTGAACCCATCAATCTCCTTCTGAGCTCGTAGTGGTTACTATGACGTGAGGTCTGCGCCTGATACGCTGATAGATGCGAAGAGTGGGAAGAAATCAAATTGGTCAGCTACAGCTGACGGTAACGTGTCGGATGTGTCGGCGCTTGACTAGAGCAATGCCGTACCACGGCTAAATCTATCAGACCGGTAACGTTCTACAGGAATTGAGAATTGTGGATCAAGGGACACCAAAGTGCATACTTGACATAAGAACGACATCGAGGACCTGTGTGTATCGGAAGATTCTTTCGGGCCCAGCATTGAAGACGCCCATAGTCTGTCTCCTCTCTTGCCATAAGGAGATCCTAACAGCATGAGAACTGAGTAACGCCATCATCACAGCCTATTGAGAAGTCTGTAGATGTGAGAATAATGACACATCTCGATCACCATAGCCAACTGAGTGAAAAACATAAGGACGAACCGATACTGCACGAGGGGGTAACTTATATGAATGGCTTGACACACCAAACGGGACACTGCTACGATAGGCTCGATCACGGTGTGGAGCGTCAAATTGACCCAAGTTGGAGTGCTGTTGATCAATTGACCAAGCGCAGATGTGTGCACTTCAAGGCAACAATCTAGCAACGATGAAAAGTTTGGCCTATTGTTCGTGGTGACTATGCGATTCGTTCATCCAGGGTGGGTATGAATGCTGGGTCGTGGGCCCTGTATATTCGCCAAGATCATCAGCACCCATTGATACATGCATTAGTGGGATCTCAAAACGGCTGAGGCTATACGTACACGTAAAAGCATAGCCGCTGCCAAAGGTATACACGGATTCGTCTGTCGCTCCAGTGCCGCAAGTCTCTACTGTCGCACCTCGATCATTGGGATTATTTTCATTCCCTTCGTTTGGATAATCCAGACCCAGGCTCAGCGCGGCCCAGTCAATGCTCTCCCACGCGTTGAGGTCCGGTTCGGCAACGTGTTGTTGCAACGGTCCAACAGGACTATTGGCGTCTTCAGCTTTCGAGGGTGCTTCGAAGAATGGCGCAAGCCTACGTACAAGACAAACTCAAGTATAAGCAAACGAATGCATAGGCAAGAATGTACGGTCATCTAACCTGAGATTAACAACCCTGTCCCATAGATGACATACAGCGTCATTGAGCTTGTAGCTGACCCAGCCGCAGAGGTGTAGTCGTTCGAGAAGCGCTTCGGCCGAAAGGATGTCGAATTCTGCACAAGCGAGCGATGTTTGATACACAAACCATGTGCTATCCGGTGAGGGCTCCGCTGATATCGCGCCAATAGAGAGTATCCAGAGCAGAAGGTCGGGGCAATTCTGCCATTCAGTACGAATGGTACAGTTCAACGCTTTCTCTAATCGTTTGCTTGCCGCAAAGTGAAGATGGTGAACGTGAGACTGCTGATTGAATGCTTCTGTCGTGCGCACCGTGAATATGAGCAACGCAACGCAAAGCGCATCTTCAAGTGGGGTAGCAAGATGTTCGTTTTCACGTAGCCATGTAAGTAGGAGGCACTCCAAGGCACACGAGAAGTTCTGAATATCAAGAGGGTCTAAGAAACTTTCAGGGTCACTGAACCAGGCGTTGAGATCGGCTATCAGGAAGAGCACCGATTCCACCAGGGCATTGAGCGAGTCTTTGATACCAGCATGCCGGCAGTAGTCGATTAGATGCTGTGAGATGTGCCGCCGGTAGCCTGGAGGATGATGTGGGAAACCGGACGTGCTGATGAAATCCAATGTAGAGGGGCTTGGTGGTTGGAAGTTGAAGATGGCGTGAGCGGTCGAATGCCTGATGCTCAGTAAGCACATGCCAACCCGGTTCGGGACAGAACGTGGGAGTTTAAGCTACACACCAAAGCATAAAAGCCTGGAGGATGCGATTTGTGTTGATTGCTCGTAATCCTCCACGCAACTGCACCATTCTTTGCAAACCTCTCTCATGAATCTCGAGTTGGGCTGCGTGGTCTTCATGCAGCTCGAAACATGGCAGACGGAGTCCCTGCTCTATGGTGAGTAAATTGAAAACTGCGCCTATGTTCGCATCCGAGACGCCATCCGGTGTCAGTATCGCGGCATTAACAGCAGCAATAGCCTGTGCTCGATGATATAAGACGGCATCAATCGTGTCTTTCCCGAATACCCAGGCGTGTAGCGCAATCGTAGCGAGCAGGCTGTGCATGAACCCTGAGTTACCGATTGCTATACCAAACCAGTCCGACTTCATCAAGGTCGACCGATGCCGAACGTCGACTGCGATGATACCGGGCGCCATCTCCGTTGAAACTACACAATACTAGTCAGCGTACGGAAACCAAGACCACCACCCATCGGGCTGTTTGACGCCTTGCAATCGACTACAGTCTAGACTCTGCGCTCTCCCCGCCATTGCACTACGCTCTTAGCCAGCATGCTGGGCAGCGTTGCCGTGTCACGAACCCGACAATCTGGGAAACGTCGATGCAAACAAGGATGCAGGGATTGTCACTTACAATGCTTCAACAGTTCCGATACGCTGCGGGTAACTTCGACAGACGATGTCCGAAAAGGGTCGAATAATTGATTGTTTGGGTCTTCTGCAGGCGCCGCAGGCTTGAGCAAAAGACATCTTTGGCATAGCCTCTCACCAGGGCGACACAGAAAAATCTGACAATCTGGACAAACGTCCTTTCTGACTATTGTATAGCCCTTGGACTCTGGGGAGGAAAAGTAGTCAGACTTGTTCGCAACAATTGGTGGGCTTGGCGTGGTTGTTTTTGGCGTTGACGCACATGTACTGTTAGGACTTGCGCTTTCGGGACTTCCAGTTTTCCTTTGTTTTGCACCATGTTTGCTTGTAGACCAAGGGTTTTTCCTCCGCGCGTTCTGCATGACAAAAGAACGAGCATTGCGGCGACCTTGGCGAGACGTCTTTGCTTGAGCTGCATCGACGAACAAGAAGTCTTGCTGATTAGACATTGTCGGTTAAAGCCGCTAAGTCTCCCTTGGGTGGCTCCTTCGGGCCCTCGAGCGGTTCTTCCCGTCACAGAATTAGCAATATGCCGAATTGTCCTGTTCTGAGATGTGGTAGATGGTGGGGCTTAGCAGGGTGTAGCCGGGAAGACGTTGCGAGTGGTGACTAGGCCAGACTTTCCCAATCCATGCTCGAGTACCACCATTTTGGTTCTGACATCTGCCGGGACGATGTCGGGCTGCGCCTGTATCGTCTTTGATGTTACTGGAGGTGGTGGAGGGGCGCGAGATGTGAAACTATCAAGGACCCGATTCGTGTTAGGCTGCAGAAGCGAAGTCGGGTGTGACGGGGTGTCTCCGCCGATGCCAATCTCTCGAATGATGATGAAGACGCGCGACGCCCTATGCTGGTCTCAGACGGGTATGCGAAATGATTCCGTGAGACGGCAGACGGCACAGGGTCTGTCTATATATGTAGGCAATAGGATTCGCGGGTGGCTTTGGACCGAAAGGGATCAAAAATAGTACCATCCATGGCCAGTGGCTAGGGTTGCATGATGTTCCATGGACATGTTGCCTGTCTGGAATGTCTAGAATAGTCAAGATGGGAGTCGAGGACGCCACAGCCGACACTACCAGTAGCCGGAGCGCGCGATAGCCTATGCATTGTCGAGTCTTGATGAGTTGCCGTCTCTGAGGTTCAAACGATACCGGGTATGACGCACTCTTGGCTTTCCGGCGCGCTCGGAAGTACTTTTTGTATACACGGGTGCGAGTGAAGCCCGCAAACACGCGTACGGATGCAATTCGCAGTCAGAGGGAAGAAGGCACGTCGACACGCGGACCCGGAGAGTGTGTGAATAGGTGAAGGAGCCGAGGAATAAAGAGCCTCCGGCCCCCGGCGACTACTGGGCAAGCGCGATGGAACCACGCGTACCTTCAACTCTCGGAAGCTCTGTCAACATCCGCAATGCAGGCAGACGGAATTGCAGCAGGTATGCGTGCTTATTCTGCTGACTGTGGCATCCAAACACTAACCGCGCTCCTCTGATTTAGGGCTTTCAGAAATACCTGCGCATATCCTCCACGCGGAATTGCTCCGAAGACAGCAAGAGAACGAGGAACGACCGGAATGTGGAAGCAAGGGCGGCAAGGGATACTATAATACGCCTGTACATGTCTTCGCGCTGTTCTTGATACTCACGCTGAGTACTGCAGGTGCGCATGTTGCTTCACGTACACATGAGTGCACCACTGACCATGTCGCAGCTTGCTCCTTTCCCATCGTCGTCAAGCGCTTTCCCTCGATACCCGTTCCGCACCAATTCCTCTTTATATCTAGGCACTTCGGTACCGGTGTCCTGATAGCGACCGCCTTCGTCCATCTCCTGCCCACCGCCTTCGAGTCCCTTACCGACCCATGTCTTCCCAGATTCTGGAACCAGGGCTACCCGGCTATGCCGGGTCTCATAGCCATGTCATCGGTGTTTATGGTGGTAGGGATTGAGATGTTCTTCGCATCAAGAGGAGCAGGCCACTCACACTCAACTGGTGACTTGGGTCTAGACCATCACCATGCGAATGCACGCCCCGGTCACAAGAGAAGCCACAGCTATGGGAGGTTTAGCAACGGCACACCAAGATTGAACGGCAACGTGCCGGGCATCATGCTGCATGACGTCGAATCATCAGCCAATCTGATGGCAGGCCGATCACCGTCCTTTTCACTGGCATCGCCTATGACACCCAACGAACCCCTGGGCCAAAAATCTCTAGACGACGACGACGACTCGGATCTTGAAATAAGCAGAGAAGAGCTGGAACACCAAAACGAAGAGCTTTCAGAAGACGAGTCGCGCCTACTGCCCGGTCCCCGTGCTCAGAACCACACTCATCGACCTGGCGGCGAGTCGTCCGAAGACGACCAGGAGAAGACAGAAGCCCAGAATAAAAAGTTACTGTTGCAATGTCTCCTTCTAGAGGCTGGAATCCTCTTCCACTCCATCTTCATAGGTATGGCGCTCTCAGTCGCCACTGGCACCGCCTTCATTGTCTTCCTTGTGGCTATCTCCTTCCACCAAACCTTCGAAGGCTTCGCACTCGGCTCCAGGATCAGCGCTATCCGCTTCCCCGAGGGCTCTCCAAAACCGTGGTTAATGGCTCTGGCTTACGGAACAACTACACCGATCGGCCAGGCGATAGGTCTAGCTATCCACACTCTGTATGACCCAGCAAGTGAAGCTGGCTTACTGACCGTAGGTTTCATGAACGCCATATCCAGTGGCTTGCTGCTATTTGCTGGCCTGGTGGAGCTCCTGGCTGAAGATTTTCTCAGTGATGAAAGCTATGTCACTTTACGTGGGAAGCGGCGACTGCAGGCCTGTGCCAGTGTCGTAGGAGGAGCGTTGTTAATGGCACTAGTCGGCGCATGGGCATAGTCCCTAGCATTCTCTTCTTGTATATTCTAAGCGCATTATCCATCTGTCTGGCGTTATTGGTGGTTGCATGCAGATCGATCTGCTTCGTAATCATAATAGCCCGAGCGACGTTTTGCAGAGGCCTCGATTGGCTCGATCCTGTTGTCAAGTGCGCATCGCCACAGGTGATGTTACATTACGGACTTGTCCGCTGTGCTCCATGCTACTTTTCAACCTCCTCTTGTTCCTCCGTGCTTCCTACCCTGTACAACCCTTGAGTGCTACTGTTGCCTTCCTCTTTTCCGACTCCAGCTTCCTGCTCCAATTGTTTGCACCGTCGTACCAAATCGCTCACGTGAGCGTCTCCACTGTTGTGGCTTAATCCAAGCAACGCAATCTCCAGGTTGTAAAGGTACTCCTTGTTCTCGCCACTTGGTCCTTTGCCTGCAACCGGATCAGCATGGGGTGTCTACTAGTAGGAAATAACCCAACAGTCGCGAAAACGAAACCAAACATACTTTCCAGTATCTTTCTCGCTAAAGCATCAGGATCCTGCGCGCCCAAGAATTGCGGATTCTCTGGTAACCCAATGTACACCAGGCACTTGATGCTTCCCGCCTCCTCAGTCACGCTCACTGTGTTGGTAGCTCGGATGCCCGCCCACATGCCTCTTTCGGCTTCACTCGGCTCCGAGTCGTGAGGTGGGGACGTGACTTCGGCTGTACTAATAGCAGGATGAAATGGCGTGAACTGAATGGAATACCCGTTTATCTCGCGGATGTCGAGGTACTCGCGCACCTCTTTTACATGAGAGGCGGGAATATGGTATGCAGCGCCCCACACGCGCCCCGTGGACTCATGCTGGATTTTGCTATTAGATTTCTGGTAGGAGGCATCTTGAGTGCGTTCGTATATGGTGAATAGGGTGGATACGGGAGAGGTAAGACGATTACTTACAGTGTCTGTCAGAGTCTCCCAATGCGCTTTATCGATCAAAGTGACAACACGTCCTGGAGCCTCGGGCGTTCCCCGGTGATCTTCACTGTATCATGCCAACATTAGCATACTCTGCATGAAAGAGACCCGCTTCTCCATGTATCCATCGAACGATGTTCATACCTCGCCTACTACCATTAGCAAAGAAGATCATCTCACCACATCTCTCCATCGATGAAAGAAAAAAAACATACCTGCCAGAACCTCCTCACATATCCTTCGATAAATCCTGGAACCCGTTGATCTGTTCCTCGCAATTAGATTCAGAAGTGCACTTCCAATTGCAGTAACATGGAATGTTTGCTTTTCGTGGTGAGAACGTTCTGTTCGGGCCGTACCGTAGTGTGGCGGTGGTTTCCATATCAAGCTCCTAACACCGAGGCGTTAGCTACGTCGTGTTTGCAAAGGCTTGTTCATTCGGCAGCCTTACCCGTATCCAAAGATCCAGAAGTCATCGTTGCTGCCATAAGTCTCGATCTCACTCGTGTGGTCTGCCATGGTCGATTAGTGAGATATGTAAGCTCACTTGTCGTAGGAGCAAGTCTGTTTTAACGTTTCCATGAGGTGCCGAAGGACCAGATTATTAGTGGGGCCGCGATGCAGGGAAAATGCGTAAGCCGCGTATCGTCCGCGGAACAGCATATCGGGATTCTTCGGTGGTGGTTGTTTAAAAATCGTATGTTGTTTTGTATTGCCAAGCTACCTAGGTATGCATACATATGTTTACAGATACAAGTACAATCGTTTAAGATCCACCCGCAGCGCGGCTCATGAAGAAACCCTTCAGTGGACCCATAGCATCGACAGCTCTCAATCCGAGACTTCGCAATCCTACAAGCGGGCCCGATTCAACGCTATACAGTCGATGTAATTTATCGCATACGCCCAGCATTGCATTATTCTCCGCGTATCGCTCGCTGGTATAGCTCTCCAACGCCAAAGTCGATCCGATGTCTTGGCCAGTTTGCACTGCATGTGATATCGTTCGAACGAGCGCTGCAGCATCGCCCTGGCCTTGGTTTAAACCTTGGCCTGCGAGCGGATGTATGGTGTGCGCCGCATCGCCAACCAGCGCAACTCGTTCACCAGTGTATGTATCCGCGTGTCGCATGCGAAGTGGGAAGGACGCGACTGTACCGTCTTGTACGTGTGCTACTCGCATTGGTATCGCATGTTCGTCGACAGGCGTGTGTTTCTCTCGCCATGCAACTTCTTCTGCCTGTCCAGATGAGAGTGTGTGTAGATACTCTAAGTCTGTGGGTGACAGTCGGAAACCCGCATTGATCATTGCAACGAAATCCTCTTGTGACAACGTCTTGAGCTTCGCGGCACGCTCCGGCGTGGTACTCCAGACGAGTGTCGACATGTTTCCTGGAAGGGGCAGCATAGCTATTGGACCGGTTGGCAAGAACCGTTGGTATGCGATCTTGTGATCTGGACCGCCCCAGCCTTGCCCCTCGAGCTTCAGACTAGCCACCAAACCATGTCTACCATAATCGAAGCCTCGCGACTCAATGTCTGCAAAAGTCCGCACTAGGCTATTCGCACCATCGGCTCCGACTAACAGCCTAGCTGCTAATGTCTTTCCATTGGATAGCGTGAGCATTGGCCACGATGAGAAGTCCATCTTCTCTGTATCTGTACCTAGATCTATCGAGTTGACCTTTGTGGATGTGTAAAAGTCGACACCGCCCAACTGTTCGAGCCGGCTCAACAAAGCGGTAACCGTATTGACGTTCTCGATCATGTAGGCGATCGTTGTGGGCTGCGCTGGGTTACGAGGAGTAAGGAGAGGTTTCGCCGTGTGCCAATCGAACGATATCCGTGCATCAGTGACGCCGTCCCATACTTGCATCTCTTGGTATGGCTGCACCCGGGGTGTGTTGACATGCGCCCATGCTCCGATTTCTATTTCGCGCACGTCAGACCGGAACTACTATACACTTCACACGCTCGTTCGTACCCTGTAAATTCTTCACGGAGGCCGGGGTGAGGGAGCTGCATCTATTGGAAAAGCTCTCCAAACTAGCATCTTGTGATAATCGATTCTTGTGTAGATCTTGTCCCTCGATGAGTGCAACTTTCAGCCCGTTTGTGACTGGCGATGCTTTCAGACCGGTCAGGAGACTCAGACCTGCTGGTCCACCGCCTACGCAGACGACGTCGTAAACCTCCGGTGTATTTGCGGAGCTCGAGGCAAACCTCTGCTGAGGCCGCAGACGGACCCAGGCTGCCGATGGCGACGATAGAGTCCTGAGCCCTCTTAGAAGTATTCGGGGCGGCATCACGAGCCTTTGAAGATTATCGTAACATGGGAAAACGGATTTGATTTGCGAACCACGAAAGTCGGAACGGTAGTGTCATCATAGGTTTGTTTGGCGTGTTTGCAGACTGACGCGCTAAGGATTATGTCATGCATGGCAAGTCGTGGCGACCTGCCGGGGCCTCGTCAACGCCTGATGTTAGCTTCGGCTCCTTCCACCTTCTCCACCACATCCAAACCACAACATGTTCTCTTCCAATTGAGATTTCCGGATCCTCTCCAGGCTTCCCTTAGCGACAGTTGTTTGCTCTAGAAGGAGAATTAGTCTTATTCATGAATCAACGCTTCTGCAGACAGCTTATACCCCTCTTGTTTCATTATACCTTCAAGTTATTGCTCGCTGATAGGCAGTTCATCCTGTCTATGTGAGGATTATGATGTCGAAGGACTCCTTGACAGCTTCTCGGTCCGTTGATAATACGAGGGCGATGCTACGTTATCGGGTCGTAAGGGCCGGTGATTTAGGTCTAGACGAACAATCTCTTGTGGTAATGATGGCGAATGTACCAATACTCCTGGACGGTGCCAACACCTAAACAAAATACGCATGAAACCTTCTCCTATAGAGTCACCACAGTAGCGCCTCCTACCGTGGTAACGTTTCATATCCGCCAAATTCTATAGGGCAGTTTTCCCAGAAACGCTCGAACTGCATATTTCTCTTGCATACGTGTGCAGGCGCAGAATCTTCTTGTCTGTTCCAGGCTGCTTTGTTGGTCTTCCAAACTACTACTAACCAGATGGATCGGTGTTTATCCAGGTTCGCGCCGTCGTGTCAACACCCTGTTTTCTTGTCAACCAAGCTCCATTGGCGGATTTCTTCGGTACAAATATGTGACTTTGGTCATTGGCCGTACCAGCGTGTTCTTCCGCATCGTACCAATGCTATTGCTAGACTATTAAAGCCAAAAGATTCATCCGGTCATTGAGTCTTTTTTTTATTCTTTCTGCTCTCTCACCCTACTACGTTCAACAGCTTTTATGCTGTCCAATGCTATGACTTCTCAAGTTCATGTACACATACCTTCCAATGAGCCTTATGTAGTTGTCAACATCAGCCAAACAGAAGTTGAACCAGAAACATACCGATTGCCATACCCTCCAGAACTTACGCTGAAGCGACGAGCAACCGAATCATTCCTCCAGACGCGGGGATATTTGAAGAAACGAAGAAAAACGTTAAGACGTATTCAAGAGACAACAATCGACTGTCCTTGTTTACCACCACCAACATACGACGTGGCTATGACTGAATCAGCTTCGCATCTCGACAGTGTTTACCCAACGCTTCCTAGTACGCCCCCTACGCCCACCACTCAGGGCACTGGGTCCCATTCCCGAAGGCCGTCACAGGTCATTGAGGTAATAGAGAAGGTCAATACCAGGCTCAGACGCCTCTTTTATGGTCGAAGAGGATCTGCCGAAGATGAACACCCACCACCCGATCCTACTGTTGCCCAACGCTCGGGCATATCTGACAACACAAGCCGCCCATCTGAAGACCAATACGCCCAGTGTAGTTCCAAAGATCTCGCTGGAATGGGCCTAGCTGATCTGCCCAATGTAAGCGAATACTTTGATGTGAACGGCGAAGTAGGCCCTAGCTGCTTTTACTCCACTACTGACTGGGACACCTTCCAGGCAACGCTCCGAGCTAAAAGAAGAAACACCATGCAGGCGCAATGGAAGACCGACTTACAGTACGATGAAGATAGTGATCTGGAGCAACCCGACAAGCATTGGCAATATGATAGCCGAGCTGAGAGATGCGAAGAGCGAGAACGAAAAGACTCTCAATTTAGTTTCAGTGACTTTTTGAAGCCTCAAAGGTCTAGCAAAGTGGACAAAGGGAAAAGTCGGATGGTCTATGATGATGAGGATGGATTGATCTCACAAGATCAACCACTTCTCTCTCCCTACCAGGATACTTCGTCTGATACGGCCGGTCCTTCCACTGTACGGACTGGTGTTCTGATTCATGCACCGTCGGACGAAAGCCAAATCGTTATATTTAAAGAGTCCGCTGCCTGCGGCCCCCAGATCGCCGTTGGCCCACTACAGTTGTCGGCTCCAGTATTACCAGAGGATCACAACGGACGCAGGAGGGCAGAGCCTGCCACAAGGAAAATAAGCATGCGCCTAGTCCCACCTACACCTTACTGTCCACGAGACGAGCGGCGATCCTCAACGTCTTCTTCAGTCTCCAGCTTCGGCTCTCCTACACCAGCGGCTAAACCGTCAAGGACTCCATGTCACCTCGCACAAAACGTAGTCAGCACACCTGCTACAGATGCGAGCGAACCAGGTGTCAATGGCCATTCTGAGCCAATCTCAATACCATCTTCATATCACATCAGTCGCGGCTTATCTGCGGTTTCTGTGGGCTCAGCCCAATCCATTGACGACTCACCTACCTTCCCCCCATCCCTCGTATCATCAACAACAAATCTGCTCTCCCAAGAGTACAGCCCAGATACAACTCCCTCTTCACCATCTCTTCAGCCCACTCTCGTTCCCTCTCCAGAGGCCATGCAAACACTACTTCTGGGTCCACCACAACGAGCCTTGCTCCAGCGATCTGTATCGAGTAATTCACGCATGTTTCACGTTTCCGTCGAACGGCTTTCTACACCTGCACCTACACAGCCCATCTTGCCATACCATGGCCCTTCTACTGTTGACAAGAAGGGTGACTTGGTCCGAGGTTTAGAAGATGAACCGGATTTCAGCATCACACACCCTGCGCTTCCCAGTCCTCTGACCTCGGCCTCCCCACCACTGGCGGATGTGCCATCACCCGTCAGGCGTCGAACAGGAAGCCTAGAGGGGAGTGAAGATCTACGAGCTGTATATATAGAGCAAGGAAAAGCGAGCGTGATGAATCATCATCCACGACGCCGGGGTCCGAGGAAGAGTTTACAGGGGAGGTTGTGGTGGGATGAGTCGCCGCCGAAGGTATATCTCTAGACTGTCACCTGTATCTTTGGAAGAATTATTCGACTGAACTCAAGTTGGAATCAATCTCTAGCGTTTATAAGGCGTTGGAACACATCAAACACATCACAGTCACATATCATGGCAAGAATACGTAATAGTTCCTCAGCATCAACACCTCTGCTTCCAATGTATTACAACTGCATGCTAGGTAATGCTACCTTTGCCCTTCGGGCTAGTGATCCTCGTCACCACTACAAATACGCCATAAACCCCATGCAATAGATAAAAAGGACAAAGCCTTGCCAGGCTGTCATGAAGAGAGCGGAATGCCCCAAGGTGGGTATCGAACAATCGAAAAGGACTGGAGTTTTTATGCCGGAAAACGCTATGCATGAAAAATAGGACGAAGATTGCAAGCAGAGACTCGCTAGACGAGACTGTTGGACTCTCCTCATATTTACAAGAGGACGGCGAAGCCGAAGAAGACGCTGCCGAAGACGGCAGCGAGACCAAGACCGGCGTTAGGCATGAAGATGGAGCCAGCACCGCCTTGGTCGGATGAGCCGCTGTCGCTGGAACCGGTCTCCTCAGCACCGCCGCCGAAGCCGGTAACGGGGATGGTGTTGGTAGCAGCGCCGTTGGAGCCAGTCGGGGCGGCGGTGGAAGACATGGTGGTAGGTAGAGAGGTGTTACCGCGGTAGGGGTCTTGGGCTCCGCATGGGTGGTCCTCACTGGTAATCATGTTAGTGCTGTTTTTACTTCGATGGTTCGATCGATCAAACATACCGGCAAGCGCTCTGGCAAGTGCTGTCACCGTTGCAGTTGGCGACGCAGTTGTTTCCCCATTGTTGGCAGATGAAGTATGGCAGGGTCTGCGAGTACTGGGTGATGTTGGGAGAGACACCGTTGTCACAGACACAGGTGTAGGTCAAAGCGTCGGAATCGCAGTCGTTCTGCTCGGTGGTCATAGAGTCGACACCGGGCTGTTGGAGGCAGATGAGCGGGCACTGTGCCCTGTTCTGGTCGCACCAGTAATCTGGGCCATGTTAGACGAGGCAAAGTTGATACGGACGACTCTACATACCCCTCTCAGACTGGGGCACGGTGTCGGGGTCAATGGTGTATGGGTAGCTCATCTGGGGGGTGTCCTGAGCAGCGACCAAGCCAGTGAAGGCGGCAATGCTGAGGGCGAAGACGGAACGCATGTTGACGGTTGAGGTGGTGGTGGTGGTGGTGATGGTGAAGGAGTATTAGCGGAGATGCAGCGAAGGTATTAAAATAATAGACGGTCAGCGACAGACGGTGGACAATCGAATATAAAGGGCAACTCTTCAGCGAAAGTGATGAGGAGGCTGGAAAAAAGAGGCGGCGTCTGATATATAAAGGGAGGGATGTGTCGACGGGAAGCAATAAGCTAGTGGAGTATCAGATAGGAAGGCTCACGGACGGGTGCGTGCGTTTCCCCGCCTACCTTCTCGCCCGGGACGATGCCTGTTGGGGACGGGTTGGCCGTGACTCGAGCCATCTGGCGACTGTGGAGTCGGCGTGGACGGCGTGGAAAGGGCGGCTTTGGGTCGGAAATCGTGAGACGCTGTATTGGAAGTTTCCCATTAATCCCTCGGCTGCGCAGGGATGCAATGGTTTGCTTGTTCGTATTGGCCACCGCCCTAGCATCCGCTAGTCATTCACCCAGGGTCTCGCATCCTGGCTCGCGCTGCGCATCATTCGGTTGAGATGAGCGCTGGCAAACGCCGCCAATTCTTCTTTCATCGTCAACAAGACACTAGACGCGACTGGCTGCATGCTCCGGCCCAGCTGTTGCAGCACCACACTGTACATATCTACCCCTCACCTCGACGCGGCAGCACCTAGATACCAACCGCCTTCCCGTTTGACGCGCCACCTGCCCAGCCATCTACTGTAAATGGATGGAGCCGGCGAGCTTTGAAACTGGAGACCCGTCGTCGTCGCCAGCCCGAGATGGGGCAAAACCCGCCACTGCTACCGCGGGTGACCGCAACAGCGTTGGCAGTGTGGTCCCGCCATACTGGCAATCCCACCAGCGCAACGCGTCCTATCTAAGCAACTACTCTGCTGACAACGGCCGCCCCACTCCCATCGGCCTCGAGGACCATACCGATGAGGGCTCAGACCACTGCAAAGTTCTCTGGGCCAAGGGTGTCACGATAGATGATTACGTTGTCATCAGCGGCACGGCTGCGGCACCTGGATTTGGAGCTTATGTCGTCTTCAATTGCACGGTCGAGACACTCGATGTAAGTTCCGAGCCGCATCGAGATGCGCTAGTCCGCAGAGCCATATCCTCGTAGCCAATCACTTGCATGAAATTGTTTTCCCAAAAGATGGTTTCATGCACAAGGCCTGTGGTGGAGCTGCGAGATGCTGCCTATCTCCAGGCGACGAACCTTCATGCACATGCTAACTGTTGCAGGGTGGTCCCATGAAGATACGAAAGAGGTAAGACATGTTTCCACGACCTTCGAAAGCATCCACTGATTGTGTACAGATACTCAGAGTTTGAAGATCTGCACACAAAGCTGCTCCAGACCTTTCCTCACGCCGCGGGTTCCATGCCGCACTTCCCACCCAAGTCCGTAATATGTAAGTCACATGTCCTCGTGCGGCATCACTCCACCAGTTAATATACTAATGCATCTGGCATAGCTCGCTTTAGGCCCCGTTTTCTGGAAAAGCGGAAACAAGGACTTTCGTACTTTCTCAAGTTTGTTTATCGATAACAAAGCTAGCGTACATCGGCTGACCTATTAATAGTTGCGTTTTGCTCAACCCGGAGTTCGCTGGATCACCAGTCTTGAAGGACTTTCTTTTCTCGTGAGGTGCTCGTCGGTGTACGTGTTGATCTTGGTGTCTCAGGTGTGGCAAACAAGAGCTGGATTGGGATCGAGGTGCCGATGGTCCGGGGTGTGCACGACGGGTGACAGTAACGAGCACGACTGAAGCAGTCGAGAGGACGTCTCATTGTTCCAGATTCATGTGTAGATATAAATTTTCCGTAAAGTTGCCCATGCAGGATTACTTCATGTTGAATGTCGAGTTGGTGCTGCCGGGATCATAGGGTAGTGATTGGCTACCAGCGTCGGTGGCGCTACTCTTCCAAGTATCTCATATGCGCTGCACTGCAATTCGTTGAATATTCTTCTGATGTACAGTCTGATATGGAGAAGGGAAGGCTCTGATATGAAGCTTAATTCAACGTCACTTTATCTGTATGCGACGCATGTGTCTTGGTGAGGCGTACTGGATAGTTTTGGGTGCAGCAGCTCGTTTGGCAAACTGCGCGAGCTCTGCCACTCGACGACCCCTAACGGCTCGCGTTTTGGCACATCTCAGCGCGACACTCAATGGCAGCTCAACGATGAATAGCTAAAAGATGACCCAGCGAATCGCGAATGATCTCGAGTCTGCTCAATATCATGGCCAACGCCGTTCGGCCTCCGCTGCTGCGAAGCTCGAATGAACGGCAGACGAGGCTCAACTTCCTGCCCGTGTCGCGCGATGACGCCCTCCAACAAGCCCAGCGCAACAACAATAACACGCCCGTCACGACAAGACGGACCTCCAAAAGCGGCCCATTGCTTGCGCTTGCTGATGACGATAGATCCGTCAAGCAATTAACCCACACGCCCAACAAACCCCCTCCGCCTGCGCGCACCAGCAGCAGGAAGCGGCCAGCCACAGCCTTGGAAGACGACGCGACCGACACGAGACCTCCCACCAAGATCACCGTGACACAACCACACGGCGAGCTTCTGCGCATCACCAATGGCGTCGCCGCCCCGCTGGGCATAGACGCCGACGACGTCCCCTCTGCGAGGTCCACGCCTAGGCCAGGCAGCTCCGGCAAGCTTACTGCGCCCCCAGCTGTCCCCGCCCCGGCCTCGACAGCGTCGTCGACAGACAAGCGCAGCCTGAGAAGCCACGACGGTGGATCCCGCCTCAAGAGTGATCTCGCCGTCTACTTTTCAAACTACGACGACATCATTGCAGGTGTGCCCAAAGAGGATGGTATGTCACTGTCACATGTCGCGTGGCCTACCAGCTGATCGCATGCAGAGTTCCTCGATATCGATACCCCCATATACATTGTCGACGAGCCCATCAAGCCCAAGACGCCTGAGCCCACAAGAAGCTCACTAAGCCCGACGCGCTCACGGAAAGCGAGACCTTCGTCCCCGTCGCGCCATGCTTCAGATCCCTCAATACCCCTAGCCCAGTCCTCGACTTCCTTCACCGTCCTCAACTACGCCTCTGTAGCCAATGCCATCACCCGCAATGACGGCGAAGACCCCCTCGCCGACTCGGTCTTCTTCACACAACACCGACGCGCTGAGCGCAAGGAGAAGCAGCTGCGCAATATCGAAAAGGAGCGCGCCATGCACGAGAAGGTGCAGTTAGAGAGGCTTCTCGATGGACTGCAGGGCCCAGACTGGCTCAAGGTTATGGGCATAACAGGCGTGACAGACGGCGAGAGAAAGGACTGGGAGGCCAAGCGCGACTACTTTGTCAGAGAGGTAGAAGCACTAGTGGACAAGTTCCGCGTCTGGAAGGAAGAAGAGAAACGCTTGCGTGCTGAAAAGGAAGCAGCTCTCGCCGCGAGGGAAGACGATGAGGAAGAAGACGGCGAAGAGACCGAAGACTCAGACAACATTGTAGTCAACGGCCGCGATGCTCCACCACCACGACAGCAGCCCAAAGAACCTGAGCCACCGAAACCACGAAGACCACCGCGTCCGCATGGCTTTCTCCTCCCATTCGTGCCACCTGAACCTGCAGCCCCATTCAGCTCCTTTTATGCTAAACCACACCTCCGCGCCGCTGCCCTTGGTAAACACAGACACGGTCGCAACGCGTCTGCCTTTGGTCAGCCTATACCCGATTTCGTCGAAAGGGAGTTTGAGCTGCCCGACGATTTCATCGACCCCCAGTTCCTGAGAGACAATGCGCGCCAAAGACGGAGACGGAAGAGGGAAAGTGGTGTGAATACAGGTACAGGGACCAGTGCACATTAATGGGGTTTACTGGAAGCATTTTCATCTTCATGGGCGGGGCTTACAATTCTATACCCTTATAAATACTATCGAGCAAGTCGAAGGATAGGGTTCTGTGGCGTTTGTTTTCTTATGGACTGGGCTTCCGGATTTGGCGGTGGTGGAGGGCCAACGTCGTGTGTATATTACCAAGGAGTAGAATACAAAACATGTTCTGCTCTGTCATGAGGTGTTTGGGTACTAGTGATTGTGTGCAGTATGGCTAATTGTAAAAGGCGCTGGACGATCGAAGTATGTCTGTTGGTCTCACATTGTAAAGCTGGTGCTGACCGTCTCCAAAAGGTCTTCTACCAGTACACATGAACAAAACCTCCGCTCGTTCCGGGGTTAGTCACAAATATATCCTGTATGGTCCTGATCGGCCATTCTGATAGCAGAATGCTGATGGCCGTGCTGGTCAGGGTCTGGTTTCCAGCCAATGGAGTTCAGATCATGTATGTATGTAGAATATTGTTGACAAACGTAGGTAAATCAGCATAGCTATGCGTTGCTTGCAATTCGCCATTATCGCCTCATGATCGTGTTGACGATAAGGAAATGACAGGTTTGCGATCAAGCAAGCAACAGGATGCCAGGAAAATATCCCGATGGTAGGGGTGACTTTACGGCACGACGGAAGAGGGTAGGGATGTCGCATAGGGTAGCCGTGATACCGACGATGTAGAGGAAGCGAAAGGCTCACGCAGCAGCAACAAGAGTTGACTGAACCATGATCAGCACCTAGTAGGATTTAGTAGGGATAAGACTGTCTTTTCACATCGTACAATCAGTCACATCGCAACTTTTTGGAGCCAAACAGGATTTTCACAGACATCGTTAAATATCGGTACAGCCTTGACAGCAAAAGAAGGAGATATCGTATGGTAGAGACTTGCTGGCTGTATATCGATTTTACAAACGTCTTACTCGTCCTAAAACAGAAATATCCGTCCATACACGGAGTCGCACATGCCCAGAATAGCATAATCATGGTTGGAGGTCATCATACACACCTATAACAGACTGTGATCTGTTCTAATAAGTGTTTAGATGGACGAAGCGGCCTGGTCTTTCGCTGATACTTTGCGAACGCAAACTTCGCGCACAACCGAGTTGTTGATCTCCCGTCCATCCCTCTCCGTAATCTGTTCATCTTCATAAGCCATCACAAACACCGTACATTTCTTAACGTCAAGATCGAAAATCCCCCATTGCTCCAGTAAGTCCAAGGCTGGTTGAGATTCGGTGGTTTTCTGACAAATTGGTTCTTTGCAAAGGATCTTGAAGGTACCATGGCAGCTTTCCTCATTGATTTGGCATGTCACCGTCATCTTGTCCTCCCGTACTGCTTCAAGCCAAGACTCGTTTAGGTTGTGGATGAAGACTTGTATGCTGCGAGTATATCTCATTTGTTCACGCTTGAAAGCCCCCCACTCATAGCGATTCAACGCGTGATATGAGCATTCGCAGTTGTCGCAGTCGTTTATGTCTTCGTACTCGTGGATCTGTGCTCTGCAACTTCTGCAAATGTCGTTTTCTATGGTCAATCCGCCTGCAACAATCATGTATGGAACAAATTCAACACGTAATGATGGATGCCGGGCATGCAGGCGCAGTAAAGGCATCATATCAAATGATGATATGCTGTCGTCACCATGGTCCCACAAGAACTGCACTAGTCTGGGCGTGTGCTCGTTTCCGCTCCCATGATGCAGAAATGTATCAGCGAAAAGAGTCACCTCGGAAGTTGATTCAAATCTAACACGAAGGTCCCGGACCCAAATAGGACGATACTCAGCGCGAACTTGCTTGCAGACCTGGGTTACAGCGAAATATTGCCAGGTACGCTTGGAATACGACTTGCGGTGAGAATCTGGGTGGAGGTGTATTGGATGCAGAGCGAACGGTTCAGTGTCATCTTCTTCAGCATACTTGTATACTCTGTTTCTTAGCTCTGCGTAGCGTCAGTATCTAAAACACGTTGTACGAGTAGAGAAGCCATACCTGGAGAAAGATTGAGGAAGCGGAAGCACTGCTGGTCTTCTGTGGCGGGCTCTTCACTATCCGTGGCCGTTGCAATCGTCTTGGAAGCCCTTTTCAATTCCCAAGTAGGTATAGCGGCATCTATAGCCTCGCGAGCTGCGCGCTTGCTTCCAGATTGTCTGGTGTCAGGTTAGTTGACAACTGCTGAAGTGCGCGATGTGTAGAAGGTGAGATTTACGTAATGGGTGTCATCGCTCTGTTTTTCTTACCGACTGCAGAAGAAAACAAACTGAGTTAGTTCAATTTGAGAGTGAGTGTGTGTGGGAGTAAACAGATAGTCAGGGCAAGAGCACCTGCCAAGAGCCGCTAGTAAAGTGATGCAGGTACGAACCGAGGTATCTTGCACCTTCTTAGACAAAGGCGAGAGCGTATGAGTACATATGCACTACTTCATTTCAGCATCGTCTGAAACTGAAGGTTGGAAGTGAATCGTATTCTGCTCACTCAGTGTACATCTCCCGCCGCACACTCACGTCCGGCCAAAAAGGCAATCACACGGCAATCCTCTATACAAGGCTTTCTGGACTCAAGTTGTAACACATAAACTCATATGATCTGGGAAATTGCGTTCTATGCAAGATCTTGACTAGATAGTATTCTCTTGACAATGCAATTACATGCAGTACATTCCGGAACGTTGCTGATATCATCCCGAAGAATCAATAGATTTGCCTTTCGTAATCCAGGCTGTCAACTGCATGGAAGTAGAACACGTGTTTAGTGGAAAGCCCGGGTGGACCTCCTCCATAGTGTGGGTCAATCCGGTTTCGTTCTTCCAATGGCAGTGAAGTCATATTCGAGGCGCACGCAAACGCAGTCTGTCGCGCTTCTACGCCTCGGCTCTTGAACCATTTAGTTTTCCATCATTTATATCGCAATCGCAAATGTATATCCCAGATTTGTCATAGCAATCCAAGGCCACTATACAAGCGTTCAAGATCCGGTGACCATTGCAAAGGCCTGCGGACACACAGTAGCTGCTTTCGTCGCATGGATTACTACAAATGTCCGACGCACGACTTGTATTCAGAGACGCAACGCCGCAGCCTTCCTCCGCTCTCGAGAAACAGGGAACAGCTCAACGAGGATTTGGTGCAAGATGACATCGATCGGGGATCAGATGCGACGACAATACGTACTGTGGACCGAAGCACGTTGTTACCACAAACAACCAGATCGGCGCACGCAGGCGAGATTGGAAACACGATTGTGGCCAGTCAGTTGGTAAACGAGAGTCCGTCTAGAGGATGCGCAGCGTACAAGGACGTCAGAGCTGACCACGCTTAGAGATCGTTTACTGGACCCTGAACACATTCTTTCCCACGCTACATCTCTTCTTCGAGTCGGGTCGCTCGTGTGTCATAGACGGTGGAAGATTGTCGGACGCATTTGTAGGGCTAGATCCCGCGCTTCGATTCAAACTGACAGACTGCGCACACGAAGAGGAAGGTCGCGTCTCTAACTCGATACTGCCTGAACGATTCTCAGATTCAGGTATTGGTCTCGTTATACAGGAAGCGGTTGTCTCCCAGCGCACAAGTATCGCAGTGAAAAACAGCCAGCAATGGGCACCGCGAGATCCACCTCAGTTCCGGATCGTAACAGAAATGCATACAGTCATCGGGTTAAGACTCAGGGGAATGAACAAGATGGCTTTCATATGGGCGAGAACAAAAGCGCCTTCTGGAGGAAGATTATGGGGAGATGTGAGGACAGCTGGGTTGCGAGACGACGTGCCGATACCGTCCATATCTTTTCCCGGGAATGATACAAGGCCGGGGGCACAACGGATCGTGGTCATTCAGGAAAGCCTAATTGCACGTAATCGCCCAGATGTCAAGAATAAGCCACCTACAAAGCTGTGATTACGTGCAAGACAGGGATCGCATACGGAGATATCGGGGGTTGTACCGGACTTTCAACATCACGATACAGCTGGCGCACCGCGACAGCGTTGAAGTAAATGTCTGGCAACAGATCAGCTTAGCAAGATAGCGCAAAATACTTGCTCCAAATATGTGCGATCATATCCACTCGGGAAGATCCGGCTAACCTTGAGCGACAAGTGTCTGGAGCCGGTACGTAGTCAGGAAATGGCCGTAGCTGACAAAAACCAACAGAGCATTTCCTAAGACCGATCCGAGTGGGACTACGAGTAATCACGGGCGAGTGTACAAGACTGGAGGATCCGAAGCGGCTGTAAGGATCGAAGTGGGGTACTGAGTCGATCTAAGGAACCGGCGCAGTTATAAAGACACTAAATACCCACGTCGGTACTGTTCAGCTACACTCATCGGATCTACTACAACAGTCAGTACATCTTGCAAGTATCTGCCAACCTTTACTCACAACCAACAGAGCTCTTACAACAACCTCCAGCTAAACATCATCATGCCTGGCGCAACCGCTATCGTCCTCTACCCTCGCAAGGAGGGCTCCACTTTTGACAAGGAGTACTACCTCAAGACACACATGCCCCTCGCCATGAAGCACTGGGGCCCACACGGTATGAAGTCCTACGCCGTCAGCGAACTCGGTGCCGATGGCCCATACTCCATCTCCTCCGTCATGGAGTTTGACAGCCAAGAAGCTGTTGGAAAGGCCATGCAGGATCCAGGAACCAAGGAGATCATGGACGACGTAAAGAACTTCACCAACTCTGAACCTATCTTGGTTCACGGCAGCATCATCGGAACGAGTTAAGCTTGGAACCAAATGGAAGAAAGGTCGGCCGACGATGATGAGTGATGGATACGATGACGAGCCTCATGCAGGGCGAGTAGTGGAGGCGGACGTGGGATGAGGTTAGCGGCGTGAAAGCTGCATGGAGGGGTAGCTTCGTAGCTGAGATGCCCCGCACTTCGTCCTCCCGAGGCATCTCACATCCACTCACGAATACATGCTCCATCTTGCTCGCATTCTTGGCCAACCAAAGTGATTCCAGACACTCTACTGATCATGTCAATTCCAGTGGAAGTTCGCTAGTATCAGAGTATGCCTTTGGTTGCAAATCTCGGAGGAGCAGATTCATACGCCAAATCAGCTGATAACCTCTTACCATTGGCTGTGATTATGCCGCCCAGGTATGCATAGAGCCAAGAACTTCAGCCTCGTCGACAAGTTCATGGCAGCACAGCCTCCCCCCTCTAACAGATGTCTCACCGCTCAAGGCAGACATTTGTGTCACATCTTTGCAGCTGTCTCATTGTCCTTTCTCCGATTCCTAACACTCTCACACCACACAATCACGCAACATATCTAGAAAAGAATTTCCGCCGTCAGTGTTGCATGCTAATAGTGACCGATAGACGACCTTTACGCATCCTGTCCGGTCGATCGGAAGAGCCGGGAGTTCAGACTACTCCAACTCCAACCCAATAACAACGAAAACATAATCAAATGCAACATGCAAACCTACTATCTCAAAAGCCCTGAACTATCTTGTATACAGACCGACGATTCCAAGAACCCTCCACCTTATACAGCTTTGTCGTACACATGGGGTGTCAATGCAACTTACACCAATATCGAAATCAACCGTGTGAAAGTTCCAGTCCGCGAGAACTTATGGGACTTCCTACACCAACAGCTGCTTCGTGGCAATTACGGACCGTTCTGGATTGACGCCCTCTGTATACAACAGTCAGAAGTTCATGAGCGTAATCATCAAGTACGGATGATGGACCATATATACATGGATGCCCAATTGGTTCTGATCTGGCTTGGCAAAGAGAGTGACGATGGCAATCTCGCCATGCGGACTTTGACGAATTGGAAGTGGTGCAATCCGAGCACTGTACGATACATGTTCACTAGCAAGAACAAATTCGGCAACATTCTTCTTACGCGTGGAACGAAGGGCGTGACTACCTGGAACCCGAAAGAGGTACTCAGTGTATTGTCATTATGTAAGAAAAGATATTGGTCGCGTATGTGGATCATCCAAGAAGTCGTGCACGCGAAACGCGTAGAGATCCATTGGGGCTCTGAGGTTCTCGAATGGTACAAGTTCGAGCAATTGTACTATTATGTGAGTATCATATCCAGGGACTACAAGGAGATGGACACACCTTTTTACAACGCCGTTCGCTCCAGTCCAGCCATGTCCGTCGTCAAGATTAAGGCTCTTGATGAGGCGACGCATGTACCGGGCCGGCCCAGGGACGTTACTATCGAATTCCTAATGGAAACATATAGTGCCCATGAGTGCGAAGATATCCGAGACAGAGTCTATGCTGTTGTGGGAATAGCGAAGTATGGCTCAATGATCGTAGTTGATTATCGTAAATCAGCAAAGGATGTTTTGCTTGATGTTTTCTACAATGTCATTACCGAGATGAGCTGGGAGGCAAAATGGCGTGAAGATGAACTTCTCCGAATCGGCCAATTGTTGGAGAAAGTTTTGAAAGTTCCTTTCCCGAAGACTGAGATACAATTTCACATCGATCGCAGCCGTGGTCTAATGGCAAAAGGTGTTCGGAGTGATATGAGTGATGGATACATGTACTTCTTCGGATCCGTCGACTGGGCACGAACACTGCGAGTCACGTTACAGTAGACAGCTAAATACTTAATTGTTTCCTCAATCATCATAAACTCCATTAGGGTCCCCATATTACAACATGCGAGCCTTCCAACCCATCAAAAGCTCCACATGCACCACTAATCACTATCTAATACTATGTACGAGAAGAAGATGCAGACACAAAAGTATGTACAGTGAACATCGGCATCTCGTCTCATACTCTTCAATCCAATTGTAATCGACCCAGAGATAATCTCGACCACTTCCTAATTTCGTATTCCATCTGTTCAACGTCGGTACTGTCCCTGAGCCTGTTGGTGCGCGAACTTGGCTGCCTGCTGCGCCTGGTCGAAGCTTGCGCCGTAGGCCTGTGTGGGCGGGTTCTGCTGTTGCTGCTGCTGAACCATGTTGCCGTAGCCTTGTGGCGACGACTGTGGGAAGTACTGGCCCTGCGGCGTCTGCGCTGGTGAAATCCACCCACCAGGGATATTCATCTGTGGGGTTGGTGTCTGAGGAAAGTACTGCTGCTGCTGTTGCTGGTACATGGGGTGCATCTGGCTTGGTGTAGAGTACGCCATGCCGACCATTCCAGACGGCGTTCCAGGCCCGGTAGGCATACCCATAACACTAGGAGTGCCCATCATACTAGGGGTACCCATCATGCTAGGAGCGCCCATAACGCTGGGCGCACCACCGCCAGTTGGCATTCCCATCATACTCGGCGCATAGGTGCTCTGAGCCTGAGCCTGAGCCATTGCGAATTGTTGCTGCTGCATCTGCTGTTGCATCATCTGCTGCTGGCGTTGCTGAACCTCCATCATTTGACGCTGTTGGTTCTGCAATGTGCGCCTATCGATCTCAGATTGCATAGCCGGAGTATAGCTGTGACGATTGGCCTTTTGAGCTGCCTTCTCCTTCTCACGGTGATCGATGTAGCCTGTCAGTCCTGTTGGAGGGGGTTTCTGTAGTTTCTTGGGGTTTTGTGACAAGTCCAGAAGAGGAGTGTTGGTCATTCGAGCAACCTGTTCCTGCTCGCGAGCTGACAAGGTGGTGGGTCGTTGATCAAGCAGTGTGTCAGCACCACGGCTCAACGGGCGACTAGGTGGACGAGCGGGTCCAGGCGAACCCTGAGGCGAACGCCGTATTTGACTCCAGTCCCCAGAATGTGTGCGGCCGATAGGAGGCTGCATCTGGCTCCAATCCCCAGAGTGTGTGCGACCAGTATTAGGTTGCATTTGACTCCAGTCTCCGGAATGCGTGCGACCGAACGGAGGAGGGGTATGCGACTTGCTTCTCCCATGTCCATACATCATAGGCTGTTGCTGAGTCGCACGGTGCATCACCCAGTCTTCAGGGTCCAGTCTCTGTCTATCTGGCTGCTGTGGTGAGGCTGCAGCCGGTTGCCACGCGACCTGTCGGGAGTCGGTTATCTGTGGAGAGTTTGAACCACTACGCATGTGCATAGGCGTGTTTGGTGTGCTTCCTCCAGAGATAAACGATAGTCGATTCTGTTCGTTCGGAGTTGTCGCAAGGTTCTCTTTGGATCGCGAGGCGCTGTTGTCGTGCAACATCTGTGTCATGGTTCCGCTGGTGCCTGGGCGCTTGCCGTCAAAGTCCAGAGCGTACGTCGGACCAAAATCAATACTGGGCACAGCTGCAGCTGCAGGTGCTCGTGCCGGGTCCAGCACTGATTTGTAGCCATGCGGATCTTCATCCGAAGGAGGCTTTACATTGGGATCTCCGATCATCGTCAAGACGCCACTTCTAGGGCGATCGGTGCGTCGTTCGGGCACCCTTCGTGGTGGAGGCGCAGGCTCCTCCTCTTCAGCAATGCTGGCATAGTCTGGTGTAGAAGTTGATATCGCGTCGTCGTCGTAGCGGCTACTAGATGCGCTTGCCTGACGGTGCAGCGTAGGTTGGATGTTGAAAGCGTCGAGAGCTTCGGGGTCGATTACGTCTTCTCGTAAACTATCGAGTCTTGAGCTAGTGGTCGAGAGGGTGTCATCCTCTTCTGAGGCTAGGGGAGACCGACCTGGTACTGGCTTACGAGGAATACCGCCACTTTCGGGGTGTGGGCGGTAAGGGAGCTCGTGGGTGGGGGGCTGCGGCGGCAACTCACTATGTTCTGGAACTGGTGGAGCTGTCGGCTGGTAGCCTGATGGCGAATCGACGAATTCAGAGTGCTCGATATAGGGCGATGCAGGAATGGTAGATAGGCGATTACCAGAGTTTTGGTTCGATGGAGGTGGCCTTGAGTTTACACCAAGATACATAGACTGCCCCTGATCACCATATCCGTTGTATTCGCCACTGCGCCTACTCTGAATAGTGTCCTGGTTTCTCCAGGCTGCCGCTGCACCTGCACCAGCTATGCCACCTGGAAGCGATCCATGTGACGCGTCGGCCATTTGCTGCAGCGTAGCAGAATCGACCGCAGGATTTGGCTTCGCCATAGGCATGTTGGGACGAATGGGCGGCTTTTGATAGGCAGCGTGCTCCTGAGTAGGAGGAAGATCGACATAACCCTGCGGTGGAGCGGACAAATCTGCAGGAGGTGGAGGTAGATTCTGTGGCTCCTTGATAGGGCTCTCATCGTAGTCGGACGCCGAGTCGTAAGGTTGGACTGCTCCATTTGAGGAGCTGGGGAGCACACGGTGCTGGGGAGGAGTCGGCGCACGTTCGTCTTCGTAGGGCGTTTCGTCTCGCGTGAACCTCGACGGTGTGTTCTGGTTGTTGGGTCCATTGACTTGCTCCGATACCGATCGCTGATGGCGTGGAGTGCCGAATGGGTTCGCTGCGGGAGCCGTTCCAACACGACGTGGCTTTTGTACCTCAAAATCAGGGAATTTACGTGTAGGCGATGACTGGCGTGTGGACGGACTAGAGCGAACAGAACCTTGGTCTTCGAATCGTAGACCGCGTGATGTGAAGCCTGCTCGGCTGACGGTATTCCTGCGACTGGCGCGGCTGTAGATCGATCCAGCGTCCTGGTTTGCGGACATCATACGTGTTGAAGTTAAGTCCTTCAATTGCTTCCTCCACTGGCGCTCTGACCATTTGTCACTGCCTTCGGTATTGATCAAGCCCACGACATCCCACATCTCCAAGTAACCGTATCGTCTGTCAGAAGGCATGGCGAACATCAAACCGCGAGTATCCAATACATCCGCAATCAACTTCTTTGGGCGTCCGTACAGTGAAAATGTATCAAACACAGGGAAGAGGTACTGGAGCATAATCTCAAAACCTGAAATAGCTGGACGCGACTCTGGCATGACAAAGACGAACCCTTCTGTCGTGGTTTCTGGCGTGGAGTGTATTGTAATCTTGCCCTCAATCTTGACCAGCGTGGACTGATCGATTAGCGGCTTCGACTGTGGGTAGATGGCGTAACATGAGTATGCATCCTTGACAGTGGCAATGGCTTTTGTTTTCTTGGTAACCTTCTTGGTCTCGTAGAACCTGATGTCGCCCTTGAGTACTGGCGGCCGCTCGTAAGCGCTGCCCTTCTTTTGTAGCTTCTGCAGTTTGATGTATTCCTTCTCGTCTGGTGGAGAGACAACACACCAGCAGCGGCGCCATGGAGTGCCTGCGCCGAATCGAACGCGCACCCAGTCCTCGTACTTTGCGCACTGCCGATCCAGAATTATGCGGATGTTGTTGAGCGTCTTGCCCTTGCCAGCAATCAATGCGCCCGTGTATGCTTCCGAGAGAGTTGTATGCTCGTACATGGCGAGGCGGATGCCGGCGGTCCATTGCGTAAGCGCGTGGTAGGAATCGAAGTGGAAGAGGAACTTGTTGCTGGCCGCTGTCGAAACGCTGAGGATGTTGTCGAGCTTCTTTCCGTCTTTCAGGGTCATGGAAGGGATCTGGCGGGGTTAGGGAGGCCGTATGGAAGTTATGGATCAACGTACCATGTGGATTGCCGCATCTGTCAGGTTGATGAAGGTCGGCAAGACTTCAGTCTCACCACCGGCCTGGTCCAGCGCACTCGCATCCCATAGTGAGAGGATGGTGCCGACGAGCTGGACGAAGTACTCCTGCCACCTTCGATCTGGCGCGGGACGGCCACCTGCATTGCCGTCAGTATCACAAACAAGCATTGCCTACAGATCTGACGTACGAGTGTCGGTGTCGTGGAACTTGAGGAAATAACCCTCTTGGTACAGCTTGTTCGAGTGGCTGTTCAGGAACATGAAGATGCGCTGCAACTCGGGCAGTGTATCCTGGCTTACTTCCATGACTGGCGGTTGATATGTTTGAATCATGGACATGGGGCGCACTGAGGCTCGGGAATCGCTACGGTCGCGTTGAGTTGCCCGAGAGGGGGGTCGCTCGTTGTTATACGTGTCCAGAGCCGTGGCGGATTGCGCAAAGTTGGCTGAAGTTACCGGTTGCTTGGTAGAGGGTGAAGGCGGAGCGGGGGACGCGGGGCCCGGCGAGGGTCCAGCGGACGGAGGGTTCTTCTGCAAGGTATTCTGGTTGGAACCACCCCATTGTGACATGAACGACAGAACTGTGAAGGGGCGAACAGGGCGCAACATTAGTGAATGTTCTTCCAAAGACCAGCCCTGCTGACACAGTAGGGAGGGCAGCCATTATGTAGCAGGCGCATTATTTACCTCTCTTTGGACGACCCATGGCAGCGACGAGTGGTGGTATTAAGTACAAGTGGAAGGTCTCTCCTCGCTGCGGTACACAATGCAGGTGCTCTACGGGCGCGTTGTCGGTACTGAGCCAGGCGCGCAAGCCACGGGTACACCGGCTCGCTGAATGTTACGATGCAGGGACTAGAGCGTTCTTCGGAAACGAGCGACGAGAGCACAGAATCACGGGCGAGTGCAAAGTGAGGAGGAGGGAAAATTAGGGAACTACAAGGAGCGAAAGAGCGGTAGGCGTAGTACGTATATCTGAGGTCCGTGGTGGAGTTAGACTTGTGGAGGGATTTCTGGGCGCGCGGCAGGGATTAGACATGCCTATGACGCGAACCTTGGAAAGGGTTCTTGGAGATCGCCGAGTTCTGGATGATCCATCTACCGGGTGACAGATTTGTACTTGACTTTCCAACCGCCCCATGTCTGCGCAGACTGGAAAACGCTCCCATCAACAGCGACGCATGGCCGCGTGTTCCCAACGCGAGAATCCTTCAAAACACCTCAATGGCCACTGCACGCTTACTCATTGGCTCTTGGTCGTATTCCCAGCCCATTCTGAGGCCCCGTACTAGACTAAATTGGCGGCCGCCCGCCTGTCTTCGGCCACTCGGCATGGGCTTCTCCTCTTCTGGGTAACGATGATGGTGTGGCTGTGCATCTTGGCCTCAAATGAGTTGTTGGCAATAGCGGCCGGAACGCGGCCCACGGAATCTGGGGTACCCAGTTGTGCCTCCCATGCTGTCCGGACCTGTCAAATGCGCTGACCGGGCATACAGATCTTATTTGCATGCAGTCCTAGCCGAGTAGCCGTTGCCTTGTATGCTGCATCACTATGCCTGTTTCAGACAGCGACATTGGTTTCGATATCAATCACGGATTGAGTGACGAATGTGATCGTCAATGGTGGCGTCACGCAAACCAAGGCTGATTTCTATAGTCGTGTACCGGCGGTCGATGCTTTGTTTTATTCCGGCGACTACATATCGGCGGTAACGGTGTGAAGCCGCCGCAATGTCTCTCTAGGTCTGAACGCTCATCAAGACGGGCCTTGTTCTGATGAATGTGGCCTTGTCTTGTCTTGCCTTGCCTTTGCACTCGCATTTGTACAAGATGGAGTGATAGATCCTGCCTATGCAGATGGCTGGCATTCAAGACACACGTGATGTCATACTTCGGGACTAGCGCTCCTATGACTGCGGTACCGTCACTGCTTCGGCAGCTGATAACGCGTTGGGTCGTTTACTCCACTTCGAACGCGTCTCAAGTGCGGTGTTCGCGCATCTCATTTTGATTCTACAAATCGAATTCTGAAACTAATACACAAACTCACCAACGCTTGCAGCCGTCCGCTCCTTCAACGTACCTTCGCCCAAGTCTTGTTGTTCCTGCCATAGTGTTGGTGGTACCCGCTCTGACTGTACGCGAAAGCTCCAACGCCCCAACCACAACGCACGACAATCACTCCACCGACTCGGAAACGCCAAACCTCCATCATCAATCGCTCACGATGGTGCGCAAACGTAAAGTCGTAGATGAGAAGTCCGCGCATACTGGATCTACTCCCTCAGCCAGCGATGCGACAAACCCCTCCACGAAGAAACGAAAGATTGACTGGTCGACGGTCGACAGCTTTCCTGGCTTCAAAGTCATAGGCGTCGACACCAAGGCACGAAAGAAGCCAGGCCAAGCTTCAACTACACAAGAAAAGCGCAATGCAGATAATTGGGAGCACCACAAATACCCTGGTCACCTTATGCCTTTGGACGCAGACATCGTACAGCCAAATCCATTCCAAGGAGCTCCACTGGGCGACCTCCACGTCAAGATTTCACCTGCACGATACTGGGAAAGTACAAACCGCTATCGCAAGTTTACTAGTGAGTCCCAAACTTGTGATACATCCTAAGTCTAACCACGCTAACACGAGCGTTTCAGTAAACGGTGAAGAATTTCAAGTTGGCCAAATGGTCTTTGTGAGAAAAAGCGAAGAGGATCACGTAGAGGAGGGACCAAACTCAATCCAGCACTGGCTCGCCAAGGTGCTTGAGGTACGCGCCGGAGACGCCTCTCATGTCTACCTCAGAGTATTTTGGGCATACCGACCGGAGGATCTACCGGGTGGCCGGCAACCGTACCATGGCAGAGCCGAGCTGATAATCAGCAACCACATGGACATAATAGAAGCCGTCACAGTAGAATCTTCTGCAGAGGTGGTACATTGGAACGACGACCTAGACAGCATGGCACTTCTGGCAGACCAGCTGTTCTTCCGTCAAAGCTACGATATCACAAAGAAGACCAATCGTTTAAGCGTAAGCACTCTCGTTGCAACTGTTCATCTCACACTAATTATGTCACAGAAACTGAACACCTATTGCATCGACAAGCAGCCCAGCAATCCGGACGAGCTTCTTGTCCAGTGTCCACATTGTTCAGAATGGCTTCACGCAGGCTGCCTGAAAGAGCGAGCGCTCCAAGACCTGAGCGCAAAACAAGTGGCGTCCCCACCAAAACCAAAGAAAAGAGGTCGGCCCAGCAAGGGCGAACTCGCATCGAGCCAGAGCGAAGCCACACACACCTTCGAGGCAAAGATCAAGGGAGGCAGCAAGACTCGCCTCACAATCATGGAGAAGCATGAAGGAAAGACCAAGCGGAAGTGGAATGTAGACATATCGTGTCTCATGTGCGGCGAGATGATTGAGAAGGCTGAGGAAGATGTATCTGAGAAGGCTGAGGAAGATGCATCAGAGAAGCCCGTAACTTCAACCCCAGCCGCTCAAGCCAGCGATGATGCAGACGTCCAAGACATCACCACTCCTACCAAGGCATCTGGTGTTGGCAAAACGCCAACCCGGGATGGTGACTCGGACTCAGTCATCGGTGACGCAGACGACGATCAAGAAGTTGAGGTCAGAGATGCGCCAACAGCTGATACCGAGTCAAAGGGTGAGACTGCTGAACCATCCCCGTCCGACTAACAACTAAATTCCTTACCTAGGACCAAGGAAGAGAGGTCGTCCCCTCGGATCCTTAGGAAAGAAGAGGAAACGCGCTTCTTACATTTCGACCAAGAAAGCTACTTCATTACATACACAGCGTCTCAAAACAGAGACTGGCAAGGAGGGCTCTCCAGATGCTGTACAAGACATGGATACGAGTGCGGTGGTGGTCGCAACTATTACAGCAACAACGGCTTCCGAATCTGCCGAGGACGCGACAGTGACGACCAAGTCTGAACCTACGGAAGAGGTGCCTACAGTCGCTACACTTAAGACACCTGCTCCAGCCTCCATCAGCGAATCCGTCTTCCAATCTGGTGTACGATCCATGAAGCGACTGCTTTGGCCAGCACGATAATCTCGGCTTAAGCTACACTTTTATTTCCATGTATAAGTTCGGGCGTGTAATGGTAGATACCCTTTGCTATGGCGTATCAACGCTGCGGGTTTCGGGGGCGGCCTTTTCAATATCAATACCTATCGATAATTTACATTTCACCATGGCAAAGCAGTTCTAATAGTGAATTATGCATTCTTACTCTAGCCGGTCTAACCATACGAATCCAGCAGGTAGATGAGGTTCGTTAGTTCCAGCAAACTGGGGGTATATCCACCTAACGTCCCATCCACTATGAAAAAGAATGAAAAGCATGAAAACGCCATCGCTGAATGCTGTAGTCCTAATCGCATCATGCAGCTGTCCTAATCCTCCATTTTCCCAAATCCTTTTTTTCGTTCGCTGGAAGAGGAAGAGATGCCCATCCGTTAAACACCTTGAAAATGCATGTTACCCTTAGTTCTCATCGTTACTCTCCTTCCTGAAACCGCTCTCGGTCAGCTTCCCTTTCACAACTTCCGCTCAACAGGCAGCTTGCCCTTTCCCACCTTCATCTTAAGAAGTAACCTCGGCTTTTCACTACCACTACTACCTTTTTCCACGGTAACGAGTCCGCTCTTACCAGGTCCTTTACCATTCAACATACTACTTGTTTCCAGACTCTGACGCTTAGACGGTCTATCATCATCTCCGTTTCCAGAGATCAGTTTGCGTTTCTTGCTCTCTCCCGGGGTGAAGCCTGAGAGAAGCTTAGGAGGAAGGCGTAGCTTGACGATTTTGCTTCTCTTCTGCTTGATCACTGGCCTTGCTATAGATGATGATGTAGTGGAAACAGCAGGACGTGATGGAGGAGGAACGTTGCTGGGTCGAGGTGATGGAGCTGCACTCGGGCGCGGCGAAGGAGCGGCACTGGAAGGTCTTGATGGTACGGTGGAGCCAGATGCGGTTTTGGTCCTGATCTTAAGCTTGGGAGCTGGCAGAGGGACTGGAGATTGAATGGTGGGAGTCGTCGACATAGGCTTCGGTACCTTGATGACCGCCGGTGTTGGCTTCGGAGTAGGCTTCGGAGTTGGCTTCGCTTGGGCAGGCGCGGGAGCTGGAGTAGGGACCTTGGGCGGTGGAACTGGAGTCTTGATAACTGGGGCAGGAGCGGAGGGTGCCGGAGTTGGAGGTTTCGGAGCTTGAACGGGAGCAGGTGCTGGAGTCGCAGGCTTAGGGGTTGCTGCTGGGGTTGCTATCTTCTTTGAAGGTTGCATCAGTGGCACCTCTGGGGTCGACGAACGCGAATCTATCTGAGCCGGGGCAGCAGCAGCAGGCGGCGGCCGCGGTGCTACTGCTATTGTTTCATTTGCTGCTGGCGCTGGAGATGCTGGCTTTGACATAGGTGCTGGAGATGGCGAATTATAGATGGTGGGTGAAAACACGACAGATTGACTCCTCGAATGGGTCTGCGGAGTTCCAGCCGTAGACGGTGGAGATGTAGCAGACTTTTTCTTGCCACCAATCTTGAGCGACAGCTTCGGCAATCCTGGCGGTTTCGAAGCTGGAGCAGTTGCGTCTCGCACGGGCTGAAGTACAGGTAGGGGTTGAGGTAGAGGTTGAGGCTGGGGCTGAGGCGGAGGTATTGGAAGAGCCGAAAAGCCCGCTTTTGCCTCTCGCATCTTCCTTATACCTTCCTCCACTTGCTCCCGAGGTGGCATCTTCACGGCTCGGAACCTGCTATTGTGTCTAAAGCGCAACAGTCCCTTTCCAACATGTTCCACCTTCCAATAGCGTGGAAGAGCCAATTTGATCGGCAGCCTGTTGACCTTCTGGTTGTCAAAGATCATGTCGCAAATGTCCAAAAGCTCAGACATGTCGCTTGTCGACAGTGCTCTTGACTTCAAGGCTTCCTCCAGTACCATTCGAAGGGTGATATTACCCTGCAAGTCGCTCTTCAATCCTCTCAGAGCCCCGTTAAGGTTCTGTCGAGCGAGAGCCGATGCACGTTCAGCATTGCTGGCTTCGTCTTCGATCATGAGCGTATCTGCTGAGGTTTCAACAGTCTTCTCTGGTGCCCAAACATCTCCAGTAGCGACCTGTCCGATAGCGATGCCGAAGATCCGTAGCAGTTGCTTCCTGAAGTACGGCGAGGGATCGGACCGGATCTCATGCATAAGAAACCTTAACATTGTGTCTTTCCGAAACATGCCTAGGCGAATCAAGCATTCCCAAGCCTTCAGACGTACGTTGTCTGCGTTGCCTAGCTGAGCATACTGGAGAAATTCGGTCGGCTTGAACGGGGTAACGCGGCTCATGACCAACTTCAGTGCACAATCGAGAGCCGTAGTTGTGTAGACGTTTTGATAGGTAGGGATCCACTCATCAAGCCTCTGATGTCGGGTAAGCTCCCCGATGGCTTTGCTTGTGAAATCCTGCTCTTGAGCCCATTCCTCGTGGCTAAGCTCGGAACTTGCGGTGGTCTTCGTGAGCGTCTCCGCAAGACACCGCATCAACGTAGAGATGTAGTGATCGTCGCTGTAATCGTTTCCACGGTTGTCGTTGTACCGCACCAGATCGAGCAAAAAGCGCTTTGCCTCTAATGGGGATCTCCCGTCCTCGCCCTTGATCTTAGCAATGGCTCTAGGTATAGCACATTGAATCAGGTACATGCTACGATCAGAAAAGTCGTTCGACCGGGTCATGGGCGAGTTAGGCAAGCAAAAAAGCTCGCGGAAAGCTTTCTTCAGATGGAAGAGACCAACCCACTCGGTCCGCTTCAACGCACTCTGAGCCAAGACCATAGCAGCCATGGTTCGTATGCCGTGGAAGTATCGATTGTCCATCAAGGTCTTCACCAAGAAAGTCGAGATTAGTTTGTGACCTTCCTTATTGGCGAGGAACTGTATCGACTCCGCTTGCGCAACAACATCCTTATCTTGTTGCAGCTGCGAGACATACATGTATGATGGCATGTCCTCGATGTTGGTCCGACATATCCACTCAAAATCTGCATCAATACGAATCCACTCGTAAGCTTCACCCTCTTGTTTGGCTTCATCTTCCGGTGGCCAATCATCTAGTCGCCACTCATTGTGTTCTTGAGGAGACGTAAAGAGATCTCCGAGCATGTAAAAGGTGACGTCTTCTTGTGTTTCACCTGAGGCATCAAGGCCTGCTGCAGCAGCCATACGCTCTTTGTTCAGTCGATTCCTCTTCAGACGCTTGTATTTTGTGTTGTACGGGATCTCCACTTTGACGTTGTTCGAATTGATATCGACAATATGTTCATAGGGTGTGCCATCAGCTTCGTGAATTCGAATGGTCATTGGGCCAACAAAGGTAGGATATCCTGTTGCGGAGCGCAAGTCCCGAGACTTCTCCTTTGCTTCGCGCATGAAGTCGTCCGCGGCGAGGCCGTTCTCGATATTTGTTATCGATGAATCAGCCTGGAGCTGCTTGATAGTAAGCTGTACCACTTGCTTCTTCTTGTTAAATGAAGGTACGCAGTGGAAAGTCGGACATCCAGATCCCACGATCCATTGCTGGAAAAAGGACTCCAGCTTTTGATGCCCAACCTTCTCGCAAATGTCGAAGAAGTCTTCCGAAGCAATCGCGCCATTAGGATACTTGCCCTGGCGAGCGTTGAACAGCATCCGGTACAAACACCTGTCAACACCGTTCTTTCCGCTTTGTTTGACCAGGCGGTTGTGGAGGATGGAGAGTACCATGAGCGATTTCAGCTCCATAAACTCAACCTCACCCGGATCCAGCTGCAAGATGTATCCAAGTTGCTGCAGCGAGGGGCGCTTTCGGTCCATCTGGATGACCTTGTCAACCATTAGCTTTTGCCGGAAACGCCAATCGTTGCGACCGAACAACTCTCGGAGATAGAGTTCAGCCATGAACCATGAACCCCCAACGATGATCCAATGATCTTCAGGATTGTGTGCAATAACATCGACGCCTATCCATTGGCTGGCAACCGCATGTACCAGCACCCTAGTTGTGTGTTCCATCGGTTCCCATACCGTCTCCGGAAACAGCAAACGAGAGCTGCAGATGGAGAACGAGGCTGTATGCGCAGTATCCCACTCCAAATCATCGACAAATGCTAGCTTGTAAGAGTTGCCGAATGCATAACTCTGGAAGCGCTCGGTGAAGGTGTCGAGCGCTCGAGCTAGCATCATGGCGCTGTTCCGGACCTCGTTTTCCTTGCCTGGCATACAGAAGGCATGGACCTTGATGGCATTTTCTCCCAAGCGCTCGTCGTCAAGTGTATCACGGTACTCTGAGAGATCGACATGTTCGAAGGGGCCGATTACGAAGCCGATATGTTGCGGAAGGACAAGTGTATCACAGGAGAAGCTCGCTGTCTTTCGAGTAGAGTCGGCAGGATCGAGAATCTTTGTATGTTAGCAAAAGACACATCTGGTACTGTACATGAACACTCACATCGTCTGTCAGTGTACCAGAACAGATGACTTGCATCTCCATGGCCTTCTCTTCCTCGGACAAGTCCACTTGGTCGTCATCCGCGTCCAGCATAACACTGTCAGCCTTTTCAGCACCCTCTCTTTGTGCTTGGGCATTTGTATTGGCATCTGAAGTTTTGCTAAGCGCATCCCCCAGCGTTCGTGGGTAACGAATCGAAACATCGAATAGACAGCGCGTTTCGCCGTCGTCTATGCACGGAAACAGACACGATGCTGAACCAGGAAAGGACGAGTTGCGCGTGTAGGCATGCGGGTACCGTGCATCTCCATCCTCCAGCCCGACAAATTGTAGCGCGTCCCGGAAATCGTCCAGCTCGTATTCAATCTCCAGCTTCAGTGGTGCATAAAAGGTGCCCGGGGCGTCGTCGGTCATACCAGCCTCCGAAGGCTTCACTTCCCGAATCTTGACTTTTTCAGGCACAGCAATAACCAGCTCATCTTCCCCGCCCTGTGTATGTCGCGCTATCCGCTCTTTCGCATAGTGGTATTGCTCGAGGCCGGTGCCGGGATACAGCGTCAGGCGCTGGTGAAGGTTCGAGTAGCTAAAGGCGGCCCTCTCTCCATCGATCTTGATGCTCGTCGGTCTCAGTTGGCGGCAGTTCAGTGTGATGTCCCGCAGTTGCGCCTGATCAGGCTGTATGTCGAGTGTGGTAAGGCCTTTGACGCGGCGCGGTGCAAAACTGAAGTCGAGCTCGAGCTGCTGCTTCAACAGGGTGAAAGAGCCGCCCGACGAGGCGTCGTCCACTACGTCGGCGAGCTCGTTGGGCGCCATGTTAGGCGACGCAGGCGATCCTGCTTCCGAGATTACGGCGGGCGGGTTGCGGTCGAGGTTTGTGGCGGGTGTTGACTGAGCCTTTGACTGCGATACGCGTAGATGTCCGGGAGTTCGCGACAATGGCCGCTACGCTAAGTGTTGGCCCGTGCGGCTAAAACTGGGGCGCCTGGTTCCGCGCTTCACTAAACGTCACTGCGACCCACTTCACAGACTGAGGATGTGAGATACATGAGCAGCCAACAAACTTCAGCGTGTTTCCAGTTACAGCGAAATGTGGATGACTCCAGTTTGCCCTCGTCAACAGCCACTTAAGAGGACCCCCACCATCTCGCGACACACGATCCAGAAAGCAGTGGTCAACACAAACATCCAGGCCATTCCATTCTACAAGATTAGAACGAGCCGAATGGTACTATAGCTACGTCTACTAACCTTCATCAGTATGTGTCCCCAAAGCGGACTCATTCTCTTTCAGACCAGTCAAGTCTCCTTGCACGTCACACTACGCAACTACATCTCTAATCTGACTATAGATTAATACCGAGCAACAATGCGATTCTCAGATAGACGCGCGTGTCAGCGGGTACAATGCCTTTGTTACATTCAGTCAAGTTCGTTCTAGCAGAGTCATAACCAATAGTACGGACAAACTAGTTTCGTGTCCCGCCGTTTCTTTCTCTCGAGAAAGTCATACTTTATGACACATTAAGTAACACAGGAGCAATATCACAGTAGCTGGGCTCAGGAGATGCTCCTACCCGTCCTCTGACTGCGGCTCTTCGAAGGCTCTCTTATTAGTGATGACTCTATGAGAGAGTCTAAAAGCTTAAAGAACGATACCACGATGTCTCTCTAAACAACACAACCAGAATAGTCTTACATACTAAGACTCTACGTTGTACCCAGGGTGATTGCATCCACTACTCATCACCTCTCAACACACAAGAGTCATCATTAAAGTCTCCAAGAATACGATTCAAACTCGATAAATTCCCAGTCCAAACATGTTGACTGATAATCCCTTCGACTCTCTGACTGACGACTACAATGATATTCGGCAGGAGAGATGTATACTCTATACACAACAGTGGCGAGGTTGCAACTGTCACACCGTCGTATACGATCTCATCATAATATGTCTGCAGTATAAAGAAAAGGGCAACTACAGCTGTCGCGCAAGCCCAGACAAAAGAAGCCTCGTCCCACTCGTGATCGCGTAGAAGGAGCTTGCGACGCCCACAAATCAAATACTTTGAATTTCAAGCCACCGACACTGAAGCGGGAAGATACCTATGGGGGATCAAAATGAATATTACAGAAGATATGACTGGAAAGTAGACGGGGATTCAAACCATCAGGCTGAAAGGTTTGGCGTATGGTGTTGGAGACTTGGTGATCTTGACATGCCTGTGTTGATGTGCACACTCATTTTGTAGTCATACTCTCACCTCCATCGACTCTTCTCGATAGATCTTCGTAACCTATCCTTTGACTACAGCTTCGTGAAGAATCACACATCACTCACAATGGTAGGAGTAGAGTATAAGAACCAGCCAAAGAAGCGCCAGGATAACTATTCTCAGCACCACAACGCCACAGTTTCTACTCTTAGCAAAGATCCTACATCATAGAGTACAAGAATTCCATTGTCCATCGTTTTTCTAGTCAAAAATCCAGTCTCAAAGACACCAACGATTCGAATTCGTAAATTGTCAATCTTCAGCTCCAGACTCCACCACCATGTCAGTACAGCCGGGCTCAGTACCGCACAATATTCCTCCTTCACCACAACCACCACCACACTGTATCATATGGGTACAATATGCTACAGCTTGCGGCCACATAAAACTTCAGTATGAACCTCGAAGATTCTGTGAGACCTTCTACAAAGAAAGCCGCTGCCACTGCCAACCCAAGTACGAACCGCATCCAGACATACCACCTCACCTTGGTAGATGCTCCTTTAGTCCTATCACCGACAGCAGCCGGATTGATGAGTGGCAGAAGGACGAGAAGCCTGATAACGGCAGACCGAAGGATAATAAGACTATCGCACAGACCAACAGGATGATGGCTAATATGACGCTGCGCAGGTAGTGAGAACTTCTTTTTTGATGAGCTCGCTGGTATAGAAGTGGGCGCTTGGTGATTAACGATTCGTTTCTTTTCTTTTCCCTTTCTTTTATACTGTGTTATGCATTTACTGTTTTCAGAGAAGATGCTATATCCCCTTTGTTACATTTCAGTTACATACTATACTTTGGTGCATGTTTGGGTCAGGAGAAACATCGGACTTAGCCAGTTGTTGTGAATGTCTTTTTTGTATTGAATTGACTAGTTGTAAATACGTACCATGTTCATATCTTCACTTAATGCGTTAAAGATAACGCTATTGCTATGCTTTCTTGAGATATTTATCACATACCACCATCTCCCACCTACTCATCGTCAAAAACACGTTTTTCTAATCAAATCTCCTCCTCTTCATCCCGACTTCCAACCCCAGCGGCTTCCTCAAAAATCCCTCTCTAGTCTCCAACTCCCCCTGTCGAATCTCAAACTCATACCTCCTAAACACCGTCCCTACAATAAGTGCCAACTCCATCTCCGCAACATTCCTCCCCACACAGGCCCTCGGCCCATAGCTGAACGGGATAAAAGCCGCCTTTTGTTTTTCCGTGACATTCTCCCAGCGCTCAGGTCGAAACACATCTGCATCTTCGCCCCAGATCTCTGTGGAGTGGTGAATGGTGTATGCGGGGACGGAAAGGACCGTTCCTTGTGGAAAGTGGTGGCCTAGGAGCGTTACACCAGGGCCAGGAGGAATAAGGCGAGGAAGACCGAGTGAAGATGTGCTGTGGATACGCATTGTCTCTTTTATGACGGCGTCTAGGTAGGGTAGATCTTTGACCTGGGCGTAGCTTGGTACGGCATCTGCATCTGGCAAGGCGTCGTCTAGTTCTTTTTGTAGCTTACGGACGACATCTGGGTGCTGGAGACAGTGGTAGAGAAGGGCACAGGAGGTGTTGGACGTGGTGTCTGAGCCAGCGATTAGTTGGGTCAGGGCTTCGGCTGTGAGTTCTTCGCGGCCGAGTTTCTGGCCGCTTTCGTCGCGACCTTCCATTAGACGAGCCAAGAGGTCGACACGATCAGATGGTTTCTCGAGGCGTGCATTTACGCGCGCGATTGCTATGCCGGCGAGGTCTTCGATGGCCTTCATACCTTGGCTGAAGAAGGGGTCTGGGAGGTGTTTCGCGTAGGGCTTGATGGCAGGGAAACATCCGATGGTTCTAAATGATGTTAGTCACTAGGATCAGATATGTAGGATTGCAGAGCATGATTTAGACATACCCACTGACTTCTCCTCTTCGGTTCAACACTTCGATAGCGGGAGCATATGTGATTTGCCCCGCCTTGCTAACCTCTGCCTCATCCTTACCCTTGGCCAGCATACCGAATGGTTCCCCAAACGCCAAGTCTCCAATAACGTCGAAAGCCAGGTAGTTGAACCAGTGGAGCGCATCCATATGATACCATTCTCCCTTCTTCTCAGCACTTTCCGCCCTTCGATCCCACTGCTTCTGCAGTTCCTCAAGGTTATGATGAATATACTGCTCAAACTGCAACACACTCTTGGCAGAAAAGGTGTGAGATACCGTCTTTCTCTTTCTCGTATGTTCCGCACGATCCCTCGTGTTGAACAAACCACGCCTGATCGACACAAAGGCATCATAGTACTCGCTCTTTAGGAACCCATTGCCATGACCGTAGATCTGAGGAATAGCGTCCGCATCCGCAATACTGACATGATGTGGTTGAAGGCGAACGAGCTTTCCGTATTTCTTGTGTGCTTCATGAACAGCGAGATAACGTTTCCCACGCCGACATTGGTATAAGAGCCAGAGGTTTGTCCAGGCCGCTGGAAATGGAGCTGGGATGTCGCGGATCTGCCAGTTACGAAGGTAAGGAAGGATGTAGAAGATGACCGGGAGGAGGAGGATCGAATAGGGAGTTAGTAGGAGCGTTGTTAAAGACATCTTAGGCGATCGTGAGAGAGCCGGAAGAAAGAAAGGAAGAGGATCTGAGCTCTTTATCCGAATAGAACTACTTTCGCAGTAGCACCGAGCCCAGCGTACTTCGTCGAATCTCGTACAATCGATGGAATGACTCGCCTTTAACCTCCTCTTCAACGTTTAGACACAGCCCTCTTATAGTCCCATGCCAGTGTTTCTCTACGCCCAGGGCTCACACGTGCGCTATGTTTCCCCACGCCAACACGAGACAAGCAGACGTCAGAACCATCTCGACTCCATCAGCAAAATCCCCTAATTGACCAATCGCACGCCTCCAAAAACCATTCCACCTAGCCGTGTCGAAGGTCCGAAGGTCTCCAAGCCGGAACGCTCTGGCGCTTGACCCCGCCTTCCTCTAGTGCGCCGAAGGTTCCCCGCGACGAAGCCATCGTCATCGGGAAGGCGACGCCAAGCAGCACCGTAGCCGACGAGGTGGATCATTGTCCGAGAGTTGTGCGTTGAATGTTCGATGCCTCTGTTTCGGCGTGAGAAGACGGTTGTGAGATGTTAGATGGTGGAACCTCGTCGTTACCGATGTCTCTGCCGTGTGTTTGATGCGGTGTCACGTCGGAAAATAGTGAAAATGCGCCGAGGATGGTCAGACAGATATCCCGCGGTCATGCTTAATTTAGCATCTGAGCAACCGAAATCTAACCACAAAACTATCAACATATCCATGAGCATATGTCACATTGATCGAGAAGACAAAACATTTTCATGGGGGTATTACATTAAGAAACAACGCTATCTACCTTAACGTCCTCCCGCTACAAATGTTCCATCAAAAGAGTCAGACAGGTAGAAGGTACCGCCTACTCATACAGCAAAACGCCTTGTGGTATCATGCCTTCGACCATCCATCAATGTATCGTTATCCTAGCGTGTATATCATCCACCAACACGTTACTTAGTTGTTGTCATCATCGTCTGAGAAGAAGTTTAAGATGGCCTTGACCGCCATAGGGCCCAGCCCATGGGGTGGGTAACAGATGTAGCTTGGGTCATCGACTGCACCCAGCTTCTCACGAAACTCGGTCTTGTTTGTGAGCTTGAGCTCGGTCGCGATGGCGTGGTATGCGCGGCTGAGCACCTTGACACGAGTGCCCTTGACGTTGTGTCCCGGGCTGAACTTCGAGCTAGCACCACCACCAAAGGTGACGCTGGTCGCACCACTGGCGGCGACTTGCTTGAGAGCATGTGTGACGATGTACTCAATCGAACCACCCGGTGCGCCGGGGAAATCGAGCGAGTACTTGACCTGCCAGCCATGATCAGGTGAGAGTTGAGCCATTGCGACGAACGCGGCGATGGTACCATCAGGCGTGTAGGCAATGTGATATTGACGGTGCTCCTCATCTTGCCATGGGTGAATGTTGGTAAGATGGACCTGCTTGCCCTTGCGGTTGTTCAACCAGTCTGATACACGGGCATCAACCTTCTGCTTGACATCTGCCGGTGGTGGTGCACCGAGAGCGTAATCACTGATCTTGACACCTTCCTTTTCTGCGTGACGGATCTTGCGCTGAACGTCAGAGTCCTTATCCGCAGGGTTGTGAACTGGGTCTACACGCTGCTCTCCAGTAACGGAGAATGTGCGCCAGTTGAACTTGGTTGCGAGAACCTCTTCTGTGGCAGCTCCCACAAGAAGCCAGAGCGGCTTGAGGTTGCGCTCCTTCTTGATATACTTGAGATAACCAGCCATGGTCTTGAGATATTGAGACTCGTGGCAAAGAGGGTCACCAACAGTAATGGCGAAACCATCCTGAGGTACGAAGCCAACAGCTGCACCAGTGTTCTCGTCGCGCCAGATCTCTGTGCGAGGCTCCAGCCACGAGGTGTTCGTGGCATCACCGTAGTTGGCGATAAGCTTCTCGATAGGCTGTAGATCGATCTTGGCAACAGCACGATCCTGGCCTTCCCACGGAGGATGCATAGTGCTTGCCTCTGGATGACGCAGCTGCTTGACGACCGGCCGCTCCGGTAAACTCTTGGGGTCGCGAGGGAACATAGAAGCATGACGGATGTTTCCGAGGTTCATCATCAACATGAGAATACGCTCAAGACCAATACCACCACCACCGTGGGGCGGTGCTCCCCACTGGAAGCCCTGGATATACTCCTCCATGGAGCCAGGGTCAACCTTGAGCTTACGCATCTTCTCTAAGAGCAGGTTAGAGTCATGAATACGCTGACCACCACTGAGAATCTCCTGGCCTCTGCAGAAGATATCGAAAGAGTTGGTAACAGTAGGGTCGTTGGGGTCGTTCATGGCGTAGAATGGGCGCGCGTTGGCTGGGAACTTGTCTAGGATGTAGTAGTCGGTTCCGAGCTTCTGCTTGATGACACGACCAAGTTGCACCTCATCTCTGGTGCCTAGATCCTCGTTCACGTCAAGTTCGTTGCCATCGTCATCCCTCCAGCCAGACTCGTTTAGCATACGAACACCGTCAGCGAAGGGAATGATAGGTGTCTGGTCCAGCCAGACAAGGTCTTCGTGTGGAAAGTGCTTCTTGATGACCTCAATCTCAGGACGGTATTGCTCGTAGATGCCCTTGAAAATGGCCTTGAAGGTGCGGTCCAATACACGGAGGACTTCGTGGTAGTGCTCGTCAATCTGCATCTCCAGATCGAGGCCAGTGTACTCGGTCAAATGACGGTAGGTGTTACTGTTCTCGGCACGGAAGACGGCACCAATCTCGTACACCTTGCCAAAGTCTGCGGAAATGGCCATTTGCTTGGCCAATTGAGGACTCTGTGCAAGGAACGCGCCACGACCGAAGTAGTCGATCTTGAACACGCTGGCACCCGACTCAGTGGCACCGCCCTGCAGCTTGGGAGTGTGGATCTCGATAAAACCTTCCGAGTCGAGCTGATTACGGAAGAGTCTGCAGATACCGGACTGAATGCGGAAGATACCCTGAGAAGCTGTTGTCCTCAGATCGATAACGCGGTTGTTCAAGCGTGTACGGTCTGCAATCTTGACACGTGTATGGCCTTCCTTGTGGTCTCCCTGTGCCAGTTCGGCATCGACCTCAGCCTGCGAGACCTCGGCCTCGTTGACATTGAAGGGAAGGTGGTCTGTGACGGCAGCTTCAACATGTAGGGCGTGGACGGAAACCTCGACGTCGTGAATGGTGGCACCGAGAACCTCGCCCTGCTTGGCCTTGGGCTCCTGCAGGATACCCTTGACCAGGACAATGGTCTCAGCGTCCAGGTGCTCAGCCCAGTACAGCATGTATTTTGAAATGTCGGCGTGCTCCAAGAGGACACCCTGGATGGTAGCGAGCTGTTGGCGGAACATCAAGAAGACGAACTTGGAGCTCATCTTCCTGAGGTGGTGGATACGAGCACGGAAGACAACCTCCTTGCCGACGTCCTTTGCAGAGAAGTCCTGGATCTTGTGGCGGGGCTCATGCTTCCACTCTCCCGAGTAGGAGTTGGGGTGGATGACACCGTACTTGGACCTCTGCTCCGGGGTCAACTCAGCCAGGGCTTGTTGCTCCATCTCCTTCCTCCTGCGCTCCAGCTCTTGCTCCTTCTCCAAGTTCTGCTTGTGGCGCTCCTCCTGCTGTGCCTGCTTCTCGTGTTTGCGCAGTTGGCCACGAGACATGGGCTCACCTTCGCGGTTGAGGGGAGCATCTTCGTCGCTCGAGTCGTTGCCAATGTGCAGCTTCTCCTTGACGGCTCGCATGGGGCTGTGGGTGGAGAGGGAGCCGGAGCGCTGGTGGCTGGATCCGGACTTGTTGGTGCCAGTGCGGTTCGGGCTCTCGGTGCGGCGGTGGAGGATGCCGCTGAGCGAGCCGCGGGGCTGGTCGATGCTGGTCCTGCTGTCGGTGGGAGATGCAACGTCTCCACGTTTGTGCTCGCCGCTTGGTCGGGAGCCACCTAGGGTTACGGAAGAGCGCGGCGTTGCGGCAGGCGACTGAGCGCGGCCATTGACGGAAGTGGGCGACTTGACGCCGCTGCTCTTCTCATCGTCCGAGGCCGACGACCCGTGGTGTCCGGGCTTTAGCTTCTCAAGCGCTTTCTTGAGGGAACTCATCGTGGCGGTGGTGCGAGAGCTTTGCCCGTGTTGTGCGTGGTTAGACTACCTGAGCGCAGAGTGGGGGCAAGCAGACGCGGGGGAATGCTCTTGCTGACGGGGGGGATGTGGAAGGTGTCTCTGGGCAAGGGAAAAAACAATTGCTATGGATATGCCAGCAAAGCCGAGGAGGCGCGAGTCTAACTATATCGTGGCTGGGAACGGCCTCTGGCGTGGTTGCCGATGCGAAGGTGAACGGGATATGACGTGACCCCCCAGTATTTTGGCTACTGCAAAGGCAGCGTTTCACTTCAAGCCCTTCCTAGCGCCGAGCCAGTGCGCGATATCACCCGTGCGCACCCGTGACGTAGATGCTTGGGGATTGATCCGCTCTAGACCTTTGCCTGCTTGCAAGAGACGCCCTGAAAACCCGCGGAGGCCGAAGGCAGTAGGGGAGGTTAGCAGGCAGAAGACATGGGCCATGGAGGGGTCAGTCGCTGTTATCACCACAACCATTCCGGCTGCTTTCATAGCAAAAGCTCAACAAGCCAGAGACGCAATAACTATGTGGATTCTGACAGGCTAGACAGGCCGCATGCACTGCTCTTTGTCTTCGCTGACGCATCCCGCACCTCTCTCCCAATCGGTAAAGCTTCTGTCTACGCCTATCTCTTTGCAGCAGAGCGAGTACTTGTATAGGCAATGAGATGCGAAGCTTTTCGAGCCAAGATCTTCAAGGCTGTCTTACCAGTCCACTCCAGCCACAGGCTGGGGTCTTGTCAGCATCGAGAGCGGGCGATTGGGACACGCAGAGCCATCAGTCATGCTTCAGCTCGTGCTTCGGCCGCTCGGAGCTGGTGACTACGACATGTGAATGATTAGTATAAGGAAGAATTCTTGGCTCATGCTTGACTTGCCCTTCCGGCGGCGTGTCGGGTGAAACCGAGCCTAGTCGCTCCGATGGGGTTGATGGGTTTTGGCGAGTCGCATGGCATTCTGCCGGATGCGCATGAGCAGGCCTTGGAATTGCACATCCAACGACCAACTATCTGCAGCGACCCTGACATTTCTTTGCAACACCATATTTCCCTGAAAAACCTGTTGCTCTGCCGCCGCGTCACAAAGGGGGCGGCAACCATTGCGAAAGCGAGATGAGTACCCAAGAATAACCGACAGCATCGACGATCGTTATGCGCAATAACAAGTTCTTGCCAGGCACGCCGTGTTCCTGGAGATCGCATTTCAGCATGCAAATCACTCAGCCCACTGCCGATATCCGCCTTTTCTCCCCCCACCATGACTTCTGCCGGCACATGGAATTCAGGGAAAGCGGGTTTTCACTTGAACTCATGTGCCACCCTACGCTTGGACTACGATGGTTGTTGTCTCAGCTATACTGTTAGACAGCTTTGGAGCGGCAGGTCCAGTCGTTCAACAACAGGATCTCGCCCTAATTAAGGGCGTCCCCACAAGCGAGATTTCGTCTCGCACGTGTCGTGTTATGGTGTCATAGCCTACAGATGGGTTGCCACGCCCACTCATACTACGCCTAGATGGTACTGGCAGTCCCTCGTTTCCAGGACGCCACACTCTCTCTCTCTCTTCCCTCACGTATACGACAAGTTCGTATTCCAAATTGATGCTACGAGATGCGCTCTCTTTGTAACCGTCTAGCTGATTTTGCTTCGCAGATACCATCTTCAGCATAGGAAGTCTGGAAAAATAGCGGCTTAACATGAGCACAACATGAGAAAGTAGAAACGACCGTATTATTGTTCTGCATAGGTACTTGTATACACAAACCGTCTTACCCCCGGAGACGCCCACTGGATACCCACAAACCTAATGCCATGCTTTGTTTTCTACGACTTACCCAACACCCAAAGCTCTCCGTTGCTGCTCGTATCACTCGTCATGAACAGCCTTCCTTGGGAATCCCAAGCCAAACCTGCAGGTCTGAAGCAACCCGAGCTAAAACTTGGTCCATTGCCCTGGCACTTCTCCACAGCCGGATTGTAGAATATGTCCTTGGCAGCTGTAGTACTAGTCAAAGGCTCAACTGGCGTATAATTCCCATCAGTACCAACTTTAAATTGCACGGCGACAAGCTTGAAACCGGTAACGGGATTGCGGTTCCAGCTACCGTGGTAAGTGATGTACATGGTGGTGCTGTCGGCATCGAACTTGCAATCGATGGGTGCGGAGTGCGGGAATAACGTCAGCTTAGGAGGTGTGGCCTTTTGAACACAGGTGTCATCGTTCATGCTCGTGCTTGGTTGTTGGACGAAGAAGTCGCCGACTTTGAATGTCTTGTCGGTGAAGTCACTGGGTTTCCAGACGGTAAAGCAGGATGGGTAGCCGTACCAGTTTTCATTGGGTTTGGTGACGTCTCCCATATAGTGGATCTTCTCGCCGGGGTTGTCTTGGTGTATGTCTTTTCCGTTACGCTTGAAGTCGTCGCCGCTGTTCTCTACGCCCCAAAGCCTGTTACAATCATTAGTTCTCAACGCACATACTTCACCATGAGTGGTGCTTACATGTTGTTCTTGTCAAAGCAGATTCCCACGTCATTACGTTGTCCATATCCAGCGTTGTATCCGCCAGATACATAATTATACCCTCCGCTAGGGACCTTTGACAAGTCGAACACCTTGATGATGGCGCGGCCAGTCTTGGGATCCGACGTAGCAGAGTCGATATTTGCGTTGGATCCATGGGAGACCACCAGCAAGTTCGGGTTCTGTGGCGCAATGGCAAGAGTACGAGTTAGATGGGAGCCGCCATTGTACATGCCGGTGATGATAGTCGCTCTAGTACCCAGTGTACCCGCAGCGGCATCGTATGGCCAAGAATAAGCTTGGGTCATGGAGCTCGCATACAGCGTCTTGCCGTCAGGACTCATTGCGATACCATGGTTCAGGTTGTTCTGCGAGACCAGCATCTTGGTGGAAGTGATGCAACCGTCTGTGCCCATCTTATGGTACGAGATACCCTTGCCAGATTGGACGACCAACATATTCCCAGCACTATCAAATTGAATGCTGCGAGGGCTGGTCAAGCCTCCAGCAATCTTCGTGGCCTTCCATCCAGCCGCAAGACTGCCCTGGAATGCAGGGTTGCCAGCGCCGGAGCACGAGGCTGGGATGGCAGCAGGCGCTGCTGGCTTTAACGTCGCAGATGCAGACGGTACGACGCTTGTCACGACAGTGGTCGGAGCAGCGGAAGGTGTGGCTACAGGCGCCGTCAGCAGGTTAGTCTTGACCAAAGAATCGAAATCATCGATGCGGGCAGCGTCCAGGTTGTGGATCCATTTTCCCCAGGCCTGGTGGACATTGAAAGCGGAATCGTTTCGGGAAGAATCCTCGACCGAAGAGACACCGTAAGCCCAGGCGAACTCTGTTGTACTAGTACCATTGAGCGCATATCTTGTGTCTTCGCTGTTTTGCCATCCAGTGCAGCCTTTGCATAGCGCATTGACTGTCCAGTGCGTTGCATTTGTTTTTGTGCCTTTGAGGTATGTATGCTCGGCTCCATCGTACCCCTGCGGCAAGCCAATACTGCTGTGTTGAGTCAGTAACGTGCTCGTAAACCTTGGAGATACGACATACAAAGCGAAGCGAGCAGAGATAGTCCCAGATTGACCATTAGGCCAAGCAACGCTCAACGGGTTCCAGACCATAGTACCTCCCCACGAGAAACCGACCCATTGGTTGGCGATCGGTGCGGTGATCCTAATGATGGCATCATACGGGTCCGTAACATTCTTTGGAAGAGCAACACCAAATGACATCCCTGTTTCTGGCTCCGTGTACGACGAATAACTGATCTTCGTTTCTGAATCGTAGACAACAGTAGACTGTGCCTCACCTTCTTGAGCAAGAGCTTCATCAATGTCAGTATAGTCCGTTCACTTGAAGACCACACTGACCATAACCGCCAAGTGCAGCAGCACTGCCAAGAATCTGAGTGTAACGCATAATGGTGGGTTCCGTGGCTAGGTGGCACGTATCTAGATGTTTGTAGCTGCCACTCGGGAGGCCTTGTCCAACTCTTTATGCAACCACATCCAACATCCATCGTGGTAATAGACGAGGCAGCGAGCCACGCCGGGACTTACTTCGATCTCCTCAATGTGTAATCTGTCTTCAATCTTCTTGTATGTGTTAAATGAAAATGTTGGAGAAGGACTGGAGAAGCCATATTGAACTGCCAATCAACGGACTCGGAGCTGCGATCTATGACGGACTGGGATACATAACTGTGGTCGCTATGTATCTTTTGAACATTCGGACGAGTTTCAGCCTGAGTTTACTGCTGGAAAAGGTAGGCTGATAGTCGAGAATCTCATTCCGATGTAGTACAATTGGTTGACGAAACTCTGCGCTATCAATTTTGATGAGCTTGAACCGCATTGTGACCCGGAATAATACTCGCGATAGTCAGTGTTCGTTCATGCGGTGCTACTGAATGGCGCTAAAACTCGACAAATCCTAGGCAAACGACGGCAGTTGACACGCGAAGCTGGACTGGGGTCTTAAATTGGTGGGGAGTTTTCTTGATGTTGCTTCAACGTTGAATGGTAGGTATTGCATTCTTCCAAATAACCCGGGGCCTCTAGCGACACGGCGTTGTGGGGAGCCTGTCAGAACGTCCGAATTTTTGGAGAATGGAACGACCGCCAACGCCAACTTAATATCCAACATGTGGAAGCCGCACGTGGCTAGGGCAAAGTAGACTGTTATCATCAGGTCGCTGACAGGCGTTTTCCGACTCTTCCTACTCGAGGTACACTAGAAGACGTCTGTATTCTGGGGGTACAGCCAGTTGCATTGTTTGGTGACTCTGTTTGTGCAACGTTAGCCGTTCCAAAGTAAACATTGGCGCTTGGGATTCCGTTTTGCATCCAGTTAAGATTTGTTTATGGACATGGTATGATAATATACGGTTCTTAGCACGACGCACTCCCTTCTCTTTGGTTGCTGCTTCGCAGACTTTATACGCGTTTGTTCATGTACGCATTGCCGAATGTCCACAGACCGAATGTAGCCAGAATGCTCAGTCCAATGGGAAGCGGCTTGCCGGACTTGATCGCGCGAGGAATTGAGCTACCCGCAAGAATGACAGAAGCGAGAAGAGCCAACTCGACACCGTAGGCTGCGCGGCTGTTGACGCGATAGCCACCGAGCATATACTGTTGCCTACGTTAGACGGGCTAGAAGTGATAAGTAGTAGGATCGGCGCATACCAGAAGTCCAACAGTACATCCAGCTGCGATTGATGGCACGGAGCCAGTCCTCACGTAACCGGTGATACCGCCACCAGCAGTAAGAGCACCAAGGATGAGAGCGATGTTTCCTAGAGACTTGATTGTCCAGTCAGCATGCATCCATTTACATCATGACTCGTGTATAACAGCGATTGGTGGTGTTGCTCACCATTGTCACGTTGCTCTTTACTATGTGGTTTTTCAAGTGATACAGTGAAGTCTGGGTAAAGGCGTCAATATTTGAAGGACGAAAAAACAAACTGAAGCAGTAGAAGTTTCTCGTCGGATGCTTGGAGATGGCTGGGCCAAGTGAATGATGGCATTTGCGGCGGGGATTCGCGGACAGCCGAAGAAACCGACGCCGACTCGTAATCCCCAGCTTGGACCAACCACGAACATGTGGCCTCAAGCTATCCACCACGGGCATCACCACCGCGCGTCATCTTCAATATCCCCTAAACGCCCACCACTCGACGTTTACCGTTGAAGCTCCCCGACAATGGCCCCGAAACAGCGCACCACTGCCTCGGCTGACGCTCCTTCCACAACCACCAGTGCCCCGGCACCCGTACGATCAACCAAAGCCAAAGCAAACAACACAGACGCAGCAGCCATTGCGCAAGGAATATGGGATAAATACGTCTCCAAGACACCCCAGCGAACAAAGCTCCTCGACACCTTCCTTGCATTCCTCGTTATCGTCGGTGCTCTACAATTCCTCTATGTAGTCTTGGTTGGAAACTTTGTACGTTGTCTCTTGTCCCTGCTTCCCAACGTCCTACATCACGCATGTAAAGGTACAGAATAGGAACCGTTGGCTAACAATCTCCGATAGCCCTTCAACGCTTTCCTTTCCGGCTTCAGCGCAACAGTCGGTCAATTCGTCCTCACAGCCTCTCTGCGCATCCAGACAAACTCGGAGAACAAGGTGCACTTTGAGAACATATCGCATGAGCGGGCTTTTGCAGACTTCATCCTTGGCAGCTTGCTACTGCACTTCTTCTGTGTGAACTTTATTAACTGAGCGGGAAGCACAGGGAAGGGTTGCAAGAGAGTCCTAATACGAAGCAGAGTGGAAGTGGAACCTGCCTGTCTGTCGGTATCAAGGCGTTGCGCAATGTACTAAAGGGTTCATAAAAGGAAAGCCTAGGGATCGAATATCTGTAAGAGTACTAGAGATATGGACGAGGCGTGGACAGCCTTGGTTTCGGCAGTGACATGTATGCTGAAAGAATCATCCTGCTATACTCCGAAACAATTACCACCGAGTCAATGCAACACCACAACCGCTCAAGTCAATTCCCATCTCAATTTCCCATCAAGTCTCCCTAGCATACATAACCAACCCAAACTCCTCCCTAACCGCCTCCCCTAATCGCCTGATCCCCTCCTCGATTTTCTCCCCTGGCGCCGCCGCATACGTAGCCCTGAAAAACAACGTATCATGCTTCTCATCCGCATCCGCATAGAACCAGCTGCCCCTCATAACTAACGCCCCATGGTCAATAACGCGCATAAAGATACTCTCCTCAATGCTCTCAATGCTCTTCTCGGGATAACTGGGATGTTTTCTGAAATCAATTTGCATCCAGTGGAACATGCCAGCCATGGGTGGTTTCCAGCTCATAACTTCAGTGGGTAAGTACTTTGTGCATGCGGAAAGGATGATGTCCCGACGGTGTGTGTATTGCATGCGCATGTAGATCAGCCAGTCCAGGTACCCGGCGTGGCCCCAGTGTTCATCTAGGAGCTTGAAGAGAATAAGTTGGGACATGCCGGCCGGGTTCTGCGTCGATACATCAGCATATTTGGAATACCGTTCTATGACTTCGGCGGGGGCAGTGATCCATCCGATTCGCGAACCAGGCGCGATGACCTTGGAGAACGAGTCCATGCGGATTACGCGGCCGTCTGTGTCGATGGAGAGGTAGCTTGGAACGAGGGATTTGATGAAGTCTGCGTGGGATGCCGGTGGAGGGATGGCAGGGGCGTTGGCGCCGGTGTAGGGTTGCATCTGGAGGAAGTAGTATGGTTCGTCTTCTAGAATGTGGATGTCGTGCTTTTGGCAGACAGCATAGAGGGCATGCCGGCGCTCTGCGCTTTGTGTTGCTCCGGTAGGGTTCTGACCTGTGGGCACTGTGTATATGAGATGGGGCTTCCGCGCCCCTCGAGCAGCTTGGTCCCAGTTTGTGAGGAGCGAGTCCATCTCAGTGGGAAGAAGTCCTTGGTTGTCGATTGGGACGCCGCAAACACGTACGCCCAACGGTCGCGCGGTCTCTACAAAAGCAGAGAAAGTGTACTCTTCTGATAGAATCATGTCACCAGGTCTGGTGAACATTCTAAGGAGCATATCAGTCGCTGATGTGCTTCCAACTGTCATGGTGCATTTCCAGTCTTGGTACGGCGGATCGTGTATCAGTTCGGTGTGTTCAGTCATGAAGCGTAGAAGCTGTGCTGAACCAGATCCCTGGCCGTAATTGAATGCAGTAGCGATGTCAAAATTGGACTTGTTCTCAGCAAGGTCATGTTTGCCTGCAGTGATGGTCACGCCGGATTCCCTAGTTTCGGTTTCCGAGAAGTGGCCGATCTTGGGCACTTTGATCGATAGCTCTTCGAAGGGAAAGTACTCGCTGGATGGTAAACCGCCGCCGAGGGAGATGATTCCAGGTGTGCCGAGATACTTTGCGGCCTCTTTAAGAGAGTTGCCTTTGCGGATCGTTGCTTCATGGCTCATGATGTCTAGAAAGGCATAGTTAGCGTTTGGCTCGTCGTGAAGACTGACTTGAAGTGGGAAGAACGTACGGCTCCATTGCTTGGCTTTTGGCTTGTGGTCATGCGATTTCAGTCTGAAATTTGCAGTATCCGATGGCGCCGCTACGCCCCATTGAGCTGCAGTTGTCTTCTTCCTCCTTCCATGAATTTCATTGCTCTGAACTGGCGCACTCAGCGGGTTCGGGATAGTAACTCCAGACGTGTCTGAAACTGCTGATACTTCGACAGCTGAAGGTGGTGACATCTTTGACGGGAGGTTGATGGTGGGAGTAATCTGGACCTCGTTTGTCCAACGTTTTCTTTGTTTCCTGTCTTCCAGACCTTAGTACAGCTTACCAAGGACTTAGCAACGACCTTGAAAGCTGATGAATTATTTGAGTGTAGTAGAAGTTGATTGTTTGAGATATTCAAGTCTTAAACTTCACTCGGTCGAACTAAGCTATCAGCTATCGGTTATCATACGCCCTACATATGTAGTCTAAGGCGTGTAGGTGGAGCCGCGAACGTGCACCTGCATCATGCCTACCATTTCGGGTAGCGGTTAGCCACGGTCTGGGGAAAGCAAAGCGTGCGACTCCACAACACGTGCCAAAGCCATACAGACAGCTGCGTGTTACAAACTTCACGCCCTTTGCTTGTACATTGTTTGCCGCACACGATCCCTCTGATGTGGCCTGAAACGCAGTCGAAGCCGATCGTTGTGAAGAGTGGTCCATGGGAATTGGGTACCGAGCGTATCGTATAGAGCGGACACGAACGGACTGTTGTGAGGTTGAAGCTACGTAAGGTGCTGCAGGAATTGACCAATCGGCGCTTTTATGACAACTACGTTATCACGAGATGCGTTCATGGCAACAAAGCCGTCGACACCCGTGCTGAACACACATCTGATCTTACATACTCGGGTTCTAGAAGTTTTAGTCTGCGCTAAATAAGGGTTTGTCTGACAAGTACTCAATGTTGAATCTGGCGACAGAAACCATCTTATCATTAGCACGAATGTACGATGAATACGTGAAGATAGATTACAAGTTTTGTCACCATATAGGCCTATCAGAAGATACAGTCATTCGTACGACGATAGCACTTAGTCAAGGCACCTGATATCATCATCCGTTTTGTTTTTCCACTGGTCTCAGCTGTCCTCAGAATTTAACTCTATTCTGCATGCCATGACGAAGCTGCAAAAACCGCCGATATGTTGCCACCAAAAGTGCGGAAAGATTTTGGCGCCCAAATCCTGAGCGGTGATATGCAAGAGTAATGCATCACGAACGCCGTATATGCACATCCACCCATATTAAAAGAACTACCGCCATACCCATTAATGAATGGCGGAAACCACCAACCCATACACATGCAAGAGAAGGAAAAACAGATCGCGAATCGGGTATAAGAGAAAATACAACAGAAGCATGGACGGAAGGAATCAACAACACGCCCCTCTTCACATTACGACGCAGTTTTCGTCTTTTTCTTTGACATCCTTCTCCTTGCTGACTTTCTCTTTCTTAAGTTTGCCTTTATCGGTGGTGGCTTTTGCTGGGGCGTGTGGTTGCCCGGATGCGGCAGCTTGAATAATGGCAAGACGCTGTTTCGCCCGCTCGTCGCCAGAGTCTGCGGCTTTGACGTACCAGACATTTGCCTCTAGAGGATCCCTCCGGCAGCCAATGCCCATTTCTGTGAAATATCCACAGGCATACTCGGCTTTTGGAAGACCTGACAGAATTAGCATGATTAACCTCTACGAATGTTGACAGACTCACCATGCTCCGCAGCTTTCTTAGCCCACTCGTACGCCTCATTTTCGTCCTTCTCCAGAACTGGTTCGGCACCGACCATATACCACGCGCATAGATTCATCATGGCTTCGGGGATATCGGCCTGGGCAGCACAATTGTAATAATGAACGGAGAGTGCAGCATCTTTAGGACAGCGTAGCAAGCCATGTTCGTAAGCTTCGCCTAGCTTCAAAGCAGCCAACGGATGTCCCAACTCAGCAGATTGTGTGAAGAGCTGTACTGCGTACACCTCGTCCTTGAAGATGTCGTCCCCGAAGCCTGTCTCGTGCAGCAGACCAAGCTCGTAAGGCGCAATGTTGTATTGAAAGTCGGCTGATTCAGTAGCTCGCTTGAGCCATTTTAGTCCTTCCCTGTACTTGTTCTGAAGGCCCATATCGCCTGTCAAACAAGCCTTTCCAAGTCGTGTCGCAGCTCCCGGGTGGTTCTTCGATGCTGCAGCGCGGTAAAACTGAACAGCTTTGGCGTAGTCTTTGCGGCAGCCCCAACCAAACTCATAACAGAGTGCGGCACGGAATCCTGATTCCGCGTGTCCATGCTTACTAGCAGCTACAAAGAGTGGAAATGCGCGATCGTGATCCGGCTTGTCCTTGTTGAACAGACCTGACGCATATCCATCTGCAAGGTAGTACTGTGCAAACGGATAGCTGCGGTCGGCTAATCTCTGAAGAATCTGTCGTGCTTCCTTTAGCAATTCTGTGGGGTTCATGCCGTGGTCATCACTGTCATCCTCCGCCCCCAGAATCTCGCGGGCTACTTGTACCATGAACAACGCGAACTCGTATTGCACTGCAGTATCCGCTGTTTTCTTGACGTTCGCCCTGTACATTTCCAGCGTCTTCTTTTGGTTGAGCAGGGAAGCATTCTGCCCCACAGCGCCCCGCAGAGCTGCATTACCAAAGTTGGCTGCAGGGGCGACTTGCTGGTTGTACGGTAGATTGGTCAGATCGATGTAAGACGACTCCGGTCTGACGTCGGGAGAACGGCGGCTGGTTGAGATGGGGCGGGCATAAGGATTAGGTGATCCGCTAGGTGACGGGGAGGTTCCATACACTGAAAGGCGTGGGGATTCTGTACGACCTCGTGCATTCAGTTCCGAGCCCAGGGTGTATGCAGAGCTGGGTCTAGGCACTGTGCTACGCGGGACTTGCAGCTCCCCCTCCTGCGCATGGGTGTTGAAGTAGCTGTTGCGCCCACTGTTATTGGAAGAGTGCTGCGACCCAGCCGTCGGCGATTGTGCGGTCTCGCGGGGAGAATGTGCAGCAGCCGGCGGGGTCGGTTGGTTCGGGTAGGATACGGGCCGGTATTGCTCCTGGGGAGTGTATATGTTGTCTGCCTCATCTTGGGCCCTTGCGACGTCCATTTCCGCGATTTGTGAGAATCGACTACCGTACGATCCGTTGCTGATATGCAGCTGTCTAAAGGCAATCTCTTGCGCGGGGGGAATTGAGCTTCCAGAGAACCGATACTCGAGGTCTGGTGTTTCTATGTCTCGCGACGGCGTCCTTGAATGGCCGTCGGAACTTTGGTTGAAGGAAGATCCGGACTGTCTCGAATCGCGTCCTCCTGCCGCTGTGGTGTTGTGCTCGGTAATACTGAACGAGGGTGTGGAAGAGTGTCGCGTGGTGGGCGGTTTGCGATCCTGGAAACTACCCGAGGCGTTCAAGTCAGGACGATGTACGCCGTAGGCTTCTTCGTCGGCGGGGACGGGTGGCAAGGCCCTCGATGGTGGTGTCGAAGCAACCTGGGACATCGCTTCGAAAATGGCGTCCCCCTTCCTTAGATCTCTGGTGGCAGTCTTATGTCCGCCTAAGTCCTGACTCGCTGCAACGGCGGGGCTCTAAGGTGGTGGTGCAGTCTTAGTGACAAGCAAACCGACGCATGCGATAACAAGCCGTCTGCTGTGTGGATCTTTGCTCCTCCTACAATCAATTGTTAGCAACCTGAGTTGCGGTGTGACGACTGGTTGTAACAAATGTTTGCCAACCTCGGCCATAGCAGGATGCGTACCCTGGGGCCTTGGGATGATGATCTACGGTACAGATAAGGATTAGACTCACTGGAAGCGGAGTGTAAGGGTTGGCGGCAGTTGGACCCTGAACGTTGCCCTCGAAAAGTGCGAATAGTCTTTTAGATGAACCCTCGACTCGGTTCATACAAAATGCAGGGCAAGTGTACGGTACGAGGGCAGTAGACGCTTTTTGAAACCCCACTCGATGCCGACTCTCGTATAGAATGGCGAATAGTGGACTGAGTGGATTGAGTGGACTGGGCGGCAGAGGCCGGCTTGCTGAGGAAGCGAGATGGTGTGTGTGACCAGCATGAAACACGAGCACTATCGATCTATTCGGTAAGATCCGAAGGGGCGCAGAGAATCGATGGCGGCTCACGGGGGAAATATTGGCAAATGCGGAGGAAGTTCTGCATGGGCGCGGATGTGCATCGGTATTTGACTACTGGGCTTGGGCTGGGCGCTGCTTGAGACACGTACGCAGTGAGCATCAGGAAGGTGGCGTCATTCACGATGGAGACACTATCCTGTCATGCTCCAAACGTTATTAATCACAGGTGGTCGAGCAGACGCATTGAGGCTTCATTGCACCTCGATGCGGACAAAGAATCACTTGTCCAAGCCATCACCACCCCACCGAAGTTTCCGCGGCTATCGAATTCTATACATGTGACAAATGCCAGCTAGGTAATTAACCGTCTCTGCCAATTCGCGCGAGTGGAGCTACCGCTCTGCAGGGCTTAGGATGGAGACATGGAATGATGTGGAGCTGTGTGAAGAGACCCTGACTCCACGCGTTCAAAGCTGTCAGTCAGCTTGCTGCAAAGCACGAGGCGTCAGGCGGAAATTCACTGCCAAAGCTCAGCGCAGGTCCACTCGTGTATATCGAAGAAGGATGGGGCACAATCCTTGATGATTTTAGGCAACTCATGACAAGCGCGCCGTGTTAATGTATGCGGGAGTGTGTACCGCCCACCGCTCTCGGCGCCAATGGTGAAGATGGACTAAGAAGCCAACTCGGCGCATGCCTCCTTTATACATTGGTGTGGAGGATGTGTTGAGACACTGTCCAGAAGGTAGAAAAGGAGAAGTGAGGTTAGTCGATAGGGAGGTTGATACTATGGCGATCTAGGGCTCGGTAACCGTTTGGCTGCAGGATTTGGTGCATGCAGGGGTTCCGTCATGTAGCATCCATGGATCGTTCGCAGGCAAGGGGCACTGAGGTGTGACAGCGACATGTGAAGGGAGAGGCAGCTAGATGCAGTACGACGGAGAATTACATCAGAGAAGCGTACTGGAAGACGAAGCTGTCAATGGCGATTGTCATTGATCGCGAGGGTGGAAAATCATCCCGTGTTTATGTACGCTCTAGCGATAGGCCTGGTGCTAGTGGCGGAACAGAATCCCCAAAATAGCATCCACCCCTTGCCAGCTTCGCCCCCATATGCCATCGCTCTAGCAACACCTATTGTGTCGCCCGGGGTCTCGTCGGTTTTCCTCGTCGCTCGTTAGGACCGTCTTTCACTACACCCTTTGGTTTTTTGCTGCAGCGCACTCGCTCCTGCTGCACACGGCCACCACTCGTTGCAAAAAAGGAAACCACGATCCACCGCCATTTACAACGACTCTAACGACTACCCCGAGCCCGCACTCTATCTTATATGCGATCGCCATCCCCATAGAACCGCTATACACATTCTTCCCCGGGCCGAAACGAGCTCCGCGCAACAGCCCCACTGTGTAACAACAGCTGAGGTCACAACCTCACGTACATGTCTCTACCGCAGCGACCCGAGGAGTCGTCGCCGCCTCGACGGGGCGAGCGGCGACATGCGCACCGAGACTCGCACCACCGCAGAAGGAGGACTTCGGATCTGGAGAACACACGGTCACACGACCGCTCCAACAGCAAGAGCGGTACCCAGGCCTACTCGCGCGCGCTTCCCTCGCCCGGCACCCCCGTGCCTATGGAGCGCGATCCCATAATGAGAGGCCAACCGAAGCCATCCGAGCCCGAGTTGAACAGGAAGCGCAGTCTTATCCGACCTGAACGCCAGCGAATGGACCCGAGCCATCCGAACTATCACTACCGCAAACATGCCCAGCGCATGGACGTCCACCCATCGACGACGGGTAACGACCCTATTCTAGAAGACCACCTCGAGGCAGAGACTGTCAGCTCAGACAGCACTGACATCAAGCCCCCGCACATGCGAAATGTCTCCGGCGGAGGGTACAACGACAAGCAAGCTCCGATGGACGACGGGGAGCCACGGATACAACGCAAGCTGACGAGCAAGACAATGGAAGCACGTGAGAAGCAGCGTCAGAAGGAGCAGGACAAGCTACGACCACCTAGTCTGTGGAACGTCTACTGCGCTATCGTTACTTTCTGGTGTCCGAATGCCATCTTGAAGTGCTTTGGAAAGCCGCAGAAGGCGCAGCAGCGAGCATGGAGAGAGAAGGTGGGACTAGTCAGCATCATCTTACTTATCTGCACGTTCGTTGGATACCTCACATTCGGTTTTACGGAGACTGTGTGCCCATCTGGCGGCAATGCTCGCCTTAGGACAAACGAGGTCGGAGGTGGATACCTGATCATTCACGGCAAAGCCTACGATCTCGCACAGTCTAAGCACCCTCGCGCTCGCGGCATCCCCCAAGACGCAAACGTTCTCTTCGATCTTCCAGAGAAGAACGGCGGTAAAGACGCTAGCTTCTTGTTCCAGAATGTCAATGGAGCTTGCAAAGGACTCATCACTGAAAAGGAGAACTCTGGCATTCCCACAAGTGGTAATGGTGATCTGGGATGGTACTTCCCGTGCCGTCTGTTCAACCAGGACGGATCGACCAAGCCCAACACGACCTTCTTGGAGTACAACGGTTACCAGTGTCATACCTCGGACAACGCTCGTAGAGCCTTCTACGGTCTGCGAAACGCCGGCGACGTGTACTTTACCTGGGATGACATTCGCAACACTTCTAGGAACCTCATGGTATGGGGTGGTGATGTATTGGACCTGAACTTGCTCGACTGGTTCAACCGGACCCAGGTTAATATTCCACCTCTGTTCGATGAGATTCGTCAGAATCCCTCTGTTCGTGGCGTAGACGTTACCCGTGCGTACTCATCCAGCTATGAGAAGCAGGTAGCTCGTTGCTTTACCGAAACCATCAAAGTCGGCTCCATCGATACAGAAAGCATTGGCTGCATTGCTTCCAAGGTCGTCCTCTATGTGTCGCTCGTCTTCATCTTGGCTGTTGTCATGGCCAAGTTCGTCCTCGCCCTTCTCTTCCAGTGGTTCATCTGCAAAAAGTTTGCTGCTACCAACACATCCATTTCTCCCGCGGACTCCAAGCTGCGAAAGCAACAGATCGAAGAGTGGAGTGACGATATCTATCGCCCGCCACCAAAACTCATGGATCCATCTTCGGGCTCTGACCGCAGCAACAAGCGTGGCAGTACTTTCCTGCCACAGACTTCGAGGTTTACGAGCCCTTACGCGGTTGACAAGAACGCAAAGACCCGTGCCCCACCGACGACTATGACGAGCCAGAGCACGGCATCTCGCATCCTGGGATCGAACAGTGGTATGTACAAGCAACTGAATGCCAGCCAAGGCACCATGCCCTTGGACGGAAAGCACAATGCGCAGTTCTCAGCACAAGAGTCTCGGTCTAGTCTGCTTCTTTCTGGGCAGACCGACACCAACCGCTACTCAAGTGTCGAAGGCTCCGGACCCGCAGGTTTCACACACGAAGCTGTTGTACCTCAACCTCCACCAGAATGGCAACCTTTTGGATACCCCTTGGCGCACACCATCTGTCTTGTTACCGCGTACTCTGAAGGTCCCGACGGACTGCGAACTACACTCGACTCCATTGCTACCACAGACTACCCCAACAGCCACAAGTTGATTCTCATTATTTGCGACGGTATGATCAAGGGTCACGGAGAAGATTTGACAACACCAGAGGTCTGTCTTGGTATGATGAAGGATCACGCGGTATTGCCCCACGAGGTCCAGGCGCATTCATACGTCGCAGTCGCTAGTGGTTCGAAACGACACAACATGGCCAAGATCTACTCGGGATTCTACGACTATGGCGAGACGACCCGCATTCCTGTCGAGAAGCAACAACGTGTTCCCGTGTTGCTAGTCGTGAAGTGTGGTACACCCGATGAGGCCAAAAAATCGAAGCCCGGCAATCGTGGAAAGCGAGACAGTCAGATCATCCTCATGTCATTCCTGCAAAAGGTCATGTTTGACGAGCGTATGACGGAGCTTGAATTCGAAATGTTTAACGGTATCTGGAAGATCACTGGCATTTCTCCCGATTTCTACGAGATAGTACTCATGGTCGACGCCGACACAAAGGTTTTCCCTGACAGCTTGACGCACATGGTCTCAGCCATGGTAAAGGATCCAGATATCATGGGGCTCTGCGGCGAAACGAAGATTGCCAATAAGCGGGATTCGTGGGTCTCCATGATCCAGGTGTTTGAGTAAGTGCTGTCGCCACGTTTTACAATCGCGCCACTAATTGTGATAGATACTTCATCTCCCATCACTTGGCCAAGTCATTCGAATCAGTCTTTGGTGGTGTTACTTGCTTGCCGGGTTGTTTCTGCATGTACCGCATCAAGGCTCCCAAGGGTGGTCAGAACTACTGGGTCCCGATCCTGGCTAACCCGGATGTTGTTGAGCACTACTCTGAGAACGTGGTTGATACGCTGCACAAGAAGAATCTGCTACTACTGGGTGAGGATCGATACCTGTCGACGTTGATGCTCAAAACGTTCCCCAAGCGAAAACAGGTTTTCGTCCCGCAAGCCGTTTGCAAAACCGTTGTACCGGACGAGTTCAAAGTTCTGCTGTCACAGCGCAGACGATGGATTAATAGTACGGTCCACAACCTGATGGAGCTTGTGCTAGTGCGAGATCTGTGTGGCACCTTCTGCTTCAGCATGCAGTTCGTTGTGTTCATCGAGTTGATCGGAACCCTGGTTCTCCCAGCCGCCATTGCTTTCACATTCTACCTAAGTAAGCCCCCGTACTCCACTACGAAGTTTTGGCTTTGCTGACCACGTCTAGTTGCCATCGCTATCAAAGCCGCTGTTCTCCACACAGAAGCTCCCGTCATACCCCTCATCCTGTTAGCGCTCATTCTTGGTCTACCCGCCATTCTCATCATCGTAACGGCCCATCGGTGGTCTTACGTCGCTTGGATGTTCGTCTATCTGCTGTCATTGCCTGTTTGGAACTTTGTGCTTCCGACATATGCGTTCTGGAAGTTTGACGACTTCAGCTGGGGAGATACTCGAAAGACAGCGGGCGAAAAGACGAAAAAGGCAGGCCTGGAGTATGAAGGAGAATTCGACAGTAGCAAAATCACGATGCGCAGGTGGCATGATTTTGAAGCAGGTAAGGAACACAACTTCTCGCGATAATGCTGTCACTAATGTTGGGCACCAACAGAACGGAGACTCAAGACACCAGCGGCGACATCGGCTGGTGGATGGCCACAGCACCAACAACAACAGGGTTACGACCAGTATTATGATAATTAGTTTCGCATTGTGGCGTCGTGTAGGAAGGACTGCATCTGTACTACATGATTTGCTGCATTGCTACGATGTCCGTTTTAGCAGGCCATTTCTGTCATTATTATGAGTTTGTAGAATTTTTACTTCACTGTCGGGGTCACATAGGCATCTCGCTCTAGTAATACATCCTTACCGCATGCTGTCAGCTCTCGCGAGACTCGGCATGTTATGATCAAACAGTACTGAGGTGAATGATCTCGCATCTTTGTTCCTGTATCGTTTTACAGTCTCAAGATGTGTCTTGTGCTTCCAGTGTCTGCGTAAGATGGGCCCTGAATCGACGGCATTTCCCTGGAGCGATCAGTGGCTTACTGTCGTGGAGTGCCAGCACCGTTGTCCAGAGGCGGGACGGCTAGGAGAGACAAGAACGGCATTTGAGCCACAGTCTGGGGAGGCGCGGTGGGGAAAGACGTTTGATTTGTTCCACCAATTCGCCGTGCAACTATGGGCCAGCGCTCAGCGCGTCACCTTTTGGCCCCAGACGATGAGCTTAGCGAAGCTGGTGTGCTGTCTGTGTCCCAAAAAGGGCCTGACAAGAGCAGGTGTGGGCCTGGATGTCTGACGTTGAGTGGCCACTGCATTCTCGTTGTCGGGTCTTGGCTCCAGAAGGTTGTCGTGTTGGCAGTGCCATGTGAGTTGTGTCACTGTCCGTGGGCACGCCATGGCCGCTTAACCCTGAGCGCCCTGGTGACAGCGTGAAGATGAGCAGCGTGAATACACAGATCTAATGTCTGGAGATCTCTGAGATGGTCGAGTCGCTAGTTAGGCTTGGGGGTGGGTGGCTGTCCGATCCCCCCATGTTCAGTCTAAACTAGAGGGCCCGCGGAGGATGGGATACGGATATTCGGCGGGCTTCACAGACGGCGTATATATCTGACGGAAGTGTAGGTTCCAGGAGCCGTTCGACGCACATAGCCATATCCATAATCATCACGGGAACTGACCTGCTTGCCCTGCAGCCCAGCCCAACTCTCCCGCAACCAATGCCCATCTAGGGCTCTGGCAGGAGCGACCCCACATTTAGCCAGGACGTGTCTTCCTTCGCATGCAGCGCCTCGGGTAGTTGACAGACAGATCGAGTGCAGAGAGGCGACCTAGTCAGCCTGCGACGCGACGGTACTAGCCCGTCAGCCGCTACATATTTGCTGTATTCTGCCTGTCTCGCCGCGCCGAGCCTATGCTTTGGCCTAGTCACCTTTCCCCCCCACGCCAGACAAGCCTATACCTTGCGCCGCAACGCCTCTCTACAACTACATCAGTCGACCGTCTCGTCGCATACGCACAAACGACAAAACCCTGCCTCGGCGGCCCCGCTGCACTGATTATCAGACGGATAGCGGGCGTCGATGGCCAGCATGCACAACTGGTCCGCGCCACACTCGACGACACCGCATCTCACAGCGCCGCCGTCGCAATCGCATCCGGACCATGGAGACTGGCCGCACTCGCCCAGCGCATTGGCTGCTGCTGTAACTCTTGCGACTCTCTCTGACGGCAGACCGGCCGACGACGACGGCGATGACGATGACGAGGTGGAGGACGACGATGACGATGGCGGGGGGATATCGCTAGAAGACTACCAGCAGTTTATGGAGACCATGCCCGGGTCACATGGAGCAGGAGAGGGAAACATCGACGATGAAGACCCATCACTGGATGAAGGAGGCACGATTGAAGACATGTTTGGCCCAATTCACCCGTCATATATTACATACAACGCTATCGACATGTTTGATCAAACATCCAGCATCCCTCACCACCTGCACACATCCACCGCATACATCGCCGCGCCAATGGCTATAGGGGCCCAAACAATACACCTGCCATATGGTGCTGATCCATTGCTCGAGCCGCCACCCACGCTCAATGAGCCGCATCTGAGCATCCAGGATAGGGCAGCTTTTTGTCCCATCACTTCTTACTTCCATCGTTTCTTTGGACATTTCAAGCCCGTCGTTCCTGGTCTGGACCTCGTGCAGGTGCCGGATTTTATTAGTCGGGACGACCTGAAGGGCGACGAATATGACTACCAGGGCATCGACTGGACGAAACGCAACGTACGTTCTCACATTCTGATGTCTACATCGGCAGCTGCGAGACAGCGTCTAGCAGTCTTCTGCCTATGCATATGCAAAAAGCAAGGAATCTTTCAGCTAACAGTTTGATAGACTACACGTGCAGCGGTTCGTAAGGCGCGATCTCAGCACGAGCGTCAAAGAGTGCTACATAGCGTCAAAGCAGTTCGGAAGTATATCCATTCAACACCCAACACAGACAGCTTCTTCCAGTTTCGAAGGATCAACACCAAGCCCCGTGCCTTCGTACCTCACTTCCAGCTGCGAAACATAGTGACAGCTACATCCCGCAACGATGTCTATTATGCCAAAGGTCACCAGGTACTCCACACAGACGCTGAAGGTGTGCCCGAAGATGTTGTCGCAGATCTCAGCAAACATCTAGCTCCTGATGCATCAATAACCACCATTGCATCACACGGCGATGTACTTATTGCCGGCGCTTTTGAAGGCGAGTACGCCATCGCAAATCTTGCTTCCACCCAAGGCTCGGCCTATACCTTCGGTCGCACCTCGGACTTTGCAACAGACACAAAGTCGCGGATAGTCAATCACATGCATCTGTTCTCCTCACGCCGGACTTACACCCCCCAAGCCGTCCTATGTTCTAACGACCACCACCTCCGCGTCCTAGACTGCGGAACCAACACGCTCATTCACTCATTCCAATACCCAGCAGCAGTTAACTGCTCAGCAACGAGCCCAAACGGCCGCATGCGTGTAGTAGTTGGCGACTTCCAAGAAACGCTCATCACAAACGCAGAAACAGGCCAAGCATTCGAAACATTGAATTCCCACACCGACGACGCTTTCGCCTGTGCCTGGGCAGACGACGGCATCCACGTCGCAACCGCCGCCCAAGATTCCACCATTGTCGTCTGGGACGCGCGGTACTGGGAGAAGCCATTGGCCGTCATGAAGAGCGAACTGAGTGTCCCACGGTCTCTGCATTTCTCACCCATTGGCTCTGGACCCCGTGTTCTCGTTGCAGCTGAAGCGGATGATTTTATCAATATTATTAATGCACAGACATGGGAGTCAAAACAGGTCTTCGACTTCTTTGGCCCCGCGGGTGGTGTCTCGTTTACGCCTGATGGGCAGTCTCTGTTTATTGCTAACGGAGAGAGACGGTTTGGCGGTATTATCGAACTCGAACGTACGGGTTGGGCGGATAAGACGGGCAGGCGGGGCAGTTTCGATGACGAGCATCAGGAAGATATTGTCACAGATTGGGTAGGCGATGGTGCGCTGGATGCTGACGGCCGAGTTCTGGCTGGCGATGTGCAGAGACAGAGGCGACATGTTGATTTGAGCGGTGTTGTTGTGTGACGGGAATACTGTAGATGTCTAAGCTTGCTTTATGGGAGGTAATGGCCTTTTTTGGTCGGCGTTTTGTTTTGTTTTGTTTCGCAGAGATGGCATGGCATGGGCTGGGAATGGAAGATACCACGGATTGGGCGGGCATATGGGAACGGTGTTTAGCAAATATAGATTACTAGTGTACTGCATGACTATCTGATTCATGTTGCAACGGACTCTTTTTTTTCTTTGGTGCACCGCGATAGTCTATAAGCAGGAATGATGGGAACTCATGGCATGTTGGTTGATGTGGTGTCATTATTGTTTTTGGTTACATTCCGTATCTGTCCAACATAAAAGGCACAGTTGCATCATCGGCTAGCCGCCCTTCTTTCCTGCCTAGCAAATCCCAACCTCATGCTCGTAATCGCCGCAACGCCTTCGGAATGGAATATTCAGATGACCAATTAACGCCGTCAAATGCAATTTTTTCCAGAAGCTTAGACGAGGAGAACGGCGTTCAAGCAACCGTCGTTCTCGGGGTTGTTGGTGATTTGTGCATAGCGACCCCAAACGACCTTTCCTCCAGCAGTTACGAGACCAAGTTCCGAAACGTTTACTTCGATGATGGTACCCTTGGTCAGAACACCCAACTGCGTGTACATGGGTTGCTGAGGGTTCTTCTTTACGGAGCTGTGGAAGGTTAGCTATGCTCGCCTGTCGTTACTGTGTGAGGACACATACATGATCGGCAACTGGACCGTAACGTTCAGTTCAGGATGTGTCACGTTGGCCTTCTTGTAACGCAATCCCATGGGCCTGATGAAGCGCTCGTACTTGACAGGTCTACGCGTGAAGCCAGGACCGACGAAAGTAGGCTTGGTGATCATACGCTTCCAGCTCTTCTTCTTCGTCTTCTTTCCCGTCTTGACAACCGAGAACATTTCCTCCTCGGAAATACCCTTGACCTTGGGCAGGGGAACCGAGAACCGAGCTGCCTTTTCATTACGCTTCTGCTTGATGGCGGAAGAGAGAGCCTTGGCATTCTTCTCGTTGCTGCGGTCCAGCAGATATGCGGGGAGCGCATCGGTGGCTGGCTCGGGTGCTTCGTTGGATTTGACGTTGCGCTCCTCGTGTGCGCGGATCTTCTGCTTCATCTGAATCTTCTCCTTCCTGCGCTTCTCGGCGTACAACTTGGCCCTCAGACCACGGAAGTTTTGCGCCTTCTTGGATGCATTGTGTCCTTCACGGGCGATCTTCTTGCGTTGGCGCTCATCGTGATCGAAGCGCTTTCCGTGCCTGTTGCGACAGAGTTAGTGGAGTGTTCTTGGCACTGAGGCGCGAGCCGCTGGTGGTGGGGTGCAGGATGCACGATGGGTGTAGACATACTGCTTCGTGAAGCGCTCGATATACTCGTTCTGAGGCATGGCGACTACCTCTGCGTGTGCTGGATGGTAAGGGTAGTGGTGGTAGAGTGGAGTCTCTTACAGCAGCGCCTTCCGCCTCCAAAAAAGTTCGGCACTAGCCCCCACTAGCGCGATGCGGGCTGGATTCTTCAACATCGGACCTCCGCCGCATGACCAGAGATACTGTTTGCAGCAGCCCCCAAGCCATTGCGTCCCACCAACCCCAGTAATGGCTCTATTCGCTCGCTCCGCACGCCATGCGTTCCTCGAGTCCAGGGCGATAGTCCAACCGACCATCCGCCGCGCAGGAATAACAACCGTATCGCACAACCTCGACACATCAAATACCCCCGAACCGCTCATCCAATCCGGCCACCGCATATCAGACGAAGCCAAAGAGCGCGCTCAAACACCACAGCCTCTCCCCAGCGATGCCCCTACGCCCGCCTCCTCAAACCATGTCAAAGCCTCACCACACGCCCGCTCAGACATCCTCTCGCAAACCCTCACACCCTCCATCCGCAAGCTCCTCCCTCTTCTACAGACCCAGCCAGCACACTACATAACCGCACATCTCCATGGCCGTCCATATCTCCTGACTCGCGGCGACACACTTCGCCTCCCCTTCCAAATGCCACATGTACGCCCCGGCGACATTCTGCGCTTGAACCGCGCTACACACATTGGATCGCGAGACTACACATTAAAAGCGCCCGAGTCTGTCAAAGGAAACGCAGACCATGCAAAGAAGGTGTACTACCTAGATGAGCGGTTATTCACGTGCAGAGCGCGGGTTGTGGGTGTGGAGAGCGAACCATTGAGAATAGAGGAGAAGACCAAGAGGAGGCAAAGACACACCAAACATGTCAAGAGCAAACTGCATTTCACCGTCTTGAAGATCAGTGATTTGGAGGTCAAGAGTTTGGAGGAGTACGAGGCGGCATTGGGGCAAGAGGAGAAGAAGAATGTACAATAGCTGTGGCATTGTGGGAATTAGCAATGTCTTGTCATGAGTCTTTCGAATGTATCATATATGTGTCGATACCATGAGCACGCTGGCCGCAGAGTTGTCAGACCAACGCAATCTGTTTGGAATCAGAACGACGTCTTAGGCTCTTATGCTCGTATTCATCATGTCTAAGTGTACACTGGGTATATGCGATCCCTTGACGCCGTTTATGCACTATCCGCTCCTCGTCGATTCGCTGCTGGATGCACTGATTCCATGCTAGTGCACTACCTGCGACGCATAGAAGTCAGGATATTGGTTCTGGATCATCGAAGTGACTTTCTCCACCTCCTCTGCCAGACCAGTGACATTGGTATCCCACTTTCGTAGCTCCTTGCCTACAACGCGCTCTGCATGTCCAGTCTTGCGTTCGCCACTGGCCTCGCCCTCGAAGAAGACGTATCGGTCGATTTGGTCAATGTATCCGGCAAGTCGTCCTTGCTCCAGCATCTTCGCCGCATAGTCTTCTGCCTTCTCCGCGTCTATACCCAACAGTTCGCCCAATTGATCAAATCCAATGTTGTTGTAGAGCTTCGATGCGCCGAGCAAGTTATGTTCGAGAATGGCCTTGTCAAGCACAGTCAGGCCGTCGGCGCCTCGGGCAAGGTGGTGAGGATCGAGCTTAGCGGAAAAGGCCTTGATCTCAGCGGGTGTAAGGAGACGATTCAAGAAGATCTTCTCGAGGATGGCGTAGTCTTCAGCAGAACTAGCTCGGTCATCTTTGTATAGCTTGGCCAACATCTTGCCTCGCTGTGGACCGGCAGGAGCGAGGACCGTACAGATAATAGCTCTACCGAGAAAGCCGTCCCGTTCCTCAGTGTCGACTAGCGGCTCGTTGCTCAAGGTGTAGTATCCCTGCGCGGCATCGAGGAAGGATCGTTGCGAGTCAAGGATTCGGGCTTGACTCAGCTGAAACATGACCTTGGTTGCCTTGTCCTGCACGTTGAATATGATGTTCTTGATCTTGTTCAGGTGTGTGAATGCGCTTGTCGGATCATCTTCCTCCAAGTAACACCGCACTATTCGAATCCAAACTTTCGCCTTATCGTCCGCAGAAACTGACTTTTGTGTCGACTCGAGGTTTATGGTTGCAAGTGTCTGCGCAGACCGCCTGAAATCGTCGTTTTGTTCGAACGCGTCTGCCAGGGCATGCTTGATTTGTGTATCTTGTTCCTCGTACTGCCCCGCGCCCTTGGATTGCAGGAGCGTGATAACTTTCTCTCCAACATCAATCTTAGCATCTGGGTCTTTGACCGTCCGGTAAGCGTCCACGAAAGCAGCAAGAAGTGGTCGGAGGACTACTATGCCAAGAGAGTCGTCAAGGAGAGTTTGTGCGTATGCGTTCAAGTCAGCGGCAACATTGTTCGATGTTTCGACTATCTGTTGGAGGAGGGCGGTATACTGGGAGGGCTTTTCGCTGGCCGATGTTGCCTCGATCTGCTGTAAAGCGGAGGTGACAGCTGGGGAAGCCATGATGGGGAAGCTTAGGTAAGCTGTATTGTAAAGAAAACCCTTTTAGTTCAGTTTGGTTGAATTCGAGATCCCATGTAAGAAGGGAATTAGAATTGCCGAAGAAAACGTCGGATTCTGGGGCTACAAGAAGGAGAAAGTCGGTCCTGCTCGTTGGTTGTTGACGGGTATAGGCAACAGACGTGGGGCAAGCGCGACCTCACCAGAGCTGCATTATCGATAAGAGGCTTGGCGCGCTAGTGCGGAAGCGCGTCGGGAGGTACAATGCGCCTGCCTGAGACGATCCGATGTCTTTCATCATTGCAACCAAGGTTCACGCTCGCTGAGCCACCTCGCTACCACTGGCACATTCTTCGTAGGGCACACGCTTAAGCTTCTATTACTATCATCATCAGCTACCACGCACACGCTGCGCCGACCACAACGTGGACACCTCGCACTCCTGCCGTAACGCAACTTCGTCGCATCCGCAATCATGAACGGCATTAAGCCAGAGGTCAAGGAAGAGCCTGGAGTCGGGTTTATGGACGATGACTTCTACGAGGATACGGGCGAGATGTCCATCAACAAGGACAACCCACAGCAAGACGTCTGGCTCACGCGCATTCCAGACTGGCTCTACGAGGCAGTCTCCAAGTGGGAAGACATTGCCGACGGCAACGACAACGACCAGATTCAGATCGGAGAGGTGTGCGCTTTCGCGACAACGAGCGGCATCGACAAGGACAAGCCTATGCGCGTCTTCCTCAACGACCGTTGGCGCGCAAAGTCCAACCTTCCCTCGGCTTTCCAGTTGGACCCTGCAGCTGCCTCGGATGTTCAGCTAGGCAACACATACGTGTTTACAGAGAAAGATCTGCCGGGATTCAAGGGACAACAAGGCTACGGCTATGGCAGAGGCCAACAGGGAAGCTTCGGTGGTGTACAAGATCCGAATGCGCGTGTTCAGAAACGAAGCAAATACAAGAAGGCCATTCCCAAGCAGACTGCGCTTATCGGTCACGCGACACGACAATACAACGCGAACCCTCTCGAGACCAAAGAATTCAAGGACTTTAGCGCCGCGCGCATCAAGCAAGCCATTCAAGGCTCCCACACAACCACCATCATCACAAAAGACACCGAAGTCTCAGACGTCAACAACTCCATTACACTCAACAACCGCTTCAAGAACTTCATCAAGCCTACGACCAAGGCGAAATCGCAACAGAACAAGGCTGCTCGTATGGCTCGTTCCGACCTTATCGATGTACTTCACCAGTTGTTCGACGAGTACCAGTACTGGCCTATGAAGGCCATCAAGCAACGGACCAAGCAGCCGGAGCAGTACCTCAAGGAAGTTCTTGGCGACATTGCGCTCCTCGTCAAATCTGGGCCGTTTGCGAGCAACTGGAAGCGCCAGGCTGTATTCGATAACCAGCGAGACACTAGTAAACAAGCGGAGGCAGCTGCACCTGAGGGCCCGGGTGATGGAGATACCGAGGGAGAGGATGAAATGGAGGACGTAGTTTAGGAGACCACACAACGTTGCTGTGTGATTTAGATACCCGGCAAAAGTGTATATCATTTTGCGTTCTGTTAACCTGTTCAAATAATACACTGGGGATACCTTTAGGGTAAATTGTCCAAAACTGTTCATGCGTATACAGCATCTATTCAGATACGAAGAAGCTTGTTCTCACGAACAGTACCTGCTACTGAATTTGTGCCCTTGAGCTATACACAGTGATGCATGCCACGACTAGATTAGAAAAGTAACAGAATATACAATTAGGTCGCAATTTCAGTTATAGCTCGAGAATCAATTAAACACTAACCATCTTAGGAATGACGCTACCTCGGCGACTGTCTGTCGATGACCTAAGTGGGCCTATCCGAGGAGCTCGTCTAACAACCTGGTGGTCACTCCGACTCCGCTTGTCTGGCATCCTTCGCAATTTAGCCTTTCTATCTTTTATGGTTCTCAATACATTTGCCTATTCCTTTTTCTTGCCAACATCTCTCATCGTTCACCTCTCAGAAGTGGCAAACAGCAACAACTGCATTGAGATTGAATAGCTAAGAAGCGTAATGGAACCACAGACGCAAGAGCAGGGTCATTGGCTGGACAAATACGCAACGAACTATGCAGAATGGAAACTGTCTGATAGTACAGATGGCATGCAGCTATTCAACCGTCCGCTTGGGCTAGTGGAGACTTCATTCGACTCAGATGGCACGTACTACGGTGGCCGGGCAGGTATGCAGGATCTCTCAGTATTTTCGTCTGGGTCCAACATCAGCCTAAAGATCCCACTCGTTCTTCGCGGCTATACACTATATGTACAAGAGCGCGAGATGCTCTAGACCTACTCACTAGGTCAACTATTATTGAAAGCGACTAATCATGCTACAGATATGACGGCCCTCTATACATTGGCAATCCAGCACAAGCTCTCAAAGACAGAATTGAGACATAGGATAGCGCTCGCGTGGACCGCTTTGCGGCTTCAACATCCTCTGCTTATGGCTCGGGTTGTTGATAACCAAGAAAGTGGAAAACGGGGTTTCGCCGTTGACGTACCCATTTCCTCTGATTTTGCAATCGAACAAGTCGAGCAGAGCATTATCTGGATCGAAGACGCATATGACGAAGTTGATGAGAAAGAATTATACCGTCACGCCTACAACGTGACTCGCATTGTCGAGCCTACAAAATGCTTATCGAAGTTGCATGTGCTACCTTTGCGGAAGCTTCCAAACGGGACGTATGAGCTGAGATTGCTCATTGTGATTGCACACCAGATCTCCGATGGTCTCTCGGCGTACAATTGGTTTAGCCACTTTCTTCGCATTATAAACCAGCCGTCTCAGAACATCTTAGCAGAGATCGAGTCTGTCTGTACATCAGAGAAGATCAAGGAAGTCTTACCAGCCGCCCAAGAAGACCTATACCCACCCATTGCAGGCAACAGGGCGAGACAGCGTTGGTTTTGGGCGCTCATCAGAGTGCTGAGACATGTGAAGAAAGGAGGACTACCACCTACATTCACAAATCCGCTACGGAGAGAAAAGAGGCTTGATGAACCATTACGACTAGAACCTAAGTTCGATAGAGTCTTCGACTATAGCCCTTCAGCTCGCCCTCCGATGTCATGTGGTCATGTCTCCGCATCGCTTTCAGCTGCAGCTTCAGCACGTCTTATATCACTATGCCGATCTGCAAACGTCAGTATAGGAGCCGGGTGTTTCGCTCTTGCCGGTCTAGGCATGATGTCAATCCACGAAAAACGTTCTCCTTCAGACAGTCACCCGCCATTCACAGCATCGTTTCCACTAAACCCACGCGGCTTCTTCGTGAACCCGCCACCGGCAGATTCATGCATGCTAGCCTTCAGCGAAGGTATAGTAATGCCTTTCTTGTCTTCGGATCTACCAGTAGAAGGAAGGTTCAAACTAACAGCAAAGCACGCCAATCGCGAACTGCGAGTCTACCAAAAACGCTTGAAAGGAAAGGGGACGACAGGTACGGCGGGTATTCTTGACAAACACTCACCAGGCCGTCTTCTCGCGACCGGCTACGTCACACAGATTGAGCGTGTCGAAGCAAAACTACCACCAGAACGTCGTTCACCCTCTTTCCAGAACCCGCAAGGCTCCCTAGCTCCCAGTACAGCTGGCTATGGAGCGACGTGCGGAGTCTCGTCCATCGGCCCTCTGGCTACATTTTTCAAACGCGGAACATATGATTTGAAGGACCTAGGGGACAAAGACTTTGCGGCGGACTTCCGAGACGTGAATATCGGGGTCAGGGCACGGGAGAATGAGTTCCTGGTTGGAAGTTCGACTAGTGCGGAGGGTATCATTGGGTTTGGGGTTAGCTATGATTTGAATGCTATTAGTGCTGAGGCGGCGGAAGTGTGGAAGGAGACAATGGAAGGAATGCTGGAGGTGAGGGAGGTGGCGAAGTTGTAGATGTGGGATGAGGCGAGTGACTATGTAAAAGATTGCTTTTTCTAAGCTTCTCAAAGGATTAATCTGCATATACTTGCTATATTTTGCGCTAGTAGAATGGAGGTTTGGAGAAGTTTGAACAACTCTGGGATATCTTAAGTACAAGGAGATAAGTCAACAGATACGCACCGTGTGGCAAAGACCGAAGATATAAGAGCGCAATCTGTATGAAGCTGTCCTTCTTTCCTCATTCAAAGTTGAGTACCATAGCAATTAACACTTCACCAACCCCTACCAGTGGAGTATTAAAGTGAGAACACCATCCATTCCATGAAAAGCAGTAAATGCATGAAGGCGGAAATCGTTTATCTCACCAGAAAGAAGTGTAAATGTAAATCTTCAGTAACTTTTTCCCCTATCAATAGATACTTAACTATGATTGCCTAAGTCAATATTCGCCATCAAGCATACTTATATTCGAAAGGTAGAATGAGCAGCTAGGATGGAAGCATTGTGGAGTCGCTTCGAGGTTCTGCTCGTCCTGATTGGGTTAAGCTTGCGAGCGGCACCGAGGGCATCACGTCATACCAGAACGAGGAAGGCGCGACGCGAGCTCTCATTGCGCATCTTCCCCGCAAACTCTCTTGAGTTTTGCAATCACACAGAAACAATGTTCAGCTTACCAAGAATATCGTTGCCATCTTTTCTTCGTGCAGGCGAAGGCACGCATCTCACTGTCGATCTGCCCTCTGTGAAGATCCATGATATCGAAACCTCGGCGGAAAAGCGACCGCGAACTCTCAAGCATCTACTCAAAGCAAATCACGCGAACTACTCGATTATATACCACAATCTTACTTTTCACAACCATACACCGCACGTATGCTGCTCCTCCTGTAAAGGCTGTAGCTGCTAAGCAAATACCCTAGATCTTAGGATCGGCTTACCTTCTCGGAGGCACGGCAGAACATCTGAATGAAATCTACGAGAAGGAGGCTGAAGTACTAGAGCCATGGCATGACGCGCCAGGTGAAATAACAAAAGACGATTGGCGCGAATTTCTGGGGAAGCGCGAGTGAGTAGTGACGACGATGAGATGGAATCAATTACCAACAGCAGCCAGATACCAACGCGCATTTATCGATTTCTTCGAAGATCAGCTCGTGAGCAAGAAGTACAATGTCGAAGAAGTGCTCGAGGAGTTCATGTTCAGGGGAAAGGAGCCGCTGATCAATGGCCTCATCTCCGGACGTAGGCTTGCTGGCTTTCGAAGTTTGAGCATCGCTAACACCATCCAGTTGCACATCCTCTCATCCATCTTGGCTACGCTTACGAACTGAACTCCAGAACTGTCTCGATCGAGGCTCTGGCTATGGGCTCCTGCTTTTACAGTCCCCTTCATAAATACATCGACGACCCGAGGTATACAAAGCCCAGCCCTCATAGCGCAAGTGGAGATCACACCGGGCTCATCGATATCCTGGACAAAGTGCGCAAGGACAAGCGCTTCGACGGCCTTTATGATCACCGCAGCGGTGATATTACCAAGGTGTTAGAGGAGCGCGAAGAAGCCTTTTTGGAATACTGGAATGCCTGGGAAATTACAACACCGAACGAACAGTTCCAGGCTGCTCAAGAAGTCGGATTGGGGCTTTTGACAGGCACACCGTTACCGGCGAAGGGGAAGTACGATTTCTTCATCGTGCATGTGCTTACAAGCTCTCATGCCATTCGCATCCTCCTCCCCTTGGTACCGGCCAAGTTCCATGTTAGTCTTCTGCGGCAATGGTGGCTATTCGCATTAGCTGTGTACATTGCCCAGATGAGGCCGGAGATCGATATGGGTAAAGCTATGTGTAACGATGGCAGTGAGAAGAAGGGCTGGAAGTATGTTGTAGACAAGGCATTGAACGGCCCGCATTCGACTGATGCGCATCATGTCAAGGGTATGTCGTGGACCTTACGCTATAACATGGACATTTTGACTGATATTTACAGCATTGAGGGCCTTGAAGGTAGCGGAGGAAACATGGGAGACTGGAGACAACCGATCGGACCACTGGCTCCGCGCGGCAGTCAAGTTTGCTGATGAATTTGAGGGCTGGGGAGGATTTGGAACTGCGGAAGATGAGGCGAAGATGGGGTATCCTGAGAAGCAGTAAGATATACTGGTACAAATGAGAAAGATAATCTATGAGTATGCTTTTTCAGATCTACTGACTCCTACATTCTTCTGACAGTGGTCACCACTAACCCTAATGATCGACACATCAGAACAAAATACAAATGAACGCGGTCCTTCCTTCTCTGGACAGCAGTCCCTGGAAGACTGCTTTTCACAATGCACCAATACAAGATTTACAATGACACCCAGAGGAACATCACCGCGCCATTGAGGATAATGAACAAACGAAACGGAGGATTGCCGCATGTGACGCTTTCAAATACTTCAAGGTGTATCCTATGCTTTCACGCAAATTATCAGCCCTCTGCAGACAGTTCCGAATCTGCTTAAAAATTGCGGACATTGTAACCGAGACAGAGGGGATTTGGTGTCATGCGAAGACAAGGTTAGAGCCAAGCACTGTATATATAGTGAAAACTTCCCAATTAAACGTGATACAGCTTTCCATGATAGCGATGATGAATATGTAGAGTGGCTAGATGGGAAGAGTGACAGCCGAAGATGATGAGGGAGTGTTAAAGGAGTTTGGAGGCGCTCGGGCAAGGCAAATATTGAAGGAACTCAGAGAATAGGGGGAGTTGGTAACGATAACGTGGGACATGCTGTGTCGTGATGTAGGTGGGTTGCAAGTAGAACGTTGTTGACTCACTAAGAGATTGAGAGCAGAATAGTCACTTGCGGTTTCCTTTTCTGTAGTTGCATTGAGATATAATACATAGTTGATGTCAGGAATCCTGATTTCAGCTTATGCTGTTTCTTGCCGATGCCAGTAAGACTGCCCGTCTATCATCCTCAAACAGTGAGCTATGCTTTTCCCCACTCACCATGAAGCTTTTAACGCACAAAGACTTTGAGATTAGGCATCTCAGCCTGCAGCTCCGTCAACTCATTCGAAAGCTTAGCTTCCTCTCCCTCTGAACAGTAATCTAGGAGCTCGGATATCGCTGGACGTTCAAATCCAATTTCCTGAAGGCCTTGGAATGGAACGACATTCCGGGCGAAAGTTCTGAACAAACCCATTTCGGTCCAATAATTGAGCGTCAGTCTTCTAATGGCTTGTGTGGCTGATATAGGGAATTCTTTTACAAAAAGATCAAGACTGAGAGTTCCATCAAAAAAGAAAGTTTTAAGGCTGTATGGGAGAAGCGCTGCCTCGGCGTAAATTTGGGAGCATACTTTCAGCAATGTAAAAGCTGGTACAACTCCCCATCGATACAGGTATATCTTGGTTTTGGTCTCCGGGATGGGCGTTGTCATCCAGGTGGGCGTTGTCAACCGGATCTCATGGCCTCCCAGCGCATACTCGTAGACTCGGTTCCGGAGCTCGGCTGGCAGTCGTAGAAGAGGAGAATTGCGCTGGTTCGCAGCCGTGCTATTCAAAGTTTAGCTGTTGCCTTCACCGCACTTACTCATTGCATTTGAACTACGTACATTCGCGCGTGCGCTGCCTTGGTCTCTGTCTCTTGAGTCATCTTGACAGACGTCCTATCGGTAGTTTTTGTTTCTGTTGTTATTGTTCAGAGTGAGTTGTGTTGTGGTTTCGATTGAAATAGTTGGCAAGTGAGCGAGAGCTTGGACCCAAGTCTAGGTGAAGCCGAGAATAGTCAGAGAAGTGAGAGAGCGTTTGGGCTACCGTTCGCTGGCACGGTAATATGATTGGTCTAATATTCAATTATCAAGAGCAGTTGAATTTGAGGTCCATGTAAATGTATCGCCTGGTTTGTGGCACTGGCCCATATTGCCTTTCACTCCATTTCCTCTCTCTACCAAGACTGCTAGTGGGCATCTTTTGCCCTGTTTAACGCCTGAAATACATGTCTACATCGTTTCCGGATTTCCTGACCCTAACCATGAATTTCTGATTGCGAGGATAAGGAGTGAATGAAGTAGCGAGGCCGCTTCATGCTGAATCTGACGGCACAGGCGCAACGGACTGAGGAGTTGAAGTTCATCCCGGCGACTGTAAACTGGAACATGGTAAATATAGCTGCCGTCGTACCAAACTTCGACGGCGAGCGCATATCTGCCAAAAGCATAATATGTTAGCACATTTTCTGTATTCAAGCCTTACGATAAAAGATACGTACTCATAAATCTGATTCCTTAGCTCAGCTGGAAGGCGCAGAAGTGGAGACTCGGTAGCGTTGCGCAAAGTACTGCTGATGTTAGATTGAAGAAGTGAAGTACTAATGTTTTTGCGCCTACATGTGATCTTCTTGGTCTATTGATGAAGTCGCTGGACGCACATCGGTGGCTCGCCTCGTATTCGCCATCCTCGTTAAAGTGGCGCGTCGAATGGTGGGAGGATTGTCAAAAAGACGAAGAAACTCACGAATATAGCCAGCGCAGTAATGAAAAATCCAGGTTTCATCGCGTTGGGCCGCACTCTCACCGCTCACTGCAAGCAGGGTAAGATAGTATGTGACGTTAAAATTATACACTGGTACAGTCATCGTAGCTCACGAGTTATGATGACAATTGTGCTCTTCCCCGTCTATTTCTGTACCACTTCACAAAATCCCGTCTAACTGTCGTCTTCAAATGCTCATTGAACCCATATGTAATAGCATTCGCCAGACCGATATACTGTGTTGAGCACTGTAGGACAGTCAATGGGTAGCTTGAGTGACCTGAAGCTTCCACCAGGCGATTGAGAATACCAGGCAACCACAAGATAATGTACAGCACTGGATATGCATTTAGCAGTAGCATTCTCTTGATTTCTCGCTCCAGGTCCCGAGGACTGGCTCCATTGCGCTGGGGAGTGGTTCCGGACTCGTAGGCTCCGGAGATCGCAACTTTGGCAGTGCTTCCGGGCATGGCTATTGCGACGTTTCGTACGCTGTCCGCAGGAGGGAAATCTTTGGTCAAGGCTGTACGTGTCAGTACTGGGTTATCATAGACGAAGAAGCTATCATAAACAACGGCTTTCAAGAATGAAAGGAATGCACGTACCTGATGGATCCTTGATGTATGGGCTTACTGGTGACAATGGGGAGCTGAGTGTGGTTTCACTAGGGCGTCTGTTGTCGCCCACCGAGGATTCAATGTCAAGGTCCTTTCCGAGACTGGCACCGCTCCTCCCATCAGAATGCTTGACTTCATAGCGGTACTCGACATTGATCTCGTGCAGCTCCGTCTGCGACTCGCTCCTTAACTCAATGGCATTATCTCTGTGGAAAGTGCGGCGTTTGGCAGCTTTGTGAGAGCTTCCTTGGCCGTAAGATCTTCCTCCGCTAAGATTATGTAACTGTATGAAGTGTCGTCGCATATACACCCAGATGTAGATGTAGATCCCAATGGTTCCGAGGATGATGCTGAATCTCCAACCGTGACCTAAAGCGTAGCGTAAATCCGTACGTTTTCCGGATATCCAGCACCAGTTGCCGCTAACAGGTTTCAGTTCCTCCAGTCCCGCGGCTGCAGTCGCTGTTGGGTTGAGTCAGCCTTGTATTGATGATCGTGCTGTTATGGGCTTACCTGTGATGGTGGGAATAACCCATACGGATGCGCAAATGAGAACCTTGCTCAAAAGGGAGGCGTTTGGCATGTAAGTCTTGCGGGTGATCGTAAGGAGTGTTACGACAGCGATGGCTAGGATTGAGAAGTCGGCAGCCTGAACAGACCACTGACCTACCCAACCATTGAGGCTACATGCTGGACCCTCTGCAATATTACCCCTGTTCACGATCGCATAGATTCCAGATATTGAATTGTTTAGCGAATTAATGAATTCTGTTGTGACGTGTCAGTTGAATATCTCAGTGATTTGTCAAGGACTCTCACCAGCCAAAGCAAGGTTGAGAACCAGTGCGTGACGAAAAGACCGTTGCTGATCAGCGTACACAATGTACGAGATGAGAACACAAGAGGTTGCGACAGCTGACAGCAAGCTGCCAACCAGGGTCGGGATAGCAACTGTGAGATCGTAAGGCATGTCGAAACAGGTACAGCCTAGGAATAGCAGCGTAGCTATGTATCCAGGTCCAGGGTTATGTGACCAAGTTTCATGTCGGAGCCAGCGGATGTACCTGAGTTGGTGCCTTTAGATGTTAGGAATGCACTCCAACTTTGTGCTGAGTGCTCCTGCCCGAAAGGTGGTATGAATAGAGGTTTCCTTACGTGACTACGGTTATTGTCTTTAGCCTTCCGAGCAAATAGCATCTATGAGCTAGAGGTTGGTGCCTGAGCCTTGGTGTAGCGGTAAAGTTTAAAGTGAGCGTGTGGTTTGATTCCCGCCTTCCGCGACCGTCGGCCAAGGGCTTTAAAGAGCGAGTCTACTACGCACGTCTCGCACTCCGAAGAGTCCAGGACGAACAAGTCCTTCAATACATTTGGTGTAGCATGTGGTGTACCAGAATGTTAGAAGTCATGACAGACCGCGAGTAGGGCCGGGGCACACCGAGGTCCTTCCCTGTCCAATCGCATCTCGGATGAGCGCCATGTTATGAAAGGTGCAAGCGTAGGGCATCATGATGGGATGCGATGCTAGTAAACCGCCAGTTCTGCCGTCGTGTTTGGTTTGGTGTTCTGACTGGGTGCTTCTAATATCGGTCCCGTTAGTTGGTGGTCGATGATACCACGAGCTGAAGTTAAGGTTTGCGCGAATCCGCCACCGCGGTCGGAGATCGGGACCAGCCAGTCATCTCTCAGTAGGTACTGTACCCGCAGTCTACTACTACACCAATGTTTTCCAAGCACCTTCCCATTCGGGTAATATCGAGAAACCACAACGCCACACCCGCACTAGAGCAAGGGGTTGAGCTTGAACCATGGGATCCCAACCCCCCAGCTTGGGCATCGCACATGTAGTGCACGCTTCGTCCTTCGGTATGGCGACACCTCTTCGATCCGCGCCACGTTCTCCGTGTTGAGTTAGCAGTCGCGCAATGCAGAGCGAGCGATACTTCTAGTCGCCTTGAGTTACCCGCCACGCCTGGGAATCTTAACATCGGACATTTCTCATCGATCTACATCTAGTAGCTTCTCGCAACTGCTCAACTGCTCAACTTCTTCCAAATTGTCGGGTACAGGAAAAACAAAGGTGCATAGGGGTGCAGGAAGGTTTGCTCGGTAGGTGCTTCTGGGAAAATAGCTCAGGGTCTAAGATGCTCATTCGTTGTTGGTTCCGTGTTCTGCTTGGCAGTGATGTCACCAGTATAGTCCTCTTGGAGTCGTTCCAGGCCTCAGCGGGATGATTAGAAAAACAAGTTGAATCGTCAAGGGAACAAGAGCGTGGAAAGCTAGGAGTACAACAGAGTTCAGATGGTCAGTGCTGTGGGGAGATCGCTTAGGTAAAGGGTCCAACATGCTGGCTCGGTGCACGATTCATGTGCTGATTTCATTTCCTCCATGTTCTAGTCGTCCCGTGCCTGGAGCAACTCATCTTGGAAAGCTTGGCTAAATGCACGTTGAAACTGTTATACCCGCGGTTCGGCAGCGATCAAGGCCCGGTCCTGAAAAAGGTAGTAAGGCGCCTTCAGCTTAGACATTTGCCAGCATCACTCATGTAGCATCAAGGGATTCACCAGCCACGTCAGAATAAAAATGCTGTGGACTTCGAAGCAAAGAAGCAGAGAACATTAAGCAAGAACAATGATTACTGCCTACTCCTACTATTCATACAACAGGAACGTCCCCTTGCAATCAACGCCAATGCTAAACTCAACTATGTGCAACAAAGGAAAACCCGGCTGGTCTAGCCAAAGATGCGCGCGTACGCTCTTGAGGCCTCAAAGAGTCGCGGCATGATGATGCGTTGGAAAACACGACAACAAGAACGCTGATTTTTGAAAACGCAAGCCAAGAAAATTCATGCCATCATCGGACCATACCTGGATGTGACATCCACCACCAAGGAAAGCCCACAGCTCCTTTCCGGCATCCCGCTCTTCTTTTCCTTTGGCGACAAAAGGTCGACCTTCAGACCCCCCGATCTTCCAGCTCTTGTGTGACCAAAATCCATTCAAACGGGAAAAAGGCAAAGACCTGCCAACTTCCATGATGACAGAGCACTACCAGGTAAGGTAGTGGTATCATATGCAAAACAATTTTCGAACCAAAGATGTGAACAGACATTACTTCATCTTCCCCCCACAACTACTCAGACACCGTCAAAGCATCTATTTCTTGCCGAGCAAGCCGCCGACCATGCTCATAGGACCGGAAGCACCCTTCTTCTTCTTCTTGTCGTCGCCGCCTCCAAGCATGTCGCCTAGACCGCCAAGTCCAAGGCCACCAAGCAGCTTGTTGATACCAAGGCCACCTAGCAAGCCGTTGACGAGGCCACCGAGACCCAGACCGTTAAGCAGCTTGCCAACAAGATTGAGTACACCCGTCAACAACAGACCAACAGCAGCGATGATCTGGAAGAGGGGCTCAGTGAGCAGGGCCCAAAGAGGGTTGAGCTTCTTCTTGGCGTGAGGCATATCGGAGATCTTCTTCTTCGCGTTGTCGATGGTAGTGACAACTGTGGTAGTAAGCTCCTTGAGGTTGTCGGCCAACTTGTACTCCTCGGGCGAGGCTTCGCCAGTCTGTTGACGACCCTTGGCTTGGGCAGCGATGCGACCATCGGGGTCCAGACCGCGGAGTGAGCCGTTGCAGTCGTTGAGAATGCGAGAACCCTCCTCGATAAGAGGCTTGACGTTGTTGACAAGCTCCTCTTCGTCGAGCTCGTCGCGAGGTGTGCGATCGGCTTGCTCGATGTACTATGTAGATGTTACTATGCGTTTGATATAAGTCAGTAGGGATGAAACATACCTCAGTAATCTGCTTCATGACAGGCTGGACGCGCTGAAGAGTGTCCTCACAGATGGCGGACATCTTCTTGGCCAGCTCGGAGTCCTCACGACGTTGCCTCTCTTCGTCGGTCTCTTCCTCGTCCTCTTCCTGGATGTTCTCCAAGAGAGTAACCTCACCGACCTTGTTACCATCGTTGTCGACGACGTAGCCGTTGTCATCAATCTCAAGGCCAGCGCAGTGACCAAGGTCACCAGCAGTGAGGCGACCCATAACATCACCGTTCTCGTCACGCACCTCACCCTCCTTGTTGACACGCATGCCAGCCATGGGGTTGATGCGACGCTCCTTCTCCTCGGGCTCCCAGCGCTCAGCCTTGCCGATGACATTGCCGTTCTTGTCGTTGATGTCGCCATCCTCATCGACCTTGTGGCCAACAAGCTTCTTGACATCACCCTCAGTGATGCGACCGATGATGTCGCCAGCGGGTGTCTGGACAGTTCCGTCCTTAACGACAGTTGCCTCGTCAAAGCCAGCGAATGGGCCTTCGGGTCGGTTGTCTGCGCCATGGACAAGCTCACCACGTCCAATGACGTTACCTTCGTTGTCCCAGATCTGGCCCTTACCATCAACCTTCTTGCCAGCGAGGGTAGCCGGATCACCCTCAGCAACGCGACCAATGACTTGGCCACTGGAGTCAACGATGTTGCCGGCCTTGTTAACAGTGCAGCCAGCAAGGGCGGAGAGGTCAACTTCCTCTTCTTCCTCTTCAGACCATGGCTCGGCGTGACCCTTAACATTACCATACTTGTCGATAATGTCACCGTCTTCATCGACTGTGTGACCAACAAGACGCTTGGCGTCACCTTCGGTAAGCTGGCCAACACGGTTGCCGTCGTTGTCTTCAACAAATCCGTCCTTGACAACACGAAGTCCTTCGAATCCGGCGAATGGTCCCTCCTTGCGCTCAGGGCGCTCGTTGGGAGGAATGATATCACAGCGACCGACAACCTTGCCAGTGTCGCCATGAATGAGACCATCGCCGTCAGACTTGCGTCCAGCGAGCTCGGCAGCATTGCCCTCGACAAGCTTTCCGACGGGAATACCTTCGCTGTTGGTAAGGTAACCTTGCTTGTTCAAGGTAAGACCGTCGAGAATCGAAAGGTCGGCAGGCTCCTCATCCTCCTCCTCCTCAAGAGGCTCAGCGTGGCCCTTGACGTTGCCGTACTTGTCAAGAATGTCGCCATCCTCGTCAACAGCCATGCCAACAAGACGCTTAGGGTTGCCCTCAACAATCTGGCCAACTGTGTTGCCATCCTCGTCGGCAACCATGCCGCCTTGAACGACGCGGAGACCCTCGAGACCAGCGAAGATGCCCTCAGGCTTGCTCTCACGCTCGTTCTCGGGGATAAGCTCGCAGCGGCCAATCTGCTTGCCCTTGTCGTTAAAGATGAGACCCTCATCGTTGATCTTGCGGCCTGCAACTTCCTTGGGGTTGCCCTCGACGAGGCGAGCGATTGGCACACCCTCATCTCCGATAACGTTGCCTTGCTTGTTGACAGTCTTGCCATCAAGGATGGACAAGTCCTCAGGCTGCTCCTCTTCAGGAGCCTCCTCCTCGGGCTCTTCGTAGCGCTCGGCGTGACCGACGACTGATCCCTTCTTGTCAAGGATATCGCCATCCTCGTCAACGGCACGGCCGACAAGCTTCTTAGCGTCGCCTTCGACGACCTGGCCGACGCGGTTGCCCTTGTCGTCCTCGACGAAGCCATCCTTGACCACAACAAGGCCATCAAGACCGGCGAAGGGAGCTTCCTCCTCGCCTTCTTCCTGAGGAATGGTCTGGGCGCGGCCAATGACGTTGCCCTTGTTGTCCCAGAACTGGCCTTCGGCATCGCAAGTGGTGCCAGACTTGGACAGTTTCTTCGCGTCACCTTCAGTGAGCTCACCAACGATGTTGCCGTTGGCGTCGACGAGCTTGCCGGACTTGTTGACGGTAAGACCATCAAGGATGGATAGAGGAGGACGACCATCGTCTTGAGCTTCTTCGGCAGCATCCTGAGCATCCTCGGCGGCGTCTTGAGCGTCTTCGGCGGCATCCTCAGCCTCGTCAACTTGCTGCTGGACCATCCTGGACAGAGCCTGGACCTTTCCAATGACGTTTCCGTCCTTGTCAAGAACCTCGCCCTTGTCGTTGATCTTCTTTCCAGCGCACTCCTTAGCGTCACCTTCGATAAGCTCACCGATAGGTTCGCCCTCCTCGTCAAGAACCTGACCCTTCTTGTTGACCTTCAGGCCCTCAAGCTCGTTGATGTCTGGTGTGACTTCAACTTCCTTGACTTCGGGTTCGGGGACTTCGGAAGCCTCAACCATCTTGGGCAGTGCCTTGACCTTGCCAAGGACGTTGCCATCTTTGTCGATAACTTCGCCCTTCTCGTTGATCTTCTTACCGGCACACTTGGCTGGGTCACCCTCGATGAGCTCACCAATGGGTTCACCCTCCTCATCGAGAACTTGACCCTTCTTGTTGACCTTGAAGCCCTCAAGCTCGTCGATCTCAGGGGTGATCTCCTTCATCTCAGGCTCTCCCTCTTCTTGCTCATCTTCTTCATCGCCTTCAAGGGGCTCACCGAGCTGCTCCTTAAGCTCCTTGATGGCGGTGAAAGCGGCCTCTCCAGGAACAACGTCAACCTTGCCAATGACATTGCCGTCCTTGTCGAGGACTTCACCCTTATCGTTGAGCTTCTTGCCAGCGCACTCGCTGAGCTCACCTTCCTTGAGCTCACCAATCTCCTCACCTTCAGAATCAAGGACCTTGCCCTTCTTGTTGACCTTGAGGCCGTCCAAGATTCTGGTGTCGAGAGCACCGGAGGCGGACTCCTTGAGCTTGTCAGCAGCGCCTTCAGCAAGTTCAACCGTGCCGAGAACGTTGCCGTCCTTGTCAACAACCTCGCCCTTGTCGTTGACGGTGAGACCCTTGACGTCTTCGATGTTCTCGAGATCGCCGTCAGCAACGTTGCCAACGACTTCGCCGTCGTCGTTGAGGATTTCTCCCTGCGTGTTGATCTCCATACCCTCGAGGGCCTCAACACCAGGAAGCTCGTCCTCAACATCAGCAGCCTTCTCCTCTGCTGTAGACTTGGCTCCGTCAACAGCATCGGTGACGCCTTCGGTGGCACCACCGTCCTCCTCATCCTCCTCGTCGTCATCTTGCTGGTAAGCAGGGAGGTCGGCGGCTTCAGGTGAAAGCTCTGCCTTGGCGATGACGTTGCCGTCGTCGTCAAGGATCTCGCCGTTCTCATTGAACTCCTTGCCCTGGATCGCGGATGGGTCGCCTTCAACAAGGTGACCGACAAAGTCGCCATCCTCGTTGAGGATTTGACCAGATCGGTCGGCGGTAAGACCCTTCAAGATGCTGATGTTGGGCATCTTGTCGCCAGCCTCACCAGCAGCTTCATTGGCCTGCTCCTCGGCCATCTCGGGTGTGAGTTCGCAGCGGCCGACGAGATCACCATCGTCGTCAAGGATCTCTCCGTTGTCGCCAATGGGGTAGCCAGCGAGGTCCTCGGCATCACCCTCAACGAGACGTCCGACCGTCCTGCCATCCGCATTCTTGATCATGCCATCCTCGTCAACTTCGAGGCCCTTGAGCAGGCTCAGGTCGGGGGTAGCGTCCTCGGCGGCGTCCTTGGCGTCGTCGGTAGCATCCTGAGCCTTGCTCTGAACGTCTTCAGTTGCGTCCTCTGCGGTGCCTTGAGCATCCTCAGTGGCATCTTCAGCGGTGTCCTTCGCGTCGCCAACCTTGGACTCTGCGGTGTCCTTGGCAGACTTAGCGGTATCTTGAGCGCCCTCAGCGGTGTCTTCCGCAGTTTCCTGCGCATCTTCCGCTGTCTCCTGAGCGCCCTCCTGAATGTCGTTGCCGGCATCTTGAGCAGCTCCTTGTGGGTCCTGCTTAGCCTTACCAGCGAGGTTCGATGCGCGGCCAGCGAGACCGCGAGCACCGCTCAATGCACCGCCACCAGCCTGCTTGCCGGTGTCAGCGGCCTTGCTGGCAGTCTCTGTTGCATCGTCTTCTGTGTTTTCGGCAGTGTCCTCGGCGGTGTCTTCTGCGTCGTCTCCAGCCTTGTGTGTAGCGTCGTCGTCATCTTCCTCATCGGCGTCGTTGTCGTCGTCGATTGGCTTGGGGTCGGCCTGCTCGAGTTCATCACCAGCTTGTGAGACCTTGCCGGTAGTATCCTCAGCAGCCTCTTCCGCCTTGCCCTTGGTGTCTTGGGCAGCTTCCTCACCCTTCTGCTTGGTGTCTTCGGCGGTGCCTTGCGCTTGGTTCTTTGCGTCCTCGGCCTTCTCCTGTCCTTGTTGCTTCAAATCCTCTGCTTGCTCGGGCATATCGGGGGTGGGGGCGTCCTCCGATTTGCCTTGCTGAGGCTTGTTCAACTTGGGGGCAGATGATTGCGGCTTGCGTCCGAGCTTGGTAGGGGTGCGGGGGGTGTCACCCTTTCCTGCTGCTGGGGAAGGCATGTTGTTGTATAGAACGCTCGAGACGTTATACGAGTTATCGTGTCCGTGATGCACTGTGTATGATGATGTGCTGTAGGAAGTAGCGCGGTGATGGCTGCTTCCTGACTTATTGCTTGATATAGAGTGAGAGCGTGTGGAACGGGGGGAATTCCTATTAGGTGTTGGGGGGAAAGAGTAGTAGGAGTAGTTGTGGGAGGATGAATTGTCTGTCATATATCAATTGACGAATGGTTCGTCTTTGTATGGAAAGAAAAGTTGGAAGGATCACAGAGAAGCAGGCATTTATGATACCACGTCTCATCAGTGAGCATGCTGGAACAGATGACGTCGAATACTGGCCTCCTTGAGCCAGAGCTTGCGCCTCAGTTGTGGAGAGGCATGGTAAACCTGCTTTGGCGCCATACTGCGTGCAACGAACGAGAGGAGTATTGCGTCACACTACTCACAAGCTCCAGCCTCGAGCGGGGCGTCAGCACATCCTTGTTGAATGGCCTCCACTCAGCGTGGTGAGACAAAGCGGGTAGCTGCTGCAGCAGGGGTGGGAGCGGCCTGTGGCTGGAAACGGGATGGTTTGGCATCGTCGATGAACCGCGGAGAGCGGACTGCTGCCAGGGTAGAAGTTGAATTGCCCCAGGAAGTGGAGCTGAAACACCTTAGCCAAGAAAATTGACGATGGTACTCTTTGCACTGGACGGCTCTAGTCACTGCAAGAGTAAACCAATGGCATGCATGAAGAGAGGTTTGGCAGACTGGCCTCATCTCTACCAGGCCAATGCCGGGCTGTAGATGCCCCGAAGCAAGTCAATATGCAGTACGCTGGTGAAATAAAAGCACACAGAGTCCAGGCCCGATCGGCAACGCTGTGGCTGCCTTTCTTGTGGATCGGGTACAAGATCCCTGGCGGGAATGATGCCCCTCCTATCAAAAGGGTGCATGCAGCAGGATGGAAGAGCAAGTCGTGCCGTGTGTCCAAGCAGGTTGCAGCGACGCGTATGATATTGTCGAACTACTGACGTCACAGCGTCGGGAGCTCCCCTGCTCAAACGTCGCTTAGCACAGCTATAGCTCCCTTTTGGCGGCCGATCGCTGCACGCTACCAAACCTCGGTACCACTATCGTGAGCAACACGAGCTTGAGGCGCGACATGGCATGGGAAAGAAAGGAGACCCTGCGTTACTGCGGCTGGGAGATCAGGAACGACGGTATTCGGCACAGAGCATCCGAAAAGTATCACGTCCGGACGTTCCTATGTTGGCTGGAGCTGGAAGAGCTCCCACCACGCCGTGTCTCGATACGATGAACGGCGGGGCTCCAGCGCAACGGTCGGGACGTTGGCCGCTTCCCAATTGCGAGTGACACCACGCACCGCTAATAGGCTGCAGGCGAACTCTAAATTACCATGGTAGCTAACGTCCGGGGATTCTATTGACACCAAAAGTCCGTCTATACACACAACGTGTTCTCGATGAGGACTACCTGTGTAGCGGCCTCGATCCAGACACCTCCGTCGTACCCATAATTCTGTTTGCGCCACAGCTGCACAAGCAATTCTGCGCAGACGCACGATCGATCAATTCAGCTCAGGTACCCCTATCTCGCAATTTGCCGAGTCATGCTCGAATAACAGGCTGCAACAGCAACACACATTTCGTAACCAAAAAAGAAAGATGGAAATCTGGGTCCGTGACGACGCGTATGATGTCAGTCGCCGCCGTTCGTAAGAATGATGGCGGCACGGAACGGGGTCCGGAGGCTTGGAAAGCGAGCGAGTCAAGACATTACCTGTTTTCTGGTTCCTGGATTTAACGTTTTCGATCCAAGTACATTGATCGCGCGCCATCACGATGATCTAGCAATGACACCACGCGAACAAGGTAGATCTACAGTCCTTAGGGAAGGTGTTTATTCTACAACCTCAACTTCACTAGCTATACTTGGTCAATCGACGATGGGTATATCGTAGGTACGTAAAAATAAGCTACAGGCAGATAAGTGGCAGGTAGGTATGGGGTCATGCAGGAACAGTAGCAGCCCGCTTTGTAGCCCGCTTCGCGTCCAGCCGCTCATGATGCAGGGGCAGAGTCCCGATGCCCATCAGGCGGAATACCATCTTCGACGTCTTCTCCTGACTTGGATATCCACTTCTTCCTCTTCTGCTTGGCGGCCTCTCGTTCTTTGGGTGTCAGGTCGTCGTTCTCACCACCGCCTCGACTAAGCCTTTTCCATAGTCGCCGACCGAAACTAGTCTGCTTCTTCTCTGCCTCTTTCCTTTCCGCCTCTTGCGCAAGTAGTTGCCGCTCTTTCTGTGCGCTTTCGCTCTTGTCCTTCTGCTCTTCGATTTGACGTTCATATTCTTCTGGGTGTACAACCTTCGTCTCTGCCTCCTTAACGTGCTCAACTCCATGCTTGAACTTTTTGCGTGTCTTGACATAAGCTTCGAGACCGACGAGTACGGCATACGATCGGGATATGGAGACGCGGGACATGTCCACTCCATTCTCCTTCATCGAATGCACGAATGCACGAAAGTTCTTCGTAGGAGGTCTGTAGTGGCCAGACAGGGGGGAGAGGCGCCTTAGCTGGCCATCCTTGACTTTGATCAAACCCGCGGCAGAAATGCGGGCCCCATGTAGAAAAGAGCTGTGCTGGAAGGCACCCGATTGCTTGATTCCGACGTACAGGCGGAAAGACGTGTCGGCTACCTATGCTAGGTTAGTACGTTTGGCTGGAGCAAGGAGTACAGCACATCTTACGAAGATCCACGAGTTCGGTTTTACCGAACTTCGCAGTAGGTGATTTAGAATAGTCGCGGCTGACACATGTTTGAGTTTCGAGATGCCCTTAGCCTTGTCGAGATCCTCATTGACATAGTGTTCTGCCTCCGCGTCGCTCTCCGAGATTGACGAGCTTGAGCTCACCGAAATCATCGAACTTCGTCGTAGGGTCTTACTTTGTCCAGAGTGGAGTTTGGCCTTCGGACCATAGGCGGGGGTATCGTCGTCGGCTGGTACAATACCATTGACACTGTCTTTGTAATCCATAGATGTGTTGAGCCGTTCGCCGTTCTTCGCCCAGCTCAACCGTCCTTCGTCGTCGATGGTAACCAGGTAATTTTGGCGCTCCTCTCGCGATAGATAGCGCACCCTCTCTGTGTCCAACCTCTCTCTGGAGACAGTTGGATGCTCGAAGTGTCTGCCTTCGCCATTGTCTAGCCAGTAGAAGAAGTTCTCATGCGTGTCTGCTCTCTTCCACTGGTCGTGGTAAGCCCTTAGATTACTGCCATAGCGATGCTTCTGGTCAACCATTTCCAAGAAGTACTGGAGATCCATCATCTTGGCTGTCTTCTCACGCTCGGCCTTTGACTCGTTCTGCTTCCGCCGCTGTTCAGTGTGGTTCTCGGGCGCATCCTCGTCATCCGTGGGCGAGACATCGTAGGGATCGTCGGCTCCTGCTCGCCGCGCTATCTCGCCTACACGCTTCCACTTCTCGCGCGCTGCCGTCGAGTTGGCTCGTGAACGTTCCTCGGGTGTGGTGAGGCTCTCGCGCAAAGCCGCCTCTTCCGCGCGCGGCTTGGGTCTCGTCGCATTACGCCATTTCGCTTTAGAGGTTTAGCTTAGGCGCAGTAGATATCGGGGTAGACTGCTGACCATCACGTATAGCCTGGTACCATTAGTTGCATGTCTTCTGATGTATGGCAAACGTCTCGGACCTCTGCCCAACGTGCGCTAGCATCTAGGCCCATGCCTTGAAGCTGCCTACGCTCTCGATAGCCGCGATAGTTGCGCTGGATCATCTGCGCGGCTTGCTTTTGCTCATCCGAACCCGTGTCTGACTTGCGACCCGCGACATCTTGGGCGCTGACCATTCTGGCGGAGTAAACCTATATGTGGCGCAGGACATCGGTGCAGGTACACAGTAGAGGTGGGTGTTGAGGCTTGACGGCGGGATTTTGGTGGGGCTAGTGAGCTATTCATCCTGGCTTTTCGGCTTTTCGGCAGCGGCCGCGTCATCGCGCAGCGGACAAACACCAAGACCTTTTGCCAACGGCTATACTGCAGCGGACACTGTTGTCAAACCAACCTTCTGCATTCTTCAAACTCGTTTTACTATGCAGCCATCCGGATCAACGAACCAACAAGCCCAGTTTGTCAAGTAAGTTAGACTTGTGCACATCAGCTGGCATATTACCCATCCACCGCTACTCAGGGCCGCTTCCGTCATCGCATTCGTTCGGATCCCTTGCTTGCTTTTATCCTCAACCTCCCAAACTAATCAATCCTTATCAATACGTCTCCTGACTATTAGCACATCGACATGGATTCAGGTCAGTGGAGCTACAGAGATTGTCTCAAATGCTAGTGAACTGTGTGACGATGTTGCATTGCAGTAGGAAGATCCGAAGTTCAAACACATCAGCAAATGTAGCGTGATCGAGGCGCATAGTCTCAACACCGTCGAACTAGTACCGGAAGACATCGATCAAGAAGATATCTCCGATGACGACGAAGGGGAGAACCGATCACTTTTGCAGGACAATGCCGATTTCCATTTCGATTCTAAAGAGGATTCTGTCTACGGGTACGATTCATGACCCGTCCGCGATCGTAGCCAGAGCGATGTCTAGATCCCTAAACTCTCCCTAGAAGATGGGTTGGCGGCAGGATCTAGCTTTGCAGCTGGAGATGATGCATTTGATGCGTACATGAAAGAGAAAGTCATGGACGGTGCATGTGAGGAGTTGGGTATAGCAAGCGATTTAGGTGACAATGAGGAAGCAACCAAACGGAAGCGTGATAAGCAGGCTGATTTTGGGGATGGTATGGACAATGATGTGGGCCCTGGTGGTGAAGGAGGCGAGTACAAACGGCAATGATTTGTAGATGTAATGCATGTAGGCAAAATCATTCTTCCTTTCTAGTCCTCACTTATTGTGTGGTCAATCATCACCTCTTGAGCAAAGACATGTCGAGCTTGATAGGACGCTGCATCATGTTGTAAATTTCTCACAATTTTAATTGAAAGTTAAAAATTGTTTTGCTCCATACGTTTGGCCTTTTCTAACCCGAACGTTATAGTGCCATCACTCACTTGCGTTGTCACAGTAGCTGTCTGCGGTACTTATGGAAAGAGCAAATCGCAGAATATGCGAACTCGTAAGCGGCATCTAGTTCATCTTCAGGGAAATGTTCCGTTGGATATGAGATTTGCCTTGGGTTTTCACCTGGTCCAGGAAAGAACTGCTGTCAGTGTCGTCTGATCTCACCGTTTGCTCCTGTACTTTGCTTCCATACAGCGGCGTCACCACCAATATAAGACACTACTACCTCACTTCTTCTCTCTACACTTTCAGCCCACCACTTCTTTCACTCAAGCATCACCTACAACCTCACCTCTATCAGCCATCATGAGCGACATTCTCAGCGAGAAGACGACTTCGGACGTTAGCAGCGATGCCACCACATCGTCCCAGCGATTTCAGGACCAACTGGAGTATGTACTGAAGAAGCTGAAGACGGATCCAGGCAGCATCACGGCGGACGAGGCTCGCATTCTGACTGAGAACGTCGCTAAGCCTGACGACAGAGCGGTCCGCATTATCTCTGCCGTCGAATCCTTAGCTATTGCTAACAAGGTGTGCAATATCAGGGACCCAGTCACGATCAGGCCCCTCATCGTTCCCTGCTGATGGCCGCCAAGGACCTGCATGCCGCTATGGACGGCAGCTCTGAGGAAGCAACTACCGAGATACTTCGTGTTGCTCAGAGCATTGTTAGTAGTAAGTCCATGAGCCTACTACATGCCCACCCAACTGGCCTTGAGCTGAGTGTTGAGACATACACTGACAACGCCACAGAACTACAAAAGGCCGTCGGTCATACCAACGCTCCCCATCCCGAAGTCGAGGCTGAGCTCCAAGAGGAAATCGCTAAGATCGAACACAAAATCGCGCAAGGCACTGTCACCAAGACCGAGGCTGACCATCTCCATTCCCTCGAAGCTCGTGCCCATGGTCATACCGAGAAAGGGGGTATCGCCGCTGCAGCTCAGTCTGTCGTAGCTAAACGTGAGCGTCAACTGTCACTGAGCAGCGGATCTGGATCCGTTTCGAGTCCCATCCATGGGCGATCCCGGGCCAACAGCAGAAACTTCACATCGCCTCAGCAGCAATTCTGTCAAGAGAGGTTGAACGAGTTTCACCATGCAGATATGGCTATCAGGCCCAAGACCGAGGCAGAAATTGCAACCAAATCAGGGACCGACAAGCCACACTCTCTCGAAGTTCGTACTAACGGCGGCACTGCGAAGAGCGACACTTCAGCAAGGCGTGGTTCAGTCGCCAGCAGCAGACGTTCTCGTACCAATAGCAAGAGCATTACCTCACCTGAAGAGCAATTTCGCCATACCAAGGATGAGAACGGATGCGACACGGAGGCGTTTATCAGGCCCAAGACTGAGAAGGGCACCGTTAGCCATACTGATACCGACACTCTTCACTCTCGCGACGTGCGCTCCCTTGGCCACACTGGGACTCGCAGCCTTAGTGCCACTGCGCAGTCATTCATCTCGCGTAGAGCACAAGAGTCTCTCGGTAACGTTTCCAAATCTTCTAGGACGGAGCACCGCAAAGAACATTCCCAACTCGACAAGGATATCCAAGAGGTTGATGAGGAGTTGGACAACAGCAAAAAGGAAGCCTGCAAGAAGCATCTCGTGAACAAGGGCCATGACTGTGTCGATGAGAGCAATGACCTTCAGCTAGAAGACGGCGAGATCTGTTCCCGCTGCGGCTACACCAACTGAGTGGCTTGGTAAGAGTGACCACGGATCTCGGTAAAATACCTGGGAAGATGGAGAAAGAAGGGGTATTAGAGATGGACTCTAACGAAATATTGTCAAATGGCATACGAACCTGTATACATAATTGAGCCGTCTGCAGGACACCCAAATGAACCATATCTACCTTCTTCCTTACAAAAACCCGTATTCAGGTTTCATCTCCTACTCTGCAAACGTGAAGCAAACATGAAAAAACATCCATGGTATCAATTCTTACGAACCTACTCAAAGAAACCTTTACTGACCATTCCAAGCCGCTAAATGCACGATAAGGCCTCGTCGGTTTCTGAACACTATCCTTACGCCCAATGCAACCCACTCACTTAATTTCCGTCTTGGACATGAGGTCCGCCAAATCATCAACCTTCTTATCCTTCTCCTGTGGCACATTGCTCTCCTCGGCCTTGGTATCCTCGACAATCTGTCTCGCAGCCTTCTCCTCGACCTCGACACCCTCCTCGTCGTCATCAGCATCGCCGCGCTTCTCCTCCGCGTCACTCTCCTCTTCATCTTCGTCTTCGCTCTCCAACTCATCTAGCTCGTCCAGACCCCAGTACTCCTCATCGTCCTCGTGCTCACCAGACGCCTCTTTCCGCTCATCGAGCACACCGCGGAGCTTCTCGATACTAGGGTCCTCCTCGTCGAACTTGTTGCCATTTATTTCCACACGACGGAGAGCAGGAAGGGCGGACGAAGAGGCAGAAGCCAGGCCAGCAAGGCCCTTGGCGTTGATATCGTTGAATTGGAGGCGGAGGACTTCAACTTTCTTGTTCTTGCCCTTCTCCAGCGCGGCGGCGAGCGCAACGCCTCCGCGTCCGCTGAGGAGACAGTCGCCTACGCCAAGCTCACGGAGCTCGGTCCAGTTTCCGACGGCTTTGCTCAGGGCATTTGCGCCCATGGCTGTGAATGTGTTGTCTTGGAGATCGAGCGTGTCTAGTTTAGACAGGTGTGCGAGACCGTTGGTGATGAGGTGTGAGATACCCTCCTGACGAATGCCGTTCTGTGTCATCTTGATGGTCTTGACGCCACTATTGGCGGCATATGCTTTTGCCCATGCGGCCATGCTGCCGTTCTCCAGACGGTTGCGACCGCAGATTACGAGCTCCAGGTCTGGGACTTCTTTGCCATCCTTCCGTGCTGCCTCCTTCTTGGCGGCGAGCGCGGTGAGTGCATCGGCGACGAGAACACCGGCTGCGGGTCCGAGACCGTTGTTGTTTAGGTAGAGGTAGCGTAGTGGGGTGTGTTGCGACAGGAAGTCTACGAGCGGGGCAACGGTGTTGAGGCCAAACGCGTTGTCCGAAAGATCGACGGTGTGGAGGTTTGGCAGGGTGAGGAGGGAGGTGAGGAGGTGCGATAGCGCAGGCGGGATCTCAGAGAGGAGACGCGAGGTGAAGATGTCGGCGAGGTTTGCGACCTGGAGATTGGGTCAGTCCCTTTTTTGACATCGCATCGCGGCCAAGCGGGGTTGTAAATATTACCTGTAGACTCTTCTTGCCCTCCAAGACCTTAGCAAGAGCCTCACTGGCTCCGATGCCCAATGTGTTGCCCAAGAACTTGATCTCCTCTACATCGTTGTTGCTCTTCAGGTCCTGGATGTGTGGCTCAATATCCTCCGCGGTGGTGAGTTTCAGGCCCTTGCCCTCAATCGAGAAGATCTTTGCTCCAACCATGTTCTTCACAGGCCCTTTTTGCAAGTAGTACTAGTAATAGTCTCAAGTGTAAACAACAAGATAGCAACAGGGGGGGGGCGAAAGGACTCGTTTATAGTGCGTGTGACTCGTGGGTCGCAATTGTTTTGGCGTCGTAGTGGGGTTTGGTTCATTGTCTAGACCCCTGTCGCCTGCAGGGTTAGTCTCAGCCACATGCCACATACCTGTGGCGTATGCCGCGGGAGTGTGCGGCAAGATCAGTGGCTGTTGAGCCGATGACATGCTCGGCGACTTTTGCGATGGATTGCTAATCACCTTCAATTCACCACCACCACACAGACAGCCAGCATGTCTTCAGGTAAGCTTCTGGGCTAGACGATGGTATTGATGCGACGCAGAAGGGCTAATTGATGGGATTGTAGCACCACCAACCGCCGCCAACATGGGCTCAGACCTCAAGGACACTGCTGCGCCGGCGAAAGTCAAGCCATGCTGTGAGTGACGCCCCCATATGAAGTGTATGCGAGACATGTGCTGACTTCATGCGCCACATTTTAGGTGTCTGCACCGATCAAAAGGCCAAGCGCGACGAATGCATGCTCTTCTCCACATCGAACGACCCCCAAAAAGAGTGCTTCACTCTAGTCGACGATTACAAGAGATGTATGGCTGGATATGGCTTCAAGATATAACACACTGGGCAACGTCAGTGTATACGACATGTACAACACAAATGCATATGGGTGGCGTTGTGCACTAGAGGCTTTTCTGTATTGGCTGTACAATATTTGAGGAATGGGGAACCGAAATCTTCCCTCCAAAATCTACCTGGGTATCTTGAATAAGTGCTGAAGTGCGACAACGAATAATTGCCAACTGCCAAACTTTACTGCGTCTTGTCTTTTACTCCTCCAAACAACTCACTCTTGACTACAAGTCGCCACAAGCACCAGAGATAGCAAAGGCCGAAGCCGCCTGTTCCAACAATCGCATTCGCCACAACCCAGAGATCCGGTTTGTCAGTTGGTGGAGGATAGAATGCCTCTGCAATGTGCCATGCAACCATGGCCACATAGACATTGAGGTGAAGGATCTTGTTGAAAATGCTCAGCCCACTTCGGCTGTCTCCCTGGAAGGTGGTGAAAGAGATTGGTGGAAGACCAAGAAGATAGGCCCACAAGAGTGAGATGACAAAGTATGGGACTCGCAAATCATCTCTCTTGAGCAACGGGAACATGGTCCAAACGCCGAGCATGTTCGCAAGACCGACCCACGCGCGAGTGGAGGGTAGTAAGCCGTCTTTTCCGCTGAGAAGTAGCGTCATTGGCAACAAAGGAAGCAACACATTCTTCTCGTGTACCTGGTATGAGCAGAGAAAGAATCCCCAGGAGACGGCTGCGAAAGCGAGTGGAAGGAGCTGCTTCTTGGGCTTGATAAAGATGATTATGCACGGCGGAAGGATAGCAGCGGAGGTGGCAAGTAGCGCGAGTCGCTGAAGCAATTCAATCGGGTATCGGTTGAGCTTATGGAACGTGTGGATCGTGCACCAGATGTTCGCAACTTTGTCTTCGAACAGTCCCCGAGAGAAGGGGAATATGCGATGAATCGACTGCCCCATCTCCAGAACATAGGGAAAGTACCATGCGTTCATATCCCATGGTGTCATGAACCATCTCAGATTCAAAAGTGGTGGTAATTCGAGGGGAGCGTGGTTGAAGCCAGTATAGACATCGTATGAGACACCCATCAGAAATGGGAGGTACAGCACAGTGAACGCGGCCACAGTTGTCAGCGCAATTGCGAGGAACCGCACGATGTTGGTCTTGGGGAAAAGGCAGATGCCCAGCAGGTATGCGAACACCGCAGGCGCATAGAACAAGGCCATCTGTTTGAAACCAAGCGCGCCAACGAAGAAGACGCACCCCCACAGTGGTCTTCCAGCGATCATGCTCGAAAGTGTTGCAACTGCAAAGCCAAGCATGACGGTGTTGTATTGGAAGTGCCCGTGGTCGATCAATATGGTGCCCGGTTGCATCAGGATAGCCACCAGCGCAATTGACGACTCCCAGATATTGACCCCTTCTAGTCGCGAATATCGGCGGAGGAAGATGACTATCGCGGGAACGCAGATGAGGTATTCGGATACGAAAACAGTGGCTCGCATGTATATCTTGAGGGAGGGGTCATCGAGAGCTCGCGACTCATCAAGAGCGAACCATTTTGGATTGATAGCAGAGCCACTACAATGGTCAGTACCAAGGTTCAACATACAATATTTCCACATACATGACGCCCAAGATCCAGCTGTGATATGCCGTGAGAGGCGGGTAATCCAGCCCCCACCATTGCAAGTCGTAAAAGTACCATTTCGACACGGGTAGATGTTTTGTAATCTCCATCCAATGTCGCTGAGCTTCAAAATCACCGTGCATTGGCGGTGATTGGTATCCAGAGTAGCCCCACAAGCTGACAGTCCATCTGAATAGGCCGACTACCATTAGAATGAGGGGTATCGTGATCCATTGCGAGACGGTGCCTTTCGCTGGCCAGAGGAACGCGACGAGAGGGAATGCGGGCTTCCGTGCATTGGTAGACTGGTCGAGATCGAGTGTACCGTGAGCGACCTGGGCGAGAGAGCCTTCTTCAATCTTTCGCCGCCGTCGCGGCTTGTGAGCTGCTGGAGATGCCATGTTGGAGCTACCCAAGTGAGCTTGGAGAGGGTCTGGACGGATTCGAGGAACGTGGCGGATCGATTTACGCGTTACCGCATCCGAGCTAGCCGCTGCCCTGCATTTTGAGCCCTGCTGCGAAGAGTTCTATCCCCAGCCATCGTCCGACAATGCACCGGCATACAAAGGAATTTCTGCCTGGAAAGTGTCTTTCTGAACTTACCGTTTAGGTTCTGTTGATTCCATTGAACTACTTGTATGCACATCACGTCTCAATCGGGTCGACATGGTCTAGGTGTCGCTCCAAAAAGATGCATACACCGAAGCGTGACAAAGCTGCTTTGAGTGCGACCCCGACAACCCAGTAGACAGCCTCGGTACACATACTCTCTAAGATTTGTTGTATCCGCTGCCTGTTTAGACTATTGGGTACTCTTAATGTGAACTTGTGGATAGAAGATTTTACCTGGTTTGAAAGATCAAATCAGGTGATGGATTCTGCCAGCCACGAAATTCCTAGTATTATCACCAAGGGCTTACCGTGACTTGTCCACATTCTCAATGAAAAAAAGCATCCAGAGACCCTTAAGTCTTTACCTCAAGGGTATACCGCCGTCGCCGTCGCCGTTGGATGGGTTCGCAGTGGGGCGACTGTAGCGTACTTCTGAGAGCGCGTCTCTAGCGCAACACTCGGACCCCGGATCCGCTGAAAAGTTCGATGCTGATCTTTCTGCTACATAAACTGCGCGCTCCCACCCATTTGCTAACCACCACCTACCATCAACCTTCTTCACATTTCTTTTCGAACATTTACCGTTCGAAACATACACTGAGGGCTTTCGCGATTCTCAAGTGGGCTACTGAGGGCAACATCCAGTACCAGATCAATATACAAGTCAGTGGGCAACGTTTGGCTTTTCCTTAACACACATTACAGAGGGCACGTCTGTCGCTCGCCAGGGCACGACAAGATCATCCTGAGGGCTTTTTGCTACTATGAGGGTTAATCTTCCGGCTTCTCGGCTTTTGCGGGAACGCGCTGCCTTGAGGCTCGGTTTTCTGTGGGCTCTTGTGGGCTTTCCGTGGGCTTGAGGGATATCCGCTTCGTGTGGTCTCGAGAGATACCAGTGGGCTTTTCGCAATTTGAGACAATCAGACCAAGCAGGCTGGCGCACATGACAACCTTTGGGTGTCAGCGCCCGAGCGACGGCGTCATTGCCGTCGACTCCTCTCTTTCCTTTTTCTACCACACATCATTGGCGCTTTCGTCGCATGTTTCACAATACTAATACGTTGTAGATCTAGTTACCTATCATCAAAATGGGCAAGACCAAGGTTGCGGACAAGTCGTCCAAGAAGGACAAGAAGTCCGAGGTCGCCGCCGTCAAGGCCGGCCGCGTTACCAAGCCCGCTGCTACTCCCAAGTCGAAGAGCAAGGACATTGCCAAGTCAGTTGCTTCCAACATCAAGGACAAGAAGAAGTCGAAGAAGGCTCCTACCCCAGAGCCTGAGTCTGATTCTTCGTCTGAGAGCGAGAGCGAGAGCGAAGAATCCTCTGAGAGCAGCAGCGAGGAGGAGGTCGTCGAGAAGAAGACTCCTGCCAAGGCTGCTCCTAAGGCCGCTGCTAAGGCCGACTCTGATTCTGACTCGTCCGACAGCAGCGAGGAGGACAGCGACAGTGACAGCAGCGAGGAGGAGAAGCCTGCCCCCAAGGCCAATAGCGTAAAGAAGGCCGCAGCCAAGGCTGAGTCCAGCGACTCCGACAGCGACTCCGACAGCAGCGAGTCTGAGGACGAGAAGCCTGCCGCTAAGGCTGAGGTCAGTTTAGCACTTCAACTCACACGACGTAGACTAACTTTGACAGGCAACCTCCACCTCCGACTCTGACGACTCCTCTGACGACTCTGACGCCGACTCCGACTCCGACGACTCTTCTGCTTCCGAGAGCGAGGAGGCTCCCTCCAAAAAGCGCAAGGCTGAGGAGGCAGCTGCCCCCGCTATCAAGAAGACCAAGACTGAGGAGCCCGCCGCTGAGGAGGGTGTCAAGAACCTCTTCGTTGGCAACATGAGCTGGAACATCGATGAGGACTGGCTCCGCCGCGAGTTCGAGGGCTTCGGTGAGATCGTTGGCTGCCGTGTCATCACTGACCGTGAGACTGGCCGTGCTAAGGGTTTCGGTTACGTCGAGTTCGCCAACGCTGCTGATGCCGCCAAGGCCCAGAAGGAGATGCACGAGTACGAACTTGACGGTCGCCAGCTCAACGTCGACTTCAGCACTCCCCGTGCTAAGCCCGATGCCAACGGTGCCCGTGCCAACAAGTACGGTGACAAGCGCAGCCCCCCCAGCAACACTCTTTTCCTCGGCAACGTTTCATTCGAGTGCTCCAACGAGAGCATCCAGGAGGTTTTCCAAGAGTACGGTAACATCACCCGTGTCTCTCTCCCAACCGACCGTGACACTGGTTCCCTCAAGGGTTTCGGATACGTCGACTTCGGCTCCCAGGAGGAGGCTACCGCCGCTCTTGAGGCTTTGAACGGTCAGGAGATCGGTGGCCGTGCTATCCGTATCGACTACGCTCAACCTCGTGAGGACAACGGTAGCGGCGGCTTCGGTGGTGGCCGTGGCGGTGGTCGCGGTGGACGCGGCGGCGGCCGTGGTGGCTTCGGCGACCGTGGCGGTCGTGGAGGTGGCCGTGGCTTCGGTGGCGGTCGCGGTGGTGGCCGTGGTGGTGCTCGTGGCGGCCGTGGTGGTTCATTCAACCGCGGTGGCTTCGGCGACTTCCAGGGACAAAAGAAGAGCTTCGATTAAGCGTCTTCTAGGACGTTACTTTGCACATCCTTTCGTGTATCTGCTTTGATTATTTCGAAGAGTAAGTAATGGAGCTGCCGTACGATATGATGTGAAATGATCATCGAATCTGGGTTTCGGACCTCTGGGTATGGCGTTCAAGGGTAAAAGTCGTTTGATTAGAGATACTCCAACCACTTGGTCTGATTAGGCTGGTTATGGAGACTTAGTTGTCGATAGTATAACGAATTCATTTAACAGACTTTGATTGAACCTGCTACGTGATGTTGTGATCCGTTTTATAGCCATCAGCATTCTTCCCGTACTACCATGCGCTCGAAGTGACGCCTCTTGTGGTGTCCTCTAGCACTGCTGGCCTCTTCACCCAAGTAAGAACACTTCGCTTATCTACGAACGCCCAGCTCCGTAGCTGTGGTCCTATGTGACACATGGTAGATTGGATCACCGATAGGTGCATCACGTTACATAACATCTTCGCATGTGGGCTTAAAGCTTCCGGTTTAACCAGTCCTCCACTTTAGTGCAGTGATTCTCAAGTTCGTTTAGTCAATTCTTAGGTTT